>NC_141700.1:653562901-654162901 GCF_964263255.1 Lissotriton vulgaris
TTTGTCCCATAGGCGGGGCATTTGAAGATGAGGGATGGCATTTTGCCTGAAACTCTAGTCAGAAAATAGTGCAAAATGGTCTACTTAACAGGAGATATTAAACAAAATGTGAAGTGGAGTAGGTTAAATAATTTTTCAAGGTAGACAAATGATTAATTTGGGGAAAGAAAATCTCATCCATGCTCCTAGGATCCTAGTCTCAAGATCCAGGTAAAAAGAATTGGGCCGAAAAGGCAAGCGGAAGTACAAGGCATTCTGGGAAGAGGTTCCTCCCAGGGACTTAGAGCAATATGCTACTTTTTTACTTTCTCTGTTAAGTGTAAGCCTGCAGGCTGCACTTTTACATTCACGTTCTCTACACACAGGGTTATTGCGCTGTGTTTTCTACCGAGGAATGCTGAAATACAGTTCTATGTAAGAAAAAAAAACAACTCTCCTGAACAATCCTGAAAAATGACTTTCTGGTCTTCCATTCAACAGATTTATAAAGAAGATTCATGGACAAAAACATTTTTTGATGTTGTTTCCATGAAAGTGAACCATATATGAAGGTGTTCCAGGGTCCACACAGACAGTGGGTAATTATGACCATCAATCAAGATTCTACCAGGCATAATAACATTTACCCTCTGTGTTGAATATATTTTCTGCACATACCATTACTGCAATGGCCCTCATTAAGAGTTGCCTGAAGGGGTATCCGGGCAACTACAAGTTTTCCAGGTTCGCAGGACTCGGAACTATCAGGTCTGAAATTTCTTGACTCCATTATTTCAGGACCAGAGAAACCGGACCTGGAGTATAAAGAAGAGATGATGGCAAGGTGCAGGGGCGGCCTTAGGCATGTGCAAGCTGTGCACCCGCACAGGGCCTCCAAACCCCAGGGGCCACCACGCCAATATATATCCTTAATATAATAATCCTCTGAGGATGGATACATATTTGCGTGGTGGCCCCTGGCAGGGATTTGGCGGCCTTGGCTCTGTCCCACTTCCAAACACCCTGACCCCCCCCTCTTCACTGGCCTCTGTGCTCCACCCAGATCCTCTCTTCCGGGGCCCCCTACCTAAGCTCCCTGCCCAGGGCCGCCATGAGCCTAGAGCCGCCCCTGCAAGGTGCTGCCCTCAGCTCTCACCTGGCTGCATACAGCAGCATGGAGGGAGCTGAAAAAAGCTCCCCTCAGCTGAAGTAATAGGAACCTTTGCCTTTCCACCAAATAAAAAACACTTGCATCATCTGTGCAGATCTGGGCCTGTTCTATCCACTTGATGGAGAGGGCAGGAGGGGGAGAAATACACAGCACAGGTCCCAGGAGTCCCAGGTTGGCATGTTATTCCCCATTTTGGGGCAAATAACCTGTACGTCCCTTTAACCACAGGGAGACATTAGATGGAATTGTTAACTCTGGCCCCAGTACCTACTTACAGAGTTAATTGCGACCTAGTAATGAAGGCAAAAGTGTTTTATTTTCCGTTTACGCCTACACTGCCTTGTATCAAAGAAACAAACAAAATAAATAGAAGATAAATCCCTCTTTTTTACTGTGCAGTCTGGTTGAAGCAGCTAGTCTACCATACTGAAGAGCTCAGTAGGATGGTTCATTGCCAAGTCAATTCTCACAGCAACAGAACATGTCCTAGCGATGAAGACCATGTACCCGTACACCTGTTGCAATGACAGAAGGGAGGTAAGAGGAACCAGGGCTCCTGCCAGAGTGGTTGGCTTCATCATCAGGCCTTCCAAGAACCAGGGGCCTGACAACGTATCAGATAGGAGCAAAAAAGCAAAGATCCGAGCCTTTAGCGTGGTTACTGATCACAGAATTGTAGTCTTCAACGTTGCTGCTATCAATGCTAGACGATGAGCGGATCCCGCAGCTTGAGCAAGCCAGTTGGCCAAATCAGTCTCTTGGACCAGAACCAATGAGTTTGGAGCCCAGTGTTCCGTCTGAGAGGGACAGGAAGTTCTCCATCCACAGCATCAATCAATGCGTGATGATGTTATTCTGCTGGGATAAGTCACTGCTGATAAAAAAAAAATAGCAAAGGCTCCACCGTCCCCATTTGAGCAACAAAAAATATATTAAATTAAGAAACAATTCTTTTTTTAATCTTTGCAAATTTATCTCAGTTCTGAAAAGCCATGCAAGTCCGCTCAAGTGTGTGGTTAGCAATTTCAACACATGGATCGGCAAAATTTATTTTAGTTTTACACGTCTGGACCCCAACCAAATTGAGCTCAGAACAAAAGCAGCATTAAAAGTAGACGAACAATTCCTGCCCGCACTGTGAACAGCAAAGCACTGTTCGAAGCACAGGAAACCAAACATCCGTTGGGTGAGACCTTGTGTCCCTTCGTCTCCTGTAGAGATGTAAGTGGCAGTGCTTGACTTTAACCAGGAAGCGTTTTCTTTACTCACATCACAGGCAAGAACGAAGAGTACTGCCATGTTTGAACTCATTGCAAGACATCAAAGCCGGGGTTTAGAGAAAAAACTCGAAACTCTTCCAACAATACCTACTATTTTTACAACAAACAAGGTATGAATGGAGACAGTAAAGGAAATGAGTTATGTCAGGCTCTCCCCCATTTACAACAAAAACATCTGTGTCGATAAAATGTATAACTTAATCTGTACTGGAGGCAAACATAAACCATACAGATCCACAGACTTCCAGGCGCACACTCTTGGAATATCTGGAAACCCTCCAGAGGATCATTTGGAGCAGTTTTTCGACTAACAAAGATAACAACCTTCAGCTGAGGGAGGCGTGTAACTGTGCATACAGAAAGTGTGTGTAGGTGGCCTGTTGGTGAGTGCATGTGTGTGGGTATGGAGATGAGTGTGCGTAAGGAGAGCCTGTATCTGTGGGTCTGAGGGATGATGTGAGTGGGGGTGTCGGTGAAATGTGTGTGTGTGTGTGTGTGTGTGTGTGTGTGTGTGTGGGTGTGTGTGTGTGTGTGTGGTGTGTGTGTGTGTGTGTGTGTGTGTACATGTATGTATCATATCTTTACAAGTCTGGTTGCCTCCTTCTGAATGATCACTGGAATCTTGTGGAAGTTAATTGGTTGCCAAATTATATATATGCATAGGGAACCGGTTGGGGCATTATTCTACAGGGGCTAAAAATGCCAGGACAAAGATTGTGTACTGCTAGATATCGGTCAACCACATTTCAAAAACATTCTACAGATAGCACAACACAGCCAATACATGATGATGGCCAATTCATGTTATTTTTGGTCCTCTAATGAGGAAAAGTAAATTATAGGGTACTTCCTTGCAGATGGGACTGGCTGAAGACTGGGGTGCCTAAGCAATTTTATCCAAGCATTTATATTACATTTGCACTAAACAGTGAGGAGGCTGGCCGAGAAAGACTTTTCACATCAGGTACTCAGCAGTAGGAGGACTCCTGATTTGTAACACACACAGCAGGGCTCGAGTTGGGGTACCACGCGGGTGGACGGCGTCCCCCCACTTATTTTACCAGTGGGACGCTGTACCCCTGCCAAAAAACTGAACTTCACTCTTTGGCCTCTCTGGGGCGAGGAGCTCGGCACCTTTCATGATGTCACTTCCTGTTGTGACGTCACTTCCGGTGACAGCGTCCCCCCACTTCTTTTTTTACGACTTGTGCCCTGACACACAGCATTGTATTTCAAGAGGGTGAAGTTGCTACAGCGAATAGAATCTGCACCAAACGAAAAGTGGATGCTTAAAACCTTAGAATGTGTTCCTTGCAGTCAAGCATCAACAATATAAAGGTCATTAATTCATTGACGTTGACAAGTGCGTTTGAAAGGCCAGCAGGACTGGAGTAGTCACGGGCATGTCAGGTTCCAGTCTGCGGCTGCATTACTCCTTAATTGTCCGTGAAAGGAACACAGAACGCTAAGTTATGATCTCTAGGGATAAAAGTGTAACTTCAACTATAAGGTTTCAGGACGGGTTACAAAGCCTTGCGGAAGCCTGTACAATGAGCGACAGTGAGGAGACTGTGACGTGTGTTCAAACCATTAAATTCCCAATGTGAAGTAACACACCAAGGCAAACACATATAAGAGCTGGCACAAGTTAGTTAGCAAACAAAAGAGAATTAATAGTAACACACTGAATTTAGCATAAACAATACATTTTAATAAATTTCATAAAAAGTGTCATGAATTAAGTCATTGACATATTGGTAAAAAATGATAAAACAAATTCCATTAATAGGTTCTGGTATACAATCAGATATATAGTGATGGTTTCCTGTCTACGCGTTTCGACACGTTGAAGGTGTCTTCCTCAGGACACTACCATCATGATACTGGAAGTGAAATAAACAGTATTTTAAAAAATTGTTCTTATGCTAAACAGTTTATGATAATAGATACAGTTTGCTAAAATATATTGGCCAGTGAGTTAATAAAATTTCATGATGTACCGCATAACATGATTTCATCTTTTTTAACATACAAAACAATACAAAGAGAAACAAAGATTCGTTTGCATTTATAGTAGATCTAATTGGCATTTTATAAAATGCCAATTAGATCTATTATATATATACAATATATTTTAGCAAACTGTATCTATTATCATAAACTGTTTAGCATAAGAACAATTTTAGGCCAGAGTATGAGTGGTTGCGCATCTCAGTACTGACGTTCCTCAACAGGGAGCCCTTCACTTTGGTCACATTTACACTAAATTTTGATCCACTACTCTCCATAAAGATCCATCATAACCAGTCTTCACTCACTCCCTACTTGAGAGTCCCATAATATAGTAACTTGTCCTTGAGCTCAAGTCGTGTATATAGACCTTTTTCAACGACCAACAGGTGTCTAAATATCGAAGTCAGAACAAAGAAGAGTGCTGGACTTTGAGGTATTATTGTAAATAACACTGCTAGAAAAATTGAAGAAAAGTAGTATGAATAAGTTCCTTCAACAATACTGAAATACAGTTCTCAGAAAAGAGAATGCTGCACCTCCAAGAGCAGTTAAGATGTACAATGCTGTCACTAGTCAAAAATGCCATCAGTAGCTGAGACACTAACCCGTTACTTGTACAGTGTCTAAGAGAATGCAAATGGAAACAAGACCCCAAGTAGGGAAAATATGTGTGTTAAATCAAGCACTTGAAAATGTAGTTATAGCCCAGCCTGCTGTATTATTATTTTTCAAAACAAATGCAGAATGTGAAGCCATAAGTATCAGTCACTGTAACACTGGTTCAAGTTAATATAGTTATTTTGGTGTGCTAGACTGGAGATTAATGTCTTAGCCTGAGTTCCCTGGCTGTCGACTGAAATAAGCACAGTTGGCTGTTATCTCTTACCGAGTGAAGACAATATCAGAGGCCTGTGCAGGTCAAACCAACCGCTAACACGTAACTTATATTTCACTAAGTTTACGAAATAACAGATCACAGCTACTCTTCACTGGAGCCTCCAATCTGCAGAAGGGTCTCTGCTGACCCCACGTGTCTTACAAGCTGCAAACAGCCTAACCTGGGGTGGATCAACATGAATCAAAATCAAAAACAGGCTTCCTCTACAGAAAGCCTCATGTCACCATGATTGTAAAATACTGCTGAGTAAAAAAACACAACTAGAATCTGAAAAAGCAAAAGTAATACTTAAAATGGATATTTTCAAAGTGCCAGGTTTCAGTTCAGCAGCATCGGAGGGGAACATGCATTGACCTAACCACCACTGCGCCATGCTGACAGCTTCACAATGAATGAAATAAGCTATTTAAATAGCAAACATGATGCTGCCAGCCCACCTCTCACCAGCTATTCAGCAGCAGGAAATACATTTTTATACACACCAGGCAAACATCCTAAAGAAGGTAGAAAAGAAGAAAAACAGAACTATAGGGTGGGTGTCCACATTGATTGATGCTGTCTGAGCCACAATGTTCAAATATTGTTAAAATGAAACTTGAGGAAGATGAAGAATTCCTTTGAAACTATGAATGTGTGTAAATGGTGATGCTTGCCTATCTTGCATAGAGAATTATAGTAAAAAAAAAAAACTTCAATGAGCACCTGTGGAGTGGAGTGAGGGGAGGGGGAGGGAAATGTGTGGGAGGCGGAAGGTAAGGCTGAGGGAAGCAGGAGGTAAGTCTGAGGGAAGCAGGGGACATGGTGAGGGGAGCCATAGACAAAGGGGGATTGTGGATTCGAGTGCGTTTGATCTTTTATTTTGTTTGAAAAAAAATAAATGTTTATTGAAACATAATATGGGATCTAAAAATAAGCTTTTGTTGAACCAAGTTACAAAGTGCTCAGGTTTTAGTTCTCTTCAAAGAACCATAAATTGCCCCTCTCAAGGAGTTCTGCATTAAAATTCAGGCAACATGTAGCACCAACTACAAACAAAAGAAGCAATGGCCAGGACCAATAAGTTTGGTGATGGTAAATTGGTGCGTTAGTTAGTTTCTTATTTTCAATTCCAAACGAGTGCCACCAAAAACTAAATTTGAACTCCTAAAAATGGCCATCAGATGATTCTAGTAAAAAACGTCATTAGGAAAAAGTTGACTGATGTCGCTGTTTTACTTGTGATATATTTGTTATATATATTTATAAAAGACTTTCAGTTGTGCTGCTCATATTATTATTCTTATGATGACTATTATTATTGTTATTATTGTTATTTTTATTTGTAAAGGAGACAATAAAAATGACCACCTAAACAGGCATTCAAATCACAAGCAACTACAATATTACAAGGCCATCTGAACATATAGGTATAACTTTAAAAAGGAGATAGAAAATACATTACCAAATAACAGGACACCCAAAGTACGAGCTAGGTAAATAGTCACTGCTTAAAGTTAGCTTAAACAAGCATTTACAATGCAATGGTTTCGCCTTTGGAAAAGTTAGAGTTATTGGCATTGCTCATGACATTTCTTTTTTTTTTACTTATAAATAAATGGCATTGTTATTTATATTGCCAACAGCTCTCACGGCCCACACAGCTCTCTCAGCCCACACAGCCCACAGCCGACACAGCCCACACAGCTCTCAGCCCAACACAGCCCACACAGCTCTCAGCCCACACAGCTCTCAGCCCAACACAGCCCACACAGCTCTCCCTTTAAAAAAATCGATGCTCTGCATACATGTTAAACAATCGTCTTACTCCACCACCATTAAGAACAGGTAGCCCTTTCTCACCGTATCATATATCCATTACTGGATTTTTTTGATAAAGGTCGCATGATCATATCTATGGTCAGATATACTTTTATGTAAAGATATATAAAGAGAAAAGAGTTGTAATGTCGGTGCCCAAGCAACTGATAGCCTGCAGTCTGAATCAAGGGCCTTTGAAATTAAAACACTTATGAAAGTAAGTCCAATATTGCTCTGAGCAAAGTCAAAACTCACTTTGTGTATTTTGTAAAGAATGAGTAACAATGGGTCTTGCAGACAACTGAGCATTTGTGTGGCATGTGGGAAGATAATTAAAAGTGAAGTAAAGAGGGGAGCGAGAAATAAGCGGTAGGGAAGAGGAACAAAAACAGAAATGAGGCAGTGGAAACAATAAGAAATAAACGGAAAAGAGTAAATAAACCGCAAATTGGCAAATGAAAGAGTCATAGGACAACAAACTAATCCGAGAGGGGGGGAAGTGGAAAAGAATGAACGAGACAAAGAAGAGCGGAAAACGAAAAAGGGTTGTACTGATAAAATACAGAAGAATGATGGAGGAAAAATAAAGGGAAACTGGACAAAGTAGAGACATTTATTCTGAGTTGAAGCTGGGTAAAGTGTAAAGGAAACTGCAAACGTGTGACAGGTGGCGCTAAAAAAGTGGAAAGACAATGTGAAATCCCAGTAGTGGAAAAGCATTCAGAGAAAGGCTGAGCCTGTGGAGAAAGTTCCAGCTGGAGGGGAGGGGGCGGATTCGAGCACCCTCGGAGGAGACAGACTTGGCATGTGGGCCGTGAGTCAACCAAGTAGTTTTCGAGAAAATTGAAAAATGCAAAGCGTTCAGTTAATGTGCAAAGTACCATGCTTTCTACAATGCAGGATAGAAGTCATGTTATGTTTTTGTTGGGTATGGAAAAGAAGAAGAGGACTCCTGTCAAAAACACTGTAGAAAGTTGTAAAAATGTTGTTACAAATGTTATTTTCTTTAGTATAAAACTCGGTATGCCGCTTCTCAAATGTATTTACTTCTTAACAGCGATGTTTTGCCTCTAAATGCATTGCCATGTGGCTATGTAATTGAAATAACATTCCCTCCCCATTTTGAACTAAATTGTGCTTTTCATGTCGAGTTATGTTGCTTTTAGGTTTAGGCAGCATGCAACGCCAGACACCCCTCAGAATGCACATGGAAACAGGCCTTTAGCTGGAACTCTCACGAAGCAATAGTATATATGTTTGTAGGTATGTATGTGGGCTAATTGAAAAGGACACATGCTGATGGGGAGAGTTGTTTCAACCACCACACAACGGAATAACGCCCTAAACATGTGATATTAGGGTGGTGCTAAAATTGCCCGGCTGCCCCCCTTCTGTACCCATTTCTGTGCAGCAGTCCTGGCAGCGAGGGGAGGCCTCCGGCGGGCAGAAGAGGAGAGACAGGTGGCGACTGGAGTGGTGCTTCGTCAGCACAGCACAATACAGTATGTTTACAGCATTCGGAGGGGGGGGGGGGGGGGGGAGGGTGGGAGGGGGATGACGATGTGTCCGTCAGCCCTCAGTTCGAAACTGAATGCAATTCTGTAGGTCACGCTACTGCCTCCTCGCGTTTTACCACTTACACTGTGACACACATATTAAAGAACAAGCACTGACAAAGTCAACACTTCTTGGCTATGCCAGAAGCTTTTGCTTTGCCAATGTCTTTCAGAGCAGTGCAGCTGCTGTGCAGCACGGCTAAAGGTTAGACAAACTAGCAAACGAGAGACCTATTTCATTGCAAATGCATTCCGCGCCATGTTAATAAAATAAACTAGTTGGCATGCACTGTGACTGCAGTTGGATTTATAAGGCATTGTACCACCCGTCCTGCTTCACTAAACCAAAGCGGGACACCTTGTTCCCGTGTTACAGCGTCGCTGATCTTAAAGCAGTTAAAGCGAGTCGCAGGACCAGGACATGCTCGAACATATAAGTACATATGACGCACTTCAACGCTTGTACATTCTTGATTTATTACTCCCACCGTCTCGAGTATTGCAGCCAACCATGAGGGTCACTGGTTGTAACGGACTGTGATAATGACCAGCGTTTAATACATAAAATATCAACAAACGGTCATAGCGAAGTGCCGCCGGATTCCGTCCTAGTTTCACATTGTTCACCTCCCTAGGTAACAGCATGTCTGTGGAGCGCCGGATGTATGTTTTCCCGCATTGTATGTGGTCGCATATCGCATGAGTTCATGTATGATGCTCCAGGGTGTATCATGTTAGTGGTACAACTGTAGTTGTTTTATAAGTGATGCATTTATTGGACCTGCTGCCAAACTGGATTGGTAATACCTTTCTCTACCTGCATGAAAGTTTCCACGCTGCGACGCCGGGGCTTCTTTCAAAGAGAAGGTCGAGGTCAAATTTATACAGTCGACTCGTAAAAGAAAAACACAAAACCTCAAGGAAGGTTTGCATCCATCCAGGTGTTTGCTTTCTGAAAGAAATGCCTCCGCGTAGCAGGAGAGGTGCGGGGATGGGCGCGCCAGCTGCGTCGGAGTGGCACCGGATCTCCACTGTCCGTGCCTCCGACATGAAGCTCTGGTGCATGAGGAGGTTTCCCATCCTGGAGTGGGCGCCCCGCTACAGACTGAAGGAAAACCTAGTCCCAGACACAGTTTCCGGGCTGCATCTGGCTGTTTATCAGGTAACACACGGTGATTGTACTGCAGATACCGTTACAATTTCAAAAGTGATGTTTATCATTAACGCTATAACGTTGTTTTTAGCGTTCTTTTTATTGATAAGAATTTGCTAAAAATGCTTAGAGTAATAAAACTCATCAGATCAACCCACAAAAAATCTGTTTGGGAACACCAGAACGAAAGGAATTGAAAATAATAGGCTCCCGTTTTTCAGTTTCTCAAAAATCCAAACCAAGCACGCTTCTGGGATCATCTCAACAAATTAAGAAATGGCAACGTAAGCAGGGAGAATGGGGTCGAGTCTCTTCCCCGCCCCCCTCCCGGGGTGCCGTTCTTACCTGCTGGACGGGGGTGTTGGGCCCCAGAAACCTGCTGGAACCGTTTCGGTAGGGTGAGGGGGCCAGGAGCCGGGTCCGGGTGGAGTGCAGCCGCCGGCCAGGAGCCGGGTCCGGGTGGAGTGCAGCCGCCGCGCTGAGTCTGTGTCCGGGCTCCGGGGGCGGGGAAGGAGGAAGGCGGCCATGAGCAAACAAGCGGGAGGGGGCGGGAAAGGGGGAGGAGAGACGCTGACGACGGCCTTGGAGCAGGAAGGCGGCCATGAGGAAAGAAGCTGGAGGGGGCGGGAAAGGGGGAGGCGAGACGCGGCGGGCACCAAGAAACAAGCGGGAGGGGGTGGGAAAGGGGGAGGAGAGACGCTGACGACGGAAGACGGGTGCCGGCAATGCCGGACCAGACACGGGGGCGTTCCCGGCGTCGCGTGACGTCGGCAAAAGCCAAAGAATGTCGGGAACGCCCCCGTGTCTGGTCCGGCATTGACGGACAGGCCCCTCGTCCAATGGCAAGGCTCCGTTTACGGAGCCAGCCAATCAAGGACGAGGGCCGAACAAAAGCCACACTACAGTTCTCAACAGGATTTCGCCTGCGCGGAAAAGCTGCGCAGAGCGCAGCTTCCGCTAGGCGAAACCTAAAAAAGAAACTTAAAAAGCACATTTGGAACCAGGTTTATCACAGATGTATGCAGGTAGATGTGGACAATGCAGGCTTTGTGCAGTCACTTAAACTAAAGGGATCTTATGGGTAAAGTGGAAAAATCCACTCGTTGACGCAGTATGCTGTGGTGGGCATAGGCAAAGTGTGAATGACAATTCAACAGACCAACAGGGGAAGTCCCATGACCAAAAGGCTCAATATGCATGTCTATTATGTATGTCTTTTTTGAAAATAACTATAGCCTGATGAGACAAATAAAGCTGTCTCAAAGGCCAGACCTTAACAAAACACTTAATAAATACATAGGAAGGTGTACATTTGCTCATGCATGTCTTTCACCAGACCTGTAGGCCACCCGCACCAAAAGACAAACTCCCTCCCTTCTTGCTGTAAACGAATCATACCATATAGAACCCCCCTTAAGCTGTTCATTTCCCTGTGTTCCATTGACTTGTAGCAGTGTTACACAAAATACATTCACACGCATATATAAAATCGTACCATGTCCTGTTACATGTTAGCGAAGGTGGAATAAAATATATTAAAACTAATAACTACATTAAGCTCGGCTTCAGCTTCCAGATTCTATAACGCACCCAGAGCTGTTTTAAGGCATGGGCAAAGTGGGCTCTAGCCCAGGGCCCCAGCCTTTCAGGCCCCTCCTCCCTGATAGAGCCAGCTCTGTTCTGAAGAGTCTTGCCCTGAAGACCGTATATAATTATTAAACAGATTGTTTTAAGTAGCATTTTCCTTTATTTTTTAATGTAGGTTAGCTATGAAAGTCTATTGCAGACATTTTGCAGACAAATGTAGTTTTTGTTTCCTGCAACATCCTTAAAACAGTTTATTTTAGATAAAAACAGGACCTCACATATGAGAAATGGGAGGGGGTCACAGATATTATTTGCAGTAATAATAGTAAGATGCTTCTGTGTTACAATATTGAAAACACACATCACTATCCCTGAAGAATAGATGTAAATACATTTAGAATTTGAACTAGTCCACTTGTGAAATGTCAGTAAGTAACCTGGCCAAAGAGGGCATTAAAGAGCTGAAACTAGATGATAAATTCAAAGCAGTTCCCAATAGGGGCGACCAAAATGCGTTTGGCCAAGGGCCCTCAAAATCATTCAGATGTTTCTGAATACACTCCTCCTGTCCCCCCCCCAAAACCTCAACAACTACAGTGTAGGATGTATTAAGGGGACACCAGCGGGGAAAGGTACATGATAAGAGCATGATGTAGCAGAGCCACTGCTGAAAATGATTAGGTAGTCTTTCTGCATTCTTATTATATTTGGCACTGCCAGATCTTTTGTCAGGGATCAACAATAAAAATACATAGAGGGAGGTACTGGACCAGTCCGCTTCAGCCATGGATTCATTTGGATCCATCCCTTTCAGATATTGAGTGAATCCAAACCCATACACATTTCTCGAGGAAGGTATATTGTTATTTTACCTCACCTTCATGTTTTTGGCTAACTCGTGTTGACATGCGGGGGGAGAAATGGGGAATTACCAGAGGACCCAAGCACGAGATGACAGATTCCTCAAGTAATTCTGCATTCCTAAGGGGCTCTCTAAGGATCCACACATAACACTTGACCCTTCAGGAGTTACTGATTCCCCTGTATTAGTAACTTGGTGTTGTAGAGCCAAAGGCCAATGGACTAAGAATCATACCCCAGGGTTAGTCCACAATTTGTGCCTATGTCTGTCTTGTGGTAATTGTGGTCTATGTTATTATCTTATAGCCACCCCCGTAGCGGGCTATACCGGCTATTAAAGGTCCGCTGCAGCATCAAAGGCCCCAGTTGAAGGCGAGGGACTTTAACAAGGCAGTGGGACTTTAATAGCCGGTATAGCCCTGCTACAAGGGCAGAATGTACAAACAAATTAAACAAAGGTTTCAGGGAGAGCGAGGGGATTGAAATCCCCTCAGGCTCCCTGAAGCCTTTGTTCACAGCCACAAAGAAGCATTGGAATGTTGCAGCTCCGGGCTTATATCAGCCCTTATAAGCCTGGAGCTACTCCATTGTTTTCAATGGAGCTTCCAACGTTCCAATGTTCTAATTGGGATTAGTGCATTCTCAACTCTCTTTTGCTTTATTAGATGTTGAATGTGGTGCTTGCTGTGGATTAGAAAATGGTAGGCTTAGTACTAGCGCCAACAGGACACGATCTATATAGTATGACAATTACCCAGACCAATGAGCCGTATATTCTGAAAATACTTGAACCACTACCCTTTTCACCAGTTTCACTGAGAGTGGGGCAGGAGAGTCACAGCGTCTTCAAGCATTGTTCTGTATTGCACATGTATATAGCACTTAGAACCACTATGTGAGACACTGAAGTGCTTGCCTAAAAGGGCAGCATGCTACACTCTGTAGGGTGTGTGGTTGGAAGGGTGATGTCTTTGTTTTGGTACTACATTTGAAGTATTTCCATGTTATGCAGGAGGACCTCAGAGGAATGGGTATTGTGTTATGGGATGCAACATTTAGCAGTGTGATTGATGAAGAAGTGAGGGAGATAGCCAAGCAGTTTATTGCTTTCAGTAAGCTGGCAACTCTGAGAAGCTCTGTTTTTTCTTTGTAGCCTTTACGGTATTTCCTATGCTCATGGTCCATTTAGATGTTTACTGCACTGGGTTGCCCATTGTTCAGTATTCTGTTTAAAGTATATAGTCCTGAGCAGGCATATGATGGGGAGCAAAATGGTGGCAAGATCTACTGGAATGGACTTCTTTGCCATCATCCCATATTTGAGAAGTGTGGCTCAACGGTTAGAGGCGGCAGACCCGGAGGCAGAGGTCGGCCCGGGACCAGGGTTCGATTCCCAACGTGGCCGGGTGCAGGACCAATGTCAGCGGCCCCAATAAATCTCGCCTCGGTGCCACTCTAACCGTTGGGTCCCACGCTGCAACTCTGGGCAATAGCTTGCTTAATCTCCACTCCGGCCTCATCACCGCCGGGGATGCCTGGCTGCACCTTGGGGATGCCCAGTAAAGGGACCATCTCTCAGGGAAAGCCAGGAAGGGTTCCCCAGTGGTACAGCGCTGAGACGCTCCAGGGTAACCACGAGCTCTATAAATCCAACATTCATTCATTCATTCATTTGATTGTCATTGTGACATGTCAATAAGCTGTCATAGCATTTAGTTGGTTGGGACCAGCAGAGTTGGACTAAATTTAAATATTCTATTGGCCAGTGATATGTGGCAGATCTCTTCAGCTATTCCATGCCTGTTCAGTTGGTGATGGGTGATTTATTGCTGTAAACTGGCACAGTACTTGGTGATGAACATGAAGTTTGTCTCATGTGATTGTAAGAGTGTCAAGCAGTATAAGGTAATTATTATACAGCCTCTATGAACAACAATCGGTGGCCTGACCACGGAGTGTTATGGTATTAATATCAGTGTGGGTCAGAAGGGATGTTTAAGAATTTCCATTACTAAATAACTATATAATACCCGTTCTACACATAGGTCAGCTCTTCATCCCTTTAAGAAAGACTAATTGCACAAGCTCTAATACAATCATTTCACTAATTCTTAGCACAGAGGGGCAACCTGCCGGATTTTTACTAGAGTCCTTCCCAGTATACACTTTCACGGTGCAAGCATAACCAGTGGAGCTCTTGCACAACATGTACAACCTGATGCTCTAAGAAGCCTTTTTGCTTTGTATGGATTGCCTCAACTGCAGCTGTGCTTTTTTGCAGGATCAAAGACTCTTCAGTCGCTATACTCTTCTCTGACGTATAAATCTCTGAAAACTTGGCAGACAAATGTTCGACAACAGGCAGAATTTTGGGCAACCTGGTGTGGTCTGGATGGTCCAATGCTGCAGAGAAATAATAGAACTACAGCATACAGTGCAGAATAAAAAAACAGAACTTAGGCCATGACCTACGGGAAGCTGGGTCCTACCCAAACTGCACAAGAAGACCAGTAAGGCTGTATTGTTGGTGTGTACACTTATCCCATGAAGAGTGTCAGACCTCAACATTTTTTCTACCCCCCCAAGAGAAATGGGGGTCCACGAGTACGTAGTAGAATGAGGTGTCCGAGTGCCTTCATGCTTCTTCAGAAGCTGTTCACCACCCAAATTTGGTTTGTTGCACAATTTTTTCCAGGAACACATAATCGACAAAAAAGATGGAATTAGTCAATTTGCAAAACAATTGCAGCATTGACTTTACATCCAGCATCTTTAGTAAATGCAGAATTTAGAACTGAAATCTATTAGGAGGCTGCAAGTGAGCACTCTTCCCGTGTGTCGCACAGTATCAGCCTGCACTCCGGGCTAGGACACACTGTCACAGTCGTTCAGCTAAAACGTCCATGGTCATGTTCTTCAGGGTAACATGAGGATGTATAATCATCAGGTAAAACTTCACCAACTGAAAAACTGCTTCCACATTTTGTTCCATGATCCTCTACCTCAGAAGCAGTTTCAGTATCAGAACCAGCCTAATTGCTCTGCTCCATTATTTTATTAAGGCATTGACAGCAATCATCCAATGTGAAGCCACCTCCCAACCATCTACAACATGCTTCCTCAAATACTGCATACTAGAGAGAACACAGAAGGGGCTCATAGAAATGTTAATGCACTGAGAATGAAGCGTGTGTGCTATGAGCTGAGATGAGAATGTGATGCAGTGTAATGCTTTGAGTGTAGTGTAGTGCAAAAGTAAGAACAACTGTCTCAATACAGGCATAAATAAAGCTTAGCTTTCAGGCGTTTGCGATCAGCCACTCGCTTGGAAAAATCTGCAGCAGACCACACTGTGTTTCACCTCATACAGCACTTGCATTAGTATTCATAAAAAGAAAACACTTTTAAAGCCTGTCATCTATTCAAATAACGGGAAATCTAACGCCCCAGTCTTTGCATGTTGCCGACACCAAAGAACAAAGAGGTGTTTAGCTCGACTTTGCAGAGACCTCTTGCCATTGGTCTATTTCTGCTTCTGTGGGTGGATCTGGAATCCCAACATCTCAGCTGAATGTCAGAGCATCAAGCAAGGCCCTTCTCACTGCCTACCTCGCACAGTTAACGACCTATTCATGGAACAATTGGCACACAGAGTGGCTGCTCCTGCTGGGAGTACAGCCAGCAGGCCTACACAACGCAAGGCAGGAAGATACTGCTACATTCAAAAATATATTTCACATACTACAATTTGATTTCTTGAGGTAAAAATATTGAATCATGTCAACATATTTATGCTGCCGCACATTCAAGAACATAAAAACAAGCAATAGTGAAACAAACATATCTGCACGGTCTACATGGGCAGATGCATCCGCACAGAACATATACAGAGGCAACACGAATTTCCTTCCACACAAGTCAAATTTGCAAAAAGACAGCATACTTGCATGCAATACACAGGCTGAGCCTACATGCATTCTTGCCTGTATGGCTGTACATGTTGCATGTGAGATTGTTCTTTGTGCACACACAGCTACACTAGTGCTAGTCAGAGGAGGTTTTGTCTTTGCATTGCTTGTTGGTATCTGCTTCAATCTGATAGCAGCAGCAACAGCCACAAGTCCAACATGACTTCACCTATTGACAGACATTATCCTGAATACTGACATAATAGTCAATAAATACAATTCAAGATTTTACAACAGACCATAAACCAAGTAGTGAGAAAGGAAGCATTTTGTATGAGGAGCCTTAATACCATCGTCCCAAACGGATAACATGAATATATTTTGAATACACAAGTTTTCTGAAGGACAAAAACAGGAAAAAAGGACTCTTGATAGTACTGTGGACACACAAGGTGGGGACTCTCGAAGCATCCATTCAATTGGGACTGCTTGTATGTAACAAAGAGGTGCGGAACGTTACTACTAACATTGTGTTATTAAATCATCAAATATGAATCTAGCTTTATAGAGAGGAAACCTGATTGCTTTACTTTACTGTTGTGAATTATATGGTCCTGAGGAAGGGCATTTCACCGAAAATGCATTTAGTGAACAGTGATGTAGGTCTACTGAAAGCATTTGAGAACAAGTAATGACAAAGGCATTTGGCCTAGCTTTGGTGGTCTAGTACAATGTTTTGTTTTGTTTTATTGCAGGCATATGTCACAATCAAAAGTAGAAATGAAAACCTGCATCTACATAGAGGTAGCCACTTGCAATAATAAAAAAGAATATATATAAAACACAGTCACAGATGAGGCAATTTCACCAGTGATGATTTTTTAACAGCAAGCCTTTTTGTGCTGTGCATTTTGGTATTAATATTTGGTAAGGAAAAATGAATAAAACACCAACTAAGCAAGTACTCAGATTGCAGGCAGCTGCAATGTCACATTCCCCCTTAAATACAAGTCAGAAAAGCAACTTTAAAAAGGACATAGAAAATAAATCACCATTTAACAGGGTACGAAATGGAGGCAAAACGAATAGTCTGTATTTAACGTTAATATAAGAATACATCAAATAAGACACTCTTTGAACCACATTAGTCACAGCAAGGAAAGGAAATATTTCAGGTGGATGTAAACAAAGTGCCCAGGCTTCCTGCTCTAAAGGGAGTCAATGGGTGAAGAGGGCTGGCCCATTGCCCCATCATGTATGCTGATGGAGGTGGAAGCAAAATGAAAATGACACTTTAACAGAATAATGGATCCCTCCAAGTATGTATATTCTATGTATGACTATTTTGGAAAAACAACAGTTTGGTGAAGCAACTAAAGCAGTCTCAGAAGCCAGGCCTATAGAGTTGGGAAAGCCAATGAATTTGTGAAAATAACCGCTGGAATCGTTAAAACAAACATGATATAAGTTCAACAAAGTATTAGTAGACTTTTTGGTATCTGAATGAGCTGCACCTCAAACTGAGAGGATTAACTACAACTTGAAAGTAGGACAACACCAGTGGTACATCCACAGAACATAGTGATACTTTTTCAAAATTAGACAATCTAGAAAAACATTTGAGACAGTAACATTGAATATATTCAAGAAAGAGAAAATGTAGCTAATGGACACAGCATTGCAGCAAAACTAAAAGAGAGCTGAGGCAGATATTGGTCGCTTTTGTGCCATCCAAGACATTGCAGTCAAGAAAAAAAAACTTTTTGATCTAATCCATTCAGTAAGATCTTCCCTAGTAGCAAAACTTGGGGGGAAAACACAATGCATATAAGATAAAAATACAACTGTATAAATCAAAAGGTTCCAAAATGCTAGCTGCAGCTAGAAGAGCACACCAGCTAATATTTTAACCCGTTCGGCGCTTATGACGGAACCGTTCTGTCACGGGCCGCTCGACGCGCCTGCGCGGCGCTGATTTCGCGCCTGCGCGGCGCGTTCTATTGAGCGGGCGCGTTCGTGACGGAACCGTTCCATCACTAGCACAGCTCACCCGAGGCGCGTGACGGAGCGGTTCCGTCACAAGCGCAGGTGAGCCGCGCGGCCCCCCCCCCCACCCCCTAGCACTGCGGCGGAATTGCCGCCGCAGTGAAGGGGTTAAAGATACTTACAGCTAGGTATCAAGATGATTTCTCCTGGAGCTTCAGTTCAGTCCAGGCCTCGGGCCTGTTAAATACCACTGAGAGATGGAAGCAGGTCTTCCTGTAGGTGGTGGAGATTGTCTAGAGGTGTTGGAGCGTGTAGAAGGTGTTGGAGAGACTTACAAAGCATTTCTGGATCCCACCCCATCTTGAAGAACAATGATTTACCACAGACTGGATCACCAGCATTACTAAATATGGCCGTGGCAACGTGATGGCCAGGCTCTAGTGACCACAAACATAGTAGAAATCAATACCAGTTCCTCGGTCCTTTGGAAACGAAACAGCACCTTGGAGGAAGGCCAGCCCCTTGAAGATGACACTGGGGGACTTTCCTGGGTTAGGAACAAGGAGTGGAAGAGAGGAAAATGCTGCGCATGGCTTGACAGTATGCGGATTGTTCATTCCCCCTCACACACACCAATACACACCTGGGCGACAGGATTTACCCCTTTAAGCCTAGAGCAGTGGGGAATTAAGCAACTGCCTACCCCACCTCAAAAAAAAGAGAAGAAAAAGAACAGGGGGTGAGACAAGAGCAACTTTTTGAATCACAGAGCCAGTCTCAAAAAGTGTCCAGTAGTCTAAATGCCAGTGAGTGTGAAGATGTGACAGCTAGTTTTCTCGAGGACGAGATACAAATAATGTAAGTGCTAAAAGACTTAAAGAGCACTAAACACAGAATAAAAAATCAAGATTTATTTTCAGCACTGGAAGGAGCAGTGGAGGAAGTCGGGGATAGACTATCTGTTGAGAAGTTGTTTCGCTCCCTAAATCACCAAACAGAAGTTATCAAAGGCTGTTTGAAGATGTCCTGCAATGCTACTAGAGGTTCGAAAGCTCAAAAGTGGCATCCATATCAAATTGCGAGGATAAGGTGCATTACTTAGAAATCTCTGCAAAAGCAAAGGCACTGTGTACTCTGTGGCTACCAGTCCTGGTAGCAACTAGTGCATATTTCATACAAATAGTTTATTTATTTATTTATTTTGAAAGTTTTATAAAGCGCGAACAAGATCCTAGCGGATATCAGAGTGCTGTACATACAATAAATGTTACAATAAATGTTACTTAAACAGAAAACCAAAGCAGATCAGAAATATATGTACAAGGGAAATAGTAAAAATAACAAAATTAGGTGGAACATCATAGGAAAGAAAGTGTCTTGAGGATGGGGGCACATGTGCGATTCATCACAGGACTTCAGTAGGTTCAGTAGCGTCATGTGAACTTGGCCATGAGGATGGCTTTAACTTCCTTTTTAAAAAGGTAGTGGATGGGTTGAGTCTGGTTTCTGGGGGTAGGGCATTCCAAATTCTGGGTGCCGTCCCAGAGAAGGATCTGTTATACGTTTTTTTCTTATGGAATTTTTGTGGTTTTAGTAGTAGTTTTGCCGCACTTCTTGAGGATCTGGGACCACCCGAGATCGTCAATTTCTGTGCCAAATAGCTGGGTGATTTGTGATGCATGGCTCTGTGTGTCATGCAGGCAATTTTCAGCTGGATTCTCGCCTCCAGGGGTAGCCACTTCAAGGATTGAAGGTCCGGGGAGATGTGGGAGGTACGTTTAGATCCAGTTATGAGTCTTGCTGCAGCGTTGATGGATGCTCTGAGTGGTGCAGTTGATGTTTTGGGTAGGCCACAGAGAGAGACACAACCATATTCCACTCTGGGTATAACCAGTGCTTGTACTTCCTGTTTGAAGTCATTGTGTGGTAAGTAGGGTTTCATTTTCCTCAAGGCGTTTATCTGGAAGTTGGCTCCCTTTGTAGCATTGCTGATATGTTTTTGCATGTTGAGGTTACTGTCCAGAGTGATTCCTAGTGATTTCACTGAATCTACGATGGTAGGTTTAACGTTAAAAGCAGTAATATGTTTGATCCAATCTTGCATTTTGGGGATTTGAGCCGGGGGCACTATTAGTAGGAATTCAGTCTTTAGGGCGTTCAGTTTGAGATGATTTTCTGCAGTTTGGATGCTCCTAAGCGCTGTATTAAGTAGTTTGACGTCCTCTAGGGTGTGTATCTTGAGGTAGAGTTGAGTATCGTCGGCGTACATGTGGAATTGCACTTTATGAGGCTTGTAGGATTTCAGTGAGCGGTTCTAGGAAGAGATTAAATAGTGTTGGGGATAGAGCGGATCCTGGTGGGACACCTAAAGATACCGGGACGGGTTTGGAGAGAGTGTTATTTACTTTGAATTGTTGTGTCCGATTTTGGAGCAATGACGTGAACCAACTAAGTACTGTCCCAGACAAACCCATTCTGTGTTTCAAGAGGTCTAACAAGTTCTCATGTTTGACCGTATCAAAGGCCGATGAGAGGTCCAGTAGGATGAGTAGGCAGGAACTATTTTGGTCGAGTATTTGCAGTGCGTTGTCAATGATGTGTGTCATGGCTGATTCTGTGCTGTGGCCTGCACGGAAGCCTGATTGGTGATTGTTGAGAAGATTGAAGTGATCAATATGTTTCGTTAGCTGTAGGTGCACACATTTTTCCAGCAGCTTGGCTAGGGTGGGGATATTGGAGATAGGGCGATAGTTGGAAAGGTCTGTGGGGTCTGCCGAGGGCTTCTTTAGAATAGGTGAAACCTGACCTACTTTGAGGGTATCTGGAATGCATCCTTGTTGAAGAGAGCTGTTTATGATCTTGGACCAAAGAGGTAAAAGCAGTGGAATGAGGTCTTTAACTGCGTTTGCTGGAAGCGGGTCAGAGAGGTGGTTGGCTGGTTTCAATGCACTGACAATTTTGCCTATGGCCTCTTCAGAAATGTAGGTAAATGATGACCAGGCTGCATTATTTTTTGGGTTGGGCTTTGATAGGAGTTGGCATGGAGCGGTTTGGGGAACAGGGGGGGTTTATGTATTGGGTATTGCGTATAAGGATAGATCGTTTAGGAGGTCTTTCTTGATTGTGTTTGATTTCAAGGTAAAGAAGGTGGAAAATTCTTCACAGTTTGGCTGCCGGGATTGTAACTCTTGTGGACGATGAGTGGCCTCCTTAGTTTGAGTTTTGATCAGTTCAAAGAGTTTTTTGGGGCGATTTCTTGCCTGGTCAAGTTGAAGGCTGAAAAAGTCGGCTTTGGCGTGCTTGATCTTTCGGAAATATGCGTTTCTTTTTGTCCTGAGGATCTTGAGGTGGTTGGCGGATGGTATAGATCTCCAGGCCCGTTCCGATGTTCTGAGAGAACGCCTGTCCTCGTTGAGCATACCGTTGTACCAAGGTTTTGAGTCTTTCAAAGAGGTTGTATTGGAAAGAGATATGGCGCCTCAAGTCTTGGTACTGGAATCCACTGCACTCCCTTCTAAAAGCACTGTGGGAAACACAAAGGTAATTGCATTGTGTTCGCAGAACTGGCTAGCAGTGGCCAGTGCGAAATGAAAGTGGCAACGAGGAAGGATTCCTTCTTGTTTGAATGCTCCAGAGCGCACATCTTCTCACATCTGAGCTTGGTAACTTTTACATCGCAGAAAAAAACAGCAGATATTCAAGAAGGAGATGATTGCTCAGGGCTTGGCGGATTCCTTGAGGTACAGAGAAGAACTTAGGTTCAGAGAATGTGGTGCTTGTCACAAGTATGACAATTCAGACTATTCAAGGCCCCCAAAGCTATAAGAGCTGCTAGGGAGGCAGGTATTAGTCGCTTTAATATATTTTGAATAATGAACAACTGAATGCACGTTGAACAAGTTACTTACCTCTGGTAACACATTATCTGGTAGAGACAGGAACTAGGCGCAGATTCCTTTGTTTAGAATCTTCCCCCAGGTGAGAGAATGGATCCGGAATTTTTTTCCATAGTACGTCCGTGCGTCGGTAGAGGGTGCTGTGCAACTCTGTATCGAAGTCATCACGCAATGTGACGTCGACAGAGTCCATGTAACCCTCTCACTGATGTCAGTTTCTTCTGTGACTATTTTCCGCGCTTAAAACATGGAGGTACATGTAGAAACTGGCTACTGAATCAGTGTGCTAAAATAAAAGAATTTGTGTAGAAAAATCACTGAATTAAAATTCTGTATGGATTTTATAACGAAAACATTAAGATGAAAGAGGACTCAGTCTCAAATAATCACTGAGTTTTTAGTGCAGTATATGAAGTCGCATACCTAAATTATTGAGACCAAAGAGGACTCCGTTTGCAGAGCGGAGAGGATGGGAGAGTCGTAAAGAGTCTGCGGCTAGATGCTGCCTCTACCAGAGAATGCATCACCGAAGGTAAGTAATTTCATCTGAAAGAGACATCTAGCCACAGATTTCTTACTTTAGAATCAAATACTAAAGCATACCATCCCCGGAGGAGTGTCTGCGAACTGAGAACGCTAAAACTCTCTAACTTCGAACAAAACCGATCTAGAATCAGAGAAAAAGACTGGCCTTTCATAATAATGTAGGTGAGCAATATCACACTTTTCAATTTAAAAAACCTGTGGAAAAACCACAGATAAGTAAAGTGACAAGACGTTAAAAAGCATGGGAATAAAATTATCCATGTTAGCAAGACAACCATTGTAGAAGCCAACAAACAAGATTAATAGAAAACTCCTCGCACTCTTAAGGGGAACAAAACCCATACATGCACACCACATAAGCACTGCGGTACATACCACAGTAAGAAAGGCCATAAAGAAACAGAAGCATAGGAAGAACGTTTCCCATGATAGTAGGACAATGTGCCGAATGTTTCTACAATAAGAACTATTGGTGTGCATATTCAGAATTGTATGATACTTGAGGACCACAGATCAGCAGGTCGTGCCTTATAGAGTTTTATCCGAGCCAGACCTTCTCTGCAAAACAGGGAAAGAGGTTTATATCCGTGGTAAAGCATAACTCATAGAAATGTTAATGCACAGAGAATGAAGCATGTGTGCCATGAGCTGAGATGAGAATCTGATGCATTTTAATGCTTTGAGTGCAGTGTAGTGCAAAAGTAAGAAAGATAACAAGAACAACTGTCTCAATACAGGAATAAATAAAGCTTAGCTATCCTCTAAAAAAGAGTGGAAGCCAACAAAACATAAATGTGTATTTGGAAAGCACACATTCACCACAAAGGGTATATTGAAGTTGAATAACATGTACATAGTAAACCACTTCACTGGTAAATATTTTATCAGCCTCAGAAGGATGAAAGGCTGAGTGGACCCACCAAGATATGAACCTGTGACCATAAGGTTAAACATAGTCCCCTACAGTGGACGCATAGTCCAGTAAGCTACCAGACCCGCCAACAGCAACAAGTGGCATAGAAACAAATAATATCGATAGGAAATTGGAATAGGTACAATCGAAATGTCGCTAGGATATCTCCAAGAAATGCAGTGACGTAGAAGTAAAATAAATAACCGCCTAAGTATGGATGAAAAAAAATAGTACACGTACAAATAAAGTAGGCCTAATAATTAGTCAGACAATTCTGACCGAACAGCATGCCTGGGGGAGGATTCTAAAGTAAGGAATCTGCAGGTAGATGTCTCTATCAGATTCTGAACTACACAAACACTACCACCATGTGGTAGAGTGTCATAAATGCCGGTGTTGTCAATTGAGTGTTGGTGTCGAGCCCCAGAAACCACTTGCTCAAATTAAGCACTGCCTTTTAGACTCCATCAGTGTATAAAAAGCCTCACAATGATGTGTTTCACAATGGATGAAGAACTGAATCAACTACAGCTCAAAATCAATCTACATTTTCACTGTGGAACCCTCCATCAAAAATTCCACTTTACCTAATCCTCCACAGTACTTTGCCCCAACATTTGGAGGGATTTGTAAAAAAGTAGGCCTTCAGAAACCAGGATAAGATTCAGATGACCTCAAGCACCCCATGGAGTAAATGGAGTTGGGAGGCTCACTTTGAGAAATAACTTTATTTAGTATTTGGTGGATGGTATACTTTGTCAAAAAGTGAGAGATATACCATCCTTCTTATTATAAGTTCCATAGGCGTTAATGGACTTGTGATAGAGTGAAAGGGACATCTATACCTTTGAAACGCAGTTTCATCAGAAGAGCTTTGCGATTTCTACTCGCACGTAACACGAAGGTTCAAACAATGATATTTATGCTTCACTTGTACATACGAGTTGCTAGTATCATTCATGAGGAGAAGCAGCTGGGTACGCCAGCTACTGACAGTGGAATGGCATCCTCCATCCGAGGCGAACTGAGCCATGGGAGTGGCTGTGGATGCCGGAGATGAGAAGCACATCATGCTTTCGAGAACACAATGCACTTAAGTTGGTCTGTGAACGCAGCGGGTGATGTCTCGGAATGGGGTCTGTGCCTGATACAAGATATCTTGGATTTGATTCAGGCTTTCAGGGATAGGCAGTAAAAGGCCACCAGAATGGGAAATTGCTACTGAGGCATTTTCTTTGCTGACAGAGGGCAGGTGGGGCGGGAGGAGACAGTTTGATTAAGCGGAGCCTATTTCTGCATGTTGGGCATTTAAATGAGATTGAAATATATGAAGCAAAACAGTTTAGACAGACGATGGGATGATAGCCCATTCTGTGTAAATACAGGGATAAACAGGGAGCCAGATTATGTTTCAACTGGAGATGCATGAAGAGATTCAGTACACAAGCTGTTTGCCCATCTTTACAAAGAGAGTTTTGTGCATCTCACTTTAGAATCCCAGAGTCTGTGGATAATGAAACAGAGTACAGTCTATGTGTAACTAGAGGACATCTCTTAAGCACACAACATCTATCCTACTCCTGTCCCTCCCCCTCTTTAGATGCTTTTAAAAGATGCCATAATTACAAGTTCACAGAGATTTGCTTATTGCCGTGGTCAAACGAAATATTATCCTGCATTTCATAGCTCTTGGAATCTTTGCTGAAGAGCAAAACATTATTTTGTGGTGACGTAATTACAGATACATCCATGGCAGGCACCAAGCCTCAAAAGCTGAGAGCTTTTGTGATGACCTACACACGGCTATGGTGTTCATTGTATTTAAGCAAGGAATGCAGATGCTCAATTCGTAGGGGCTCGCCCTTCAATTCTCATTTTCAAACCCATCTTAGACACCCTTTTCTATCAATTATTCAGTTCATTTGGTTGAGATTATGATACTGATTCCCACTGCCTGTGATTAGGGCTAAGTTATAAGCAAACATCTTATGTTAAATTATTTTGATAGCATGGTTTGGTCATGGCCCAGCAATGAGAACATTTCCTTCTCCTTCCACTTAAAACAATGATTACCGTGGTCAATTTATTTACTGGAATAAGCACTTTAAGTTTAGCAATATTCTTTCTGCTTTCTTCTCCTGACATCTGTAAACTCTGAATATATCAGCAAGAGGAGAAAGAAAACACTACTGCATACTACAATAATGTGAGGATTCCCCTGTCTTCAGGGATTAGCTTCTTCAGGATGCAAACCTTTTTTATATGTATTTTATGATTGTTTTGGATGTTATCTCCAGATCAAGGTATGCAAAGGTAATGTTCTGCACTGCAAGCTGCAGAATTCAACTTCTTGGAGCTTTCAGATGCAAGGGACACAGTGTGTCTGTTCGAGAATGTCTACTTTTTGTGAACATTCAACCCCAGTTAAAGGTTAAACGCCCTCACCATCTGAGTTTATATGCTCAGCCATCAAGCCCTACCTACCGGGTAGAGAACTTCGTTCCACCCATATGGCACTCCTGGTCACCCCCCGTTTCAAAAAGAAGAAAGCTGGTGGAGCAAAATTTGCGGTCCTTGCCCCAGCTTTCTGGAACTCTCTCCCTGTGCGTCTCCGCACTTCACCCTCCTATATAGAGTTCCGAAAAAACCTCAAAACCTTTCTTTTTTCCCGAGCTTTCGCTGCCTAGCCTCCTCCTCCTGCTGCTGTTGCTGGTCGTAACCTGAAAAGCGGCATGAAACCGCTCGGTAAAAGTGCGCTCAATAAATGATTTTAAATTCAAATTCAAATTCAAATTCATTACTCATGAAACCGCTATTCGTAAACCTAGGCATAACTAGTGATGTTCAATTTCACAGCAACAAGCATACTCTCTTACCTGAAGCCCAAGGTACATGCAATGCCTCTGCACCCTTTTGCTGGGCTCCAACCTAATGCAGCAAGAGTATTTGTATCCCTCAATGATTTCACAATGACGTCACGGTGTGTGATAGTATCATGCCTGAAATTTAACACCCAAAAATCGTATATCCCCCGTTCTACCGATATAGAGGCATGGTAAGTATAAGAATTTCCATAACAACATATAGTAAGGAAAATCAACTGAGGGGCAAACTGTGCCTGGTAACCTTACTCTCTCAGACAGGCTTTACAGGTAGTAGATGCCAAAAGATGTTGAATACAATCACAATCGGAACAGAAACACAGCAAGCTAAAGAATGTCATGGCTTACTGCTCGCAGATCCTTGTTCCACTGTGTGGATGAACTTACTGAAGCTTGTTGATAAAGCATTCCACGGTGACAGTCCAGACCAGTTTGCCTGCTTTTCAATTTCTCTCGAAAGAAGTGCCAGCCCTTCCAAATTTACTTTTTAAAAGGAATAATTGAAAAGGGCGGGAACCATCCATATTGTTTATTTTTGAATGATTACGTTTTTGCATTACACACTACCTGGAAAGATCATGTTTTAATACTAACTGGACAAAAAGGATTTTTTTCATATGTGTAATGTTCAAAGATAAATTTGGAAAGTGATATTTCTCTTTGTAACAAGTATCTGAGATTGGTGAACAATATGTTCCAAGACTAGGATTCCTACAATGATCTTATCCGAGTATTTTAAGACACTGAGCTGAGGCAGGGAGCGGCGAGGATGGTTTGCGCAGGGCTTTCTTTCAGGCTGAGAGAAAACTGGAATCCAGTCTGGAAACCTGGCTATTCTGCAAGCAGAGGATGGTGGTAGAGCTGCAGTATCTGAACCTTATGGTTCTCATATCTTGCAAAAATGTAGGAATAGGAGAAGGGCAATATCGATGCTGTGGCATCACCCAACAGAAAAGACCGACATAAAAGGGTTCATCATCCCATAGTCTGTCTTAGTCTGATGTTTTGCATAGAACTTATTTTAGATGCACTACAGAAGAGATAAGAGGGTGGACAGTTGTTTAGCAATACATCAAGGCTGTCTTGCATATTCATATATGGGAGTATTTAACCTTTCTGCATTACATGTATTTGATAGTCAACCCCTGGCCTTCTAGCAATAGATTGATGACAGAATCTAAATACGCATTTGCTTTATGAGTTAACACACATGCCCAGACTTTGTGGCACAAAGACAGAATACATCCTAGGCATGCATTAAAAAAAAACAACAGCAACATTTTCTAAAGCAAAGGTCATAAACACATATGGGGTACAATGTGTAACGATTTCTCTGTGGAAGATTGTAACCTTCATCCAGACATTTCCTAGAAGCCATTCAATGAATCTTCTAAGCATCTGAGAAGAGAAAAAGCAAAACACTGTGTGTTTCAAGACATCCGAGCCAAGCGACCCGAGGGGGCTCCTCCATGGCAAACAGTGACTTCCCGGAGCTTTATTAATCTGGATGATTTGTCTTTGACCAAAGAAGATCACCTTTAGTCTTACCTGGCCGTCTTGTCCCACGTGAACCTGGTGTATCTGTAGGTTACCCTGTAAGATAAGAAAGCAGAATGAACACACAACTCAGGAATTCCCCATGGAACAACCTCCGGGGCAATAATGTGGGAGAAGCACCCGAAGAACTTTCAGGCCTCTATCAATGTAACAGTTCATTACAGCTTACTTTAGGGAAGCCATTAGCAGGGGCAATCTTTTATTTTTTTGCAAATACAACATGACATAAGTCGATTCCCAAATGGGATGCACTGGTAGTTTGGAGACTCAATCTTATAAGCTTTATGTTCCATTTTTCTAATTTTGATGCTCATCTGGCTGCGTCTCAATACATTAAATGTGCTATTGCAGCTTGGGTTTTACTCATTCACTTAAGCTTTGTCATAAGTGTCATAGCCCTGTCTCTCCTTTGCTGTTCGACTCTCTGTAATTCATAGAGCAGAAAGAAGTTGGTAAAATGTAACCCTATTCACTCACTGGCCTCATACACTCAGCACTCACTTACATGCGATCAACACAAGGCTCAATCTTGCACAGCACACACTTGCTTCTGCTCAGTTCTCATCCGCATCTGCCCTGCGCATGTCCCTCCATCTGCCCTGCGCATGTCCCTCCATCTGCCCTGCGCATGTCCCTCCATCTGCCCTGCGCATGTCCCTCCATCTGCCCAGCTTTCCCCCTACATTCGAGGAGTGGTCAAACCACCAGCAAAGAGCCTTAGAGCAACTGTCACATCACGGCCTGGAAAAATTAGACTGTTTCCCACCAGCTTTAGCCTGGTAACCTTGAACAAATAAATGCAGAAAAAGCAACTGAAACAGTAGTCGAGATTTATGTTCAAGTAATACCTACAAAACGCAAAGCCTTGCAAATATTGAATGTTCTGAGTGAGCCAAAGTAATTCCAGTCACCTCTAAATGGGGTGATTATCTTTTAGTTAGTTGACAATATTTTTTTTTCTTTAAGGTGGTAGCATAGTACAACATATATATTATCCTTGTTCTAGAGTATTGTCACAAGCCAAGACCTAAGCATGTAGGAGATTGTATCTTACTGTACTGGTTTAGTTTGCGAAACAATATCTGTACCTTACACAATGTCTACCTAGGAAACGTGGTTTTACACTCTTTGCCAAAGAGAATGTATCCCGGAAGACTGAACCCTTATTTTAGGTCTCGCCTAGATAGTGCATGCGCTGTGTGTTCGAGACATGCTGTATTCAGGATATGGCAAAAGACACATAATTGATGGACTGAATGCAGAACAAATCAAACCATTCACCTCCTGTCAAGAGATCTGGGTTAAATCCATTCTTCTTTTGCTCACCATGCCACCACCATTGAGACCTGGCCATATGCAAATCAGCCTTGACCCTGTGCCTCATGGGAACAGTCCAGTCCGAACTGCCAAGCCAGGCGCTCCCTGGAACGGAAACAAGCATCCTAGGACTGGTTTCGGGGTTTCACCCCAAATCAGGATAGCTTAATTCCAGTGGCACAGTGAGCCCGGCACCCATGTCTGGGCATACCCGGTGCACTTATAGCGAGAAAGCAAAAGACACACAATTGATGGACAGAATGCAGAACAAATCAATACATTCACCCCCAGTCAAGAGATCTGGATTAAACCCATCATTCTTTTGCTCACCATGCTACCGCAATTTGGATTCAGAATATGGGCATGAATCTTCGCCCACTTTCCTCCCATCTTTTTAATTGGCTTCCATCACTGTCCTATGTAAATGGTGGCTTTTCATTGGTCAATAGGCTTAGTAGTTCTTCCTCGGTAACGCCTTTTCTCTTCTTGTAATCTCCCATGGGGACACCCCCTGTTACATGTGTTGTTAGTCTAAGTTTTTATCACAGCCTCGGACCACTATTTTCTTACATGGCTTTCTCAGGACACGCTCTCCGGCAACACTTTTTTTAATGCCAGAGCGGCAAGTCCCGGCTGGCATAATGGCAGCCGTGCCTTTCTTTTGTTATTTGCAGCGCCAAACTATGATAGGACTAAAAAGATTAATAAATTCTTTTAATATATATGTAACCCAAAATGGTTTAACAATTAATATAAAAATAACAAAAATAATGTTAATAGGGAAAGGCAAACTTGGAGTAAAGGAATTGAATATCAATGGTTTGTCTGTTGACTGTGTAAAAACGTACAAATATTTGGGAATTACATTTGATGATCGACTATCATTTAGACAGCATTTTAATAACAGAGGCTAAAGGTACCTCACTTGCTTTCGCATTTCGTAAATTAAGAGATAAATTAGTATGCCCTAATTATGACCACCTAGTTAAAGTTATGAAAGCAAAACTCATCCTCTCCCTGGACTATAGGTCCGTTATTTTTAAGGGTAGAGACGTGAAAACACTGGAGACCATAGTTGCAAGGACATATAAATCAGTATTTAGGATTCCTAGGCAGATTTTATGTGCCAATTTAAGATTGGAATTTGGCTTACGGCATCAGCTCTTGGTGCGTAAAGCTGCATTTGTTAAAACCCTATTAGCATTATCTTGAGCCGAGGAGGGCACGTTGGCCAGTATGTGTTGGAGCGAGATTTCGACAAGCGAATATTCTAGAAGCTGGCAGGATTATTTAGCCGAGTGTCTCCTAAAATTCGAATGTCCCAAATTGGAAGACGAAACAAGGAGTAAAATGGTTTATAAAAAATTAATTAATTCAACCGTTGCCTTGCTGTCAGAAGTGTTGGATAAATATGAGTTGGGGAAAAAAAACACTTTTGGTCCATTGCCAATTGCTTCGACAAAATGATGGTCCAACCCTATTTACTTTTTCATCAAAAACCCTTAATTAAGAACAAATTTATGTTATTAAGGTTTGGAATCTATCCAACCAAAGATGGAACCCCCAAATGGAAGTCCAAATGGGCACCAAAATTTGTCGGCTATGTGGGCAATATGATGAAACCTTGCTGCATATGGTAACACTATGCCCAAAAATGATGAAGGAACGGAAAACAATTTTAAAACCTATTTTTATAGAAATGGGACTTAGGACTTTTAGATCGGCATTAATATTTTGCTTAAGTGGTGTCAACGTCCATATAATACAACAATTTGTAAAATTTATGCTTACAGTGGAAATGAAATTATGTAAGGTTGACACCCAAAGTATATGTTAAATTTGTTACGGCTGTGAAATGAGGATGTTGCTGTTTTTAAGGTGATGATGAATTATTTATATGGCTCTTTTCAATGTACTAATTGTTTGTTTTTAGAGTACTACTTTTTAGATAATGTTCTATTTATTATGTTTATTATTTTTGTCGAATGACATACGTACACTTTATCCCTGAAAAATGCCAAGCCCTATAGACTGTTTTAAAAATGAAATAATAATTTTAAATTACCCCGAACTGGAAAAAGTTAATTGATTGTGGTCAACTTTATGCATTGTATCCTGGAATATTTAATCTGGTAATGTGTTGTGTTTGTATTTATTTCTGTTCTTTGTTGTAATGGTTTTAATTAATCAACAAATAAATAAATCAATACATTCACCCCCGGACAAGAGATCTGGATTAAACCCATCATTCTTTTGCTCACCATGCTACCGCAATTTGGATTCAGAATATGGGCATGAATCTTCGCCCACTTTCCTCCCATCTTTTTAATTGGCTTCCATCACTGTCCTATGTAAATGGTGGCTTTTCATTGGTCAATAGGCTTAGTAGTTCTTCCTCGGTAACGCCTTTTCTCTTCTTGTAATCTCCCATGGGGACACCCCCTGTTACATGTGTTGTTAGTCTAAGTTTTTATCACAGCCTCGGACCACTATTTTCTTACATGGCTTTCTCAGGACACGCTCTCCGGCAACACTTTTTTTAATGCCAGCGCGGCAAGTCCCGGCTGGCATAATGGCAGCCGTGCCTTTCTTTCGTTATTTGCAGCGCCTAATGTGGCCACATGCCTTTTTTTCTGTTTCTTTACATTTGTTATAATGGCAGCACCCGTGGGTGCCACTATTTATTGAAAAGTAAAAGATATAGAAAAATTAAATTGCCTTTTTTTACCCCATTTCTTCACTTTTGAAGCAACTGCAGCACCCGGGCTTTAGCTTAAGATGATTAAAGCGCGGGTGACACATTGTAACAAAAGTAAATGAATAGAGAAAAAAGCGTGCAGACACCATTTTTTTTCTATTTGTTTACTTTTTTTTTTACAATTGTGGCACCCGCGCTTTAAACAACTTGAGCTAAAGTGCGAGTGCCGCAATTGCTTTTTTTTCTTTCTTTTCCAGTAGGGCTGCCTGCCCGGCGGGTCAAGGACTTCCTTACCCAAGAGATCTCCTAGCAGAGCTTTCATTATTATTGTTACATTTGGTATTATTACCTGTCTGTTTGTAAGTAGCACAGCACCACTCTCGTGGCACTATAAAAAACTCAGCACCAGCCTTAGTGCAGCTGAGCTCAGCTGAGAGTTCACCTGCACAACGATTTTAGTGCCTTTCTGCAGCGCCAACAGTTTTCTTCTAGGCTCCTGTGGGTACGCTGGGTAAGTTTTGAAAAATATTTGATGCAGTGAAAAGAGTGAAAGTCCTTTCTTGGCAGTGTAAGCATTGAGTTGGCGGGAACCTTGCCAAGATGGGGACTTTGGTTATAGAGTGACTGGGCCACAATCTCTTTCCACGCACAAGGCTTCTAGTCGGCTTTCTGCAGCTAGGAGGCCATTGTATTCTGTGGAGACCACTGAATCTTTTATGGAAACGACGTCCAGTGAGGGGATAATGTGTGAGTTTGATTTCTGGTTCCCAACAAGCTAAAGCAACAAATGAGAAGTATTCCTGGGACAGCAGCTCATCTGTGGATAAGTGCACCCTGGTTGGCACTGTAAGCGCTACTGCCTTCCTATGGAATGGGAGCCCGAGAATGTGCCACATGAATATTATGTAATTATCTTCATGAAACTACGAACATACATCCTTTGGCGAATATTTACTACCCAAAACCATAGCAGGCCGTACTACTTACACCGCACCAAACAGTGCAACAAAAAGGCCTCACCAAACAGTATTACCCAAACTCTCACCAATCAGTATCACCCAAACTCTCACCAAGTAATAAAACAAAACCTCAGCCCTCAAAACTTCTCAAAACAAAAGCTAACAGTACAAACCAATATCTTGCTAGTAGCACTAAACATACTTCACACAGCATTGCTACCCCAAATCACTGTCATCAGTACTTCCAAAAACCACAGTCAGAAGAAGTACAACAAACATCACCAACCAATAGCACCCAACACCAAAGGTACCATTACTACTCAAAACAGGAGCTGTCATTATTAGCTAAAACTAAAGCCAGCTATACAACCCTAAGTTACAGCCATGGATACTACACCATCAATGACAGCTGCACTACTCAAACCACAGCCACTAGTACTGTGCCCTTAATGCAAATATAAACAGATAAATCGCAGCTGAGCATATTTTTCCATTTGTTTTTACTAGAAGTGAAATTTTATTTAGCATGCGTTTTAAAAATGGACCTTTATTTTTTATTTAGCTTTAATTAACAAAAATAAATAAACAACAATGGTGCATTGTTAAAACGCAAGCAAACAAAAATCTCACTTCCTATAAAAACAAATGAAAACATATGCTCAGCAGCACTCTTTCTCTTTATAATTCCATTAAGGGTAGAGTACCTTACGTGGCTCCCTTTACAACTCCACAGGGACATTTAGAAACCTCCTCTGGTACAGCACTTTTCCCTTCATTCGTGGAATTTCATTCACTATTACTTATGCTACTACTAGGATCTTTAAAAAAATGAAAAACACTATTTGCGTTGCCAACAGCTCAAAGTTTCACTAATGCGAGACCTATTACATTGCAAATTCTTGTTAAGGGATGATGAGAGGACGAACACATGCCCGAAGGCTTAATGGTCATGTGACTGGCCAGGTTTAAGCCATGGGTAAACATAGTTTTTCAGTAAAGTGAGACTGCTCGGCACATGAATTGGAGCGAGCATCAGTTGAACACATACAGGAAACATTTACGGTCTAGCTGTCTGTTTCAAGTTTAATGTTTATTGCTTGATTAATTAAAATCATCACAATACCCCCCCCCCCTACATAAAAAGAGTAAGTTTCATCTTTTATAACAGCTAGAAGTGTCATATATACAAAAGTGCAAAAGCTGTCTGCTTTTAAGGTATCTCCACTGACAACCTTTACCAGCTCAAAAAACCTCAGGAAATCAATACTTTAAAAAGTAATTGTAAGAACTAGCCATTGCTTGCATGGAATGTTCACTGAGGCCATGGCGTGTTGTGGATGGCTTCAATCCCCCACTGGTGTTCTCGTTGGAGAGAGTGCTGAAGTAGTTCTTTCGTTCGACTGCAGAAACAACGTGACAAGTAGCTTGTAATCCAGAGTCAATGTGTGTTCTTTGATCTATTTGTTTACTGACATGATTTAATTGCAGGTTTGGGGATTTTATTTGTTTAGGACGTGTGCCACTCTTGCCTTGCCTTTAGTACCCCCTAGGATAGATGAGGGCAGGCCTCTATAGTCACACTCACTATCGTTTTAGCAGAAGACAGAGCAGGAGCGAAAACGGTATTGTAATCGCACAGTACCATTAAAATACGCTCATCAATGTAACAGGCAAGCAGGCCTTTGTACATGTCATATGCCCTGCGTTGTCTGACAGTGATCTGGAACCATTGGAATAGGACGCAGGGATAGAAATTATATTTTAGCGAGGCATCTAAATAGGTCCTGTCGATAGCCCTGGACTCAGAGGCCTAACCCCGAGGGTTGAACATGTTGACGCACATCAGGGCCATTGTATCCTCTAAAAACACCGGTCTTGCAAATTTAACTATACTGAAGGCATCCAATATTAAAGGGATTCTGGGGTGTCCTTCAAGTATTTTTTTTTTCTAACCTCTGTTACATAAAATATCCAAAGTGCTCCCTGGAAGATGGTGGAGCCCATCCTGGTTTACAACAACCAAGAAGAAACCTGGCGATGATGCATGACACCAACAGGCTGTGTGAGAGTCAACAATTATTTAAATGCGAGTTTCCTATTCTGTGACTTGAGTATACGCGCACAGTGACCGGACATCAAGGGTTACGGGATACCTTTGGGTGATATTTACTTTTAATTTACCCAACCTTTAACAGGCATCACATTTATCTGGAAGCCGTGCAGTATACTGTGCTGACAGAAACCCAGAAGGAAGAAATCAGTCCAGGCAAGGGTTTGTGAACCAGAAATATACGAGGAAGGTTAGGACACAAGAGAGAAACAAATGTTAATACCAGCACTAGTATTCACCCGACTGGTACCTACCCAGCACCCGTCTGTATGACCAACCAAAGTGTTCTGGACTGCCTATGTCCTTCACTGGAATTATCATATACTTCCAGAATTCCCCCTGCAGAGCACCCATAACACAGGAAAGCCTATCCTGCAATATAGCTGACAAATTTACTCTAACCACTGCCAAGCGCAACAATGTATTAAACAGAGAAACTGAAGGTGTCATATCGTCAAATTCAGCCACCACACCCAAAGAAAAACACAACATGGGGGCAACATTGTCTATGCCTCCGTTTGATTTAAATAGGTTTGTAGCACATAATGCACATGTAACAGATGTAGGGGGACCTCTCTTATGGGTGAGCAAATTGAAGAAAGAATACCAGCCACAGAATATTCTTCTCCATATGAAATGGCTGTCAACTTAGAACTGAACATAGGATCAGGGATGAACACTACAGTGTTGTGTGTGCATGTGCTGTTGAGGGTGAGGGGTTGGTGGAAAGGAAGTATACTGGCCATCTGCTGTATATGTTGGCATCCAGTCAGAATTGTAAGGGTGATATAATTGCAGTAGACCTATTTGTTGAGATAGATAACTTTGAATCAAGACATTTCCAGCCACCAGTAGACTTATACAAAACTGACTCAGGCAAAGGGTTGGTTCAAGAGCTCTTTAAGCAGATTCTTCATGAAATTAGATTGAAATGTCATGGAAAACTGCAACGGATTCCAGGAACAGAAGGAAGCAATGTACGTGGAACCCACATTTGGATAGGGTAACTGCAGGTGTTAAAATCACACGTAAGGGCACCGCAGTATACTAAATCTAAGTGTGACCTGCCAACGTCTGGTAATGCAACAATTTGAGATTAAAAGGTTGCCACATGAGTAAGTAACCCAGTCTTTACTTACTTCACGAGCCCCACCGTCACTCACAGCGGTAACTCACTAATATGAACAAACTGCACACGCCTACCCAGCACCATTGGTAGGTGCATCATCTCCATATCAACCACATCATATCCATATTGCACTATTTCCACTGCCTTCACATTGAGGCTAGTTTCAAATTCAAACTCTGCTGTCTGGTTTATAAATCCATCCACCACAACAATTGTCCTTATCTAGAAGAATTCTTTAACAAGAAAAATACCTAAGGAAGGCGCTCAAAGGGGAAAGGGAGGGATAATGCCCTAGGTGCCAGGAGGCTGAGAGAACAGTTGGGGAAATCGCTCCTTTTAGGAGAAAGGGCCCTCACACACCCTGAAGGATGTCATGCTTCATCATCGGGCAGCTACTTGTTGGGCCGGAGCTGCAATGCCCAAGGGGCCCCCGCAAGGGAGCTCTTTGCCGGAAGGCTTTTCTTTTTTGCCGATGTAAAGTCCGAGGGGTGAGGGGGGCAAAAAAACTAGTGTGAGTAGAGACGGGAGAGTGCGAGTGAGAATTAAAAGTAGCTAAAGGAAACCCACAAGGTTTCCTTTATTAACTGGGTTTCTATGCTGTATTAAAAACAAGGACTGTAAAGTCGTGGCTTGAGAGAGGAGAAATTTATAACCTCTCGAGCTCAAATTAGGATATGTGCAGTGAATGGGGACAACATGTTTGATGCCTGTTTAAAGTCCAGGGGATCTCGGCATTTCGACAGGACCAAGGGATCCTCGTCTACTGTGACTGGGTCGGATTGTATGTGTGATTGTGTGAGTGAAGTGCTGTACCCTGGTAGCTGGACTTGTGATGTAGCACGGTAAAATTGAAAAACAAGATACCTTCAGGATACACCTGGAGGGGAGGGGGGGATTACTGTCCCCTCGTGTCATTCCAGGCATCAGTGTAGAAAGACAGAGCCACAATTGGAGCTCCTCCAGGGTTTTCGACCTACCCAAACCTGGTAGACACGGAGAGTCTGGAATGACACGAGGGGGCCAGTAATTTCCCTCTCCCCCCACAGGTGCATCCTGAAGGTACCTTGTTATCTGACCTACTTCTCGATTTTATGTACACAAACCTGTGTAGGAGCTGTCCGCCAGGTCAGGATTTTACTTCTGGTCTAGCAGGCGGTTCTTTGGCATTCCCTGGGTGGTGCCTATGAAATAGGCACAGCAATGGGAACGTAAAAGGCAGTACCTGCACGGCATGGGCTGCAGCAGGCCATGCCATGCAGGAACTGGTGTGCATGCATACAAGGGGGCATATGTTGTGCCCACCTGTGTGCATCTACCTGGCAAGAGGCACCAGAGGCCCCGGTAGGGCCCCCTTTGTTTCCTCACGTATATACTTTTAATGGCAGTCGCACCACTATGAAAAGTGTGGTGGTGAGGAAACTCGTAATATGCTTGGCGGGACCGAAGCGGCCCCGCCAAGCATATTACGGCCTCAGGACCACCGCGCAACACCCAGGGAACGGCGGTTTCCTGGCAATTGCTACTGTTGCAGGGGCCCCTGGGCGGCCCGACCACCCTAGTCATAATAGGGTGGTTGGGAAACCGCCACTATGAGTCTGTTGGTCCATGGACCGCCAGATTCATAATAAGAGCCTCTGTCAAACTCTTGCCCAAATGCCCTCATGCACAGATTCAACTATTAACGCATGAATGACAAATCTAAAATAAGGGCCTTCTCTCTGCCCTTTGCAATTGCATCCATTGCAAACACTAAAAGAGCAGTTCAGAACTTGAAAGATAAGACCATGAACTGGGAATGGACTGTGATCAATGGCAATATAAAATGGAAGGAGAAGGTAAGGTAGTTACAGGATTCTGGAACATGTTCTGCATCAATAAAATATTCGGTCCCTTTGCTGACGTCAACCTGGCAGAGGAATGTGCAAAATATATTCACTAAAGCAACTTTGTGAAAATCCAATCAGTTACCTCTTTTGATTACATCTAAGACCCTCTAATCACAGAGGCTGAAGCGTTGCAATGAAGGCTGACCTAACCTGGGTGGCAGCTTGTCTCTTTCCTGGACTAGTGAGACATTGACAGAGGAGTGGTGCTATGGGTTCAGGCAGTCAGGGATATCCACCCTCCAAATCCCCTTACATCAACCAAGTGAAATTTCTGGTCATGGACATTGCATTACTCATTGAGCAGCAACAGGCACTTTGTATAGGAAACACTTTAGATAACACTGAAGGACTAACTATCATAATTAGAGATCACCTCCTGCCTGACGGTGATGTCTGTGCCTATAGTGCTTCCATCAATACAGAGGAGGCACTATTGCCAAAGCTGAATGTCAAGTGGGTGCCATGTGTTTTTGGCAAGCTTGGAAACCTTTAGTTTTTTTCTTAAAGTCCCAAAACAAGAGTTTGTTTGAGAAAAATAAAAAAAAATAATCAATGGATCTGACATGTATGTAGTTTCAGCTGTTTGCAAGGGTCCGAAGGACGGAAGAAGGAGTAGTTTCTGTCCTGTAACTCCAGTTCTGTAGTAGGGGTATCTCTGTTATAGTCATAATCTAGTGAATAGTCCCGCCCATGTGCGTGGACCCCGGCAATCAAAAATAATCTCTTAAGGTGTCAAAATAATGCAGAAACTGCAAAGACACTTAAGAGAGAATTTAAAGACAAATAATGCAGCCTATATCCACAGGCTACACTGTCCAGTACTTCAACTAGAATTTCCACCAAAAAAACCACCACACACAACACAGCCTGCAGTTTCTACCATAGAGAAACTTGCCTCCCCCAGTCAAAGACTCTGGAATGATAGAGAGGAAGGTAGGGACAGACAAGCCCCATAGGCTGCCATTATGTGGCTTAAATAGGATACTGTGCCTTTAAGAGAACTTTCCAGAACTTCTCCCAGTATCCCAGAATGCATAGCAGGTCCCTCTTACTTCAGTTCTTTTTGAAGGCGAAGCACGCCAGACCTGTCGCATTCTTGTACGATGAAAAAATCTCCACCGGGGAGGAGGGCGGGCGCTTATGACTATAACAGAGATACCCCTACTACAGAACTGGAGTTACAGGACAGAAACTACTCCTTCTGTAGTGGGGGATCTCTGTGTATAGTCATAATCTAGTGAATAGAATGGCAAGCCCATCCCCACACCAAAGCGGCGGTGGAGAATAATACATAACGCCACTACTGTGCGAACAAATTCCGCAGCGAAGCCTGTCCAACCTGAGCGTCTGCCCTGGCGTCAGTGTCCAGGCAGTAATGCTTAGCAAAGGTATGAACCGACTTCCAAGTGGCTGCCTTGCATATTTCAGCAAACGGCACATTACGGAGCAGAGCCGTCGTGGCAGCTTTGCCCCTGGTGGAATGAGCCTTAGGCTTACCTCCTAAGGTCTTATTAGCTTTCTGATAACACAATTGTATGCAGGACACAATCCACCTAGAGATGGACTGCTTAGAGGTCGCAAGACCCGTCCTGACCGATCCATAATTGACAAACAATTGGTCAGACCTACGAATATCTTCGGTTTTATCCAGATAAAATTTCAAGACCCTCCTCACATCCAGGGAATGGAGAGACCTCTCCGCTGGAGATGAAGGGTTCTGAAAAAACGTAGGCAAAGTTATAGTCTGGTTGATATGAAAATCAGAAATAACCTTGGGAAGAAATTTAGGGTGAGTACGCATAACAACCTTAGCAGCATGAAATACAGAATAAGGTTCATTACAACACAACGCCTGAATTTCACTCACCCTGCGGGCCGATGTAATGGCCACGAGGAACGCCGCCTTCCAGGATAGGTGCTGCAACGAAGCCTTATGAATAGGTTCAAAAGGCTCCTTCATCAACCTGGACAGCACCACATTCAATTCCCACGAAGGCGAAGGAAGCCTGACAGGAGGGAATACTTTCTTCAAACCTTCCAGAAAATCTTTGATCACAGGGATCTGGAAAAAGGAAGTCTGTGAAGGGCATTTCCTGTAGGCAGTCAATGCAGCCAGATGAACCTTAATGGAATGGACATTAAGGCCAGACTGCGCCAAATGTAAAAGATAAGGAAGGATGACATCTTCCTTGCAGGTAGTAGGATCATGGTTCTTAGAATGGCACCATATACAAAACCTCTTCCACTTGTAAGCATATGAAGTCCGAGTGGAAGGTCTCTTAGACTCCTTCAGAATGTCCATGCAATCATCGGGCAGATTCAGATGGCCATATTGCACTATCTCAGGAGCCATGCCGCCAAACTCAAAGACGAGAGGTTGGGGTGTAACATCCGTCCCCCGAACTTCGTGAGAAGGTCCGGCCTGCACGGCAACCGAATGTGAGGAAGGAGAGACCGGTGAAGTAGGTCCGTGAACCACCACTGCCTGGGCCACTCCGGGGCGATGAGTATCATCCGAGTCCTGGATCGGGCCAGCTTGATGAGCACCGCCGGAACCAGGGGAATGGGAGGAAAGGCGTACAGAAAACTGTTCGTCCAGTTGATCCACAACGCATTCCCCCGCATCCCTTGTTGAAAGTACCTGGAGGCGAAGTCTCTGCACTTGCTGTTTTCGGCGGTGGCGAACAAATCCACGCCTGGAGTTCCCCACCTTGCGAAGACTTCTCCTAGTACTTCGTCGTTTATGACCCATTCGTGGTTTTCCTGAAGCAGCCTGCTCAGTGCGTCTGCCTGAACATTCTGCACACCTGGCAGATGGGTGGCCGTTATCGACAGTCCTCTGGCTAGAAGCCAGTGCCAGATCGTCTGCGCCTCCTGAGACAGGGTGCGCGATCTCGAGCCCCCCTGCTTGTTGAGGTAATACATCGTGGTGGTATTGTCCGTCTGTACAAGCAGAGAGTTGGTCCGGAAGGACGGAAGAAAGGCCTTCAGCGCCAAGTGGACAGCCCTGAGTTCCAGGAAATTGATGTGATACGTGGCCTCCATCGGTGACCACGTGCCCTGAATCTGTAGAGTCCCGGAGTGCGCTCCCCATCCCAGAAGAGACGCATCCGTCACGACAGTCTGCTTGGGTATGTCCTTGTGAAAGGGAACCCCTTTTAGGAGATTCTCCGCCGAACACCACCACTTCAGAGACTGAAGAGCATGCAGCGACAGACGAATCCTGTCGTCCCAAGATCCTTTCCTCTGATCCCACTGGTCCTCCAAGCACTCCTGCAACGGTCTCATGTGCAGCCGTGCGTGTGGCGTCAGGAAGATACAAGAGGCCATCGATCCCAGTAGAGAAGACACCGTCCTCACTGTTGTAGATGGAGACGTCATGAGAGCCTGAGCCTTCCGAAGGAGTGATAATCGTCGCTCTTCCGAAGGAGACACGCTTGCTGACAGCGTATTGATGGAGGCTCCCAAGTACTGTATGCATTGGACCGGAGTCGGGACAGACTTGGCCATGTTGATGTGCAGCCCCAGCTTGTTCAAGAGAACGCACGTCTTCTGGAAGTGTGCTCGCGCTTCCGAGAAGGAGGATGCCTTGATCAACCAATCGTCCAGGTACGGGTAGACGAACACCTTGTTCTTCCTCAGGTGTGCTGCTACCACCGCCATGCACTTCGAGAATGTTCTCGGCGCAGACTTCAGTCCGAATGGGAGTACTGTGTATTGATAGTGATTGGTGCCGACTTGGAACCGCAGGAACTTCCTGTGTTTGTGTGCAATGGGCACATGGAAGTAAGCATCCTGTAGGTCTATAGCGCAAAGCCAGTCTCCCTGTTGCAACTGAGGGTAAATCTGATGCAACGACAGCATGCGGAACTTCTCCCTGCAAATCCATTTGTTTGCCTGTCGCAAATCCAGAATGGGCCTGAACTCGTTCTTGTCCTTCTTGCGAACCAGGAAGAACCGGGAGTACAGACCTCTTCGTCTCTGAGACCGAGGTACGTCCTCTATCGCCCTTTTCCTCAACAGGATATCCGCTTCCGCCTGAAGCTCGCGCAGCTGAAACTGCGAGCTGACCGGGGGAATAGCTGGAGGAGGGCTGGTGAACCGAAGACTGTATCCATTGCAAACAATATTCAGCACCCACTTGTCCTGAGTAATTTTTCTCCACTCTGCCAGAAAAAATTGGATGCTTCCCCCTACCGGAGTGGGTAACGGATCCGGGGGAAGTAAGTTCCTAGGGCCTAGACCCCGCCTGGCCCTTGGGCGCCGGAGCCGACTGCTGGCCTCCCCTGCCCCTCTGCCGCTTCTGGAACGGCTTCCGGAACTGCTGCTGTTGCGAGTGCCCCGAAGCCTGTCCTCGACCTCGGCCTTGTCCGCCGAACCGCCGTTGGAAGGGGCGGTACTGCTTCTTGGTCTCTTTGGGCTTTTCCAGGCCCACAGCCGTCAGCGTTTCGGCCTCCGCCTTCATGCGGGCCATTTCATCATCAGCATGTTTCCCTGAAGAGGGTCTCACCGGAAAACGGCAGATTGGCCACCCTCTGCTGTGCGTCCGGTTTCAGGGACGTAAGCCGGAGCCATGCGTGGCGCCGTTGGTTGATCCCGTGGCAAAATCCGTGAGCCGCCAACAGGGAAGAGTCCGCAGCCGCGCTGATTATCTGGTTGGCCACCAGCATACCCTCACTCAGGACTTCCACGAAGTCTTCACGCTGCTCCCGGGGCAAATGCTCCGCAAAGCGCTCAAGGGAGTCCCAGAGGGCGCGGTCGTAGCGACCCAATAAAGCCGTGGCACTCGCCGCTTTCATGGAGGTCGCGGAAGTACCACAAACTTTCCTCCCCGCCGAGTCCATCCATCTCGATTCCTTGTCCGGGGGAACCGTGGAGGTCGGGGTGGTGGCATGCTGCTTGCGGGCCGCCGTGACGATGACGGAGTCAGGCGGAGGCTCCGCCCTCAAAAAGGCCGGATCCGAGTCGGGAGCCCGGTACTTCTTTAGTAATCTCGACGGAGCCGCCCTCGTCACAGCCGGGGTGAGAAACAGCGCCATGGCAGGTTCTTCCAGGCCCGGCACCAGGGGCAGAAGAGGACGAGACAGATGCTTCTGATGTAGCGTCTCGAAAATGACCGATGTCTTCGGTGTAGGCACTGTCAGGGAAATGCCGAGCTTCGCCGCGCCCCGCAGCAGTACGTCCTGAAAGGCCACCAGGTCGTCTATCGGGGACACTCTGGTGTCCGGTGACCCCGATAGGGTAGGTGAATAATCCCTGGTCCCAGAGGACCTCGTGCGTGAGCGAGACTCGCGCCTCCTATGGCGGTGCCTCGATCTCGTGGATGATCTCGATCTCTCCTTCCGCCCAGAGCGAGAGCGAGACCTGCCAGCTCGTGGGCGCTCCTTAGGTTTGCGCGGAGGGGTCTTCCTCGGCCCATCACGAGGTGTCTTCGGTTCCTCCCGGGGTTTCGGTTTTGGAGTCCCCTTGGGAGGAGCAGGCAGGGACGGCAGGGAAGTGGACCTCGGCGGAGGAACCTTCGGCTGCGGCGCGGGCCCATGCGGAGGGACCGGGGGTGGAGAAGGGTCCCCCGAAGGCAGTGGTGGCTTGGGCGGAGGGTCCTCCTTAGGCACGGGGGGAGGAGTCGGAGTTCTGGGCCGAGACGGAGTGTACACCTCCGAGTACGCCGAGCCCGGCGTCCCCTTAGGCGAGGGGTGCGGCGAGCCATCCCCGTCAGCAGGCGACCTCTTCCTTTTGCGACCTCCACTGGACGCAGAGTGACTCCTGGGGCTAGAGTCCCTTTTCCGCCGTTTTGGAGAGGGTGACCTACTCCTCGACGCTGACCGCTGTCTGCTGGACGCAGAACGACGCTTCTGCGGCGTCGAATGACGTCTCCTGGACTCCGGCGTCGAACGCCGTCTCCTCGGCGTCGACCCTCTTCTCCTCGACGTCGAACGTCGACTCCTCGACGTCGATCTCCTTTGTCGCGACCTCTCCCGTCGTCCTCTCGACGTCGGGCGGCCCGCCCTCGACGACGAGCGCCGCCGTCTTGATGATCCCGACGTCGAGGAGCCCCTCGACGTCGATCGGCGGTGCCGCCTCGACGGCGATCGACGGTGTCGCCTCGACGACGACCGACGGTGTCGCCTCGACGGCGAGCGTCGGCGTCGCTTCGACGGCGAGCGTCGATACACGTCACTGTGTCTTCGTCGACGGTAGGAAGATCTCGACGTCGACGACGACGATGACGTCGACGGCGGCTTCGACGTCGGCTTCTACTTCGCCGTCGAGCCAACACGCCGTCTCGACCCGGAGCCCCGGGGAGAAGGGGAGCACGCCGTCGTCATCCCTCTCGACGCCGTCGTCGATGCCATCGACGCCGACGGAGAATGGGACCGATTGCTGGACTTCCTGCCCCCGGGGAGCCCCCCGGGGGCCTCCGCAGAGGCAGAGGGAACCTTCCCAGGCTGCCTAGACCCACCTGCAGCCCGCAGACGCCTATCCTCCAGGCCAGCCAGCCCGATCTTCAATCTGTCCCTCAAGGTCCGAGCAGAAAGCTGCTGGCAGATTACACACTCCTCAGGGACATGATCTTCCGGAAGGCACACGATGCAGACCTCATGGGGATCACTCTTGGCCTTCTTCCTCTCACATGCTGGGCACTTCACAAAAAGGCCAGGCATTTTGGAGCCCCAAAACACCTAGAAACAGCACAAAAGAGAGAGGAGAGCACCAAGAAACAACTGCAACACTTTTAAAAGTCAAAAAGTGCAAAAACAATTCGAATAAACCCTTGAGAAAGGGAGAGCTCAATGCCAGGGTCCTGTAAGCAGGAGCCGGAAAAAAGAACTGAAGTAAGAGGGACCTGCTATGCATTCTGGGATACTGGGAGAAGTTCTGGAAAGTTCTCTTAAAGGCGCAGTATCCTATTTAAGCCACATAATGGCAGCCTATGGGGCTTGTCTGTCCCTACCTTCCTCTCTATCATTCCAGAGTCTTTGACTGGGGGAGGCAAGTTTCTCTATGGTAGAAACTGCAGGCTGTGTTGTGTGTGGTGTTTTTTTGGGTGGAAATTCTAGTTGAAGTACTGGACAGTGTAGCCTGTGGATATAGGCTGCATTATTTGTCTTTAAATTCTCTCTTAAGTGTCTTTGCAGTTTCTGCATTATTTTGACACCTTAAGAGATTATTTTTGATTGCCGAGGTCCACGCACATGGGCGGGACTATTCACTAGATTATGACTATACACAGAGATCCCCTACTACAGAACAAGTTACTTACCTTCGGTAACGATATATCGGTAAGAAACATTAGTTAGTATTAGATTCCTTACCTTAGAACAGGGTTCTTCAATCTGTGGGGCGCGCCCCCCTGGGGGGGCTCGGCGCCATCCCAGGGGGGGCGCGGGCTCCACTTCGATCTTCCCTTTGTGCCCGTTTCTTTGTCTGGGTGATTCTCCCAGGAGGGGGCCAATTCACGGAGTTGACACCTTCTGCGAGGCAGGGGTCTCCTCTGCTAAAAACGAAAGCAAACAAACAGACACGCTTTCAGTTTTAGCAGAGGAGACCCCTTGCCTCCCACTGCAGCTGAAGCTGTCAGCTCTGTGAATTAACCCCCTCCTGGGAGAGTTAGCTCTTGCCAGAAGGGAGAGAAGGTTTCGCAGAGGTTTTGAGGCACGGGCAGGGTGGGCTCTGGTCCAGGGCCCCAGCCTTTCAAGGGGGGTGGTAGTGAGGGGGAGTTGGGGGGGGCGGGAGTTTTTCAGTTATTTTGGGAAGGGAGGGAGAGGTTGCAATCCGGGTTTGGCCATGCGGTCCTCAACTCATGAGGATCTTTGTGTGGGCACCCGGTGTTCAGGGATGTTGGTCTGCAGATTCTAATTTGAATCATAAAAGGTGTGAGGGTGGAGTGGTGGATGTATGGGTGGGGGGTGGATGGATGAGGGAGGGGATGGATGGTGAGTGAAGGGGTGAATGGATGGTGGGAGAGAGGATGGATGCATGAGTGGAGGGATGGATGGGAGTGGATGATGTGTGTATGGTTGGAAGGGTAGATGGATGGGTGGAGGGGTGGATGGAACAGTGAAATGGTGGATGGATCGATGGTGGATGGATGGTGGACGAGTCGGTGGGTGGATGGATGAGAGAGGTGATGGATGGATTGATGTATTGATGGGTGAAGGGATGAATGAATGAATGGATGGATGTATGAGTGAAGGGGTGGATGTGGGGATGGATGGGTGATTGAGGAGGGTGGATGGACGGGGGGATGGATGGAGGAGTGAAGGGGTGGATGAGTGGTCAATGGATGGATTCATGAGTGGATGGATCAGTGGGTGGATGGGTGAAGGGTGGATGGGGGGATGGGTGGCTGGGTGAGGGGGGAATGGAGAGAGAGGGGGAGGATGGATGGAGGGATGAGTGATGTTTGATGTTTGATGTTTGGGGTTTTTTATATAGCGCACAAACACTCCAGGGAGCATCTTGGCGCTGCGACTTCATTGCTAATAGATTGTCAGGTGGTTTTAACTGAGCTTTAGGTGTAATTTAGACAAGGGTTTTACACTTTGATTCGGCCAATCCATAGATCCAAGTTTTTAGTAATTTTTTAAAGGTTTGTTCTGATGAAGTTGCTCGGAGGTGAGCTGGAAGTATGTTCCAGGCATTAGCGCCTAGGACTGCCAGTGATTTTCCGCCTTTGGTGGCCAGTCTGAACTTAGGGACGGACATTAAATGATGACATGGATGAATGATTGGCAGAGTGGATGGGCAGGTGTGTGCATGGATGGGTGAGGAGAGGAGCATGGAGATGGATAGGTCAGAGAGTGCATGCATGAGTGGGGGGGAGGGTGGAGAGCGGGATGGATGGATGGGTGGATGGATGAGTGGGGGTTGACTGGGTGGACGGATGAGTGACTGGGTGGATGGATGAGTGGGTGGGGGGATGGCTGGATGGGTGAGAGGGTGGGTGGTTGGATGGATGAGTGGATGGATGGGAGGAGGAGTGGATGGATGGGTGGAAGAGTGGATGGATGAGTGGAGGAGTGGATGGATGAGTGGGAGGATAGCTTGGGTGAATGGTTGGATGGATGAGTGGGTGGATGGATGGGTGGAAGAGTGGATGGATTGGTGAGGGGATAGATTGGGTGAAGGGATGGATGGATGATGGATGGATGGGTGAGGGGGTGGATGGAGGGATGAAGAGGTGAGATGATGGATGGAGGGATGGCAGGTGGATGGGTTTGCAAGTGGTTGAAGGGGTTTGGATGTGGATGGGGCTCAGATGGAGGGAGGGAATGAATGGTGGGGGAGTTGGTGGATGACAAGGTGTACATGATGGATGGGGAGGGTTGTGATGACTTCCTTTGCTTTCTTGGTGCCATGAGAGCTGTGGTTCAGAGTGGAAGGTATTTGAATTGTTTGGCTGCTCCCTTGCCTATGTGTTACTGTTCTGTATTCTATGTGTGCTCATGTGTGGGATCTATGCATCATGCGTGTGACATTTTGCGTGACGTCCAGCTGCTACTTGAATGCGGGGCCCCCATGGGCAAGGTCGGGTTCCATGTTTTGGGTTCCGTTTGGTGAAGCACCCATGGTGTGTTCCCTATAGTGGGTTCATCACTCCGGTCCTCCCTTTGGTTCACTTGTGCATGGTGCTTTACATCCTACAATGTATTTGTTTATTTGTTGGGGAGTTTGTGAGATTGGGTTCTCAGCACTTGTGGTGTTGAAGACTAGGTACCGTTTAGAACTGGATGTGGAGCACAGCCTGAGGATAGCAGTGGCAGGGATTCACCCACAGATTGAGAGTCTAAGTGTGGCTGGGCACCGCGACACCTGTCACATTCATGTTGGTGGTGTTGTTGTTGATCTGTGCCCTGTGTAAGGCAGGGCATCCTAGTGGGGAGAATTTGCGCACATTTTGTCTTGGAGGATTGTGTTTTGAGCTGTCTGGTACGCCTCTGTCATTTCGTCACACCCACTCACAGGCCTGCAGTTTGCTAGGCACTCTTGTTGTGTTGAGCATTGTTTGCCGGATATGGCCCATGGTGTGCGCGTGGCAGTCGATCATGTGGTGTGCCGGATTCCCGAGGTTTGTCGGGTGGTGGGGGGGCCCAACATCTGGGGGAATTCAGCTGGGGGGGGCTCAACCTGGAAAAGTTTGAAGACCTCTGCCTTAGAATATCCCCAGGCGTCAGTCTGGATCCGGAAACTTTTGCGTAGCAGTACCCCTGCGCGTCGGTAGGCGTCGTCTGCAGGCGTCCCCTGCGGCTCCGCGTCCGTTGTTGGCGTCGTGCGCCGTGATGATGTCGCTGGAGTATATAGACGCCGCCTCCGCGCGCTGACGTCAGTTCTTTGCACACAGCTTTTCCGCGCCAGAACACGCAGAGCCATGTGAGAACCAACACTGGTGCCATTTGAAACTAGGGCCCTGAAAGGGATTGTCCTTAACCCTAGGTATCAGTTCGCAGAACGGGGAGGATGGGTGGGTCGGTAAGGAATCTAATACTAACTAATGTTTCTTACAGATATATCGTTACCGAAGGTAAGTAACTTGTTCATCTGAAAGAAACATGTTAGTATTAGATTCCTTACCTTAGAATAGATACCCCAGCAATACCAACCCCGGTGGTGGGTCTGCGAACCAATACATTCCTACACCAGCAAGTCCTGGAGGACAGAACGGCCAAAGAAGCCATCCCTCCGGACTTGACTGTCCAGGCAGTAGTGCCTCGCGAAGGTGTGCAGCGAGGCCCACGTAGCCGCCTGGCAAATGTCCTGCAAGGGGACTCCCCGGCCCAGGGCAGTAGTAGCCGCCGTGGCCCGAGTGGAATGGGCCCTCAGCCCAACAGGAGGCTCCTTCCGAGCCAAAGAGTAGCACCCTTTGATGCACAGAACGACCCACCGAGAGATGGTCCGTTTATGTACCACCCGTCCCTTCTTCGCACCCACATAGCCAACAAACAGTTGGTCATCCACCCGGAACTGGCGTGTGCGATCCATGTAAAATGAAAGCGCACGTTTTGGGTCCAGACGATGGAGCCGCTCTTCATCCTTTGAAGGATGCGGAGGCGGGAAGAAGGAGGGGAGGGTGATGGACTGCCCGATGTGAAAAGCAGAAACTACTTTGGGCAGGAAAGAAGGTCTAGTCCTTAGAACCACCTTGTCTGGATGAATGGACAAGAAAGGAGGTTTGACAGAAAGAGCCTGGAGCTCACTCACTCTCCTGGCAGAGGTGATGGCAACCAGGAAGGCCGTTTTCAAAGTCAAGAAACGGAGAGGACAGGAATGAAGTGGTTCAAAGGGAGCACACATCAAAAAGGTTAGAACCAGGTTCAAGTCCCACTGAGGCATCACAAACGGAACAGGATACATGTGTGTGATGCCCTTCAAGAATCTCGTTACAACAGGGGACTTGAACAAAGAAGGCTGATCAGGAAGCCTTAGAAAGGCTGAAAGGGCCGAAAGGTAGCCCTTGATAGTGCCCAGAGCAGAGCCCTGCTGGGCAAGAGAGAGAAAAAAAAGAAGAACCTCGGAAAGAGGGGCAGAAAGAGGGTCCACAGCCTTTGCTGTGCACCATGCCACAAATCTGTTCCACCGACAGGCGTATACCGACTTCGTGGAGGGACGCCTGGCTGCCAGAATCACATCACAGACTTCAGGAGGCAAGTCAAATGGCCTCAACTGCCGCCGCTCAATCTCCACGCATGGAGGTGGAGGCTGGACAGGTTCGGGTGGAAGACCGTCCCCTGCTGCTGCGACAGAAGGTCCTCCTGAAGGGGCAGGCGGATCGGGGGACCGACTGACATACTGAGTAGCTCGGGATACCAGTACCTTCGAGCCCAGTCCAGAGCCACAAGGATGACTTGGGCCCGGTCGCGCCTGATCTTCTTCAGCACTCTGGGCAGAAGTGGTATAGGCGGAAAGGCGTATAACAGACCGCAACTCCACTCGCGCCGAAAGGCGTCGCCATGCGAGTGCCGTCTTGGAAACTCCAACGCGCAGAACTGATGACATTGCGCGTTCTCTTCTGTGGCGAATAGATCTAACCAAGGCTCTCCCCATTGCAGAAAGAGGCCTTGCGCCACGTCCGAGTTCAGACGCCATTCGTGATCCCTCGAGCACCGACGGCTGAGTTCGTCCGCCCTGGCGTTCAGAGAACCTGTCAGGTGTTGAACCGTCAGAGTCACGCCCTGACGTTCCAGCCATTGCCAGAGACGCAGAGCCTCCTGGCAAAGGGTCCACGACCCCACCCCGCCCTGCTTGTTGCAGTACCACATGGCGGTGGTGTTGTCCGTGAACACCTGCACCACACTCCCGTTGACAAAGGGGAGGAATGCCTTCAGTGCTAGACGAATCGCCCGTAGCTCCAACAGGTTGATATGCAGCCGGGACTCCGCCGGAGACCAGATGCCTCTGATCTCCGCCTCTCCCAAGTGGCCTCCCCAGCCTTGGAGGGACGCGTCCGTCACGACAACGTGCTCCGGTTGGGGAAGGGAGAGGGATCTGCCTCTGACCCAATCGCGGTCCGTAAGCCACCACTGCAGTTGTCTCGCAGTGCCCTCCGAGATCAAGACGTGGTCGGACAAGTTGCCCTGATGCTGGGCCCACTGAAACTTCAGGTCCCACTGCAGAGCCCGCATCCGCCACCGGGCGTGATGCACCAGAAGGATGCAGGAAGCCATCAGCCCCAGCAGCTGCAGCGTCAACCTGACCGAAACCCGGGATAGCGGCTGAAAGATGGGAATCAAAGCCTGTATATCCCGGACCCGCCGTTCCGGAGGATAAACCCGAAACTGCGCCGAGTCCAGAACCGCTCCGATGAAAAGGAGCTTTTGAGAGACACAGGTGTGATTTCGGCACATTGATGGAGAACCCCAGCTCGTGCAAGAGGTCTGCCGTCATCTGAAGGTGGTGGACGACTGTCTGGGGCGAGCTCGCCTTCAACAACCAGTCGTCTAGGTAGGGGAAGACTGAAACCCCTAACCTGCGCAGATGGGCTGCGACCACCGCCATCACCTTTGTGAACACCCGTGGGGCGCTGGTAAGGCCGAAGGGGAGCACGATAAACTGAAAGTGCTCCTGGCCTACCGTGAACCGCAGGTAACGCCGGTGGGCCGGCAGGACGGGGATGTGAAAATACGCATCATCCTGCAAGTCCAACGCTACCATCCAGTCTTGTGGGTCTAGAGCAGCCAAGACCTGAGCTAATGTCAACATCTTGAACTTCTCCTTCCGGAGGAAGCCGTTGACGTTCCGTAGATCCAAGATAAGACGTAGGCCCCCTTTGTCCTTCTTGGGCACCAGAAAGTAGTGGGAATAGCAACCACGCCCTACTTCTGGCCCAGGAACGCGCTTGATGGCCCCCTTGGCCAAGAGGGCCGTAACTTCCTCCTGCAGAAGTGTCAAGTGGTCCACCGACACACGGTGGTTCTGCGGTGGCATGGCTGGAGGATTGGTCTCGAAGGGGAGGGAGTAGCCCCTTCGGACGAGTTGCAGCACCCACCTGTCCGATGTGATTGCGCGCCAGCGGGCGTGGAGATGGCGAACCCTGCCACCCACTGGCGTCGCATGGGCCTGAAAGCACGGACTAGGAGGATTTGGAGGCTGATGCTGCGGGGGGAGGTGTGGCCTGACCTCGCCGTTGACCCCGACCGCCTCCACGGCGGTTTCCACGGCCGCCACCTCGTTGATAAGATTGTTGCGGCGCGTGGCTGGCAGCACGTGTGGGGACGCCCCTTCCTTGGCCACGAAAGGAGCGAAACGAACCCGTTTGCTGGCGCTGGGTCGAGAGACCCAAGGACTTGGCCGTGACCCAAGGACTTGGCCGTGACCCTGGAGTCCTTGAAGCGCTCCAGCGCGTGGTCCGCCTTGTCACCAAACAGGCGACAGCCATCAAACGGCATGTCCATCGAAGCATTCTGGACATCTGCCGAAAAGTTGGCGGATCTCAGCCAGGCGTGGCGACGAATCGCCACCGTCGTGGACATCGCTCTGCCCAGCGAGTCGGTCGTATCAAGACCACACCGTATGGAATATTTTGCTGCGTCTCGGCCCTCAGCCACAGCCTTGCCGAGCTTCGCCCGCACCTCCATGGGGCATTCTGGCAGCAGTTCCGCGACCGTATCCAACACAGAGTAGGTGTAGCGGCCCAAGAGGCAAGCGGTGTTGCAAGACCGCAGTCCCAAACTCAGGGACGAGAAGACCTTCTTGCCATACTGGTCGTACCTCTTAGATTCCCGGTCGGGCGGGGCCGACGGGAATACGGTCTGGGAAGTCGAGGCCTGGATCACCAGACTCTCAGGGGTGGGATGGGTGGACAGGAACTTGGGGTCGTCCGGACACGGACGGTGGCGTCTGGCCACGTTCCTATCAACAGGCGAACCTGAAGAGGGCCTGGACCACGTGCCCAAAAGAACGTCCGACAAGGCTTCGTTAAACGGCAGCAGTGGCTCCTGTGGGCATGACTGCGGTTTGAAGACCTCAGTGAGGATGTTAGGCCTCACGGCCGCGAGGGGGGGGCTCAAGGTGTAAGGCCTTGGCAGTCCTCATCAACACCACTGAATAAGCAGCCCCCTCCTCCGATGCCACGGTAGGAGGCGAGACAAAGCCAGGGTTAGGAGAGTCGTCCAGACCACTGGCATCACCCAAGTCACCTGACCAGTCCACGTCGTACTGACACTCACGGGACAGAGGGTCCTCAGACCCCTCCCAACCCTCTCCGTACTCTACATCATCTCCATATTCGGAGTCAACACTGTAGACCGGCTCCTCGGGGTTCACAGGCCCCATCGGCGTCGAGCCCGGCGTCGAGCGACGCCGGTCCGACTCTGCGTCCGGATTCGGGGAGGGTATGGGGACGGCGCCGCCCGGAGCCGGCGCCGCCCGGAGCCGGCACAGGAGAACCGGCGCCGCGCGGGGACGGCGTCGGGGGTAACCCCGATGGAATCGGCGCCGGAGAGGCCGGTAGACCAGCCGGCGTCGACCCCGAAGGCCCTTGCGGCGCCGGGGTCGGAGCCGTCGGCGGCACCGGGGCAGGAGCACCCGATGGCGTTGAGGCAGGGACACCCGAACCGCTAGGGCCCCCGGACGGCAGCACTGGCCCCGAAGGCGCCGTAGGCCCCGTCGGAGAAGTGAGCGCCCTCATGGCCATGAGGAACGCCTCAATCTCCTCAGGCGTCGCACCTAGCCCAGGGACCGGAGGGTATGGAGCAGGCCGCGCCGGCGACTCTCGCGGAGCCGCGGGGGTGGGGTCACCCGAACCCCCGGCCGCGTTGCGCGAGCGTCGGGGGGGAGTCGGGGGTACGATGACGACGCCCCGACTTCTTGTGTTTCTTACCTGAGGAGCCCGACGAATGGTGACTACTTCCGGAGCGCTCAGCACGGCTCCGCGACCGCTCCCTCAAACGCTCCCTGGACCTCCGGCCGGACCGGGACTGCTCTCGACGCAGGGCCGACACCCGGAGCTCGAGTAGCTTGCGGGACCGCTCCCGTCTAGCCTTATTAGTCAGGGCCCGGCAATCGACGCAGGCGTCCACGTCGTGGTCGGGGCCCAGGCACCGGAGGCAGAGTCGGTGATGGTCCGTGACCGACATCGTGCGGTCACAACCGTCACAATTCTTGAAACCGGGCATCCAACCGGCACCAAAAAGATATAAGAAGTTAACAAAACTTGGTCAAAAGACCGGAGTACTGCTCTTCGGATCTGCGCTTACTGGCGTGGAAAAAAGAAGAACTGACGTCAGCGCGCGGAGGCGGCGTCTATATACTCCAGCGACGTCATCACGGCGCACGACGCCAACGACGGGCGCGGAGCCGCAGGGGACGCCTGCAGACGACGCCTACCGACGTGCAGGGGTACTGCTACGCAAAAGTTTCCGGATCCAGACTGACGCCTGGGGATATTCTAAGGTAAGGAATCTAATACTAACGTGTTTCTTTCAGATTTGTTTGTTTTTCCATCCCTCGTCCACTAAACTCTCCCTGACGGACCCATGCCAGGATAATCAGTGGTCCTACTGCTACTGTGACTTGGCAGCCACTTGACTGTAAGGGGTTGCCAACCGTGCAGCCAGCTGAGGTCCAGCACAGAAACGATCAATTACATCAAAGCAGCATGGGTGGGCAGCTAGAGATAATGCTGGCACCATCTGAGAACTGCCATGCAACCCCAATGACTTAACCAATCTAATCTAATTAAGAATGCATATAAGTTTGGCTAGTTCTATTAACTGGGTGTTTACACCAACAAACAATTTTTACAACAAGTTAAACTCTTGGTTTTTATTAATGGTTTAAAGAAAAGAACATACAATACTCATCTCTGCGGTTGGAGACTATGCTACGCATAACTTATGTTGCTTCCCATGAAAAATGTGAGTCACTACATTAAGGATGAACAGCATATAAATGTGAAGTTAATGATAATACATTTGTACTTCCCAATATATACTTATCTTGAGGCTATACCGGTAGACATGTGGACTCAAGACTTTGTATTTTGACATTTCAACCATAAAACTCTAACAAACAACCCAAGTGACATCAGTTTGGAATCAATGGGATGGGACCAGCGCCTGGAAACCCTCATGGGTAATTCGCAGCGCTCTATAAATTCACAGAACATAACAGATGATAAACTCTAGAGCATTATGAAAGGGTTAAGGTCATGCCAAGTTCCTTCCCGTGGTTTAATTAAGGGAGCAAAGCCACTCCTGCTACCCCTTCGACTTTGAATACAGACTCCATTGCAAAAGTGTCCTCTAGCCATTGGTAATTCAGAGCTGGCATGCATGTGCCAGCTCCACTAAAACACAATGCGAATCCGGGTCAATCCGGGACTCAGCAGGGAACAAAAACAATCTCGTTAGTGGCACTGTGGCTCAGCTACCAGCTGGATTTCAATAGTCTGCTTGCACAATATGGATTTTTTTCAAGGATGTCTCTCAGCCACTAACATCCATATTAAACTTCGAGCTTTTATTTAAAAACGTGTATTCATGATTCAAACCACTCGTCATCCCAATAAAAGTGGTTATGAAACAAAGTTTAAATTTTTGCTTGGCGAGACCTTAAATAATAGCTATACCATCTAAAGAATGTCTCTCTCTGGCAGCCATTTCCCTTTAGCAAAGCGGATGCCTCAACAGGGACAAAGGATAGCATTATAGGAATCACAAAATAGCACCAGTGTTCCAAAATCCTCAAGCTTGTGGTCTTTGAGGCAGGAACTTTAAAAAGAAACAATCTTTATTGCAGAAGCAAATTACAAGATGAAAAATGCAATTTGAAAAAGAACAATATAATTGCATTTGGAGCCTGCCTTCTCTCTCAGCATGTGCAGTGAGTGTTGAAAATCAGTGCTTCCGGCTGCACGTGCTGAATACACCCAGGCAAGAAACGGAAGTCTATTCCTCGCCTCTGCTGCAGCACATTCCAAGTCCTTCTAGGCTTAGTCCTAATTCTACAGAGAAATCTCGTGTGTTCCTTCCAAGTGTTTCAGAAAAAACTGCGGATTGTTCTGATAACACAAACTACATCAAGAAATGGCTGTCTGCAAGCCGTTCCCTGTGTGGACAAAATGTGTGTTATGCGTAATGCAATGGCGTAGCAAGGAAGGGGGGATGAGGGGGGCGGGGGGAGTGTGGAGGGGGGGGGCGCCCCAGGCGGCACGAGATTTGGGTGTATCTATATACATATTTCTTATTTTGGAGATAGTTACATCGAAAGGATGCAGGCCTTATGGTACCAATTAACTTCCAATGTACAATTACGCTGTGTATTAAAGGGGTATTTATTAAGAACAGTAAACTGTAAAACTATCCTTCTTCAGGGCATGCAAACACTGCCGATGTTACTAATGCGTATGAAAGAGGAAAAGGAAGCTCAAAGAAACATCGGCACCCTGGTTGCTTCATCTTTGAATAGTACGGCCTGTGCCTGGGAAGTTTGAAGTAATTTATTTAAGCTGGGACACAGATCTCTGGTTGCAAAGACGCCGAAGTTCTTGAATTAGTGCACACATTCTCATAACATAAGAGAGACTCACCTCGCTGTCCTGTGTGATCTGCACCTGTTCTCCCTGTGGCACCTGGGCTATGTGAAGGTGTCCCTGTACGATTCAAAAAAATAAAAACAGAAAGAAGTATTAACAAAATGAAATCAAAGGAAAGCGTTCTAGCATGAAACTTAAATAATAATAGTGCTTTTTACGTCTTGCCTACACAGCGCATGAACTGTACTGTGAAACATACTGCTTACCTATCAGTAGGCTTACAACCCACCCACAGCATACCATTAGTTGTTTTCGTGTTAATCTCATTTGCAATCTTTTGATTGCTTAGCTCCCGTCCTTTCTTGTGTTAACTCCTCTCTGGAGCATGGACCAAGTCCATGTGTTATTCCTAGACACAAGACCAGAATTCCTGAACAATGGCATACACTCACCAACCCACCAGATGCCTACGTTCTGACTCACTCCTCGCATTCACAAAAGCAAAACTGGAGGTCGCTCATTCTCCTACATTTCACTCAAGACATGGGCCGACCTCCCTCAACATATCAGAGACTCCAACTCTCTTCTTGAGTTCCACAAGGAGCTGAAGACCTGACTCTTTGTATATGCACCTTGGGGCCCATACACCTACACATCTGCCCAAACACCTGGACACCCTCTCGGGTGACCAGTTCCCTATACAAATCAACAAAACACAATCTTTTCTTTTTGCAGCACACTATATATTTTATAAAAGTTTCAGTATTATTCATGGAAGTGCATTGGGATTTCCTACTTTTTATTTTCAGCATACCGCTTTTTTTAATGCTGCTTTCAACCTATTTGCGATCTCTATCAATGCTTTAATTACTTAATCTACAACTGTACAACTCTATGCCACTTAATACGACTATACACCACGCTACACAATGCCACTGAATATCACTCTCTGCCACTCCACGCAACAAAACCATACACCACTCAACTCTACGCCAATCTACTCTATGCCACTCTACTTTACACCACTCCACTCTGCTCTGCCCAAATCCACGTCACTCTACTCTATACCACTCTACTATACACCTCTCCATTCTTGGCCACTCCAATCTGTCCCAAATTTAGTTTATGCCACTTCAGCCTACGCCACTCCAATCAATGGCACTCAACTCGATGCCACTCCACTCTACACAATGCCACTCTACAGTACTCTATACCACTCCACTCTACACCATTCCACTCCTCTCAATGCCACTCTATATCACTCTATATCACTCTACTCTACGCCACTCAACTACGTCACTCCACTATACGCAACTCCACAGATTGCCACTCTACAGAACGCTACTCCTCCCTATGCTGCTCCACTCTACGCCTCTCTACACCATTGCACTCTACTCCACCCCAATCCATGCCATTCTATCCTGCTCTGCTCTATGCCACTCCATGCTGCTGCAGTCTAAGCCACTTTGTTCTATGCTACTGTACGCTACTCTACTCTGCGCTACTCTACTCTACCCCACTCCGCTTGACACAGCTCCACTCTACTCTAAGATACTCCCCTCCACTTCACGCCACTGCACTCCATGCCGCTCTACTCCACTCACCTCTTTGGCACCCCCTCTATGCCACTCATTTTCTAAGACCATCCTTCAGAACAGGGACGAAGGTGGGATCGGTGAGAGGTCTGCAGGTAGAGTATCCACCAAAAAGATAGTTATCCAAAGTAATGCTTCTAACAGCAGATACCTCACCTGCTGCAAAGATTCCAAAGCAGTGCCCTTCCCCAGGTGATGAGTTTTACGGAGAGGTCAAATGAGGATATTCTGGAGCACCAAGAGTGATAAATTGCACAGCTTCTCATCTCTGACTCAAACAATAATGTTATGTGAAGGAGTGAAGAGAGGCCCATATTGCTTAACCATAGGAACACCCCTGGCTATTGCAAAAGTGGAACACTTTGCATTGGTGGTGTGAGACCGGATTTCCTCCAGCAGTTCCTTTTATGCAAGGCCATAAACACCTTTATGCACAATGTTGTCCAGCAGAACTGCCTTGCTTTTTTATTGTGTGTATACTCCACAGAGAACTGGTCATTAGACCTGATTTCTTTGGTGTAGTTGATGTTAAAACTAACTGCCCTTCTGGCTTACAGCTAGTGTAATCTCTCCACCTTCTTGTTGGGATGATGTAGAGGGCATAAAATATCATAGTCTAGGACGAAAAGGAAAGTCGCTTTAGCTCTTAGGAACAATTTCTATAGGAAGAAGCATGCAATGGGCGAGCGTACCCAGTGCTTGCAACTCACTGATGCATTTCAACAAAGTAATGGTCACTAATAAAACTTGCTTAAACGGCAAAATGTGCGACTGTTAAGGGGCTCAAAGGCAGCACCCATCAGGAAAGACAAAACAAGGTTCAAATAGAAGTTCAATGGAAAATAGAGTGAACATGCGACCCAACTCTTAACCTGATTATGATGGGAGATTTGAAAAGGGATGGTTGACCTGCAACGTGCAGAAATGCAGACAAAGCAACAATGTGTTCTTTGACAGTGCCCACTGCACAGCCTTGCTGGGCCAATAAGAGAGCCAAATGAAGGACCTCCAACAGGTGAGCCCTCAAGTGATCCACATTCCTTCCTGCACACCAGGAGACAAATGTATACCACGCTCTAGAGTACACCTTCTTGGTGCAGGAGTGATGAGCCAACAGTATTATGGTGACTGTCTCCGGTAAAGCTCGAAGAAACTCAGGTGTCTCTGCTCAATCTCCAGGCATGAAGGAGGGGACTTTGGAGGTTGGGGTGCAGCAGCCATCCCTCAAACGTAGAGGCCTGAGAGGTAACCATAGTGAGTGACTCAGTAAACGGAGAAAATGGTCTAAGTATCCGCACTATTCTCTGCAAGTCTGGGGTAAATAAGATGACTTGGGACCAGGCCTGCCAGATCTTACTCAGAACTTGAGGAATCATGGGCTTGTGAGGAAATGCGTAGTGAAGTGGAAAGCACCGCCTCGACCAAAATGCACCCCCCAAGAATACCTGCAGCAGATAGTTGAAAGCACAGAACTGAAGGCAATTGGCATTTTCATGGTTGGCAAATAGGTCTGCCTCAGAAGTGCACTACAGGGCAAATATGAACTGAAACACCTCCAGGTGGAGACACCACATATGGTCAGCAAGATGACGCTGACTGAAACTGTTGGTTATCGTGTTCAGAGAGCTGGCTAGATACTTTAAGATTAGCCAGATCTCAAACTGTTGCACCCAAGCCAAGAGCCTCAGTGCTTTTTGTCACAGAAAGTGACATTCCATTTCTCCTTGTTTGGTGATGTACTACATCATGGTTGTATTGTCGATCAAGATCCGAACAGACAGACCACGGAGCAGCACCTGCTCTTCTGGAGACCAGAGGACTCCGATCGCCTGTTACTCCATAAGTGGATGCAGCTGTCACCATTGCAATCATGGTTCGTGGGGGGTAGAAGACCATAATTCGGGAAGGGGCTCCACTACAGATCACCAGTCCAGGTCCTCTGCTGTGCCCCATGAGATCGTGATGGAGTACAACAGATCATGGTCTCTACTGGAAACACTGGAGTTCTCAAGTGCCAGCATACCAACATGACTAACCAGTAGACCCAGTAGGCAAAGAACCATCAGGAATGGAATACCATCTACGACATGAAACACTGAAATCATACCCCAAATGTTCCGGATGCTCTGGGAAGGATAGATAACTCAAAGCAATTTTTTGTCCAAAACTGCTCCTATAAACAGGAAACTGAAAAGGCTCAGGTTGAGACTTGGGTGCTTTGATCGAAAAGCTCAAGAAGGACAGCAGGGAAGCTGCTGTCTACAGGTGATGCAACACCATCTGCAGGAAGCTGGCTTTGAGCAGCCAGTCATCTAGTTACAGGAAAAAGGAAATCCCTGACTTTCTCAGGTCACAACCACTGCCATTAGCCTGGTAAATACTCATGGTGCCGATGTTGACCGGAGTCAATACCTGTTAGTGAGTAAGTTTTACCACAAAATGCAAGAATGATTCTGTGAGATTGCAGGAACTGTATGTGGAAGTACGCATCGAGCATGTCTAGGAATACCAACCAGTTTTCAACTTTGAGGGCCAACAGACCATGAGCCATTGATAGATTTTCGATTATTTCTGTGCACAGAAACAATTTCATAACCCTTGGGTCTAGGATTAGACAAAGACTGATGTCTTTTTTATGGAATCAGGAAGTGCTGAGAGTAGCACCCCTTTACAATTTCCTGTTCTGGAACCCACTCCAATGCTCCTTTCTGCATCAAGGCTACCACCTCCTGCTTCAAGATCCAAAGTGGTATTATGGATGATGGGACCTGTGTGAAGGGATCTGGGGAAGATGCCTGCAGGAAGAGAAGATCATACCCCCTATAATTTTAACACACTGGTAATACGTTACAGAAATTAAAGTGACTTTAGGTGATGCATGAGAGGCAGAGAGCAGCTAGGTGTGTGCCCCCCTTTCTTTGCCTCTGTCTCTTCAATGTTGACACAGATGGATTTGGTATTGCTTAGCTGATTGGGAAGGCTGATGGTGGACGTTGATGCGATGAGAAGCAGCAAACATGTCAAAACTGCCTGTAGTCTCTGTTAGGTGACTGAAAGTCCAACGATCGTGCTGTCATCTGCCCATCTTGAATCTTTCCAAGGTGGCATCAGACTGGACTCTGGAGTGGCACGTCCTATAGAATGGCAAGTCCATAACAGCAGACTGCAAATTGCCGGAGAACCAAGATGGCCTGAGCCAAGCATGTCTGCGTAATATTAGAGAAGAGCCCACAGCCCTGGCCATTAAGTCGACAGTATTGAGGCCAGCTCTGATAATGTGCCTTGAGGAGTTTGTCTATCCTTGCCACCTTGCCAAAATATTTCTTGAGTTCGTCTGGGATGGTCAGCACCACTATTGCAGCCATGTCCCGCAGGATATATCTCCCCAGCAGGGAGACAGACAGAGTTGAGGGAACACACGGCTAACTAGCAGCTGAGAATACTTTCTTCCCTACTGCCTATAACTTCTTTAACTCTCTATTGAGTTGGTCTGCAGAGAACGTGCAACAGTTTTACTTATTGCAGGACAAAACCTTCACAGCTACGCTTTTTGGGGAAGGATATGAAGGCATGTATCTCTGGGCTAAGGGGCGGTACTGCTGGAACTGATGTGGTGATCTCTAAGGCAGCCTTTACCGGACAAGTGAGTGCCTCAGTGAAGGGCAGCTAACCTTTTGACAAGGATTGTCTTGGCTGGAGGAATTCTATCAGGATGTTTGCTTCGGCTTCCACGGTAGGGAAGAGCAATTCCCTTCCTGAGGACAGCCTGAAAAGACGCCAATTTCAGATGAGTTTGTGCTGAGGGATACTCGATTTCTGTCGCAGGGTACTGTCCAGTCCACTTACGTTTTGACAAACCAAGGAGTCTGCTAAGTCTGAAGAAGGATGGGGCAGCAAGTTGGCTCCTTCACTGCTATAATCTATGTAATGCGGAACTCCGTACCAAAGAAATCATACACCATTTGCCAACAGCTTGCCATGAGTAGGTATCCAGCTGTTCTTCTCTGTACCTATCCTCCTCTGCTATAATCTGGGCCTTTCTCCTGGACCTAAACAGGACAGGCTGCTCTGTAGCTGGCATTGTTGTTGGTGATACTGGTGTCAATGCCGGTGGAAGGTCTACCGGCAAGGGTCTCTGCACCGGGGAGGCTCCGGTTGGAACCACACCTGTTCTAGACAGAACGGATAGAGAAATTCTTTTTTTTTCAACAGAGTTTTATATAGCATGAACTTGACCCGGAGGCTTTACACGAGCACCAGTTGCATTAGATCAGGACACATTCATTTTTGTAAAGCACGGGGAGATTAATTGATTTGCCCAGAAGCACAGGCTGTTGTGCGTCCTTGCCACGACTCGAACCAGGTTCCCAGATTTGAGGTCGACCACCCTAGCTGTTAGGCCAACTCCTCTCCCCAATATAGACATAGAGGGACAGGGGAGGACCCAAATGGCAGGAACCCAAATGGAGTCCTAAAAGGTCCTGTGGGGCCCAGGTGCACTTCAAAAGGAACCGACGCATTCTGGAACATCTCCATCATAGCACAGAGAAAAAGGATTGGATCAACGCCAGAATCTGAAAATTCCTGATAAGTCGGTAACATCACCATATATGGGAGCATCAGGGCCGATAGAGGTCAGGGGGCAGACAGCATCAAGGGGAGTAACCTCTCGGCTTTCAGTGGTGTATAGGCCAGTTGTCTCCATGCGTCCGCTTCTTTTTAGGTTTTCTCCTCTTCTCCCTTAAGAAATTCGACAACAGACAACAGCAAAATCTGCAGGGAGTCCACAACATAGTCCACAACATATAGTGCAAGCAGTGTTGAGCCAGACGCACATTGTCGACCAGAAAATGTTTTGCCTCATGTTCTTTCATAGCCCTGGGGTGCATGAATTTGCACTTGACGTATGAGTCGGGCCAAGCACATAAAGCAGATCTCATGAGGGTCCGAAACTGACTTTTGCCAAGTACACTTGTGGCAAGGCTTGAACGGAGTCTACTTGGAAGGTGACTGGGATGCAAATACCCAAGGGGAGTGTGGATATCTTTAGCAGAAACGTCAACAAAGTTGCTTACTGTCCAAAACCTTAATTTAAATTTTCAGGCAGCCTACGGCCAGTAATCAGTTATCACTGATGGGTTTCCTTATCGCCTTAACAAGTGGAAGCTTTTTGCTCATTAGTGAGTACAACCGACTCAGCATTTGTGATGTAAAGTGAAGTTCAAAGTTCACCACCATATCAAAAGGCTTCTTAGCAATGGCAGTGCTACTGTATCTACTTTGCTTTTAAAATATGCATAAAACTTAAGAACTCGTACATGTTGTAATGATATAATTAGTCTAACTAGTCAACTGTTGAGCAAGGAAGGAATAAAGGATTTTAATATCTACATTAAGGCGCTGTATCGGCCTGGAATGTTCATGTACTTCAACGTGTTATCACTTTTAACAGGTGTGATTGGGCAATCTAACTCAACTCATTCATTAGAGACAGTTTTCAAGAAAGCATTCACATAAATACAGCACAACTGATAAAAAACACTGGGAAGCTCTCTAAATCTAGTGGTCTCCCACCCGCTTTTCTTATAATTTGTATTTTCAATTCAAATCCTGATCTCACTGACATGTAACCGTGCATTTTTCAAGGTATTTTAGGTGATGCACATTTTAAAATAATAATCGTCCATATCAGGATGCTAAATCAAGGCTTGCAGTGGGACCTTTGAATTCAAGTCACAGATCTCATTAGCTCTCCGAGACTTATAGAGAGGCAGCCTACACTGTAGTCAATGCATGGAAAGTTAGAAACGCATTCACACAAGTACCACTCTATATATCTTGTGGACATCTAGAAAGGGTATGGTGGACAACATAGTGTTGGATTTTTTTTCGTGAGAAACAATGGATACAATAAAGAAAAGGCACCATCCAGTTTTTGAAGCAATACTTTATAATGAACTATATTTGTACACCCAAATCTAAAAGGGCAAGCAGCTGTACCTACAGAATTGGCACACAGGAATTGCTAGTTGAGGCTTTCAACTTGAATACACTGTTCATCTAAGCGTGAAGCCAGTGAAGATGACAATGAGCAGGAGTGATATTGTTGATATTCCCATTCCTAAGGCTGTTATGCTTTCGATCAGCTGTAGTCTCCTGGTCAGACCATCAGATGAACTGAAGTAGAAAATATTCTGGTTACACATATACGATGGCCAGGGCTGGACTGGCTACTGGGCTTTTCTTAATAAACAATGCAAAACAAATGTTTAACCCCTTGCATGCTTGTGACGGAACCGTTCCGTCACAAGCCTCGGGTGAGCTGTGCTTGTGACGGAACCGTTCCGTCACGGCCCGCTCGCCGCGCCTGCGCGGCGCGAATTCCGCGCCTGCGCTGACAAATTAATGGGCGGGCGGGTTCGTGACGGAACCGTTCCGTCACAAGCACAGCTCACCCGCGAGCCATGACGGAGCGGTTCCGTCACAAGCACGGGACCGCCGCGCGGCCGCCCTACCCCCTTAGTGCTGCGGCGGAATAGCCGCCGCAGCGAAGGGGTTAATAAAGTACGCTTTAAAGCGATTTGTTTTGCATTGTTAATTTAGAAGCGCCAGCAGCTCCCCAGCAACAAAATCAGCCCCCCCAGTTTTGATAAACAGAGAAGTAGTGATATGGGAAGAAAGTTTTAAGTTTCAATGGATCAATTTGAAATCAGAGGATTGATTACTGCTTTCTTCAAGGACTGTTGTGCATAGCCATTTTCAAGGAAAAGGTAAAAAATGATAGGCTCTCCTTTTTGATACTGCCATTTGTTGCATGCATTTGGCTTGACAAATGTCTAAGGGAGAACCTGCTATTTACATCTGTCAAATGTGATGATTCAGAAATAGGTTGAAATTCTCAAGGAGAGTAACAGGGGTTTCAAGCAGTAATATTGAATCTATCAAAATAGGTTTTAACATAAGTCTGCTTCAATATGATTTTGAATAATTGCAATCTATTGGGCAAAAAATATAGATATTTCTTTGCATAGCTCGTAGGAAGATGCCATCTCAGTTTGGATAGAGACCGGTTCCTGTAGCTCATGTACAATTTTTAATAAATTCCTTTACATATTAGGCACACTTAAAAAGAGGTGGAAAATTGTTTTGGTGCTTGATTATTTTATGGTATTCTTTCGTCTCTTTGCAGTATTTACATTTTAATTCATTCTCGTTGGACCAACATTATTGGTGTTTTGTTTGACGTAATTATAATTTACATTTAGTAAGTTCAGCTGAGAATGAAGGGTGGTGGTTCTTTCTGGTATATTTAATTTTCTCTTGTGAGGGCAGGGTCTCATCTAGAGTCTGGGTTATGGCATCATTCCATTCTTTAAATAAATCAGTAGGATCAGCAACGTAAGGCTCTTTCAATTTTATATTTGCTTTTTGGGAAATCTTACGCTCAACACAATTGGCTGAGAACGTTCTTCAGTAGTTAGTTTTAACGAAATATTTTTCTAAATATTAGAAACATTAAAACCAAAAGGGATCTCAAAATGACCAGTCCAAATTGTTAGTATAGATTTCCCAACGCCTAGGTCTTCAATCCTTGAAAATATAGTTCTAAAAGGTGGCCATCTGAATGGGCTTTTTTGTAAGAAATCAGGTCAAATTTAAATGTTTCACAACTTTCTTGACTTTCAAGCTTGCCCAATGGTGTTTTCTAATCACAGATTGAGGTCTAATTCAGAATATTCACGGTGCAAAGCTGCATGGGTGGATGGGTCAGCACTTACGAACAAAACTTTTGAGAGCGTTACCAGTATTACCCCTAAGATGGCGTCACCAGGATAATGAGCACTTTGTTGGAAGGGCCTAGGATAACAAAGCTAAAGGTGAGCGGTATACGTCAAGCAATGTCTAAATGTTTAATCACTTGTGTAAAAAGAAAATGCCCAGCGCATTTAGGTAAAAGTCGATTTAAATAGTACTTATTGCTTAAGGGATAATATAACACTTTTTTTTTTTAAACAGAACTCCTAGCCAGTAAGGGTATCAGAAAACTGACAGACAGTATTTCTGACTCATCCTAAGGTAACAGGCATGGAGAAGGTAGGGGGTAGCCTAAAGCAGGGCTTCCTCCCCATCTTACTACTGACACAACTGAAAAGGATTCCCTCTATGTTCTACTGAATATATAGTGTCAATTTCGTTCACTTTTTCAGTTGTCCAGCTTTCAAACTCTATCCTTAAAGAGCACAGTTGCCTTGTAACAACATTTTTTTTCTTAAGACATTGCCATGAAACTGAGATAAAAGATATCCGCGATTTGGAATGCCGTCAAAGGACTGCTGGATTTAAAAGGGAAGAAAAATTCCCTGAGAATTTCAAATACACAGATCTCTCCATTTCAAACAGTTTCATTTCCTTTGGAAGGAAATAACCTTATTTATAGGAGGCAAACAAACATACTGAACACATCAAACCGACAACATAGACACAGCAGTGTATAAAACACAGACACGATTCCACATTGAGATCAGTCACGTTCTCACCCCAGTGCTAAACAAAAACGTGTGTCACATTCTCTTAATATTAAGTTTAACGACCACGTTGATTTGGTAATAAAATCTTTTTTATCTTGAAAGAAAGGACAGTTCACAATGGAGCCCTCCTCTTCATCAGGACTGGGGTTATTTTATGCAGAGAGCGGTACAGTGTGACTCACTGCAGGCGAGGAGAAGCTGGACGTTCACATGTTTAAGTCATTCGGTTCAGGAACACATAAACACAAACAAAACCAAAAGGAATATTTTTCATAAAAAAAGTGCAAAGCTTTGTAAAGCTTTTGACAGGGACGTAGCTTCAGGAGAGTGTGCGTGCGGTCGTCGGCCAACAGCCGTCGCGAGCACTACCTCGGTAGTGCTGCGCACGTCCGTTGGCCGACGCGGCCCCGCCCGCGCAATGGAACGCCCGCACCATGGCGGAAACGCCGCCGCGGTAAACGGGTTAATAAATGTATTTTCGGATAAATAGTTGGGGACAAATGCTTTCAGTTGGGTATGGTGAAGTGTCTGTCGTATTTCACCAGGGACTTTTACATATACACAAACAAAAATGCACACACTAATCCTTTCTCTGTTTTGAAAGTATTTAAACATGCTGAATATTTTACAAAATATTGTGTTTTCTCCCACTTAGTACCCCTACAAATCCGCATTCCTCTGTCTTTCCACTGCCTCTTAAACCCATTTAATTTGCCCTCCTTGTTGTATCATATATTTTAACAATATGGCCCTCATTTTGATGTCGGTAGGCAAGCCTCCAACCGCAGGTTTTCACTTTCGACTGCTGTATTACAATGATGGCAGTCGTAAGTGAAACTGGCCGGTCATTCCGGCTGGCTTACGACGGGCTCCAGGAGCCCATCGGCCAGTTGGAACCGGCACGTAATCCCTTAAGGACGGCGTTTCTAATGTCAGGATTATGATCTCAATTTCCCGCAGGCTTTTTATGTAGAGCTTTCCATCATAAAAAGCCTGTCGGAAAGTGACTTGGGGTCCCTAGCAGGGACCCCTTGCAACAGTGGCCTTCGGTTAGGGACCGTAGGGGAGGGCAAATATGGTGGTCCCCTGTCATTCCCTGCACCAAGTGGCAGGCACTGTGCAGGGATTAACAAAAACGGCCATTTCTCTATGGGAGCTTGTGCTGCATCGGGTTTCCAACTGCAGCACAAGCTCCCATAGAGAAGAACAATAGTTACTTACCTGTAAACAGGTAGTTCTCCAGTATTGGTGTCTTTCATAGATTCACATGCCTGAATCATTCCCCGTCGTCGGAGTGGGAGTCCCACGGTATATATAAAAGCAATAAAATGCCATAATACATATAGCAAATATCAGAAATGCCCAACCAGGAAGTAAAGTAGCACCAGCTACAGTGAAAAAAACCTCCACAATCGTGACTATCCTAGTCATTATGTATTAGTCCAAACTGCAGCCAATCAGGCGACAGCACCCACCAGAATGTTCTCCCCAGAGGCTCAGGCTCTCAGATTTTCTCGCACAGGAGTGAAACCCCATAATGCCTGAGTGAGTCTGGGGGGAGGCGGGCGGGCTGCATGTGAATCTATGAAAGACCCCAATACTGGAGAACCACCTGTTTACAGGTAAGTAACTATTGTTCTTCTCCAGTATTAGGGGTGTCTTTCATAGATTCACATGCCTGAATCAGAATAGTAAGCAGTACTCCTAGCATAACGCTCGTAGACGTCAGAGTATCAAATACATATATATATATATACATATGTACTTCCAACTAAAAAAAATCCGGAAGGTCCGTCGTCTACTCACGCCTGAGGCAATCACCCAGGTCGTGATCTCTACCGTCCTGTCCCATCTGGACTACGCGAATGCCATCTATCTAGGTCTTCCCAACTACCTATCCAAACGACTCCAGATGGTACAGAACCATGCTTCGAGGCTAATTCTGAACCAACCAAGGCGACAGGCAGCTACCCCCCTACTTAGGAAACTGCATTGGCTCCCAGTCATCCAACGCTGTGCCTTTAAAACCGGATGCATAATATTCAAATCCCTTTACTGTAAAAGCCCTACATTTATTAATCAACTAATATCCAGATACACTCCATCTCGAAACCTACGCTCACTCCATCTGAGCCTCCTGCAGACGCCTTCTTTCAAACTTAAGCGCGCCGGTGGCCGTAGGTTCGCCACACTTGCTTCCTGCTTGTGGAACTCCCTTCCTTGAAAGATCCGGAACTGTCAAGACCTTCTGTCCTTCCGGAAAAAGCTCGAAGAGGCTCACCTTATTTGAAAAGATTGCGCAGCACTGCTCTTCCAACCGAAGCATCTGCGTCGTCTGCTGAATCTAGACAGTAGTGTCTAGTAAAGGTGTGTCTGCTAGACCATGTAGCAGCTCTGCAGATCTGTCGAAGAGGCACACCAGCAAAAAGGGCAGTGGAAGAGCTAACCGCCCTTGTAGAATGTGCTCTTGGCAAGGCCTGTAAGGGTCTACCGGCCTGCTGATGACAAAGTCCAATCGTAGAGGAGACCCATCTAGCAATGGTCTGTTTTGAAACTGCGCAGCCCTGGCGCTGCCGCCCATAAGCCACGAACAGTTGGTCTGTCTTGCGGATGGCAGAGGTTCTTGATAGATAAAACTTAAGACATCTTCTAATGTCTAACGAATGTAGTGCTCTTTCAGCCGGAGACTGTGGGGTTGAAAAGAATGTCTTGAGGACAACCGGCTCATTCAGATAAAAATCCAAAGGCACTTTTGGCATGTATGTTGGATTAGTACGCAATACTACTGACTCCGTGGTGAATTGGATGAAAGGCGCTTTAGATGTAAATGCCTGAATATCGCTAACCCTTCTAGCAGATGTTAAGGCTAGTAACAATGACACTTTCCATGTCAAAAATTTTAGGTCCACTTTATGGATCGGCTCGAAAGGGTGACGCATGAGCTGAGTTAGTACGACATTCAGATGCCATGCAGGAGGAGGTTTCCGCACAGGCGGAAACATACGAAACAATCCCTTGAAAAATTGTTGTATGATCCGCACAGAAAACAAAGAATTTGAGCCATCTTGACGAAATCTAGAAATGGCAGCCAGGAAGACTTTAAGAGTAGAATGTGCCAAACCCAATCTTGCCAAGTGCAAAAAAAAAGGGAAGGATTTGCTCTGGTTTGGCATGAATGGGATGAAGACTATTAGATTGGCACCATGCACAGAAACGCTTCCACTTAAGTTTGTAGGTCTTGATCGTGGATGGAGCTCTGGCCTTCGCCAGTACATCCTGGCAATCCTGTGGAATGTATAAGTGTGCAAATTCCATGTGCTGAGGAGCCAAGCTGACAATTTCAGCGAGTTCGGGTCCGGATGGTACACCCTGCCTTTCTGGGTGGAGAGAAGATTCGGAATGCGAGGAAGTTGGATAGGGTTGCATTCCGAGAGAAGGAGTAGCTCGGTGAACCAGTATTGCCGGGGCCATCGTGGAGCAATCAGTATCAACCGGCATGGCTGCTTCTTCATCTTCTTGATGACTTTCGGGATCAGAGGTATCGGTGGAAAAGCGTATGCGAACACTTGATTCCAATTCAGCGAAAGGGCATCCCCGCACGAGTCCTTGTGGGGAACCCAACTTGCAAAGTATGGCATTTCCGGTTCTGGTGCGTCGCAAACAAGTCCAGATCCAGATGCCCCCATGTCTGAAAGATGCGGTCTAGAGATGGTTGATGTAATTCCCACTCGTGAGTGCAGCCTGCGGACCTGCTGAGAGAGTCCGCTAACACATTCGCGATTCCCGGGATATGGACCGCTGACAGATGGATATTGTGAGTCAGGGCCCAACTCCAAATCTCTTGTGCTTGCTGCGACAACCAGGCAGACCTTGTGCCTCCCTGCTTGTTTAGATAATGCATGCAGGTGGTGTTGTCTATCAGAATCAAAACTGCGGCGCCTTCTAAGGTCGCTTGAAAGGACTTCAGGGCTAGAAAGATGGCGTGCAATTCTAGCCTGTTTATGTCCCATCTCATTTGGATCTTGTTCCATTTTCCCTTGACCGTCATGCCTTGGAGGTGTGCACCCCAGCCTGTCATCGAAGCGTCCGTCGTTACTATGAACCTGGGCACTTCCGTGAGGAAAGAGCATCCCACTTGTATGTTGGATCCTTGACTCCACCATTGAATCGCTTCTCGCATTTGAGGCGTTATTTGGATGAGATCCTCGAAGGACCCCGACACCTATATCCACTAGCGACTGAGCTCCTCTTGCAAGGGCCTCATCCGAAGACGACAGTTGGGGGTGAGAAGAATACAGGAAGAAATCATCCTGATGAAGGACTTGAACATGCGCACTGAAACGCACCTTTTTAATAACAGTGTCGCAGCCAACCGTTGTATCTTTTCCTGTCTTTCTTTTGAGATAAATACTTGGGCGAGCTTGGTGTCTAGTGTCGCTCCCAAGAAAGTCTTTCTCCTTGCTGGCGTGAGGTGCGATTTTTCGAAATTCACTGAGAAACCCAGGCTTTGCATTAGTGACAGAGTTGTTTGAATGTGAGCTTTCACCATGTCGAAAGAACTGGCCTTGATAAGGCAATCGTCTAGATATGGATATATCAGTATCGACTGCAACCGAAGGTGGGCTGCCACCGGGGCCAGTATCTTCGTAAACACTCTGGGGGCTGAGCGCAGTCCAAACGGAAGAACTTTGAACTGGAAGTCCCTGCCAGCCACTCTGAACCTTAGAAACTTCCGGTGCCTGGGAAAAATTGGTACGTGGAAGTATGCATCCTGAAGGTCGAGTGTTGCCATATACTCTCCCGCCGAAAGAAATTGGAGGATTTCTTGAAGTGTCAGCATCCTGAATGACAGCTTTTTGAGGAATTTGTTTAGGGCACGCAGGTCGAGGATGGGACGCCATTCCCCCGACTTCTTGCGAATAAGGAAAAATCTTGAGTAGAAGCCTTTTCCTTTCTGATGATGAGGTACCCTTTCTATTGCTCCCTTCCGAATCATAGTGTTGATCTGGGCAAACAGCTCCTTGAGATGTGCTGGAGGCGGTCCTCTTGGGGGGCAATTTGGGGGAGTTTTTACGAATTCCAAAATGTGGCCTCTGGCTACACATCCAGAACCCATTTGTCTGTGGTAATTTTGGACCAATTTAAGTAATTTTGGGATATTTTTCCTCCAATTTGGTTCGGGTTCGGACAAAGTGGCGGCAGGATGCGCTCCTCACTTTTTATTGTCTCTTCCTCGATAGTTAGATTTTCCTCGAGACTGAGAGAAATTTCCTTTCCTCTGTCCGTAAGTTTGTTGACGATATGGCTGGTATCTTTGCGTTCCCTGGGTGGAAGTATAGGAGCGCTGTTGGTTAAAGCCTCCTCTATTAGAGAAAGTCCCTCTTCCTCTACGAAAGGAAGACTTCCTGTATTGCAAAGTGCCCAGCGAACGTGCTGTCTCAGTATCCTTTTTGATGGCTTCTAGAGCATCGTCAACATGCTTTCCAAACAAGTGTTCTCCATCAAATGCCATATCTATAATCCTTGTTTGGACCTCCTGCCGAAAGGATGTTGCCTTCAACCATCCTTGCCTCCTGAGAACAGCTGCACCCGCTAGTTGACGAAATCCTGTGGCAGCAACGTCCACTGCAGCATCAATCATCTCAGACGAGACGCACTCTAATTCCTGAAGGATCTTCTTTGCTTCAGCCCGATCTGGCTCGGGGAGTTTGTCCATATACGGCGAGATGTCAGACCACATCTGCCTATCGTATCGCCCTAATATGGCTAGAGAGTTTGCGGCTCTAATGGTTGTAGCTGCAATTGTAGAAACTTTTTTCCCGATAGAGTCTAGAGATGAATTCGGCGCCCTATATTTCTTATACACTCTCGGGAGCACTGCTGGCAAAGAATTTGGCTTGGACATGATCTTCAGTCCTTCCTTCCATATGAATTCTATGATAGGTATGGTCCAGCTCTGTTTTTGTGGTGTAGACTTGAAGTCATACAAGAAGCATTCTTCTTGTTTTGACTCCATAGTTATCATGAACCTCTTTGTTGCTCTATCCATGATCTTGTGGAATGAGGCAATGTCCACAGGAGGTGACTCAGATGTAGTAGGTTCTGCCGGAGAGGGCGTGTTTGCATTATAATCCTCATACTCCGACGATTCTGACCTATTGTCCAATTCTCCTTCTTCTTGCTCCTCATGGTCTGAGTACTCTTCATCTCCTGATTGAGGAGCTGTGACGTGTGGCTCAGACAATGCTGGACGTTCATCCTCCAACGTCACAGAAACCACTGGCTGTGGCTGCGTAGAAAGCGGCGTCGCTATTTTAGGTCTTGGCGTAGATAGCTGTGAGTCACCTGACTCTGAAGGTGGGAAACGCCTATAATAGTCACTGAGCATATACTGTAGATTGCGAAACAATTCCTCAGGCATCTGCATGCCGGGAGCAGGCCTGTCCTCATGAGACAGAGGTTCTGATTCATGCATTTCTTCCTCCATATAATCTTGAACCTTAATTTGAAGGTCAGATGGGCTTCTGGCTGCTCCAAAGTTTATCTTCATAGGCTCCTTCCTCATCCGAATCCAAAAGTTTCTCTGGCACTACTAGCGTAGAAGAAATCGCCTCAGTAGTAGCCCTTTTCTTCAACAGCGTAGCTGTAGTTGCAGGTGATGGTAACGGAATCCCCGATGACTGCGCTGACCAGACTTGTAAGGCAGTGCAGCTTGACAGAGGTGGCGTCGATGGGATCTCCGTTTGCTGCTGCATTGGTTGTCTCGTCGACGGTACCGTCGTTGAGGTCGTCGACGGTATCTTTGTTGACGTAGATTTCATCATCGACGAGGGGCCTCGTCGACGGTAACATCGTCGACGGGGACGACGTCGTCGACGGTAGCTTCGTCGACGTGGATTTTGTCGTCGACGTGGATTTCATCGTCGTCGACGAGAGCATCGTCGACGGCACAATTTTCTTACACCACGGGGAGCCAACCGTCGACATCATATTAGTAGACGAAGAGCTCGTCGACGGTACCTTAGCCGTCGTCGACGGCAGGGGCGGATTGGCAAGGCGGGTATTCGGGAATGGGCCGAAGGGCCGGTGCCTCAGTGCCCTCTGTGGGCCGTTTTTTTTTTCTCCCCTGTCCCAGTCCACAAAGAGTGGACTAGGAAAGGGGAGAAAAAAAAACGGCCCACAGAGGGCACTGAGACAGAGACTGAGAAAATGAAAGCAGCCTCGCTGTGCGGCCAGACAGCGATTGTCAGCTGTGGCCTCTCCTTCACCCTTACCCTGCCAAGCAATCAAGCTGAGGCGAGGCTGGGGAGGGGTGATTGTTTGCAAGAATCGGCCTTCTTGGGGGTCAGGTGTTTCTCAGGCCTTTGAGCCATTTGCACCTCGGCCCCCTGGCGCCCATGCAGCCCAGAAACGTTGTCAGTCTTAACACCTCGCCCGCAGCCCTTCACATTCAGGGCACAGTTGGCGAGGAAGAATGGGTCTTGCTGTGGGGGCCTGGTGATGTTTGGAATTTTTTTGTTTTATTTATTTATTTATGCGATTTTATATAGCGCGGACTTTACCCGAAGGTGTCAGAGCGCTTCACACTAGGAACAGTAATAATACATGAGGAGAAAATTATAAGTGGACAAATTACAAAAGAAAACGTTAAGTTACATGAATCAAGAGTGACAATAGTGAGCAACTAAAATACAAGAGGAGCAAACGATACATTACAGGAGGAAAAAGAGATACGTGTGCAGGTTACAAAAGCGTACAAAATACAAGTAGAGGTAAAATACTGCAATTAATGGCACACACTCCAGCACAAGAACAAACGTTACGTAGGCAAAGGTGGCACTTGTGCAAGTATCTAAAGCAAACAAAAGTGAGAGGTAGCAAACAGTGTGTTACAAGAGAAAAGTGACTTGTGCAAGTTACAAAAGGGTACCAAACACGGGTAAAAGGGTAATACTACAGTAAATGGTAAATACTCAAACTGCCAGAACACACAGGGAAGGCACTTCCCATGCACCAGCTTCACCTCAGCCTCCTCCCTGGCTACCTGGCTACCTGGCTACCTTGGATGACCCAGAAAGCTGTGTTTTGTGCTCCCCTGCCAGGACATTTTCCCAAGGCCTGGAGGGTTGATTAATTTACTAATTGCAGGGGCCTTACCTCTGTTCATGTGCTCCTGAGCTGAAGGTCTGGGGAGGGCTGAGTAGGTTAGTAATAGCAGGGGCTTTGCTGCTTTCTAGGTGCTCCTGTGCTGGAGGGCTGGAATAATTTTGTGACAAAAAGGGGCCTTGCTATTTTTTTTAGTTGCTCAGCATGTAGGCCATTGTCACCTTGGCCTTGTGTCGTGTGCAAGAACAGTATCCTCCCACTTTCATTCCTTGTCTGTGCAAATGGTGTTTCATGAAAGGGCACGCCCCTTGAATGTGGGCCACGCCCCTTAAATATGGGCCACGCCTCTTGAATGTGGGCCACTTTTTTCGTCAGTGCCCGGGCCGAATTGTGATCCCAATCCGACCCTGGTCGACAGGACTATCGCCGACGACGAGATAGGCCTGATCTGCACATGAGCCAGCGTAGGCGATGAGGCCGAAGACATCACAAGAGTTGGTTTCGGAGAAGAGAAAGTCATAGTGCAGGTGGTAGACGTGGCCACATGAGAGGAAACACAGTCCCTTTTTGACGTTGAAATTGTCAAAGGTGGCAACTGAGGAGGCACAGACTTTGAAGATTTCTTGGGAACTGCAGATTTCCCAGACTTCTTAGAGGGCGTACTATCCATTTTACCAGGTGGAAGAGTCTTTTTTGAATCACTAGGCCCAGAAGTATCCAGAGAGGATTGGGCCTTCTTCGCCACCTTCGCCCTTGGAGATGAAACTTCAGTTTCAGCCTTCCTCTTATTAGAAATTAATGAAGAACCAGAGGCAATGCTTCCTACCTCAGACAAAGGGTCCTCCTTGTCCTTGAGTCTGTTAAGCCACAACAGCAGTCGTCCTTCTCTGTCCCTGATGGTCTTAGGGGGGAAGGTCCGGCAGATCTTGCACTCCTTTGCCTTATGGTCAGGATAAAGGCAATATAAACATTTTTTGTGGGGATCTTCTTTGAATAGCCTTTGCTTCCCACAGGAATCACAGTCCCTGAATAGGGATTTAGAAGTAGACATTGTGAAAAACTTGAAGAAGTAAGTAATCTAGAAGAAAAACTGAGCAGAGCTCAGGAAGACTCCCTTCACACGACGTGCGGTAGAAAATCTGAGAGCCTGAGCCTCTGGGGAGAACATTCTGGTGGGTGCTGTCGCCTGATTGGCTGCAGTTTGGACTAATACATAATGACTAGGATAGTCACGATTGTGGAGGTTTTTTCCACTGTAGCTGGTGCTACTTTACTTCCTGGTTGGGTATTTCTGATATTTGCTATATGTATTATGGCATTTTATTGCTTTTATATATACCGTGGGACTCCCACTCCGACGACGGGGAATGATTCAGGCATGTGAATCTATGAAAGACACCCCTAATACTGGAGAAATGGGAGTGTGCGAACCCACCATGTGCAGGTGCCTCCCAATACTGCGGTCCAGACGGTCCGCCGGTGGTCGGTTGATCCCGATCCTGTAAAGGTCCCGACATCGTAATGAGGCCCTATATGTCCACGTGATTGTTGGAAAATCTGAAGCCCCAATCTTACTGACCAAGCTACACCTTTGGCTTAAGGGGACATATCACATAAACAGGTTTGTGCTGGAGCAATTTTAATTTGCTGTGGCAAATTTCATGTCTTGTAATACAACATAACAATGAGGTACAATATCTCACTTGGTACAACTTAAGGGTATAAAGTAGAGATGCCTGCTTTTTGCTGCTGACAACTTCAAGCACCGCTGACACAAATCGTTTTAAATGATAAGGCCAAAAAACGCCCAATAACGCTGACACACACAACACTGTTTGGGCAATAAGGAGATAAAGGTGAATACCCCCGACACAACACTGTTTAGGTAATAAAGACTGCAGTCCAGGAAAGGGCAGTGAATCATGCACCACAAATTAATAACGCTTAATCCCATATCGTGGCTTCCAGCTTCTTGATTACATTGAAGCACAAGAACTATCTGCTTATTTCCTTTCTCTTACGTTGTGAGGGCGCAACAAATGGTTTTGTTTTACCCCCACATTACTGGTTTCCCTTAGGGGTGTCTTAGACTGCATTGAATTTACAGCCAGATACTGTTATTTAGAGATTTGTATTTTCCTTTACTCCTGTTACTGGTTTGAGTTACACTTTTGTGAACTAACCACCCACTAGACATCTGTTTGTGAATAACTATGGACCACTGGTGTAGATTAAATCATTGCAAACTAACCGCCCACCACACAGATGTTTGTACTTTCTTGTGGACGAAGGTTTTCGACAAACCTATTTCAATTATCTCGGTGACTGTGCACTTTATTCTTTTTTTAAATTAATATTTTATTATTGCTTGGGATACAGTACAGACCAATTTTCGAGCATGTGCAATCTCTGCATCATCATACGATAAATACAACAGATATAGTGGAAACCAAATTGATATGCACAGGGCACCAGACCACGAATCAACCAATAAAGTGACATACACAATACGACAAACCATTCATTAACCCATTAAGTGACAGTGCAATTGCAATTTCAACAATATTTGACTTGTAGCTGACAGTTCATGAAATGACATGTAGCAAGCGTGGCCCTCCCATTAAAAAATATAAAACTCATTAAAATGATTATACACCTGAGCTACTTTTTACAACAATCCAAGAGCCCATACTTAAATGGATGCTAAGCCCTATGAATGTCTATTTCTCCAATTGACAAGTAATATAAAGTGACAATGCCCAAAAAGTGATAGCGCCAACCCAAGTGTATAGCATAACACCTAATGCTGCCAAGAAAACCCAAGGTTTGTAATAGACAATGACAAGAAAAAACATGGGCTGTTGATATAAAGTGTCTGTGCAGTAATGAGATGGGTTACATTATTACCTTTATAGCTAAGTGAAAACAGGGTAACGATACAAATCACTGCATCTACCTGTTCAGTTACCAACCACATGATGAAGTACGAGTGCAATCTGAAATATGCAAAATAAAAATAAAAATGCTAGAAAGTCTAAAGAGATCTATTTCAGTTTTCATACCCTTTGGCTTGCGTCTCTTCCCTAAGAAAAAGTCCCTAAATTATTCTGTACTGATATTCCTCATTTTCTTTACCCATTACTCAAATGTAAATGTCCGTGAAGACTTCCAGTGGCTCGTAGCAACAGACTGAGCTACCATAATGTAAATACATTTGTTAACCTCTTCCAAAATTTGTGAAGGAAGAGTGAGGGAGAAGAGAATAGTACTAGATGTGGGTTTGATCTAATACCCAGCTTGAGTTAGAGATGGTCGAAAATCTGAATCCAGAACTCGGAAATAATTTTAAATGGTCATAAACATATGTCCATAATCTCCCACACTTTTGCATTTAGGACACCTTCTTGTGGCTGTACAAAACATTCAATTTAGCTTTTCCCATGAGCTAGTGTCCGCCTTATAAAGTGACTCATGGTCAATCTTCCCATTATAACTTTCGATCTCTTTCGAGTTCAGATCCAGCAATTACATTTTGGTTATTTTTTGCTTGGTCATCCAGGCCAGGAAGTGACCCATTTTCTCCCTCTCTTAATAGACCTGGCAATCATAGGCGTGGCTATTAAGGATTTCCCTCTCTAAAAATAGATCCTTCGGAACTTCTCCCTTCTTCTGCCATAGATGTAAATAATCAGAAGACGGCTTTGTGGAAACTTCAACATAAGCCTAATTGGCCTCTCTTTGCAATTTCTTCTGCCGGTCTTCATCGTTCCTCCTTTGAAAAGCAAGAAGGGAGATTATAAACCCACGAATCTTGGCTTTTAAAGCTTCCCAAACAAGGGAAGTGCAGAACGGGCAGTAATTGACAGAAAGTATTTGATCTCTGTGGCCAGAGACAGGCGTGTGAGTCTTGAGTCAACAATGACTTATCCATAACCGTCTCCTCAATACTTTAAGACGAAACATAGAGAATCTTAAAACAAGCACAGAGTGGTCTGAAAACGCCCAGCATGATAATGAAAGGAGATATTGGAGATGGTTAGAGGGGCTAAAAAAGGTAAATTTGCAAAGAGGATCAATACTTCTTTGAATAACAGGAAAAAGCCCTCGATATGGGATTTAACTCACACTAGACATCCTGAATTCCCAACCTGAGGCACATATCAAAAAAGACCTGCACTATATTACGCATATGCTGGTCCCATTTAGGATTTGAAAAATCCCCTCCAGGAGCAGGAAGAAAATTAAATTCACCTCCTATAATCGTTATACCGGGAAGTTTATTTAACTTCTGCGATAATGACTGAAGAGGAGAAATATTGTCTGAAATTGGGTCATAAAAGGAAACAATATTATATTGTGTGCTAGATACCACAGTAGGAACAATAACCCAATAACCCCCCACATCCGTCACAGGCGAAAGACATCTGACCTGAGTTTTGCGACTCAACACCACCGCTGTCCCCCTGTGGGCTGATTCTGCTGAAGAAGAGAAACACTGACACTTGGGGGTAGCAAAGTTTATTACCCTCTTCCCCATTACAAAATGAGTCTCCTGTAAGAGGATAACCGAAGGAAAATTTTGCAATAAACTCAGAAAAATTGTGTCCCATTTGCGTCTATTGTTTAGCCCATTCACATTATGATGAACTAATACAAAACTAGTACCCTTATTCGCCATCTATTTTCTGAATGTGTAACCTCCTTTACTGCACTACAAATCTTTTCTATATTTGGCCCAAAAAAAGTGTCCAAGCTATGACCAGCTGCTGTGCCCAAGAAATTTCCCCCCCTTAAAAACAGTGTCATCACCAACCATAAACAAGGGTGCCCCCTCCACCAAAGAAACTAACTAGTAAAACAAACCAATTAAGCCCCAACCCAGTAATTGCCCACCAACTCTCATCTCTTGGGCCCATCCCGCAATGGCCCCATAGCCTCCTTAACTTTCTTAGCACTTTTTTACGGTGCCCAACCACCCTGTCCGTACCACCCCCTCTCCCCCGGCTGGCCCTCCTGCAGAAAAAAACCCAGCAAATGATACCAAATAAATCAACAGAGCTATTCCTTAGTAGAAATAGTCTATGCTTCATCCGCCAATGCAAACCAGTTAAATCGGCCATTGTGCAATACCTTCAATTTGGCTAGATGAAAACATTTATTCTGTTAAAACTTTTTTGAAGCAAGAAGAGGATATCAATTGTGTTGTTATGACACTCAATGTGTTCCGAATACTTCAATACTCCGTGTCCTAGGATCCCGCATCACAGTCCTTATGCTAAGTGAGTCTATGCGCCAATGACACTGGCGAATGCAGCAGCAGACTATATTAAGGAACTAGCCAAGGAGTGTAGCAGAGGAGTGAAGGAGCCCAACAACTCGATTAATTACATAACCTAAGGCGTGATAGGATTGGAGAGTAATCAAGTCTGTCTAAGACTGAAGGTAAGTGACCGGAGTTTACAGATGAAGGGCAGTGCATTCAGGACAAATTGATCTTGTTCTGCCAAGGAGCAGCCTCCAAAGCTTTTTTTGCTGAATCTTGAAACAATAGATAGTATTGAAGGAGCACAGGAAGCAAAGAGGCAGATCCCTAGACACCTCTTATGCAGGTATAGGAGTCTCATTGGAAACAGGTTGCGTTTAGAGTGGAACACCAATGCAGGACTGACTTGGTGTGAGTATGTTGTAGAAGGCAATATTCTTTACTAAATTCAGTAATTTATTGCTTGTCCCAATAGTCAATGTACAGTAATCAATTCTCAACACTTCCTGGGTGTCAATAAAAAGAGTTTGGCAAGTTCAGGTAAGGTTGAATGTCCACGACGGACAGAAGTGAAAATCTACTTGACAGATAGGCATTCATATGCCACATCTTTACTATAGTGCCAGATACATACTGAGGTTGCATGACCACCAGCGGAAGCTACCGGGTTGAAACATTTTACACTCATTTCTGATGGTCTATCTCCAATGGTAATAATGCAGCGGAATGGCCCATCCACGGTGCACAGTGCCTGAATATGGAATCTTCTACCAACAAAATACACCCAGGTCAGTCGTTTATGAGCTGTAAAAAAAGTAGAGTAGGGCTCACTCTCTCTCATTTGCTTTCTAATAGCTGTTGCATACTTTATATTAAACATTTACTGTCTTGACTGCCCTTTGATCAGAAGTGACTTTTACCTAAAATGAATTTGAAAATAAATGGAATAACTTTTTTAAGTGTAGGTTTTGGGAGTCTGTTCAATCTCTTGCCTACGTATAGGACTACAAATTAATTGGGCGTTCTTTGCCATCAGGCCACATATAAACCTATTTGGGGAATGAAGAGGCATTGGTGATCGCACTCGTTTTCTTCCCTTCACCCTCAAAGAAGGTCAACTCATTGGTGGCAAGGTATGGCGAAACTAGATTAACCTTATATTGACCAGGAGGAAACCTTTCGAGGCAGCACTGGTATTATTCCAAGTCTGCCATCGAAGGAAATAACAGTTATATCTGTCCTGATTCTTTATCTGGCCATGCTCATCGCCCTCATTTTACAGGTTTGTTGTCAGGGTGGGCAGAGAGATGGAAAGCCTTTCACTGGTCTTTCTCCTATCACAGCCATAAACCAGTGGACTATGCTTTTTGGGTTTTTGCTATGTTTCCTTATGGTTGTGGGTTTTATTTCCATGATGGCACTGAAGAAATATGCCTTCTGGCCAACATACTTAAGAGAGTCATTTGAACTTCAGCCTTCCTTCAATTTGCTCGAGGACTTTGGGTGCTAGTCTGAACTGGTCCAGAGTGCTGAAGGTGGTCATGGCCTTTACAGTGCAGTCTACCTGCCCTATGGAACTTCCCTCTTGAGGATGGAGAGAGTGAAAGAACAGAGGTTGCTTTTGGCTGTTTGGGTATACTACAGGAGAAAGTTCAAATTGCATATGACTGGAATTGAAGGAGAAACCAGCCCTGCTACCAGAACTAGTGGAACAGATTTGGGCTTTCACTCATAAGTCAGCCGCAGACGGCACCTTGATAGTTCATATGATTTCTCTTTCATCAATCAATCAAAGCATTTGTAAAGCGCACTACTCACCTGTGAGGGTCTCAAGGCGCTAAGGGAGGGGGGGTGTGGAGGGGTGCTGCTACTGCTCGAACAGCCAGGTCTTGTTGAGAAGTCTCCTGAAGGTCAGCAGGTCCTGGGTCTGTCGCAGGTGGAGGAGGAGGGTGTCCTTCAGATAACAGATGTAGATTTGAATAGTTCAGTGATTACCAAGAAAGGTTGTACTGGAACTACAGACTAAAAAGCTAGTGGCAAGCAGAACTAGAGAGGGAGCAAAATGATAGTGTCACACAAGACGAGAGAGAAGCACTAAAGAGCCACGCCTTGAGTAGTTTGGGTCTTCATTTTTACTATGCTTACATATCTAGAGTATTCCTCGAATATAGCGTTATGCGCATTTTCAATCTGTAAAGTACCTTGTTTCATGTAAATTTCTTCAGTAGGAAACCGGTTTCAGTAGAAAATGTCTTGTGGAACCTGTGAAACTGAAGTGTGCAGTGGCTGTAACCCAGTTTCTGCTCAAAGAAGTGTCCTGCTAACCTCCAGTGTGACTTTGCACGGCAAGCATGCCCCTGCATGCAATTTTCACTTGAGATACTGGCCCAGCGCATTTTGCGTACTATGCATTATTTCACATCATGTCATAAAATTAAGCTCGTTATACAAGAGAGAAACGTTGCAATTCGGTTCCTGCGCCCACCTTAGAGGTGCTAAGGAACCAAAAATGACACCCACTGGAAACTATTCAGAGAAACATATGATTCTCTGGTTCCTTGTCCCTTATTCATATTCTACTTTGATTCCTCTATATGTTTAACTAAGTATTAGACCCAGGAAGAGAAAGAGTTGTGCACTTTATTGTTGACCTGAGTGGGTGTGATGTGCACCCTGTGACATTTAATGAAACAGGAGTATAATGCTTATCTTTCAAACTGTATTCGTCATATACAAATTCAGAACTGGAAATGGCAGATTTAACAAGCAGGGCGGCCAACGTGTAAAATACTTCTAGTCTTTTAGCATCAGACCTATTCTGAGGAGAATATTGTAAACACACTGTGCGGTCTCAAGTTGTTTTACCAAACTGTAGAGATGAACAAGCACACACAGAATAATCACTTCATAAGTAAGGAATGTAATATCTGCTTCATTCCAGATATGAACTAATATCAGTGTTACAGTTTCATTTTAAATCTTTATTTGGCTGCAAACAGTCCTAAAAGCACACATAACAACAAAGACAATTCAATACAAATGAGTAAATACAGTGCGTCGGATATCATAAAAAGCTTATGGGCCCGATGTTCACCCCTAAATTGCATGCACAAACAGGTTTGTGACCTGTTTGCGCATGCAAAATGGCTCGTGGCCATGTACAATTCCTAAATAGCGAGTCACAATTTATTTGCAACTTGCTATTTAGGAATTGCGAGTCCTAAATACTCCTAATTGCGTCTGCAAATCAATGTATGAAAGTTTTGTGAACGCAATTGCGGTCACACAACAATCGCAAATTACCACCCGCTTCAAGAGGGTGGTAATGCAGTCGCAATTTGGAAGTGGTCCGCAGGGGACCCCTTCAACTTTGCGACTGTCTCTAAAAATATTTTTTAAGGGCAGGCAGTGGTTCTGGTGTATGATGCTGAAAGTATACACTATTACAGGAATTCATGGTACTGGAGAAAGGGCAGACTGAGTCTAAGGGCCTGATTTAGAGGTTGACGGATGGAGTTAAGGCAGTTAAGGTGACAGAGGACTTAGAGCAGAGGACGGCCCGGGACCAGGGTTCGATTCCCGGCGCGGCAGGTTTCTGGACCAGGGTCAGCGGACTCGATAATTCTCTCGCCTCGGTGCCCACTCTGATCAGCGATCACACTCGGCAACTCTGGGCATTAGCTTGCCTCATCTTCACTAACGGCCCCACCAGACCGCCGGGGATGCCTGGTCTCACCCTGGAGATACCCATTAAGGGACCATCTCTCAGGGAAGCCAGGAAGGGTTTCGCAGCGGTCGAAGCGCCTTGGGATCCTCCGGGTAAGTAGTGCGCTATATAAATGCCTATACATTTACATTTACATTTACGTCCATCAAATTTAGAGTTTACCGACAATCCTGCATTGAACTCTTTGGGTTTGTATGAACCGCCATCACGGTGGTTCATACATAGCCATTTAAAAGGTTGGTGTGTGTCTGTCGTTGGTAAAGGATGCCAAAACCAAACTCCTAAATGTTTTACATTGCCAAAAATAAATTCCCAAAAGCAGGAGTTTGTTTTTGGAATTGAAAAACAAACAGCCCCAAAATCATATGGGTTTTCTCCCATGGTGTTGTGGGGAGATGTCATGTTTTTATTCTTACTGTCCCTCACCGCCAGGATGTACCTGCCCGTGACAGACATTAAAAAAGGCCATTCAATCGGTCACTCTAATTAGGCCGAACTGTTAGATGGCATACTGCCGATGGGCCGTACTCCTTTGGGCCATCATAGGAAGGTCTTTGCAAGCACAGTACATTTTACTCCGTCAGCGTAAATCTGGCACTCCGCTCGACTCAAAATTGGGTGGGCGGAGCAAATGTTTGATAGACCGGGAACTCCGTCATTGCTGCAATGGAGTACCCTGTCCACTAAACTCTAAATCAGCCGAAAGCAGCGAGTTTTAAAGCAAGCCAGTAAAAAATCACATTAGTTAGACCTGATAGGTGTTATCTTCAAATTCTATACAGATTTTAGGGAACAGTGTTCCAAAAAAAAACTTCAGTAACAGCAAATTAATGATTCTGTCAAAACCTATAATAAATGATGAGAATACAAAAATGTGAGAACAGAACAAGGTTCTTTATCAAGTACCACAGATTGAAGAGCTGCCAGATGACCTGCATGATGTCACTGCGCTCATAATTAAATATTGCATCAGGAAGGGAAAAAGGGCTGAAACTGGGAATACAAAAATGTAAACGAGCTGAGAGATTACAAAGAGCATTAGTACATACAACTTGGACTTGTCCATCTTCTGAGATTTGGTGGATCTGGAGCTGCTGGGCATTGGCCAAGGCGTAGGCCAGAGCTTGCGGTTGCGTCTGCTGCAGCTCACCGGAGCCTGAGACTGTGCATTGAACTCCCTCTGCAAGACAAGAGCACAAACCCTGCATGATTCACATGTTAAAGGCCAGACTGATGGTCATCGTGGAGTAAAGCCAGGCCAAGCCGCTGTGATATGGTTTAAACACTTTCTCTAAAGCAGGCAGGCAGTTCAAACAGCCAAGTTTCACTAAGTCCGGAGCATTTCCATTGGTGCTCTGCAGAATGCACAATCCACACACACAGGACACACTAGGGTTAATTCGCGAATTTTTCATTCCGAGGTTGAACTCAGCTGAGCAAATGACGATTTCTGAGTGAAAAGTTCATTTTGCAATTCACTAAACATCAAATTGCACTCACAAATCTTATCATTCATGCATTATATTACAGTATGAAGTACCATTACGTGAGTAGATGTGCACCCATGGGGTGGAAGAGGGGGTTACAGCCTGAGATGCCCTACTATGTTTGTGCACATCCACAAACCGGATTGTGGAGATACAAAAACTACTCCCCGGCCACTGCCTTTTGGAAACGATCGGAGATTTACTCTTGGGAAGGGCAATAGTATATCAGTTTCCAGAATGGGAATGGGCACAGAACATCCCAATACTGGGCGGAATATAGCAGAATTGCTTGATTTGCCATTTAAACCCCTTTGTGAGCACCACTGTCATTGGAGATCCGTATGGTAATATAAATGTGAGGTCTTAAGCAATGCTTCAAGATTTGATCTACTTACTTTAAGGGTGAAGAATTAAAAAAAATACTCTACAGAGCTGCAATATTAAAGCTGGGCACAATAGTACCATCTGCTACATTTAGAGTTCTCCACTTACAAGGGCCTCTGCAGCCTCAGTTTGCATTTACATGTAATAGGCATATCTGTCCCTGTGCAAGTAAATAGTCGCCACGAATTAACAAACAAGCTCTCCTTCCCTTAGGACTGGAAAGAGATTTCATGTTCCCGTAATCCAGTAACAACATGACACACACCTATTTTACCAGGCTTAGGAAGCCTAATACCGGTCGGTAACGGCAGAAATTACCGAATTTCGGCTGTTACCGACCGGTATTAGGCTAATGAGATGTAGGTGGTCTAAATTGCAAATTCGGTAATTTACCGAATCGGTATTTTAAGGAATCTGTAAATTACCCATTCCTTAAAATACCGAATCGGTAAATTACCGAATTTGCAATGTAGGGAGCACTCAAATGAGTCCTTTTCCCATTTTAGGATTCGTTATTTACCACGAACTATAAGTTGGTGGAAAATAACGAATACCTTTGAAAATGCAAATCTGTGCATTTTCAACTGTGCCATGTGGCAGACATACATGACCTTAGGGCAGAGGTATTCAAACTTTTCCAGGTTGAGCCCCCCCAGCTGAATTCTCCCAGATGTTGGGCCCCCCCACCACCCGACCGAAACCTCGGGAATCCGGCACACCACATGATCGACTGCAACGCGCACACCACGGGCCATATCCGGCAAACAATGCTCAACACAACAAGAGTGCCTAGCAAACTGCAGGCCTGTGAGTGGGTGTGGCGAAACGACAGAGGCGTACCACACAGCTCAAAACACAATCCACCAAGGAAAAGGAAGTCCTCACAACCCTCCCCATCCATCATGTACACCTTGTCATCTACCAACTCCCCCACCATTCATTCCGTCCCTCCATCTGTGCCCCATCCACATCCAAACCCCTTCAACCACTTGCAAACCCATCCACCATCCATCCCTCCATCCATCATCTCACCCAACCATCCCTCCATCCACCCCTCACCCATCCATCCATCATCCATCCATCCATCCCTTCACCCAATCCATCCCCTCACCAATCCATCCACTCTTCCACCCATCCATCCACCCACTCATCCATCCAACCACTCACCCCTTCACCCAAGCTATCCTCCCACTCATCCATCCACTCCTCCACTCATCCATCCACTCCTCCATTCATCCATCCACTCTTCCACCCATCCATCCACTCCTCCACCCATCCATCCACTCACTCATCCATCCAACCACCCACCCTCTCACCCATCCAGCCATCCCCCACCCACTCCTCCATCCACCCAGTCACTCATCCGTCCACCCACTCAACCCCCCACTCATCCATCCACCCACCCATCCATCCCTCCCGCTCTCCACCCTCCCCCCACTCATGCATGCACTCTCTGACCCATCCATCTCCATGCTCCTCTCCTCACCCATCCATGCACACACCTGCCCATCCACTCTACCAATCATTCATCCATGTCCTCACTCATCCATCCATGTACTTAATTTATGCATCTATGCAAAGTAAAGACAATGAAGGGCTCATTTAGTGTAAACTGGAGACAGATGAAAGCGGTTATAAATTCCCTCATTTAAACATTTTAACATTTTTACTGGCAGCTTGTGAGAAATTGATTGTGTTGCAGGGTGACAGCGCCTAACTAAGGAAAAACACTCCCACTTAATGCCTGAAAGGCACTTCAGAATTGTATGAGTAACACCAGAGGAGACGGCACAAATATGGCAACCAAATATAATGAATGCACACAAATGTCCCTAGATGCCCTTTCAAAATATCCTCCGGTGGCAGATATAATACAGCCCCCCAGAAACTAATCTGACAGTGTGCTCAGGTGCAGTGGACCATCCAAGTGTCCTGCCTGAAGCGGCGGGGTGCAGAGTCGGGGGTCTCTCAATGTTTTATTCCACGGCTCCCCCTCCACCCCCCCCCTCCTTTGCTTTACAAGTGTGAGTTCACACAGCGCTCTGCCCACCCATCCTCCCAGAGAGCCACACACTGCAGCCGGGACTGCTCCTCCGATGCAGGGGCCTTTTGTTTTTGTGTTTGAGGAAACACACAAATAAAAGGCTCCTGCATCCGAGGAGCAGGCGCGCCAGTGTAGGGGTGGTAAACAGATAGCAGGGCCGCCGAAGTGCGTATATTTTTAGGATGACGCGCACAGTCAGTGTTTTATTTTTGTCATAAATGAAACCGAGAAAACTAACACAGATGGGTCTTGGTTTAGAACTTTGCAAACAGTTTAATACCCGTGGGCCTTTAATGCCTGCAAGGCAAAGGATGGGCTGGTGGCTCGGAAATTTCGCGAGTTGAATTGTAAACTTGGCATTCAAAGTGAAAGTGTGCATCGAGGGCACGGCACAACAAGGCTTACAAGCCCTTACTTACTGAGTTCTTTCTGAAGAGGGTTCAACGAGGCACGGCACGGGGAGGCGGACAGGAACAATGCTACTGAAACGCTCAGTGCTGAGCAGAGTAATGGGAAGACTATGCATCAAATCGCACATAGACGCGTGCGTACGTACACACGTAGGGCAGTGCGCTCTTGGGCCAAACGATTTGGCCAAACCATTTTTGAAGTGCCATTTCAACCCCCAGCCCCCTCTGCAAGTTTCTGCAGCTCCAATTTCCCACAATGGTGAATGGCGGCGCGGCGCCCCGGGCTTCTCATCGTGGCGCACCGGGGTGCCGCGGCGCACAGTTTGGGAAGCACTGACCCATACAAAGGGAAGATCGGAGTGGAGCGCGCCCCCCCCCCCCCCCTGGGATGGTGCCGCGCCCCCCCAGGGGGGCGCGCCCCACAGTTTGAAGAACCCTGCCTTAGGGCATGTATGTGTGCCACATCTGCACACAAGCACGATTCAGGAGTGCAACAGGGTGTCAAAGTGACACCCTGGCACCCTTGAATGTTTCCCCCATTTTATCAAATTGGTATTTAACGATTCGGTAATTGCCATTCATTCCTATGGGCCTCCAGGCCCATAGGAATGAATGGTATTTACCGAATCGGTAAATACCCATTCGGTAAATACCGAATCTTACAGATTCGGAAATGTTTACCGATTTTTTTGCTACATAGCATTTACAGATTCTAAAATACCGATATTTTAGAATCGGTAAATGTACTTTACCTACATCTGGCCCCAAGTATTCTGTTGGGGAGATTTAACACCCATTCCTCCTGGGGACCATAGCTACCCAATATTCTGTGCTCTGACTACTATTCCGTCCAAGAGGGTATCTCTTGGGTGGTTTTAGGTCTAACCCTCCTTGCCCCCATGACACAACAAGGATTCAGTATGCAAAAGCAACCCATCAGGTGTAATACGTGAGCATAAGCAATACACAGGAAGTAATCCTACCAGAGAATGTGCTCGCTTCATTTGCCACCAGAGAACCCTGGAATGAACAGGGCCCTCTGCTGTCCTGCCTAGAAACTTCCTCCTCCCATCAGGTGATTCTGAGGAGCGCCTCTAGTTCAAGTATAGGTTAAGACCAAGGAACATTCTGTCAAAACTCTTTAGTCTTAGTGGCCTGAATGTGTCTACTGCTAAAAGCAGGTTAAATATTCACCTGTGAGTCGTCTATCTTTCAAGTGCGTCCTTGGCCACAGGCACCTTGAGTTGGGGAGGCAGATCATAACCATCTACCAAGGTTATTAGAACAGGAGTGCTACCAGTCTTATTTTTTTGTCTCCTAGACAAGACTAATGGTAATGGTGACTCTTTAGAAAGGCTCTTTCACTTAAATATACAGTAACGCTGTGCTCTATTGCCCAAGGAGCCCGTTCAGAGTGCTGCGCTCATAGAATTCTTTAAATGTGTGCAGTAGATAGGGCGACTGTGCATTTCCAGAGCACATAACTATACAAATAGTTCTGCCTTTATATTCTAGCTATCAATCTTTGAATCTATAGCTTCGGGATTTCGGATACAAGATAACCACAAGTGGTGGTGAGTGAACTTCAGGGAGCTGCAAAAGTCCTGGTCAACTATTCGGGGGAGTGTCTAAACATTTTAAATTACATTACCAATAGGACTTAAGGTACCAGTATTTCTCGATAGAATAATATGGGTTTCCATTTTCGTCACAACTTTGGAACACCTTAACCAATGGTATTACTTTTGGTTGTATCAGTAGTAATAAACATGTAATTTTACTTAATCCTTGTAGGAATATTTAATTTTTTTATTTCTTAACTCTATTGTTTGGCTGTATTGTTACACAGAGTCATCTTATGTTCTTCCTCCTCAGGCCAAGCTAACAAATGTGAGCCAAAGCACAATTCTGGAAAACTCTCACATAGGAGATAGCAGCTTCAGCACACACCTTTAACATGTCTTTATGGTCTCTTCCAAGCCACTAATGGTTTTAAGCTGGAGAGTCTGACTGATTGCTGGGGACCTAGTGCCCTCACAGACACGGACAAAGCTTTTATTCTACCTCTCTTGACAGTTCCAACTCTACTCTATCTCTTGCAGTGCCACATACTTACATCATAGAAGAATAGATTATGTATCTAATATACATGACCCTTCTCAATTATGGTAACCTGCTGAACTAGGGTTGACTCTACACTGCTTAAGTAAAGGCACACCCAGATGCAGTAAAGTTTACTTAAGTTAGCATTGTTCTCTTCATTGCAGTCCTTTCTTCATTAATTTCAATGCTCCTCTTTCATGAACGATCAAAAGTCCGTATTCTGTGGCTGTTCGCAGCACAAGCAGAGCGCCCTCTTTAGAGGGCGGCCCCTTAGTGCTGCATTCTGGTTCACTCACTTTGTTCCACTCGTGGAGACCCCCTGCTGGAGTCCCTCTATTCCAGCACACTCCCTGCATCATTTCCGGCACCCGGTGGGCTGGGGACAGGTACCTATACCTACTCCATCCAGTTGCTGGCGTGAAAACGCTTCTTCAAATAACCCCTCACAGGGTTCGCGCGGCAGGGCAAAGGTGGGGTTTTAGAAGGTGACCTCAAGGGACATGCAGACTGTTAAACTCTGGACCCAGCTCAGGGGACAAAACATGTAAATGTGCACATAGCTGTTCTAAGTGTGGGGCTCCCCACTCAGCAACCTCCTGCAACGGATCCCAAAAATCCTCATCTCTACCTAACAAGAAACAAGGTAGTTGAACACCAATTTACATGTAAGGCTGCACAACACCCCAACCCCTGGCTACCACAGACACCAGCACATCCACCACCACTCCTGGGAGGAGCAAGAGAGGGCCATCACCAATTATCCTCTGCACCCTCCTTCCCCTGCTCAGGCGCTACAGCAACACCAGGGACAGTCAATGGATAGCAAACGGTTTTGTGAAAGGCTTCAAGATACCTTAAGCAAGCCCCTTGTTAAGTAAGGACGGAGAGAACGTGAAGTCTGCACGGAAGCTTTCCTCAGTAGTCCAAGAGAAGACTGAGAAGGAACTAGTGCTAGGGAAGGTAGCGGTCTCATTCCAGTTCCTCATACTGGAGAATTTTGTGGTTTCACCCCTTGGTGTGGTCCCTAAAAAGAAGGCAGGACAATTCAGGCTTATCGACCACTTAGCATATTCTGAGGGCAATTTGGTAAACCACTGGTTGGACAGCAGGCTGTGTTCCGTCCCGTACAACTCCTCTGATGTGACAGTAGACATAAGGAGAGCAGGAAGAGAGGCATTGCTGTCAAAGATGCCCCGAATATTGAGGATAACTCAATAGATCAGTCCTTCGTAAACCAACTGGCCTCAGCCTTCTGCATGAAAGTCTCTGATATCTTTAATACCTTCTCCGGTCAAGGATTATCTGACCCTCAAAAATTAAGCACAGCTTCCCCCACCACACAGCCCTCTCTTAATCAATGTTTTAATCACATTAATATTGACCCTATTTTTAATGAATTCCCGGCATTATTTCCTGAGCAAACCTATAATTTGTTAAGCACCATAAAATCTGGCTCTCCTCTGGATCCCTGTCCCTCCCCCAAGGTGACTGGCCTAGTTGCTGATTTAGAATCACAGCAATTGACACCTGTTCTTAATATGGCTTTGGAGCAAGGCGTGTTTCCCTTATCCTGGAAACAGACCTCAGTCTTGCCTCTAATAAAAAAGTCTAATCTGGACAAATCAGACGTAAGTAACTATCGCCCAATTGCTCGGCTTCCTCTACCTGCCAAGGTACTTGAAAAATGTTTGAACTCTCATTCATCTTTATATCTTGAGAGAAACCAGAAACTGGCACCACTCAATTTGGTTTTAGAGCATCTCGCAGTACCGAGTTGGCTCTTATTACTGCCGCTGAGGATGTTAGGAAGGCGGTCCACTCAGGAGGGACAGCTGTTCTGATCCTGCTCGTTTTGTCCGCCGCCTTCGACACGGTGGACCATAATCTCTTGATCCACCGCCTCCAAGCAGTAGGAGTAGGAGCAACTGCCCTTGCTCTGCTCCTTTTTAACCCACAGGAGTCAGTATGTGGAAGTAGGAGGGTTCGAGTCCGAAGAATTTAGGCTTCCCTGCGGGGTTCCTCAAGGCTCCTCCTTGAGCCTCACTCTTTTTAATGCCTATGTAGCTCCTCTGTCTAATCTTATAAGAAGTTATGGTTTTAATCTAGTTTCTTATGCTGACGACACACAGATTATTGTGTCAATTTCTAGTAATATCGCTGACACAGCCTCCAATTTTCAAAACTGTATGAGTGACGTCAGCACGTGGATGGATATAAACTGTCTAAAGTTAAACTCCACTAAAACCGATGTATTAGTGTTCGGTAGGGATGTTATATTGTGGTCCGCTGATTGGTGGCCTACTGAGCTTGGACCCACCCCCTTCCTGTATTAAAGGCCAAAAACCCTGGCGTCATTATTGACACCTCTCTCAGCTATTCTCAACATATAAATATGCTGACAACTTTCACCTTTTACACTCTTCGCATTCTCCGCAAAATCTTTCCATATATTCCGGTCGACCAACAAAGAACAGTCATGGCAGCTTTGGTTTTGTCCAAATCGGACTATTGTAACGGGTTGCTGGTGGGTGCAAACAAGTTCGTTATAGCCAAGCTGCAGGTTCTTCACAATTCTGCGGCACGCCTGTTGTTTGGTCTAACCCGTTTATCTTCTGCAAAACATGCCCTAAATGAACTACATTGGCTGCCTATTGTAAAGCGAATTCGCTTTAAAGCTTTATGTATTGCCTTTAAAGCTTTACACAGGAGCGGCCCGGAGTACCTGCAGAATCTTTTCCTATGGTATATACCCAGACGGACGTTACGTTCCTCTTCGGCCAATAACGTAAAGGTTCCCACCTTCTGCCTACAGAGATGGGGGGGGGGGGAGCTTCCACTACACCACAGCAAGGTGGTGGAATGCACTCCCCACCCACCTGAAATCAGCCCATGACATTCGAGTGTTTAGAAAAGATTTAAAAACCTGGCTTTATACCATCTAACTGTTTCATTTTCTCAGTGGGGTCGTAGCTGGTGACTAGTTTTTCTCTGTTAGCGCCTAGACGCCTTGGGGCCATAGTACGCTATATAAATAAATAAATAAATAAAAGGTGAAAATAGAAGCCGCCTTCTGCCTGCTGCCAGCCACCTTCTTTTAGGTTTCAAGTGGGCAGACCAGTTTTACTATGATATGTGCATATTAGCATGAGGTAAGACCGAAGGTCCAGCACAGGTCTTGACATTCCTGGGCATAGATGCATAGAACTAGACACTTTGAATGGCATGTCCAAACTCCTTAGAAAAGGTGAAGGCCCTGCTGCAGGACATCTAGCCAGCACTGGCCAAAGACAAGGCAACCCTGGGAACCATTCAGAGCTTACTGGGAAAACAAAACTTTGCTGCAAATGTCTTTCCGACAGGCAAGGTTTTTGCCAGAAGAATGGCCAGGGTCACAGCCAATGTAACATGCAAACACCACCTAGTCAGATTAAGCATAGGATTGAAAAAGGATCTTAGAATGTGGGATGAATTCTTGTCCGGTTTCAATGGGATAGGATTTTGGAGAGCTGCTTGGGCCGGCAGCCCTGAACTGTGCCTTTTCACTGACGCTTTGTGCGGGGATGGTCTTGGTGCCATAATGGGGAGTGTGTAGTGTGCATAGAAATGAATGTATATATAAGGACCCCTGCTACTAATATGTGTTCCCATGGCAAATACATTTGTTCAAAACAGTTCCCTAGGCAAAATGTATTCTATATAGCATTAAAAAACATAATTGCTACATGCTGGTAGAGAAAGCTCAGTGTACACAACGTGATACATTATAAAAACTGTTTATTCAGACATAAAAACTACGTTTTTTTTTCCTTGGATAAACACTGCCTGTGGTATTATATAGCAAGAAAAACCACAAACTTCACAAACTCATTGTTCTCTCAATACATATAACAAAAATTAAATTAAATTAATTTCCTATAAATATAATCCAAAAATACAATCCTATTCAAATGCTCTCAATAAATGCTACATTAATATGCAATCAATTAGATGTAAAGTAATCATCGTGTTACCAATGAATGTAAACTTGGTCAAATAAAATATCAGGTCTAAAGAAAACAGGGGTATATTTGAGAGATACAATGTAGTGGCTTTGATCGCTGGTCCAGGATCCCTCTAGCCAAGGATAAAAAAAAATTAGTTTTTATGTCGTTTTGTATGAGTAAACAGTTTTCAAAATATATCACGTTGTGTACACTGAGCTTTCTCTACCAGCATGTAGCAATTATGGATTTTAATGCTATCTAGAATATGTGTTGCCTAGGGAACTGTTTTGAGCAATTGTGTGCACAGGAATGGTCTAATTCCACTGAAATTTCACTTATGGCCTGAGACACTGTCTGCAAAAAGGGTTTTCTTCTGGTCTGACAACATGGCAGTGGTGCAGGCCATCAAATCGCAATCTTCCTTCTGCCCATTGGTACTTTGTTTGCTGAGGCAGCTTGTGAGGGAGGGCCTTTGCAACAATGTTGAATTCCGAGCATGACACATTGAGGGGAGTAAAGAAAGTGGCAGCTGATGCTCTCTCTCGTTTTCAGCGGCTCTGTTTCTGGGAGGCTTGACCACGAGCAAGAGCAGAGAAGACACCTTTCTCTCCACAACTATGGCACCTATTACATTGGGCCAACCCCTAATGAAATTAGGTGAGCTATCGCTTGCCCCTAGGACAAGAAGGCGGTACAAGAACTGCATTTCTGCATTCTGCAAATGTCAGGGGCTTGGAGCAATAACCCTTGAGAGTAAGGTTCAGCACCTTGTTTTATGGGCTAGGGACTCGAACAAGAGCCACTCGTGGGTCACGGGACATCTAGAAGCAGTTAACCACCATGCAAAGCTGGGAGCCCACTAGGACCCCACCAGGGCATTCCCCATAAGGGCGGCACTTAAAGGCTGGGCCAGAGGGGAGGCAAGGACATCAGATGGTAGGTAACCAATTGAGTGCCACATTCTACAGGGGATGATTGATTGTGTTCACAGGGCCACATATTCGGACCACAAAGCTACCCTCTTAGCAGCATTATTCAGTTTGGCATTCTTTGGGACCTTCTGAGTTAGTGAGTTGGTAGCCAATTCAAGGAAAGGTTAAACAAATGACTTACTATGCGTGCAAGGAGGTGCCTTAAAAATAACATTGCGAATGTTCAAAACCAATCAGAAAGGCCAATGAAAATCCACAGTACTGCACCCTCTGGACATCAAAACCTTCTGCCCTGTTGCCCTGGTACCGATTACATTGCGGTATGCCAAGCAGCTGGGGGTTACCTGCTTGCTAGTGAATTCGGACCACTCCCCCATCCTCCCCCTCCACCAGATACCAGTTTGGGAAGGTGATGAAGTCCTGTTGAGTACAGTCAGGGAACACTGGCAAAAGTTACTCCATGCATTCCTTCCAGATAAGGGCAGCCACCACAGCCTACAAGGTGGGGCTCCCTCCTGATGGCACTATGGAGTTGGGCCGGTGAGACTCAGACTGCTATAGGCACTATATTCGATCATGATGGGTCAAGTGGGCACAGCGGGAGGCCAGGGCAACGAAACATCAATCATGTAAATATTGAACAAATGTGTGAAAAAATTAACTGTTGGTTTCTTTTCTATGTATGCTTTTCATGTAGCATTAAGGTTTGGTGATTATTGAAACCTGCATTGCGCAATTTCCAGGTGTTGGTGTTTGTTGTGTGGTACAACAAAATTAATTTATGCGCACAAAATGCACATTTTTTATTGCGCTAGGGTTCAAGATGTGGGAAATCAGACACTCATTCATCACTAGGGTGGTGAGATGGGCAAAGACCAGGACCTGTTGGCATGGTTTCACCCTCATGCGGATAGCATGGTTGGGTTTACCCAGTATACATTGGCGCAGTTTGATCAGAATGCTGCAGCAGAGACTAGCTGGGGGCGGGTCCCCACCTCACATTTTAGTAATCCACTTTGGTGGCAATTACCTCACCTCCCTGGGGCGCTGCGCGCTAATCAATGCAATAATGTCCACCATTCTAGAAGGGTAAATAGCGCAATGCCCAATTTCACCAAGTAGAGGGGCGTTGGCTTTATAAGACATTACATAATTAACTAGAGCACCACGGGGTACTTCGATAAGGACGGGATACACCTGTCAGAGGTTGGTATACACTTGTTCCTCATGGACCTAGGGGGGCATTGGGTTGCAGGTAATAAGGGAGCCTCCTGTGGTGGGGGGAGCCATGGAGGTGACAGTGACCACATCCAAGGAGTTGGTGAAGTTACAGGGCGATCCAGAGGTAGTTTCGTACATAAGGGTAGCATCTCAGGGAGCACAGCAGGGGTGCTCTATGCCAAACCCCAGGAGTCCTTGCGGCAGGACCCTTGGTTGCAAGCGAAGGTGCCCAGTCAGTCCCTCTGGCGGTTGCAAGCCTGAGCAACCGGGGGCTTGCCTGGTGATGCTTGGCCCTAAAAAGAACTGCGTAATAATCCTGGAACAGTGGCACACGGTATTTAAGGTAGAAAAACTCATGTTAGCACCAATTGGGTTGGCCCACTGTGTTGTCGCTGGGGAGGGTTGCAGATATCGGCACTATGTGGTTGCCCGCGGAGCACACAGTGCGCCCTCTTAATAGGGCAGCTCCTTAGCGCTGCATTCTGGTAAAGTCACCTCGTTTCACTTGTGGGGACCCCCACAGGAGTCCTTCTATTCCAGTGCTCTCCTCGCATCATTACTGGCGCCCGGGGGGCTGGGGCCAGGTCTTTTACATGCCCCACCCAGGTGTCAGCCTCTTTGTTCCGCAGCCAGACAAGCTGTCACCCACCCTATCCCATACCCAGCGGGCTAGCATCAGAGATTTGCTTCCAGCGTTGAGTTTGTTAATTGTTTATTTGAGCTTCAGGCAGAGTGACAGGGCAATACGAAGGCCGTTTCATACATAAGGGTACCACCTCAGGGAGCAGAGCAAGGGTGATCTATGCCAAATCCCAGGAGTCTTTACAGAAAGACCCTGGGATGTAAGCGATGCACCACGTTAGTCCCTTGGGCGGTTGCAAGCCTGAGCAACCAGGGGCGTGCCAGATGATGCCCTTCCCCTTAAAAGGCGTGAGTAATAATCCTGTACTGGTGTCCATGGTATTTAAGGGAGAAAAACTTCCAAAATAAAACGGTGGCACTGAATGGGTTGGTCCACTGTGCCGTTTGGCTCATTAGATGGGTGGGCAGCTTAGGTTACTCATTGTTGCCAGCCCTTAAATCGTCCGTAAGTTACCCCAGCGCGTTGGCATATTTCCTTTATGAAATAAACCTGCAGCAAACAGTTTTAATCCTGTGTGTGCTAAATTGCCATTTACCATTATCTGCTGGGGAGGGTTGCCTATATCTGCACTATCTAATTTCCCTCAGACTTTCTGTCTAAAGTTTATCGGAGTTCTCTACATGTTGTTCATCACTCATTTCTTCCACTTTTTAATAAGCTCTTTTCTGTTTGGTTTTAAGTCCTGGGTGCAAACTCTACCCCTCTCCTATCTCCATGATATCCATCTTTAATTTATCATTGATGCTCATAATTTGACAGTCTCCCTGTTGCCCATGCCTTTTTTCCCCAGAGATTCATTTCTCTCTCACATTCATCACTTCTCTTTGTCTCATTTTGATCGGTCTTCTTGTCTTAATGTTCATCCTTCCTTTGCCTAATCTGCATATCCCTGTCCATCAATTTCTCATTCTCACATTTGACACTGGTCGTTGTCTCCTCATGTCTCTTCGCCTCTCTCCCAGACGTTGGTTGCTCCTCTTTCCTTCATGTTCACTGCACCTCATATTCACCTCTCCTACTCACTGCTACCATCATTCTCACAACCAAAGATCCTCTCACATCCATCACCCCCTCTCGCCCTCCCATCGAGTCTACCCCTGATAATCATCACTTCTCTCTCCCAGACGTCAATCAGTCCTCCCCCGCTGACATTTTTTTTGTTTTTGCACTTTTATATAGCGCGAACTCCACCTGAAGGTATTGGAGCGCTTTGCATGACCACCAGTTTTATTACACAAGGACACATTCATCTTTGGTAGGCACTTAAGTGGTTTGCCCATAATCATAGGCTGTTGAGCCGACTCAGACTCGAACCTGGTTTCTCAGTTCCAAAGTGGGCAGCTCAGGCCCTTACGCCACATCCTCTCCCCATTGGTCGCTCTTCTCCCCCGATGTTCCTTTCGTGAAACCTTTCGCCCGAACACATGCTGCCTTCCTGCAGTCACTGCGGTATTAACCCAGCTACTGTGACAAACACTTAACTACGGCCTCAAATAACAGAGGGGATAATGCTTCCCATCAGTGACGTTCACTTGGCGTACAGCCACACTTCCGGTGGCGTCTCACTAACGCAGGCACGAGCCCGGTTCTAAGAAAGCCCTGGGAGCGCATTTATAATGGGGGCCGTTTCCTGCACCGGGGTGACCCCCTGCCAGAGCCGCACTCCGAAACGAGGCAGACAAAGAGGCCTGTGCTTGCGACATGCCAGCTGTTACTTCAACACATGTGAACAAAAAAACAACGCCTTATTTAGGGGCTTAAACCGTAGGTTGGTGCAAGATGCAAAAATGTTAAGCTCATTTGAAGGCCAGGAAGGAAGGTGGGGAGGAACGGAGGAAGCGGAGGGGGCGGCAAGCGTTCCAAAAGGCACCTCTCGCGGGAGACAAAAAATGCTTAGAAAAACACGTGGGTCTTGGGGAGTCAGGACACAGGCGAGGCAGAAAAGGAAACTTTTGTTAACAACACATCTTCTCTGTGCGAAGCTTCACCCCGTGCGTTTCGCACTCTCTTTTCTAACAGTCAACCCTTTTAGGTGTCTGACCAGGACTGAGCAACGTTATTCTATTTTAGAGATTTCCACCGGGGAAAAATAAGCAGGAAGATTAACAGCAGCACCCAGTCTGAAAGGAGGGCGTGCTATCATGAGCTCCCTGGCCCAGGTTACAATACTGATGTATTAGGAAGTCACAGTACCAGGTCGCGGTGACAGCTTGTTTTCAAGGGTTGTATTTGGTAATCTAGACAGGAAATCCAATCCACTGCAGTCCTGCAAACCCATCTCCTAGCTCTAAACACAGGGCTCGAGACGGGGTACCACGCGGGTGGATGGCGTCCCCCCACTTATTTTACAGGGTGGACGAGATCGGAGCCACCTTTCGTGACGTCACTTCATGTTGTGACGTCACTTCCGGTGAAGGCGTCCCCCCCACTTCTATTTTTAAGGACTTGTGCACTGTCTAAAGATGGTGGCTGTACATGGCAAAACAAGAAGGAAGCAACAGCGAGGCAACCATGACGTTGTCCCTATACAAGAAAGGAAAAAATGTGCCTATACATCTTGTTTGATAGTAAAAGACATCCATCGTTGAGATGCAAAAGCCCCCTCTCGCCCCTAGGACTAGGGCCATGATGACACCTGCTGTTTTCTTACAATAACTGATGCGCCATGATATATTAAAGTACGGGATTAAAAATAATAAGGTGCACAGATGTTCAAGAGTCAAGCCAGCTGGGGGCGAGGACGACCTTCTGATATTCATCGACCACAGCCCTAGAGAGGAGTCCTCAGGCCAACGATTTCTTCAAGAGTTTGGTTTGAAGTGTTTCCTAAACCCGAGGTTTCGGTTTCAGTTTTATTTGCATTAACCAACTGGCTTTTGCACATCCATAATGTACAAAATACACACATTTTGGAAACAGCTGAAGAATAAAAAAAAAGTTGAACAAAAACGACAGAGAGGGCATGCGGAAAAAAATGGCATAGGAATAAAAAAAACTATTTAAAAAAATGGGATAACATCAGTAAGGGACATTGTTTTTTCACTTTCGTGGCTTTTCCCCACTGGATGATAGACCTTTCAGGAAGTTGGATAATCCTGTACATTTCGATTCTTTTTTTTATTCTCATGCAGGGTCGATGTTCTACAAGTATAATGTAGAAAATGAATATTATAGTAGTCAAAGTCAAAAAAGGTTTATTGCATAATTAATTAAAATTATTACAATTTTCACATAAAAATAGTAGTACATAATTTAATTAATTTTACTAAAATTGTTACTGCTCCACAGCTAGGAAATAGTATAAAACAATATTTAAAACTTTGATCCCGAGCAACTCCACCCGTCACATGGCCTCAGTCTGTTATTACAGGTTAAGATTTCCTTGACAATCCCTAGAGTTAGGGTGGCCACAATGTCCCGCCTCCTCGGCCTTCCCCCTGTTCGGTTTGACCCAGACGTTTTTTCACCTCTGCCAGGAATTTGATTCCCTGGCATGCCAGAATTTGAGAACTACCTCCCAACCAACTTGTTACAGCTTGTCTACAGGAACGGATCTTTAGCTCGTTAAAGATGGATTTCAGAAGTCGTTGCCTCTGTGCCATGAATGCCGGACATACACAAAGAAAATGGACTAAGGTTTCTATTGTGTAGCCACATAGATGACATTGCTCCGTCTGGTGGGTACCTTTCCAGGATGGTAGAATATTATAGTAGTATTAATGACAAAACACAGCTGCACAACCTACATAAAGAATATGGCAGTAGAAAAGAAAATGTATGGATGATGAAAGTCGAAAAATAATCAGGGCAGAAACGTGGCGCTCTGAACAACCCAAAACACACTGTACCCTGAGGTCTTTGGTATGAGCTCCACCAAAATTGGGGTCCACTAATTTAAGTCACAAAAGGGTTGGAGCACACATCACAAATGATTCTAAAGTAATAGGCAATTGGTAAGGAATTTGTCCTAGGCTTGAAGTAAAAGTCCACAAAATAAATGTATTAGTTCTCAAATATTGTTACAAATATACAGCTGTTAATATGAACAGCCGGGTATATGAAATATCACAGGCAACCAACACCTGTTTCATCCTTTAGGATATTCTCGAGGCTGACAAACTTTGTAGGCTATAGGCCAGGCATTCTGAACGTCCAAGAGGCGACTAATCGCTCATGGTATATGACTTGCATTCTGTATCTTCAGGATCAAATGGTGACGGAGAGTGACTGGATACAGGAAAACAAAATATGTGGTCGATGTCAAGGAAGTGGGCCTGCGTCGATATCCTTCGGGATCAAGTTCGCGCTATATAAAACTTTATAAATAAATAAAAATAAATAAATAAGAGGCAAAAGTGAAGACAATATGGAAACCAGGCTGTGACAACGCGTCCAAAATACAGGAGCCACCGTGAGTCAGAAACACACTATTTTTGTGTGTATGAGACTTAGAATTCATATTCAGGTCTTTCTTGTTTTTCTTTCCTTTTTGTTTAGATACACTGGCATTTTGTTGAAGACCGCAGCTGCTTTTGTTACATCTACATACTGACTGTGAGCAGCAAGTTGTGCTAATTTTCTTTGCAGGCACCTGTTTTAGTCTTCCAGGATGCATGGTCCTTAGATATTTTCATTAGTGACCAAAACAACAGTATCTGTGGCATGAATTCAGCCTGTTGATCACCGCATAGGCAAACATTGAGCAGAGGCTTTTTTATCTTGGTCTAATTAGCAGGTAACTGATTGAAGCTTGCAAGGCTGAACCATCTTATTTCCTTTCTGTACTCCCTTGTGGTCAAATTGTTCATTATTACTGGGAAATCATTTTCCACTTTGATCGAGGGCAACGTTTTGGTTGCTTTTAGTTTTCGTTTCTTTTCCTTCATTCTCAGTTCACCATAGGCTTTGTCATGTTTCTGTTTTACCTGTGACTTTGGGAGATATGTACTTAACAGCAAGAAAGGGATATGTGTTAGCCCTCTAAGTCCAACTCATTAAGTTCCTGAGGAATTTCAAGGATCAGATGTTGGAATTTTTGACCAGCAACAGTCAATTAAGTTGTCTCCTCGTGAGGCATCTCTCTTTATGGCATAATGCATTGTCATCTTTCCAGCTATAAGTTATAGTGGCTCTAAGCAACGTTCTACCTTCAGTGGAACTGATGTAGTGGTACGAATAGGGCTGTCCCACTACCACCCAAAGTAAACAGTTCCACAGCTCCGAATTTGCCTTTGTGCTGTATTCTCTGGCTAGAACAGTTACTGAATATGCAGAGTTGGGCTGTGTAAGTTGTTATGGCATCATAATTGGCGTGGTAGACATTTTCAAAATGCTTAAGCATACCATGTTATATCTCTTTGCAAAACTCAGAATTCCATTTGCAGCTGACTCCGCTTTTTTGTAGATCTAAGGATGGGGTATTTTGGTCAAACCCTAAGTTAGTAGATCAAGGGATTCCCCAGTTTCAGGCCAACCATCACAGATAAAATGGTCATTGTATTTCTGTCAGTCGAAAGACCATTGTCGGATCAGATGCAGGCAATCGATTCGAAGGTTGTCACTGGAGAGGTAGTGTGGAGTCTACTTTAGCAAAAAAGCTTCATGGCTAAGAAGGCCTTATGGATAACACAGTGAACTGAATTTGATCCTAGCGCCCACTGGGACCCGTAGAGTCTTTTCGGAGATGCCAAATTAGTCAAAGTTTGATAAGTTCAGATATTATATGGTAGCCTGAATTTGGAGACAGAACTTTAATTCTTTGGAAGCCTGTGCACATCACAGTGCAACAGACTAGATGCTGCTTTACAAACTACCCTGTTTACTTCAATCTGAAGAGAGACTTGCATGAGAGGAAGATTTGTGGGATGGTTGAGCGGTTTGAGCAAAAAATGATTCCAATGCATTTGGCTTTCTGCGAGAGAGGCAGGGGAACATATAAGAGGACATGCAAAATCGAGTTTCCTCTCAGAACTAGTATTTCTGTTTTGTTAAAAATGTTGGGTGTCAACAAGGCGGTCTGTAAAATATTGATAGTTTTTCATCCAATCGCATATATATATATATATATCTTCAAAGGCCAGTAATTCATTATTTCATCAAAAGTCTTTAACACTAGAATGAAGGGAGGGACCTTGCCTACATCTCATCTCCGCAGACTCAGAAATCACATACTAAGAAGAAATTTTCAGGCTGATTAAAACATATTTCCATTTTGAATTCTTAGACGTTTTAAAACTTTTTCCTTGAAGATTTCTTACATGAATCAATTATAGGCATGTTCAGTTGGCGAAGATAATAAAATTGCAAGGACGGAGTGTACATGTGGGCATTGGGGATAAGAACGCCTAATAACAGTAGCCTGGGCAGCTGTATCTTTAAGATATGGACTATATTTTGGTAACACTATGTCAAAATCAGCAACACCCTTTCATCTGGGCTGCTGAGTGATACCCTAAATCCAAAGAAAAAAGTTGATTGTTTAACTCGAGTTTGAGCTGTCCTTTACTGCTAAACTCAATACAGTGGCCAAGGGAGCAAATGACAACCTGAACATGCTAACAAAAGTTATTCCCACACTTTAACCACATTCCCATTACATCTTTGACGTTTTAAAGATTTCACTATTGCAATGCCCAGTATCTTCAACAACACAGCTCCAGAAAAAACAAGAGGTAACACATTAAAATCACTCTCATGCTTCGTGGTCTAACAGAGGATAAAACTAAAAGCTATACGGGACCTTAAATACTCCGGTATGCTCCTGTCTCAATAAGCATTGGCAAAGCCAATAGGTCCTGCCTATGTGAGATTTAATGGCTTTGCTAATGTTTTTTTAGCTGTGTTGCAAATGGCTGAAAGTAATGTAAAAAAGCTGCATGACACAGCCATCTTTGTCTGATTTATAACGCTTTAAAAAAACATGTTCAGTTGTGCTGCACTGAAGCTAGCGCTGCTGCATAATATGGCTAAGAAACATTGGCAATGCCAATATATCTTGCATAGGCGAGACCTATTGGCTTTGTCAATGCTTGGTATGGAATGCCATATGCAAAGATATAAGTATTTATATAGTATTTACAATGGCTCAAGTGCTAATGTTATAGAATGGAGAATACCCTTGCCAAGGTGTTAATATGTCCAGATTCATAAACATTTAGTACCATACAAAAACTGTGACTAATTATTTAACTTAAAAAAAGAAACTGTGACTATGTGCCATATAAATGCACTGAATGTAACATAAATTGTAGTTAGACAGAAAAGTCCAATAGGTTACAGCTTTTATTACAGTGCTACTAAGGCTATGTGTTACTTTGGGTGCAATGGTTACAAGAGACCAAAAAAGCGCTCCTGACTGCTTGTTTAGTAGTAAAATATAGCAAAACCAAAGGGGATGATGGACGGAGTGTTGAACATTGCAAGCACTCACCCCAGTCAACTGATCTGGGTTCAATCTTTCATCATTCTTTAGCTCACTCTCCCACCCCAGTTCAGACATGGCCATATGCAAATCAGTCTGACCCTGTGCCTCAAGGGGAGACAGTCCAGCCCGAACTGCCAAGCCATGCATTCGCTGGACTGGAAACAAGCATCCTGGGACCAGTTTCTGGCTAATCAGCCGTCATCAGCCAGGCTAGCTTGAATCTAGTGGCAACATGAGCAAGTGACCCACGGCTGGGCATACCCTGCCAACTTAGGGCAAACAAAGCAAAACCAAAGAGGATGATAGATGGAGTGTTGAACATTGCAAGCACTCACCCCCAGTCAACTGATCTTGGTTTAATCCATCATCATTCTTTAGCTCACTCTGCCACCCAGTTCAGACATGGCCATATGCAAATCAGTCTGACCCTGTGCCTCATGGGAACAGTCCAGCCCAAACTACCAAGCCATGGCTTCCCTGGACCGGAAACAAGCATTATGGGACCGGTTTCTGGATAATCAGCCATCATCAGCGAGGCTAGCTTGAATCCAGTGGAAAAGTGAGCAAGGGACCCACGTCTGGGCATACCCTGCCAACTTTGGGCGAACAAGGCAAAACCAAAGCGGATGATGGACGGAGTGTTGAACACTGCAAGCACTCGCCCCCAGTCAACTGATCTGGGTTTAATCCATGGCAGTTTGGTCTGGACTGTTCCCATGAGGCACAGGGTCAGACTGATTTGCATATGGCCATGTCTGAAGTGGGGTGGCAGAGTGAGCTAAAGAATGATGATGGATTAAACCCAGATCAGTTGACTGGGGGTGAGTGCTTGCAATGTTCAACACTCCGTCCATCATCCCCTTTGGTTTTGCTTTGTTCGCCCTAAGTTGGCAGGGTATGCACAGACGTGGGTTCCATGCTCACTTTGCCACTGGATTCAAGCCAACCTGGCTGATGACGGCTGATTAGCCAGAAACAGGTCCCATGATGCTTGTTTCCGGTCCAGGGAAGACATGGCTTGGCAGTTTTGGCTGGACTGTCCCCATGAGGCATAGGGTCAGACTGATTTGCATATGGCCATATCTGAACTGGGGTGGCGGAGTGCGCTAAGGAATGATGATGGATTAAACCCAGATGAGTTGACTGGGGGTGAGTGCTTGCAATGTTCAACATTCCGTCCATCATTCCCTGTGGTTTTGCTTAGTAGTAAAATATAGCAATAACTGGTGTTCTGTGAGTTTCCTAGTGCATTCGGCCCTTGTGCCTCTGCACCATTCAAAATATGGCCCTCGTGACAGCAAGGTCTCTGCACTTGACTGCTAGTTTATCAGTAAAATATAGCAATAATCGGTGTTCAGTGCATTTCCTTGACCTTTTGGCACCTGTGCCACTGCACCTGCTGCATCATTCAAATAATGACCGGGTACCTGCAAGGTAACTGCACTTGTGACTGCTTGTTTAATAGTAAAATATAGCAATTATCTGTGTCAGTGGGTTTCCTAGACCTTTTGACCTCTGTGCAATTGCACCTGCTGCACTATTCAAATTATGGCTTGAGTGACTGCAAGGTAACTGCAATTGTGACTGCTTGTTTAGTAGTAAAATATCACAATAATCAGTTCTCAGTGGGTTTCCTAAACCTTTCGACCTCTGTGCCACTACACTTGCTGCACCATTGAAATCATGACCCTAGTACCTACAAGGACAAATGAGGACATTCTTTATATCCATTAATCTATGTGTTCCGATAAAGACACAGTTGCAGACGGAATACATAAGTACTGTGTAGCTAAACATACACACACAAGCTTTCATAAAACCTGCCTTTAAACATATCCAACTCTGCAAAACGAGTTGCCACAGATGTAAAAAATAAAGCCTATGCATTACACATCAAAGTGAAAACCAAGCATTGTTATATTGTTTATACTCATTGAACTATAATTTGACAGTGTCTATCCGCATTCATTTTTATTTTGCTTTTATCAGAAACAACCTTCATGCCACTCCCCAAAAGCAAAATCTTTTTTGCTCTACCCTCAAGGACTTGGATGGGAGTCTCTGCTGAAATGTGGAGCACTCTAGCTACGCGGAGATTCCACATATAATCAAGTATATAAAATAAATCTCTTCATGAATGCCTTTGACCTCTTGGTTTAGGAATGGTTCACAAACAGCTGAATGTCAACACGTCTGGGAATAATTCATATGTTTTAACCTATTTCTTTTTATGGCACAATCAACCCCCTTTCTTCAGCCCATCTGGGAAGCTGTGCTCTATAACCTGTATGTTTAATGGCGCAGACCCACGCCGCACACCATAATATATACGCACGTACAAAGCGCTGAAAGGGGCAATTAATTAACGGTTTCACACTACCACCGCCGGCCCGGCACTACCACTGACCCATCACATCCCCTGTCGATCCTCTCTGACGTATGTACCGGTCCTGCGGGCCATGTGGCTGGAATTAGGGGCTGCAAACTGCCCCTCCACTAGGCTCACATTCCAGCATAAAAGAGGCCGCTCCACGTTTTACGACTGCGCCTCAAAGGTCACTAGCTGCGCAGACGTCACACCGAGGCAGATCCCCCGAAGTCAGACAAAATCTGGAAGTCGGCAGATTTTTCGGTTCAGGAATTCAGCAGGAAAACGCTTCACAGGTACAGTCAGACAGAGCGGAAACCTGGCCTCTGAAGAAACACCCAAACCACTTCATTATTGCAAACTGAGAGAGGCTGGCAGGCGAGGTGTGGCTACTCCCTGTGCACGGCTAGAGAAATACATGCCGACACCTACTATGGAGACAGTCTTTCCCACATGTGATATGCTTTAGTCACCTTGCAAGCAAAGGACAACAGGGGATGGGCAATTTGTAGCAAACTTGGACATCACATCAGTAGGGACGCTATCCCGTCGCAGCATTGCTCGATAGCAGTGAAAACAAAGCAAATTCTTCGATAAAACCTGATGCAAGACAATCATTCAGCTACAGGGATCTAGCCTAGTGGCAACTTCAAATATATCAGCTAATGTGTAGGATACGTGGAGATATATGCTCTTCCTGGATGATTTGGAGTCACCTCCCAAAAAAGGGCCTTGCTTTAAATTGTGGGGACATATTACACGACTGATGCACAGCACACTTTGATAAGAGGCTGAAGACTGCCAGTAAGATTTCGAATACTCTTGCAGGAATTACTATTCTATCAATGGATATTATGTTGGTGGGGGGGGGGGGGGTGTATAGTGAATCTGGCTTCTGAAATAGAGGAGCACTGCACTGGGTTCAGCACAATAAACAAAGATTACCGGCATGTTGGTGTAGGAAGTCACCTGCACAGACTTGAAGAAAGGGTGCACGCACAGAAGTCTTTTCCCCCAACTAAGTAGTCTATTAAAAGGTGGATTTTCTATCCTTACCTGCATGCAAGGGGAAGACGGATGACTTATCTGGAACTGTAGATTATTCATGAATATGCGGTGTACTCAGAAACTGTGCTCCAGGGTTTTTTCCCCTTGAGAGGTTGGGGTTCCAGTCTGATAAGTCGTAGCTGGTGGGTCAAGGGGAATACACGCCCAACCTCATGTTGCCAACTTTCAGTGTGATGTGTGATTTACTCATCACATTGCCCGCTTTGTCAATGTTCTTCCTCCAGTCCAAGAAACATAGCCAAGAGATGAACTGAGCATGCATGTGGAGGGCTACCCTGCCTCACAAACAAATGAATAGTGCAAGCATTCAACGCTATGGTGACAGCAGTAATCAGAGTCAAGCCAAGCGTTTGCCCATACTTGAAGCACAGCTCTGTATGGGCAAAGTATTAGTATTATGTTGTTGTTGTAATACTTTATTCGATAGATATTTATCATAAAAGTACAAACATACAAAGAACATAAAACAATCTACGCAAAAGTACTACATTTTCAGCAAAATAGCTCAGACAATTTAAAAAGGTAGAATTTAAACAAGCATTGGAAATGCAATAGGTCTCGCAGCATTAGAGTTAGTGCTTTTAGAATTGTTTATGGGTTTTTTTTGTAAATCTTTAGCATTTTTGTTTCCTGTAGCCAATGCTAAAGAATTACAAATAAAAAAAGCCATAAACAATTCTAAAAGCTCTAACTCAAATGCTCCGAGACCTATTGCACTGTGTGAGGGTGAGGGGTTGAGGGTGAGTGAGGGTGAGGGAGTGAGGGTGAGGGAGTGAGGGTGAGGGAGTGAGGGTGAGGGAGTGAGGGTGAGGGAGTGAGGGTGAGGGAGTGAGGGTGAGGGAGTGAGGGTGAGGGAGAGGGAGTGAGGGTGAGGGAGTGAGGGTGAGGGAGTGAGGGTGAGGGAGAGTGAGGGAGAGTGAGGGAGAGTGAGGGTGAGTGAGGGTGAGTGAGGGTGAGTGAGGGTGAGTGAGGGTGAGTGAGGGGTTGAGGGTGAGTGAGGGGTTGAGGGTGAGTGAGGGTGAGTGAGGGGTTGAGGGTGAGTGAGGGGTTGAGGGGGAGGGGTCGAGGGGGAGGGGTTGAGGGTGAGTGAGGGTGAGTGAGTGAGAGTGAGGGGTTGAGGGTGAGTGAGTGAGTGAGGGTGAGGGGTTGAGGGTGGGTGAGTGAGGGTGAGGGTGGTTGAGTGAGGATGAGTGAGAGTGAGGGTTAGTGAGGGGTTGAGGGTGAGTGAGTGAGGGTGAGGGGTTGAGGGTGAGTGAGGGTGAGGGGTTGAGGGGTTGAGGGTGAGGGGTTGAGGGTGAGTGAGGGGTTGAGGGTGAGTGAGGGGTTGAGGGGGAGGGGTCGAGGGTGAGTGAGGGTGAGTGAGTGAGAGTGAGGGGTTGAGGGTGAGTGAGTGAGGGTGAGGGGTTGAGGGTGGGTGAGTGAGGGTGAGGGTGGTTGAGTGAGGATGAGTGAGAGTGAGGGTTAGTGAGGGGTTGAGGGTGAGGGGTTGAGGGTGAGTGAGTGAGGGTGAGGGGTTGAGGGTGAGTGAGGGTGAGGGGTTGAGGGGTTGAGGGTGAGGGGTTGAGGGTGAGTGAGGGGTTGAGGGTGAGTGAGGGGTTGAGGGGGAGGGGTCGAGGGGGAGGGGTTGAGGGTGAGTGAGGGGTTGAGGAATATGTCCTTTTTGCACACCCAAAAAAAACAACAACAAAAAAAACATACAAACGCAGGCACTCTTCTACCATGGTGGAAAGTTGTCTGCGTTGGCGCCAGGGAGCCAAAACAGCGCCAATGCAGAGGAAAAGGCAGGAATGCACTGTATTCTTTTAAAAATGGCACATTCCTGCAATTTCCCTGTCACACAGCCAGTCAAAGCAAAATTTGACCCTATCCTGCAGAATAATTCTGCCCCTCTCCATGAGGGAGCTTGCCTGACAAAATACAATAAGTGTAGAACTGAAACCAGCCATCACAAGCTCAATGAAAGATAGGTTTCGTGGCTCTTGAGAAAGACTATGCCCTGCGTTATTATGTAGCACATATGTCCCACTCAATTAAGTTAGACTTTTTAGCTGTATAGGGCTTGAGTTTTGGGGAAAATCGTGAGCAAACTTAGACCGGTTTGAAGGATAGCACTTTGCAGTGACTTAGAAAGCCTCTATGTAGGAAAATTTGATAATATTTGAAATCAGACTTAACTTGCCTAATTACAACGTGTCTTTTTTAAAATCTGCTTTTCATAATTAAAACAACTGCCATAGGGTGTTGGTGGGCGCCAGTGCCATAGAGGCAGGCACATGAAGGCTTCTACCAGAGATGTGAGAAACAGCACCATATGTGAAAGCCTTCTCTACACACACACACTTTATGATGTAATGTAGAGATCTGAAAATAGTCTGGACAAATAACCAGGTGAGCCAAAATCTTCCAAACGAAACATTAATTCTGATCCTTTACGCAACCCCGATTTTTAATTTAAAATGCAGGATACAACTGCCCATTTCCTTATAATCCCCTCAACTCCAATGGGTCTGTGTACGGTGAAAACTCAACACGTCTGCGGCGCGTGCAGAGAATGAATGGATGGACACGTCAGCCCCAAGACTGTGTGGGGGGGAGGGACTTCAAACCATAGGCACTCCTCAAACGTCAATATAGTGCTGACATCAGGCAATAAACGAAAACATTAAACAACCGTAATTTAGAGTATTTGTTGTCTCTCTCTTTGAATTTCCGTAGGCATTCATCATGACAAGTAGGCACAAGGCAACAACTGGTTCCAACAAAATAGCCCTCATTGTAACCCTTTTAAGTCCTGCAAAAACATGGTTCACCGTGGATTTAAATAAAATGGCCCTTCAAAATATCCCATTCCACTACCGGTAAAGCAAGAAAACAAGTCAAAATATAAGAAATCAACCCCAAACAAGCAGCGCCATAACCGATAAATTCCCTTGGGATGCTTCCCAAAGAGAGCAATCAAGTTCTTGGTGTGACGCTTACTGAAAGAGAAAACCTATGTTGCCAGGAAAGGAGACTAATCTTTAAATGAAAGTTCTAATGGAAGTCGTTAGTCAGAACCTTCGCTACAAGACGAGATTACAAAACTCCACAAATCTCCAAAGGCATACACCTTCTCCCTACAGTGCGCAGAGCAGTCTACACTTACCTTTCACCACGGAGACAGGGAAGGCCAGGAGCAAAAGCAGGAGCATTTTGTGTAAGGTCCTCATGGCTGCAACGGACTACCAGGTTTGAGAAGCAACACCCAAAGGTACTTGTACTGCGCCCTCTCGCTCGAAAGGAGGGCAGCTGGCAACAAGTGGTAACAAGAAAGGGTGGAGGGGGCAGGGGAGGAGGGGTCCGGGGAGGAGGGAAGGGCCAGAGGGACTTGATGGGAGTGGTGGGGGGGAGGGGGAGGGTATAGAGAGGGAGAGGAGGAGAGACAGGACAGGGGGAAGCAGCAGAGACACGGCGGGTAAAATAAACAAACAAGCCTTTCACCGTAACACGGCGGGCAGGGGAGGGGGCGGAGAGGGGAGAGGTGCGAGACGGCAGGCAGGCAGGGGAGGAGAGTAGGAGGAGGAGGGGGGAGGAGAGTAGGGGAGGCACGGCCTAGCGGCAGGCAGGCAGGGGAGGAGAGGAGGAGGGGGGAGGAGAGTAGGGGAGGCACGGCCTAGCGGCCGTGCAATCAAGTAGTAAGGGGGCGGAGCTGGGGGAGGCTGTGAGAGAGAGTAGGCAAGGCAGGCGGCTGGGGGCATGTGGCACGCGCATTTAAGCTCAATGCGCATGCGCATTGAGCTTAAATTTCTCGTGCACTGCAAGGAATCGCCACGATTCCTTGCAGTGTGGATAAAGAGCGGATAAGTGCCAATACTCTCGCCTTGCTCGATGCGCATGCGCATCGACAGGCGAGACCTAAAAAAGGAAAGTTAAAACTATACAGTCATTTCAAATATACTTTTATACATTGCCCAGCAACCTAGACCGAATTATCCAGGCACCCGCGAGATATTTTGCAACCCCACAGACGATATACATAGAGGCAGTGTTGGTTAACATAATACGCATGGCTGATCTATGATCTTTCACACCCAAAACCCTGCACACTGGTTTCAGCCATTTATTCCTAACATGCTTCTAGGCTGTGCATGCAAATAAAAAGTGGCCCAGGGTTTCCTCCGGGCAGCTACAGCCTGGGCAGTTTAGGTCATGCCCCCCCCATGCTTTTCCACCCTTCCATAAATTTCTTAAGGGGCAGAGTACCATATCTCAACTTCAAAAACAAGGTCCTGTCTCTGGGTAGCTGGATAAAGTCCAAAAAGGGTTCCAGCTTACAAGATGGTTTATGGTCAAGGAATTTGATCGTCAGGGATCCCAAATTGGGGTTGACATGGACCTTGGTCTCAACCCAGTCCCAATATAACTTTTTGACAATTTGTTTAGGAGGTGGACATTGCGAGGCCCAGGCCTCCCCCAATAGGTTTTGTTGAAGTTACCAGACACTTAAGGTAGTTAAGCCACTTTATCTTATTGTTGACATTGAGGGAGATTAATTCGTCCAGCACTCGGGCATATTCTATTAATTCTTGAGTCCTTCTGAGGCGCACCCAAAATAACAGCGGCCTAAGATGGACTTTATCAGAAATTGGTTTTTTGCCCATGTCAAAAAATAATGGTATCAAAGGGGTTGACACTGGGAGTGATACCAGATCTCTAATGAACTTGTTCTCTGCAGATGCCAGGGCCTTGGTGTTTTCGGTACCCCATAGTTCGGAACCGTAGACTGCTGAGGGGCCTTCCCCTCATAGACTGCCAAGGCTGGAGCAACCGGTCTGCTAATGGAGAGGCGCTGATTCTTTAGTATCGCTCCAGAGACCCTTTTAAGGTTAAGTACCATTTTAGATATATGAGAGCCCCAGGACATATTATTGGATAACCTAACCCCCAGGTAGTCGAATTCATTCACCACCTCCAGATGGGACCCGAAATAAATTAGTATTATGACATATGATCAGATCCCACTAGTTATGTGAACAAAATGGTCGGAGGATCTGACTAATGGGGATCTATGTCATAGCCTGTTGGTGTTACAGCAGTTCACTCTGCTAGCTCGCGAAAAAGACAAACAAGTGCACATCTTTGGTACGCAGAGAAATGTGCTCCCGCCCCTTTTTAGGTCGAGCCTGGGTAGCGCATGAGCTGCTCTGTGAGGCATGCTGTATTCAGGTATGGACTTGAAGCTCCGCCCACTCTCCAACCATATTTTTAATTGGTCTATGTCATTGTCCTTGGTAAATGCTGGCTTCTGATTCGTTAATAGATTTGTTAGTCCCTCCTTAGTACCGCCTTGTCTTCAGTTGGAAACTCCCATGAGGACTGGCCCTTTTACTTCTGTTACACGGTATGTGTTATTTACAGCCTGTGAGCACTATTTTCTGTAATAAGTTTCTCCTACTGCAGGCACAATATGCTTTCCTGCAACGGCGCCCGCTTCGCTTGCACTACTCACAGTACTCTGCTTTCACAATGTCGGGCGCTTCTTGTTTTTTTTATGTACAACGCGACATGCGTGCTTTCACTTTCCAAACATCACGGGACAATAGCAGCCGCATCTTGTTATTGTCTTGCTGTGTGTCGCTCTCTTTCTCTTGTGCTCTGTCATTATATTACTGTTTTCCTCTCGGTCTGTCTCGATTTCTTTATTTCACTTTTATTAATCACAAAATATAGAATCATTCTTCTTTTAAGGCATTCTTTTACAATCTGTCCATGAAAAAGCATAGTTACTGTGAGATGAAACTGCAGAGTACCTCTGGTGAGTTTTCCACAGTTTTCCCTTTCACAGTGACACACCCGTCTCACGAGTACACGCTGACGCTTGCATCCAGCACAAGGTCCGTGGAAGGGATCCCCATTAAAGAGGTCAATAATCCCCGAGGAGGGCTCCAGCCCATCAGATACCGCTGCAAGTCACCTATCTTCAAATGCAAAAGGAACTTTTTATTGAATAAATGATGCAGGCTGCTTGAGAAAAGCTGTCCTCGTTAGCACCACTTTGGGGCATTTCCTGAGCTCTGGAGCAGTTATAACAAGCATGTGCAATGCAATAGGTCTTGCATTTGCGAGAGTTTTAGATGTTGGCATTGTAAATGACAATGCCTTTTATTTATGTTTTGAAAAGCTGAAAGCGGTGCATAAACATGCACTTTGTACTTATAGTCTTACTTACGAAATGTAAGGCTGGCAGGAAAAGAAGCGACTGTAAGTACAAAGTGCATGTTCACGCACTGCTTGTAGGTTTTTAAAATACATAAATGAAAGGCATTGGTAATTACAATGCCAATAGCTCAAGCACTCACATATGCGAGTCCTATTGCATGGCAAATGCTTGTTATGATTGGCTCCTTGTTGAGTTATTGGACTGCATTGGGTTGCCTCTGCGCTCTTGGAGTGGTATAGAAACATGAGAAGACTCAGTGCATTGTTAACACCCCCAAATTTAAAGTGTCACTTTCTACTGAAGAAGGACAAAAATCCTGAAACACATGTCTAGAGATAACAGCAATGACTGCACCAATAATTGTGAATAATAAATACTTTCAATTGAAGTGAGTGTTATCATGCACTGTATTGGCCAAAATACATCTGGGCGAATTGTGTGCTGGAATGAAAGGCATTGTGCTCCCTCCCTCTGTTCGAGAGCCCATCTCTGTGTCTAGACCCCAAGGTATGAAACAATACTAACAAGAGTGGAGACAAAGCAGAGGAGAGCACTACCCACTTACAAACAAAAGCACCCTTGAATCTTGCTTCAGACATTTCATCCTCCTGAAGGAAACAACTACTGGGAGGAAAGAGTCTTAGAGGTTGAGCCTGGAGTGCTGCAGATAACAATAATCTTCTTCCTGCCTCTCTGAATCTTGGTAAGGGAGGCACACCCATCAGACCTATAGGGATTATAGTATTTCAACTGCTAGATAGAATTGCTGTGTTTTCAGAACCTACATCACAGCCAAGGCCTGGAACGAGCTCCCGGTGAACATCCGACGCTCCCATACCCTGCAAACATTCAGAAAGGAACTCAAGACCTGGCTCTTCGACAGATACAGAGCTGGGGCTGGTCTGGATCTGGAAGTAGAGGTGTTCTGTGTTGGATTGGGGGTCACTCGTGCTGGAGGTGGAGAGTCGGAGGGGAGTTTTGTGTGCGATGGAGAGTCCTCCTCCTGGGCAGTGGGGGTGGTCCTTCCTCTGGATCTTGTAGCTGTTGGGGATGGCAGTGGCGATGTCAGGGCCAGAGGTAGCGTTGGTCCAGGTGTCCGTGAAGAAGGCGACGTCGGGCGAGAGGGTGTCGATCAGGTCCCAGATCTCTATGGCGTGTCGGTGTAGGGAGCGCACGTTGAGGAGGATGCATGTCAGGGTTTCGTCGGTGTGTGCCTCCGGTGGACCTTCGGCGGTTGAGGGGATATTGTCGAAAGTGAAGGATCTGCGGCAGGTTCTGCACGAGAACTGTCCATGGGTGGTGTTCGGCGAGGATGTTTCGCATGTCGTGAGTCTTCCGTGATTGAGTACATGGAGGGTGGTGGAATCGTAATGGTGGGGCATTGGAGAACCAGAGTTCCTGGCTCTGGTCGCGGTCGGGACACGGACGGGTGCAGATGGGCTTGCCTCGCACGCCCGCTGTGCGCGACCGGGCAGCGGCCGCCATTAAGAAGGGGAGGGACGATCAGCTGGGAGGCGGACTTGGCAGTGGAGGGGGCGGGGTCTCAGGTGCAGTAGCAGCGGGGAAATAAGGTTGAATTAGGGAAGCAGGAAAAAAGAAATACAGTAGATTCAGCACAACAGTAAAGACACAACAATATCGAACTAGCCCACAGAGAATAAAATATTACACTCAGCGGCGGTGACTGGCACGCAGGGGGCTAGAGCCCCTCTCAGGATGAGGAGAGGAGGCTTCGACGGCAGAGAAATTGGCGCAGATCTGCTGGGGAGAGAGTTTGTCCTCAACCAGGGTCAGGGGACTTCCTCGCGCTCCCCCGCAGCGGCCGCCATTAAGAAGGGGAGGGACGATCAGCAGGGAGGTGGGATCAGCAGTAGTAGGGGGCGGGGTCGCAGGTGCAATAGCGGCAGGGAAAACAAAGCGGGGAGATAAGCTTGAATTAAGGAAGCAGGAAAAAAAACAGTAGATTCAGCACAACAGTAAAGACACAACAATATCGAACTAGCCCACAGAGAATAAAATATTACACTTGGTGGCGGTGAGTGGCACGCAGGGGGCTTGAACCAGTCTCAGGAGGAGGAGAGGAAGCGTCGAGGGCAGAGAAATTGGCGCGAAGATGCTGGGGAGAGAGTGTATCCTCGACCAGGGTCAGGCGACTTATTGTTGCACTAGGACGGTTCTATTCTTTTAGGCCTTTGGGATTTCCAGCTTGCTTGAGGAGAGGCCTAGATTACCAAAGGCTAAAACGGCCTAGTGATGCTAGGACTCGAGAGGTGAGCTGCTACTGGAGGAGACTGCTCCTCTCACAGGTGTTATCTCATGGAGCATATACAACCTGATGGAGAATCTCTCCCTGTAAAGCTCCTCCCTGTGCAATGATCGATGCCACCATTACCTTACGGAGAGAGAATTCTTCAACCTCCTAGTGCAGTGCTGAATTTGATCCCGGAACAAAATGTCTACAAACAATGGGCCCGATGTAGGTAAATATGAAATACCGATTCCTAAATACTGAATTTTACCGATTCGGTATTTAGGAATCGGCATTTCAAATGTAGCTAAAAATTCGGTAAAAAATACTGAATCGGAAATATTCGTTATTACCGAATCGGTAATACCGATTCGGTAATAAGGAATCACTTTCCCATAGGAATGCATGGGAAGTCATTCACTATTACCGATACGGTAAATACCGAATCGGTAATAGGGGGGCATATTCAAGGGTGTCACATTGACACCCTGTTGCACCCGATTCATGCATGTGTGCTCATGTGGCATGTTTGTCTGCCACATGGCACTGAGAAAAAAGCAAAAAATTGCTTTATTTAAGGTATTCGGTATTTACCACCAACTTGTAGTTGGTGGTAAATAACGAATCCTGATAGCAAAAATGCACTCACTTGAGTGCCACCTACATAGCTTTTAAGGATTCAGTAATTTTCCGATTCCTTAAAATAAGGATTCGGTATTTTACAGATTCCTTAAAATAAGGAATCAGTACTTTACTGAATGCTTAAAACCTGCCTCCTACATTAGAAAAGGCTAAATACCGGTCGGTAACGGGATAATAACCGATTTTCGGCCGTTACCGACCGGTATTTAGCTACCTACATATGGCCCAATATCTTTTCTGGCCAATAATCAAATACTTTCTTGAAATTTGATGCTCAAATCGACTGGAAAAGTCTCGATATACAAGTAAGAATGTGACAGCTTCACTTTAACAGTAGTCACTGGAGCTCCACGTGTTTGGGCATGAGGTTACCTCCACAAAGCTGGATGAGGGCCCTTCAGTAATGTGCTGCAATGACTGAAAAGGTGCTCCGAATGGGTCTACCTGAACATTTTCTTTCCTGAAACCCACTGTCTACTCACAGAGTGGTACTCAAGAAGACGTGCCATTTTAATACACTTCTTCCTTGGTCTATTTAATATTTTGGGGTACGTGTGAAGTCTCTTTGAGAACCTCTATTCGCGCTCCAGGTGGCTACCTAACATTGCTTTGAGTAGACCGCCCCTATTTTTAATTAATAATAGGGTAATCTTTTCTTTGGTCCTTGTGAGATTGTCCTCTTGACAGTAGCATGGAAAGAGCACATGTGCACTAGAGGACTTTTTCTATTGCTGGACATGCAGATCATGCTTCTGCAAGCTGCCTGTAACACTTCATACAAGGCTCACAGCCATAGCTTTGTGGCACAGGATGTCTGAGCTGAGGATGAGGAGCAGAGGAAAAACAGTTGAATATGAGAGAAGCATCTTCCAGTCCACATCAATCAACATAGAAAGAAACTGGCAAGGGTGCACATCTGTAGAATGATGGAAGCATGGCCGACTCACATGCTTCCATTAGGATTATTTAGAGTTTGGCGCAAAGTAAGCCCTCAGTTAATCAGCAAAGCAACATCTCCGCCCAACTTGTGGTTTCTTTGTTCAATTTAGAGGTGCTGGAAACACTGACTGACTGCTGGTGGAATTTCTGCCTGGCATCAATCATTGGCATTAGTCTGTCTGCGATAAGGCCGCTTGCCTGTGATGCACTAGGAGACCTGCTACTTTTAGGGTTAGCCTCCCGCTGAAGATTAAGTCTACGCAGGCATGGTAGACCAGGACAGGAAAAATCAAAAGGACCCCGTGTTCTAGGCAGAAACTTCTATCTCGTCAAGACTATTTTTTCTGTTTTTCAGAAACAAACCATTGCTTTGGAGATTTATTTCTGAATCATAAAGAAACACAAAAACAACATACGGTTTGTGGAACATTGGTGGAGGAGCAGTGTGCCCTGGCCTTTCCCTGCAGCCTGAGAGTACTGCCCGCTGGACTCTATCTGAGCCCCTAGTAACGAACATCTTTGAGATACAGTTTTCGTTCCTGCTACATGATGATAGGGTAGTCACAGTGTGGCAGTAGTAGACTTACAAGGGATAAGAGCAACCCTGACTCTACAGAAAACAATGATTTAGCAGCAATGTGCTTTGTAAGTTTGTAATTATATCATAGAAAATCAAAATGGCAAGCAGTACCCCTAATTCTCGCCTACTGCCATCTTGTTGACGGTCTGCATATTTTTGCAACAGAAGTCAATAATTTCTTGTGCATACAATAACATTCAGCAAATAAATAACCACTGAAACAACCAACAGTGGCTACGGTCCTCTTTACAGACAATTATACATTGATTTTAGAGTTTTTTATTTCAACACAAGACCTACCGCAAGCACCTTATCCTTAGTGCGTTCCTTCAAACTGTCCAGCACATTGTGACTGATTTACTTTGCAATTTCAATTTCATTCAAGCAAAACTGGCCATGGGATAACAAAGAGAGAATGTAGAGAGACGGCTACACTAGAGAACATATCAATCGTGCACATGCTATGCATTTCACGTGACATCTAGGTAGCTTGTCAAGTCTTAGCCGATGGCCCACTGTGAGAGTAAATGTAGGTGGGAGTCCCACTCGGAGCAGGGTCACAAGCCTGAACTTGTTAGATGGGTGAGAGCTGTTACTGTAACACACAATGTTGCACTTAGCAGACACAGGTATGCATTCCTTGGCCAGAGGGTCCGATCATATCGCATGTCCTCATCTACACCTTCTAATCAATCATTACACGCCCCTTCTGCTATTCTTCATAGTGCTTGTACAATGATCACAATGTCAAAAAGTTTGCAAGTATCAGTCATCTGAAAGCAGGGAATGCCCGCCTCTTCGCAGTAAGTGAGTAATCGTGATGAGGAAGGGTGAATTAAAATGCAAACTTACCGCACTAACAGAGACCCATCCACACCTGCCGCGTCAGACACTGAAAGAAGGTCTACACTTGTACAAGCACGCACACATCAAGCGTAATAACAGTTCAGTTACTACTAGTGGGAGTGACTCAAATAATGAGCCCAAGGCTACAGAAAAGCACACTTACTGGACTGCAGCAATTATGAAAATATGCCTGGAAGCGCATAATTTCTATAGAGTATTTGAGAGGGGGAAACGTCCTTTACAACACGGCTTCAAGTATGCATTCCGCTTCACCACAAGGTAAACAACGCTTGCCTTAACTACGCATGTGCCTGAACTAAGCATATGCGTAGTGAAGGCAGCCAGCGTTCTAGGTCACTAAGAGGGTGGGGAGAGTTACCGGAAGGGAGGACCTGCACGAAGTATGGGGACGCAGCGAGGTAGGTTGGGCCATGGGTGTCGGCGTTAGGTTTTAAGAAAGGGGTCCTGTTTTAGGGCTCAGGGCAGTAGAGGGTCGGGATAGGTTTTAATGAAGAGACAGTGTTTTAGGGCTCAGGGCGTGGGGGGGCAGTTTTTAGGGCTCAGGGGGGAGAGGGTTATACGGCAGGAGCCAGGATTTTCGGGCTCAGGGAGGAGGAGCTGTGATGGTAACTTTACCCCGCATCCCTTTACCAAACATGTCTTTACCACAAAATTGCTTGGTAAAGGCATGCATAGTAAAGGAATGCGTTGTTCAGATGCATTCTTTGTTGGGTCTGCGAGGTAGAGGCATGACTGGTTCAGCCATGCGTGCCTCTGTCATACAACCTCTGAGCGGTAGCATACTGTTCAGCTCGAACCTCTCTTTCAGAGGAATATGAACAAAGAAATATTTTCTGTAGTCTTTTAAACTGATCCCACTTGTCTAACATTTTCTGCTAACTCAATCTCTAAAATCTCCCACAGGTAAGTTTTTCCATCATAATTTAAGTGGTTTCGGAAGAACTTTTCATGCAGTCAGATTAAAAGGTACAAATCACACATGCTTCATTGTGAAGGTAGTATTATTGGTGGTGTCAACCTAATCTAATGATTACCAATGGCTGAGATTAATTCAAGTATTCCATCCCTCACCTATATGTGTACTTCACAAAATCTTTTAAGGCCGACTACTACACAAACATCGAACTACATGAGTTTGGAAGTTTTTAGCCGGTCACAAGTTGGGCAACTTGCATGAAGTGAAATGGGGAGGATGAATAAAGATGGGTGTGAGGGTCAGTGCAATCAGGGTACTTTAATGTAGTTATTCCATTACTTCCAGCCCAATTGCACTGCGTCTGCGATTTGAATAAATAAACTCTACTTTTTACTTGCCAGTCTGTATATTTTTTTCTGCCAAGAATATCTAATATGTTCAAGTTACCTTCCATGTACTTTTTAGGTCGAGCCTCGAGGCAGCGTGACTGAAGCGACAGCGGCGTGGCAGAGGAGTAATTCTCAGCTTCAGATTTCTATGTGGGACATTTTTAGAATTTCAGTGTAATTATGAGTGACATTTCAACAACTATGAGTGACACTTCCGCGTGAGCAAAATCAAGCAATGAAGATGAGGGAAACATATAAATATTATAAATTACACCCATTTGAGCAATGAGAAACTATAAGAAGATCTTAAAACTGCTGGAAAGCACCAGAATGGATGCGCACACATATAGCTAGGGGTCACAACCCAGGCTGGAAGATACTGAAAGTGGTGATGAGGAATAAGGTTAAAAATACATGGTAATGGGATGAAATAATAGAGTATGTCCAACGTTACGACGTAAAGCATGCCAAGAATGTCAGAACACAAAAGCAGTGTGCGATTTCTCTAAGTCACTAGGCCTTGTGTGAAATGAACTTCTATATATCAATAACAAGCTGGAGGTTTTTGGCGCGAAAGAGCCAAGCTACACGGTTGTCTTCATTGGGGGCTCCGGAACAAATACGTCCTTTTTCCGCAGCCCCCCCTCTGCCTCCAGCTATCGGCCATGGGCGGCAATCTGAGGGATAGCCCCGGGCGCCAGAAGCTTTAGCTACGCCTCTGGCTAAAAGCCTGCCCATTGGCTTTTTATTCATTACTATGATTGTCCTTTCAAAAGGCTTGGCTGCAATTGCTTAATGTTACATATGTTCTAACAGAACCGCAGGATATTTTGTTATGAAAACTTGTCTGAATACTCTAAGGAGGTGATACTCAAAGTACGGCTTGGGAGCCGCATACGTTCCTCCTGATCTTTACATGCGGCCCCCTGGGCAACAGCAGCACTGGGCTGCAGATTACTGGACTCAAGACTAAAATTTAAAACATGTTAAATAAACAGCAAGAATTTATTTAAAGGTTAATTTCAGTTAAAGAAAGGAAATAACTAGGGTGTACTGCACCCCAGGTTGTTCAGTTCCACATTGTGCAATTCAGTCCACCCACTAGATGTACATGCTTCGCTTACCCTACACCTACTTTACACCCCCATCCCCTTCCACCACCAGACTGGTCTTGGACTGTGCATATTACTATATAATCTCTGTAAACGTTTAACGCTACGCTTTTTAGTGCCTTTTCTGAAGTCTCGTTATGTAATGAAGTTCTATGGAATTTGATGTTCCTATGTACAATTTGATATACAATCTTTTGCATTGAACAAACAGTTGATATATAATAAACTGAAACAGCAGACTCTTAAAAATGTGCTATTTTTTCTATTACAATGGAGTAGTCTGCTACCTTATTCTCTGTAATAAATAATTCCACGTTCACATCCTTCCCAAAACGGAAGACCAGAGCTATGGCATGACATGCATATGCTCCCAAGCTGTATTGTGGTTCTCTCTGATACTTGTAAATAAATACCTTTTCTGTTTGAACGCCACACTTCCACGAATAAATGTGCACTTAGTAAACACATGGGGCCTTAAACATAAAGGGCATCATTAGGAAAAGTCCGCCCGCTATCCCGACACAAAAAAGGACTGCCCGCCGTAAGTGTGGCAGTCCCATGGAGGTGATTAGGATGCGCCCGCCACACTGACGGACGCATCCTGCATTTTCAACATTGCGGCGGGCGGTGCATATAGCACGCCCGCCGCAATGCCAAAAACGCATGTTGTGCATTTGCATGCACAACGTGGCAGGCACCGCGCGGTGCAGGGGGGTATCCTAGGTACCCCCATGTGCAACCCCCACACCCCAAGCTTCCTGAGGGCCCGCTACGGGCCCCTGATGTCAAAGACTGCATGCCTTTCCGTGGCGGTGTTTCCGACATTTTAATGGGCCCCAAAGTCTTTTCCATGTACAAATCAAACTACAGGAAAAAAGCTTGAAATTCTATCTAAAAAATGATCAGTCAGGGGTAATAATAATAGTAATTCTGGCATGAATTATGTGAAATTCCAATCCTGAAACTATATGCCTTTACAAGCTATCAGGTCAAAATTGTACTGAACCAGTGGGAAGTACACCAACATTCCCTATTTTCCCACGTGTGGAAAATAGGTAATGGAAAATCATTTTCTAAGGAATGGGACACAGTATGTCACTTAGAAAAATATCTTTAATGTCCTAACCATATGCAGTTCTCTGCAATTCAAAGACTTAGCAAATGTTTGGCAGTGGTAAAACAGGAAGAAGCTGAAAATCTAGTTCCCAAAGTAACTCGGTGGGAATTTGCAAGCAGACTTGAGCGTTTTATTCAGGGTACTAGAAATAAGTGATTTCCACAATATCAGCAGAATTAATCAGTATACCCAAGTGCTTGGCTGCATGAAAACAAGGGCATGATTAAAAGCTGGATTTGGGAAGACCACTAAAGCACAGCACCGCACAATGAAAAAATCCGAGAATCAAAGCCTAGGTATAAATAAACATGTGTAATCCAATTTTCCTGGATCCAAGCAATTTAATCCAAACGTTCCATTCTTTGTACTGATTTGAACCTGCTAATAAATTGCATATATTAAACAGGTGCCAGAAATTAAGAAGCTTAAATGACTGAGACTGGAAAATGTGTTTAAAAGCTGTAAGCAAGGGAGCAGAATCCATCTCTCACCAATTTCAAAGGTACTGTGAATCTAAAAACAGATTACAAATATTGGGATCAGATGTTATCTCACTGCATGGCGGCAAAGCTTGTGCGATGCTATAACAGAATCATATTCCGGACATGTAATTCTGACAGATAAGGAATCTTGGGGTGTAGGATTTCTGTTATGGTCCACACTAGAGGCAGTGGGGGTTGCCTCAAAGGAAGACCAGGTTTATACATCTCCCCTTTCCTTTCTATAGGAAGTTAGTAACTGTGGCTGGCCAGCAATAACCAATTGTAAACCACAGGACAGTGGCAGGAGAGGATGGTGTTTGTGCAACGCAGGTCTGTGTATAGAGAAGGCCTAAACTTATCAACACTTGCAGTGTAGCTTCTGCAGAAGCTAAATATGTTTGAGCTGCTGTTAGATGAAAGAGACCGTGGTTTAAATATCTTGGTTTAAACCTGTGGCTTCTCTGGAGGGAATTTGTAGTAATTAGGTCAATAGACGGTTGGTGTAGTTAAGAGGTTTATTACAAGTTAAGCAGATATGATGGTATAAACCAATAGGACCCCAACAGGAACATCCTGCAAGATGCTCAGCCCCAAGCCAACTGCCAGCCTAAGCCCACAGACTGCTAACATTCCACAGAGCATCATCAGAGCATCATGGCTAGAACATTCCATAGTGAAAGGGGATGGGGCAAGGATACTACATTATCCTCTCCCTTTACAACCGAACACAGAAAAGTTAAAGGGAAAAAGGAAGAACAGAGATATAATACAAGTGCGAAGAAATCTGTAACCCAGGGATGAAATAACATAACATCGCGGGAGGGAAAACAGAAATACCAAAGCTGATAAGGAAGAAAGAAAGAAAGTGAACAGAAGGAATATCCCATCCTCGTCGCCATGAAAATTGTAGTAATTAGGTCAATAGACGGTTGGTGTAGTTAAGAGGTTTATTACAAGTTAAGCAGATATGATGGTATAAACCAATAGGACCCCAACAGGAACATCCTGCAAGATGCTCAGCCCCAAGCCAACTGCCAGCCTAAGCCCACAGACTGCTAACATTCCACAGAGCATCATCAGAGCATCATGGCTAGAACATTCCATAGTGAAAGGGGATGGGGCAAGGATACTACAGAATTCTTGAACTCAGTGCTGAATATACCCAAATAGGATTGGAATGTTCCTGGTGGGATTCAGAATTTCTTTTTTCAAACTGAGAAACCGGGTTCGAGCCTCGGCAACGACGTTCAACATACTGTGATTCTGGGCAAATCATAACCTCCCTGTGTCTAACAAAAAAATAAATAAATGAATATGCCCTCATGTAACGAAACTGGTGCTCATGTGTAGCGCTCTGATACCCGATGTCTCGGGTCTAGTTTGCGCTATATAAAACTCCGAAAGGGAAATAAATAAGTAATGCTGCCTTTTACAGCCCTGCTACAGATTATTAACAAAACCCAAAGCCACTGTTTACATAGTCCTACTTAGATTTTATGAGGGCAAAAACTGTTTGAACAGTGGTTAAGCAGAAGAGAAAAAAGCCAATTCAGGAACTGGAGGTCGAAAAACCTGTGTGATTATCAAATAAACTTTACGTTATCAGAGAAATCATCTCCTACGAATGTAATACTTGTTTTAGATAGATTGGATTGAGTTTTATAAATGAATGACACATCCAACTTTCTACAGTAATCAGAGTTTGAAGAGATTTGGATCTGCAAGTGGGTTAAGTTGACCACAGGGAGTACAAATAGACTGGCACTAGAGTGGCACTTAACAGAAAAGAGGAAACGTTACACACAGAGTACATTTAGAAAGAAGGCATTTGATTAATTAGGGGCAGAGTTACAGACCCGCTTTTGAAATCTGGCAAGCAAGAAATGGTGGTCGACAGTGACAAACGCCACTGACAGTCCCAGTAATTCCAACACTCCAGCTTCATCCACTGTCAGTCAAATGTACTTGCGCCAAGAGGGCTTATACTCAATCAGTAATGAATGATTAGAAGATTGTGAAAAAAACATGGGTCACAGAAATAAACATATGTTGCCCTGGTAGGTGCCAACAATGTCACCAGTCTGTTTAGGAAGAAAGCTTATTCAGAATTATTGTAGAAACCATGATAATGGAATGTTTAACTGAGGGAGCACTGCATTTATGGGTCCAGTTTTGGTTACATTTAATACGATTTTAATATAGATGCATTTCCAGTTTAAGTGGGTTGAACACATGCATGAAAAAGATATACTGTGTCATCAGAACTATCAGTGAAGATTTTACACTAAAAATGTGACCATACACCACAAATCAAAAGTACAATAAACCAAAAATATTGTCTCTGTCTCCTCTACCTTGGAATCAGAAATATGTCTCCTTTGGATGCATGGAAAAGAGAATACTGAATCTCAGAGTTTAAATAGTGGGCATTTTGATGGTTCTTCCACAGGCCTGTGCTAAGTTTTCTTTCGTACATCTGAGAGATGTTATTAGATTTAGGATTTTTTTTGTTCAAATCTGTTTTTATTGTGAACACAGCGATAAGCCTACAACCCCTTTCTGGAGCCGGCCGCGCATAAAAAAGCCAGGGAGGGGGACTAGATAGGGGAGATGGAGGCGTTAAACACAGCGCCCTGCCTACAACCCCCGGGGGGGGGGGCCGGCCGCGTGGCTTAGAGGAGAGCATGGCCAGAGGTGGACATAATGCTGGCAATTCGTCGCTGTGCGGGGTAGGCACGTAGTAGAGGAACAGCAATGGTGTCACATTTTCAACAGGCCCAACAGGGACCTAACTGCCCCAAAGAGGGGCGGAAGCCAGAGAGGCAAGTAGGAAAGAAGGAAAGTCAGGAAAGGAGCTAGCAGTGAGAAGACGAAGAGGAGGTAAAGGGGCGCAACCGTGGCCACGTACAAGGAGTGCGTAGCACAAAGCGGCGCTGGGGTCAGCGGTCAAAAGTCTAGCCTGCTGGGGTCGGCAGGGATGAGGGCATCCTCGAATAATTGCAGAGCTCGGAGCCTGGGAGGCATGTGGCGAGCATAGCTAACCGAGCACAGGAGGCGCACCAGGGGTTCCCATACAGCCTTGAAGCGCACCCCCCTGAACTGTATTCGCGCTGTGAGTAGTTCCATAGTTAGGACCTGCCAGAGGCGCACGAACCAGGATGCTATCGGCGGCGCCTCTGTTCGCTTCCAGTATAGGGCAATGAGCTGTTTGGCAGCACCTAACATGTGAAGAGTGAGGATCCAGTCGCTGCGCGTGAGGGCCCTAAGGGTGGGGGGTCGGATGCCCAGTAAGAGTGTGCAAATCTCTTCAGGGAGGGGGAAACCCAACACCTTCTTGATGTGACTGAGGACCTCCTTCCAAAAGACAGCTAGGGCAGGGCAGGACCACCAGATGTGTACAAAGTCGCCAGTCGCAGTGCCACACCTCCAGCACAGCGGTGAGGAAGCGGGGAACATCTTGCTGAGCCGAAGGGGGGTGTAGTACCATTGCGTCAGCATTTTGTATGCGTTTTCCCTTTGCGGGATGCTGCGGTAGGTTTTGGGGATGTCGTTCCAAAGCCGAGTCCATTGAGAGGGCGTGATGTCAGCACCCGTCGCCGATTGCCACTGTTTCTGATAGGGGTGTGCGGGTGGGGTGGTGGGGTGTTGCAAGATGTTGTATATCTGGGAGATGAGCCGTTTCAGCCCCCCAAGGGATCGTGCCAGTTTCTCAAAGGGAGTATACGGTCTAGTAGCAGCTTGGTACATGTCCTCCCCGGAGGTCCAGTGGCGCAGCTGCGTGTATTGCAAGTGGGCGGTGGGGGGGAGCCTAAATTCCTCCCTGCAGTCCAGCCATGATTTAGGCGATCCGCCAAGAAAAAGGTCTCCCGCAACTCTGCAGTCGCCTTGCGTCCAGCTCTCGAAAGCGCGGGTCCGGGCGGCCGGTGGGAAGTGTGGGTTGCCCGCAATGGGGGTATGCGGGGAGGGGAATGTAGTGAGACCCTTGACCACTGCCACCCTGTCCCATACCTCAAGAACCGTCCTCGTGGGGACCGCAAGATATGCACTTCTGGAGCGCGCCACCCGCGGTAGCCAAGGCAGGTCCCATATGGTGCGCCCCGTAACAGATCGGTCCATGTGGAACCAGTGCTTGTCGCTTTCGCGTGCACCCCATTCGATCACGTATCGGAGGTGTGACGCCCAGTAGTAGTGGAGGAGATTCGGGCAGGCAAGACCGCCCCTGTCTCTCGGTTCCATCAGGACTTTCTGCGAGAACCGGGGTTTTTTGCCCCCCCATATGAAGGACGTGAGGTCGCGTTGAAGGTTTCTGATGCAGTGGATCGGAATCGGGGTGGGAAGACACTGGAAAACATACAGAATGCGGGGAAGGACGGACATCTTGACAGCGTTGAGCCGCCCTAGCCAGGAGACCATCAAGGGTTTCCATTTCCGCAGGTCAGTCAGGACTTCCTTGCGGCAAGAGGCCCAATTCCTCGAGGACCACGAGTCAAGGTGGGGCGTGAGGTCCAGGCCCAGGTATTGAATGTGGCTGTCCGCCCAACGATAGGGCGTGACCCCCTGCAGGAAAGAGATCTCCTCTTCGGGGACGGTAAGATTGAGCGCCCAAGACTTGGCATGGTTGATTTTAAGACCGGACGCTCGTTCAAATAGGGAGAGGGCTTCGTGTACCGCTGGGAAGGAAATCCGAGGGTTCGTAAGAGTAAGAATCAGGTCGTCGGCGAAGAGTGCCACCTTATTCATGCGCCCTCCATGGGGGACCCCATGAATATCGGGGGTACGCCTAATCAGCTCCGCCAGTGGCTCCACAGCGAGGGCGAACAAGAGCGGCGACAGTGGGCACCCCTGTCTCGTACCCCTGTGGACCGAGAGTGGCGACGTCAATTGTCCATTGACCCGGATCCGGGCATGTGGTCCTAGGTATGGGGCCATACACCTGGAAATCATAATAGGGCCAAGGCCTAGTCTCTTGAGGACCGCCCGGAGGAAGGTCCAATCGATCCGGTCGAAGGCTTTTTCTGCGTCCAGCGAGAGGAGACAGGCTGGTATTTTCCAATGGTGCACTTTTCCCACCAGGTGCGCCAGCCGGCGGACATTGTCAGCTCCCTGGCGGTCTCGGATAAATCCCACCTGGTCCGGGTTCACCAGGCCCGGCATGTGAGGGTCAAGACGTTTGGCCAAAACCTTGGTATATATCTTAAGATCAGTGTTAAGGAGGGCGATGGGGCGGTAGGAGGCGCACAGGTCCGGGTCTTTCCCAGGTTTGGGGATCAGGGCTATTTCCGCCAGACCCATGTCAGGTGAGGGGCCGACGGCGTCAGAAAAGGAGCTGTATAGCCGCAGCAGGTGCGGGCGGAGTTGGGTCAAGAACAGCCGATAGAAGGCCAGTGGCAGGCCGTCCGGCCCCGGGGTTTTCCCCACGGGGAGATCCTTAACAGCCTCCGTTATTTCCTCCTCCTGCAAGGGGCTCTCCAGCGAGGCCGCACATGCCGGGGATAGGGTAGACCCCCCGTAGTCTGCGAGGACGGCCTCACGGGCCTCCGGGGAGGTGGGCTCCTCGGCATATAGGGAGGAGTAGTAAGCCACAAAGGCGGCCTGCTTGGCCTTCTCGGAGGTGGCGCAAGTGCCGTCCTGCTGCTTAACGTTAGCGATGTGGGCTCTAGCGGTGCGTGCCCGCAGTCTACCGGCCAGCAGTCGGCCAACCTTGTCCCCACCCTCGTAATACCGCTGCTTGAGTGCTAGCAGGGAGTGTTCCGCTTTGTTGGTGCGTAGAGTGCGGAGTTGCCCCCGCAGGTTAGCTAGAGCCCTCTTCGACGCCCGCGAGGGGGAAGTCCGGTCCCGAGCCTCCGCGAGCTTGATATCGCTAGCCAGGTCGGTTTCCATCTTGGACTCAGCCCTCCTCCGTGCCGCCGCCAGGGAGGTGATGTGTCCCCGAATGGTGGCCTTGAAAGCGTCCCAGACCGTCTGAAACGGCAGTTCGGGGGTGTCGTTAACGGCGAAATACGAGTCTATGGCGTCACGGATGCTGGCGACGTCGTCCGGGTCCCGAAGGATCCTCGGGGGGAGCGTCCAGCGGCGCTCACGAACGGCTTGCGACAGGGGGTCCTGCAGTAGGAGCTCCACATGAGCGTGGTCCGACAGGGAGATGTCGGAGATAGCAGAGGCCAAGGAGTCTCGGGCCACCTCGAGGGAGGCGAAGAGATAGTCGATTCGGGAGTATGTCCTATGAGAGTGCGAGTAGAAGGAGTAGTCCCGGATCCCCGGGTTGTGGTAGCGCCACATATCCACAAGTCCCAGGTCCCTAAGCTGTGTTTTAAGAGTGGAAGACATTGCTCCTGCTCCAGTAAAGGAGGCTCCCGCCCGATCTAGCTCGGGGTCCAAAACAAGATTGAAGTCGCCGCCCAGGATCACATTGCTATCGCCCGAGGGGAACTGCTCCCGCAGGAGTGTCTGGAGGTATTTGTCCTGCGACTGGTTGGGGGCGTATACACACCCAAGCGTGAATTGCGCACAGCCCAGCTGCACCGTGGCTCGGAGAAATCGCCCGTCAGCACTTTTGAAGGGTTTCACGGATCCCCGCCTAATGCCTGCCCTGCATAGGATTGCCACCCCCGCTGTCTTGGTGTCAGAGTATGCCCAGAACTGTGTAGGGTACCGAGGGTGGGCCATGCGTTTGGTGTCCCCCCTGAGAAGATGCGTCTCCTGAAGGAGGATTATGTCAGGAGCGTGATGTAGGAGGTAGCGCCATACCTGTTGACGCTTGTTGGGGGAGTTAAGCCCTTTGACGTTGAGAGATAGGACTTTCAAGGGGGTAGGGATGTTCGCTGTCATAGCGCTAAGGGAGAGTGAAGGCGCGCATAACCCAGCGTAGCAGACCCTCCCGTAGGCAATACAGTGGCAGCCGCTTTACGCTCCCAGCGTGGTAGCCCCCGCAGAACCCACCCCTCCACCCCACCGCAAGCGCGAAGAGGAAAGTACAAAAGCGAAGTAGGAGAAGAAAGGTCAGAAAAAAGAAGAAAGGCACAAAAAGGAGATCGAACCAAAACAGGCCAACAGGGCCAGCATACAATGTCCTGGGTACCGAACATCCTCTACCCGAGGGTTTGGATGAATCCAGGAATGTCACTTCCTATAGGACAAGGGGAGGAAGTGGAGATCTGGGCAAGTAGAGTGGAAGTAAATTGTCTCAGAGCCCGTCCACCCCGCTGTTCAGAGGTAGTCCGGGGGTGTGTCAGGCCGTAGGGCCACTCGGTCCATGTAGGCGCCAGTGAGGCACAGGGGTTCCGCGGTGAAGTCCATGATTTGAGGGAGGCAAAGGGTGTCGCCCTCACCACAAAGATCGGGGACAGGCCACCATGGGGCAGGGAGACACGCTGGAGCGTCTAGAAGGCAAGCGTGTGTGCAGGGTAGCTAGAGTCACAGTGGCATCCCTCAGTGGGTATCTGGAGTCGAGGGGCGATCCCCACCCTCAGATCCTGAGGCAGGAGGCTGGGAGGCCCGCTCCTCGCGGTCGCCTTCAAGGGAGCGGATGTGGGCAATGATGTCCTGCTTAGTTTGCGAAGCAGAGAGTGCATCCACCGGGGGGGTACGCCGTCGTCTGTGCACAGTGGACCATTCAGAGCGTGGAGGGGCCTGCTCCGAGGGGGAAGGACGTGTCGGGCTATGATCTGGTGATTCCGGCATGCCCAGCAGTTGTGCCGCCTCTCGGTAGGATCTGAGCGATCTGCGCTTGCCTTCCCACTTGAAGATGAGTGCAAAGGGGTGCCCCCACTGGTAAGAGATGTTGAGGGTCCGGAGCTTCTCTGTGATCGGGCGGAAGACTCGCCGCCTGTGGAGTGTGGTGGGGGCCAGGTCCTGGTAGATCTGAATCTTGTGGCCCTCGTATCGCAGGTCCGGGTTATCCCTAGCCGCCTTCAAGATGGCCTCCTTCTCGGTGAAGTAGTGGAGCCTGGTGACAATGTCGGGCAAGAGACCCGCTTTTCCCCCCGCTCCGAAGACGCGGTGTGCGCGGTCCAGGCGCGGTGGGTGGGCGTCCTCTTCGCCCCACACCTCTTGCAAGAGTAGAGCCACATACGCCATGATATTAGTCCCCTCTTCTCCGAGTGGCACACCCCGTATGCGGAGGTTGTTGCGGCGACCCCTATTTTCCAAATCTTCCTGTTTGATCTGGAGCTGGATATGTTGTTCCTCGAGAGTCGCCACTCGCCGCCAAATCTGTTCTAGGTCCTCCGTGCGGGAGTCGACCGTTCTTTCCAGACCGTCGACGCGATCTCCAAGGTCGGTGACTTCCTTGCGCATTTCCTTGACGCAAGTGTGGACCTCTGTCCTAAGGGACCCGATTTCAGTCTTTAGTTCGGCCATGAAGGAGGTCATGAAGGCCTGCGTCACCGGCGGGGAGTCGGGTGGCGGAGGGGGCATCCCCCCTGACGGTGTCGATGATCCACCGGAGGGTGAGGACGAGCCCGCCTTACCCCACATAGAGGCCACCAATGCCCCTCTTGTCGTCGCGGGCGTGGGGCCTGGCTTGTTCCCTTTGCCGCGAGTCATGGTCCACGTGGGTCGCACTCAGAGAGGGGGGCTCCAGGCCGTGAAGGGGCCTCCGGAGCTAGGGTGGGTAGCACACCCGAGAAAATGGGGCAGCGCAGAGGCAGGAGAGGCAGCGGAGAGGTGAGGGCTGTGGAAGGGTCGCAGCAGGCCGGGCCGGCGTCTGTAGGCGGGTGGCCTCTCGCAGGCTCGTGGTATGGCTCAGTACCCCAGCGCCGCCCAGGTCAGGGCCTCCTCCCAGCGTCGTGTCCAGCCGGCCGCACCGCAGCCGGCAGCAGGGTCGTCCAGTCCGGGGCCCCCCCGGCGCAGGAGAGTCGGGTCTTGGTAGCAAGGTGGCCAGGGGTCGGCTGCCGCAAGGTCGGGGCCCACCAGGGATCAAGGGTCGCTAACGCACCACGAGCAGTGGTGTGCCAGTCGCAGTCCACGTGTCCAGGGTGGTTGGGGGCACTCAGGCTGGGTCCGTTGGCGCGAGGAGGCCGACCCACCGTCAGAGGTGGGGAGTGGCGGGGAGAGCAAGCGTCGGGCCCCCTCAGGGGATGGCAGGCGTGGGGGGCAGCGCGTGCAGCTCACCGTCTGGGCCCAGGACGGGCGATGGAGTCCCAACCAGGATTCGGGGGTCGCCGGTCGTCTCACCGGCCTGGGCCGGGCTGGGTCCGTCGGTGGAGGCCGACCCACCGTCAGGGGCGGAGAATGGCGGGAAGTGCAAGCGACGGGTCCCCCCCGGGAGATGGCAGGCAGGGGGGGCAGCGCATGCAGCTCACCGTCTGGGCCCTGGACGGGCGTTGGAGTCTCGACCAGGACTCGGGGGCCGCCGGCACCTCAGCTGGTCCGGGCCTAGTTTTCCCGCCGGGACCGGGGGCTCAGGTAGGAGCAGCGGCCGGGCCGCCGCCGAGCCTCTCGTTGGCGTAGCCCGACTACCCGGCTCCAACAGCTCCGGCGCGGTCCCGCCGGCGATAGGCTGTGTCCGCTGCCCTCACACGGCCACAGGCGAGGCCAGGGGCGTTCCGGTGTCCTTTCCAGGCCGCAGCGCCGGACTCTGCCTCAGGGGCTCGACCTGGCACCACCGCAGCAGCCCCAAGGCAAGATGGCGGTCAGCGACCGTTAGCGCAGGATCCGCCGGCTGGCGGTGTGGTCGCAGGGGCTTCCTCGGTCGCGTCCCTTCGTGCCTACGAGGGGTACCAGCAAGGGCCTCAATGGGTGGGGGCCCTCCGGAGTGATCGCCCCCCAAGGACTACGCTGAAGCAGGCAGATTAAACAGCGGGGCGGCGGAGCTCCAGTGAGACACGTCTGCTCACATCGCCGCCGTAGCCACGCCCCAGATTTAGGATTTTTTTCCATTAAGGATGAAAATGAATAAGCAACTTAATCTCATTTCTGGAATGCAAGTAACTGGAAGGGCCCTGTTTTTCTTCTTCTTTTTTTAACTTCTAGACCCATGTCTGAAGGAGGGCAAAAGGACATATGGATTTGTATTGTTTTCTTTTCCGAAAGTAAGTTCTTGATGAAGTAAAGGCCAAATATTGCTTCCAACACTAATCCTACACGTTCCCAAGCCATATGCAAAGTGTGAACTATTTGGTCTTGCTGTCTCTCAGTAAGAACAAATATTTCAAATATGACAATATGAATGTGCATATTAGGACTTTTATTCAAATTAGTTTGTTCCAAGTAGTTCTGTAAAATTAATTATTTGAGAATATTTAATCTAAAATCCATTTTAAAGGTCAGACATTAATTAAACAACTCATGTGTCATAAGGAATGTGTTCTAAAAACAATATCTGCACTGAATTGCAACAAAAAAGCAAGAGTTTATATCGAAGGGCGACTCCCATAAACATGTCTTCATAACTGAAACACTCTACTCCCATTTAAACATAAGCACATTCAAAATACTTCATTAAACCATTCACAATCATTCTCGTTTTGTTTCTGTTTTTTCAACAGTTCAAGTCAACACATTTTAACGGCTTATATACTTTAATTTGATTGAAGTAGGGCCTAAATTAAAGGAATGCCATATGGTAAAAATGGCAGAACATCAGTGGATAAAGGAATCTGTGAGTGAAATTACAACCAATTCAACTCCCAGAGGAATAGCTGCTAATGGAAACGTTACTTACCTTTGGTGACAATATTTCTGGTGGATGCCTGCGGAATTCTCACAGTATGAATTGTCCTTCCAGTCTTCAGAAGCTTTTTTTCCAGCATTATCCCACCCAGTGGCCAGGTGGCGCCATATGGTTTCCACTGTGACTTCACCACCAGACATGACAACAGCGTATTTAAGGCTTCAACCAGCATGCTGGTATCAGTTCCTGATACTTTTTGCTCCCTCACGGAGGCGAGAGTAGAAGGACCAATAGAGCAACGACAGAAACACATATGTCACATCATACATTTGCAAACACTTGGATCTTATCAGTCGCAGCACTAACTCATCAGGGGAGGAGGAAGGGTGGTGAGGAATGTGCAGGAAAAAAGTTTCTTCTTATGGGTGCAGTTTCCTCCTGATTCTTCACACTTGTGAGTGAATCCCAAACCAACACCCCTATAGGAGGCTGGAAAGGGTAGCTCCAGTTAATCAATTATGTCATGCAACACAACCGCCACTGCAATCCTATGTGAGGAAACAGTGCTTGGCAAAAGTATCCATAGATAAGCATGTAGGTGCACGTAAGATGTCTGCAACCAAGATGCCCCAATGTGAAATGGTGTTTGTTCACCGTCCTGCCTCTCAAAGCTCTTGAAGGCCACAAATTGCCAGACACAATTTAGGTATGAGGAAAGTGGGCAACTGCCCATGGACCCCCACCTTCCAAGAGGCTTCCTGGGAAAGTGACCGTTTCCCATCTACGTCTATTTATCTTAACCTCTCTCCCACTCTCCGTCTACCTCTAACTCTGAATCAGTCTCTCTCCAATGATCTCTACAGATAATCCACTCTGCCCTGTTGAGTGCATTCAATGCAATCGGACACCTCAAATCCACGGTCTGCATTCGGTCCTCACTGACTGAATGTGTAGGCAGGAAGAAAGATGAAAGGTGGATAGTATGGGCCATATGAAATGCATAGACCCTGTTGGGCTTGAAGAATCAGCAGGTGTGAAGTACTAATTTATCTAGGGAGAAAACAGTTAACAATGGGGAAACTGAAAGGGCTGAAGTTTTCCAAATCTGCACTGAAGTTACTATAACAGGGTAGGAAGTCAAACCGGGGAAGTATGCATCGGCTCAAATAGGGATGCCATCCAAAAGGTTAACAAGTTGCAAATCACAGAGAAACAATAAGGGAATAAAACAAACTTTCAGAAAATACACCAGTAGTGATGATCTAAACAGAAAAGGTTGATTAGAAAAGCACATGATGCAAGGCAGGGCCACCAGGTAGCCCTTAACTGTAGCCACTGGCTAACAAGACTGTATGAGGAACAAACTAAATTATGAGAAATCAGAGATGAAATCTAAGGTTTGAGGGATTCCGACTCGCACCACTGAAGGCAAGAGTACACCCCATAATCTCCATGCTTGCAACTGCAGCTTTTGGGGGACTGGGGCACAGGGAAGATGTGACAGAAGGTCCGCTTTCTATACGAGAGCAAGAGGCGACTAAGTGTTGTCAACAGATCAGTATATTACATACTCCACACCCAGTTTGAGGAGATCAGAATCAGCTGTGTTCAATCTTTCCACGTTTCTGCAGTATTTCCAACAGAAGGGGAATCAGAGGAAATGCATACAGTAGACCCAGAGACAAGATTAAACAGAAAGAATACTGCATTTATCTATTAATTGGGAAGTTTATGACACTTCTTGTTCTAGGGTGTGGTGAAGCGATCTATGAATGAAAACTCCAATCTCAACAAAATTACTTTGGGGTGCATCTTCCACTCATGGTCCATCAGTGAGAGACAATTGAGTGTTTCTGCCCTCACGCTGAGGGAGCCTGCGAGATAAGTTGCTTCTGGCAATACTCTCCATCACTGCACACGCATCCTAAGATAAGTCACTTCGAAACAAAGTCCAAGACTCCACATCACCCTGTCTGTTGATATAATGGATGTAGTGGTGTTGTCTGACATTTTTTATTTGCCAAGTTTTATATAGCGCTGGCATTCCAAAATAGATCATACACAGTTCAAGCACATTAATGTGTGAGTTATGCTCTGACAGGACCAAAGGCCCACACTTTTATGTCACTTAGATGGTATTGTGGAGTGGCGGTAATTAATAAATGACATGTCTTGTGGATACTCAGGTTATTGGCGGGATCTATTTGCAATCCATTAATATGTCAATACTACAGTTAGGTTCTAAGGCTTCACTGACGGCTTCTTGGCTCTTTTTTTTCAGGTCATGACATAGTCTTCATCCTTACAGCAGTGCCCCTGGCAGGCGCACATCCCACCAGGATTATGATGGGTGGTTTTGTCTCACTCACCATTGGAGCAATCCACCACTCCTTGGACCACATATCACGTTCCCCTCTTCTTCTTCCCCCTGTAGGTCCTCCTCTTCTTCTCAGTTCAATCGGAGTGTTGATGTCCTCGTCTTTCTCGCTACAGTTCTTCCTTGCTTCCCGCCTTCTCGTCGCATTTCTTTTGGCTTCTCCTCCCTGGAGAAGGTGTCTTTCTTTAACACCATCGCTGCTGATGGTATTCTTCTCCTGTGCTGAAGGTCAATGGAAACGGGTGTGGTCATGACGAGCTCAGCTCGTCATGAGCACAGCTCCACTGTACCTCATGACGAGCTGAGCTCGTCATGAGCATCGAAGGTGTTAAAATAGTCTCCTTGTTTGTCTTTCGTGTCTATCTCTATCTTGGGTTTTGTGTTTTTCTTTCAACCTGGCCCTGTTGTTGTCTTGTTTCTTTTCCTATCGCCTTTGGACACGCAAGAAGCTATACCTTCGGAAGAACTTTCCGGGGTAAGTATATCCCTCTCCCGTCATTTCCCTTACAGCACTGCAGCCCAGAAAGGAGGCATTCATGAGCATGGTAGCCTGAGCTTGCAGAGGGCTGAAAGGACGACTGATCTAACGGTCGGAGGGACCCGTCCACCAGTACAGATACATATCATTAGAATGGGAGAACTGCACCTGAGCCTAAGATTCTCCTGATGTTAGAGCCACTGTGATCTCAGGTACCACCAAAGAGCCCAGATCCATAACCTGGTGTGGGCAACCAGCAAGATACACAAGGCCAGAAGCCGAAGCAGATGAAAGACTGGAGGAACCAGGATTTAAGTTAGAATCAGAAACCTCAATCATCTCCAGAATACCCACGATCCTCTAAGGAAGCAGTAAGGTCTTTGTTTGGGTACATGTCTAGTACCTCTTCTGTGAAGATCAGACTCTGCACAAGAGAGATGAAACCAATTGACATTGATGGTAAAGGTCAAGGTGTGGAGGAGGGTCATCTTCCATTGAAGGAGTTCCCTGACCAGTATTGGAAATATATGGAATGGTGACCATCACACTGACGCCACCACAACCATCAGCACATTCATAAAAAAGCCTGAAGCGATCATCAGTCTGAATAGCAGAACTCTAATCTGATAGTGCTGGGATCCCAACCTGAACCTCCGGTAAAGTTTGTGGGTTGGAGGAAGTGAAAGCTGAAAATTGGTATCCTGTTGATCCAAGGATACCAAAACATCTCCCACCTTGAATGCCAGTAAGACTCAGGGACAGTATCTTGAACTTCACCTTCCACCAAATAAACAAGTTCCAAAAACTGGGATCAACGATGAGTCTCAGACCTCTATCCTTCTTGGGAATCAAAGAATAAAGAGAACATGATACTGCGCCCCATTTTTCCAGGTTCATCACCTACATGATCCTTTTGATCAGCAGGGTAAGGACTTCCTGCTCATGGAAGGAGGGTTGTCTGGCAGGAATGGTAGGGCATAGCTCTTGCGGATTAGCGGATGACCCTCCTGGTTAGTTGGATCATCTCCTGACAGGTGGAAAATTGAGATACACCCACCAGCCTTCTGCCACTCACCTGAAGATGATGTTCTAAAGGAGGAAAGGCAGAGAGGCTTAGAGACAGCACTGCTTATAGATGCTCGGTTTGCTGCTGATTATGATACCCTGTAAACCCGCTCCTACCCAACAGGAGCAGTATAACTGTTTGGGTGTCTAGACAGTCTGTGAAGGATGTCTCTGCAAACTCTGTACTGCCTTGGAGTAACTACACAACTTTCTATATTGTTGTGCTGGGAAAGCAAGCACTGGGCAGGAGTCGTAGCACTACTGTTATTGAAGCGCTCTAGGGAGGAGTTGTCTTTCTCTAGGAACGGTTGCTCACCAATGAAGGGCTTGTCCATGAGCATGGTTTGGACATCTTCACAGAAGACGGTGGAAAACTCAAGAATGCCAGTGCAGTATGATAGCAATGGTATCCGTAGAGCCCATGCTTCACTTTAAGATCTGTTTAGATGCATCCAATCTGTCCTTGACCAGGACTGTAAATGGCTTTTTCGTGTGGCCAGGCAAGCTGATCACTTTGTTTCGCCAAGCCCTGGAGGCAGGTGGCATTAGAAGTGTGAAAGACCAGTCTGCCAGAAGCGCAGACCTTACGGTCAAATTTCTTTGACTCCCACCGAGAGGCGCATTTAAGAAGCCATTTGAATTTTGGTTCAAGGACAATGTTTGGACACCAGACTATCTTGTGACGGATGAGAATACAAAAAGTTGGGGTCACCTGGAGCAGGCCTATGGTGCCTGGATATCAGTCTGTGGACTGCTAGACATGACAGAGGTTTCTCCTCTGCAGCGATAGAAGGGTCTAAGGGGGACCTAACTGAATGGAAGCAAGCGCACCACCACTGAGGAGCAGGACTTCAAGATGTCAGTCAAGAAGTGAGACTATGCCACTGCAGACAAAGTTCAATTCCAACACTTCAGCTGCTTTTCCTATGCTAGTCTTAAATGATTAAACTTTCACTGAAGCAGGATCAGGGGGTAAGGGTGTTGCCTTCTGGTGAAGTGAGAAGGTCACACACATTCTGCAAAATTAGATATAAGCAAGTATCAGTACTATAGCGTGGAAGGAGGTTTTAAGCCTTGCAAATCATTCTCCTCTATCAAACTAAAGTGAGGGCAGTTGCGACGGCTTATGAGTTAGAGCAGAATACCTCCTCCAGCCGGTCAAATCCCTAAGGTACAGCGAGCTGCTATGCCTGGCAGACAATGTTTAAGTTTGACTTCACTTCCCCTTGCCAAACAAAACATTTCCTCTAATATTGATGCTGCAGTAGTCTGCCCAATGGCTGGCATCTGGAGTCAGTGTTAAAAGTTGGCAGAGTCACCAATCCCGCAGGAACATGGTACCCTACAGAGGCGTGATCAAAGAGTACAGAAGCCATCCATAACAGGTCCAGCATAGCAACCTGTAGGTCCTTGACCTGCGTGGGGTTGATCGATAGATGCAGGAACTACATTCTCATCTTTTTCAATGTGTGGCTCTTGCTTGATGACGATGAAGTGCTGTAGGACCACCACCAGGACTCCAAACTTTCCCAGAGCATGAACTATTTCCTTGAGGAAGAAGAGGACTTTTAATTCCTAACACAGTTGGGTTTCGTAAGAGAGAAGGAGACTGCTTTAGGACCTGCCTGCTGGCTGTTGCCTAAAACATTTTGTCCTCCTGCTCTATAAAGCTCTTCGGGCCACACTATTGTTCTCCAATCCCAGATACCACAAGATGATGTGAGGTGGATCAGGAAGGGACATATTATGGCATCTATGACAAGGCTTGAAACCTGAAACTTTTGAAAGAGACATTTGGCCGGGTCACTTTCAGAATGGGGAGGAATTTCATATGTCAGACACAGACAGCACTCCGGATCCTAGTGAAAGAGGAATAGAAAAATAGAAATCGGTCCAGCACGGCGGCAGGGACCCTATATATTCCATGTCGTAATGTAAGGTGGAAACGTTGCTATTGAAGCTGCATGGTGCAACATGGCGGTGTTGGACAAATATTGCTGGAGAAAAGTTTTTCTAATGCAGTCTGGATCCAGGAATGATCATTCATAAAGGTGCGGAATCTGGGGGAAAATGTATCCGTCAGAATCCACCATGACAACTCTGCCAGATTGCCATGATTACCACGGAAAAGCAGCAGTAGTAAAACCACCGAAATATGATGTGCTAAATCAGCAATTCTAAGTTGAAAATATGTTATGATACTGAAGGTGTTCCAGTCAAACATAAGACAGCGCACAAAAAGTCAAAACAAAAACAATGCTTCTTCTGCAGGAAAAGACCCAGCAGTCAGAGCCATAGGCAGAGGAATGGGGAATTGACAGCGCCCCTTCTCCTTTAAACCTTTTGCTGCGGCGGCTATTCCGCCGCAGTCCTAAGGGGCGGGGGGCGCGCAGCGCTCCAACGCTGGTGATGGAACCGCTCCGCCACGCCCCTCGGGTGAGCTGTGCTTGTGACGGAACGGTTCCGTCACGGCCCCGCCCTCTCAATAGAACGAGCCGTGCAGGCGCGAAATCAGCACCGCGCAGGCGCGGCGAGGGGGCCGTGAGGGAACCGTTCCGTCACCAGCACAGCCCACCCAAGGGGTGATGGATTAAACCCAGATCTTTTGACTGGGTATGAGTGTTTGATTGATTCAGATGCTCCGTCCATCACCACCCCCTTTTGTACCGCTTTTGGTCGCCCTAAGTGTGGCAGGGTATGCTCAGACGTGAGTCCCTTGCTCACTTTGCCACTGGATTCAAGCAAGCCGGGCTGAAGACGGCTGGAATGCCTGAAACCGGTCCTCGGAAGCTTGTTTCCGGTCCAGGGAAGACATGGCTTGGCAGTTCGGGCTGGACTGTTCCCATGAGGCACAGGGTCAGACTGATTTGCATATAGCCATGTCTGAACTGGGGTAGCAGAGTGGGCTAAAGAACGGTGATGGATTAAACCCAGATCTTTTGACTGGGTGTGAGTGTTTGATTAATTCAGATGCTCCGTCCATCACCACCCCCTTTTGTACTGCTTTTGGTCGCCCTAAGTGTGGCAGGGTATGCTCAGACGTGAGTCCCTTGCTCACTTTGCCACTGGATTCAAGCAAGCCGGGCTGAAGACGGCTGGAATGCCAGAAACCGGTCCTCGGAAGCTTGTTTCCGGTCCAGGGAAGACATGGCTTGGCAGTTCGGGCTGGACTGTTCCCATGAGGCACAGGGACAGACTGATTTGCATTTAACCATGTCTGAACTGGGGTGGCAGAGTGGGCTAAAGAACGGTGATGGATTAAACCCAGATCCTTTGACTGGGTGTGAGTGTTTGATTGATTCAGATGCTCCGTCCATCACCACCCCCTTTTGTACCGCTTTTGGCCGCCATAAGTGTGGCAGGGTATGCTCAGACGTGAGTCCCTTGCTCACTTTGCCACTGGATTCAAGCAAGCCGGGCTGAAGATGGCTGGAATGCCAGAAATCGGTCCTCGGAAGCTTGTTTCCAGTCCAGGGAAGACATGGCTTGGCAGTTCGGGCTGGACTGTTCCCATAGGACACAGGATCAGACTGATTTGCATATAGCCATGTCTGAACTGGGGTGGCAGAGTGGGCTAAAGAACAGTGATGGATTAAACCCAGATCTTTTGACTGGGTGTGAGTGTTTGATTGATTCAGATGCTCCGTCCATCACCACCCCCTTTTGTACCACCCGAGGGGCGTGGCGGAGCGGTTCCGTCACCAGCGTGGGAGGGGTTAAGGAACTTGTGAAGTGCCAGCACATATTATTAGGAATCTACCATTGCGAAAATCCATCATTTTGGCGGAATTTCTGGCAGCTGGCTACCAGAAAGAGAATGATGACTAAATATGGTGGATTCTCCTCTGCCCGGGAAGTTGAATTGCACAATTTGGTGGCAGAGGGCTGATCACAATATACATCAGATCCCTAAAATAAAGATGTGGTGGTTGTGTGGTCTTTAAAATTTTACATAAATATTTCAACAAGATAAGGCAATGCCTAAAGTTTATCAAGGGAGAGAGTTTTCCTGGGAAGAGAGGCTGTCCCACTTGCAACTATTTAGATGTCTCAAAAGACGCATATTTTCCTTTTTCTGATAGCATCACTCTAATAAAAAGTTGTCTTGTAGTCAAAAAGAATAATTCTACAACACTTATGTCTGAATGACTCCAAAAATCTTGAATCAGTCATACAACCATTAGAATACAAATGCACTGGAATTCAATACGTTTCATGCATCTAATGCGAAGAGCTGGGAACATAAAGGAATCACCAATAGACGAATAAGATGTACATATGTTTTAAATAGATCTGTGCTTTTGGTTTAATGAACACATATACCCGGAGGATATGTGGATTTTTAAAATGAAACCATGTGAAACATTTAAAGTAAAATAAAACACACATAAGCCTCCATTCCTTGTTCATTAAAGCAGGAAACATACTGCAGCAATTTCTTGATCACGGCGGGCAGAAATTGTTTGAGCAGATTGTAAGTCAATCCGTCATTCTCTATTGTGTTCGAAATTAACCTGAAAGGTAATGATGTGGCCATTTACTGAACAATGCTTGAGTCTGGTAACTGGACCGCGGCGATTAACATGAGGCAGCCCACTTTAGCAATGCAGTAAAAACTTCAGTGTTAGAGTTTTAAGTATTTCCAGTTTGTAAACTGTTGTGTGTTCAAGTTGGAGCATGTCAAAATCATAAAAAAAAAAAAAAATAGAGTGGCCGATTGATTTGAGGTTAATGGTCAATGCTAGCGGAGGGCGGAGATGTGGGTATGCGGTGTAGCATTTTATATGTTATCCATGCTGGGATCCTCGTGGTTCTGGGATCGACTCTGAACAGGAACTGCGCCGTATGAGGGGAGGTGTTAGAGTGTGGTTAATGTTGGGTATGAGATCATGCGCAGTGTGTGAGTGTATGCTGAGGATTAAAGAAGTGTTTAACTACAGTTCTCGTGTGGCGTAATTCATCTGCATGCTACAGGTCTGGGGAAGGCGCTACATACGGGATAGACTAAAGCATTTACACAATGCAAATCAAGAAAATGGCTGTATTTTATGATTGCTCTGGTCAACTTAAAAAAAAGGGATAAATCTCTGAATCTTCATGGCAGAGTTTGAAATCAGTACCTATGAAGAGTATATGGGAGAGTTTCGGGACTGTGTATGGACAGAGCTAAATTATGCCTGTTCCCACTAACGACAATCAGTGAGCCACAGAAGGGGAAGAAGATGGTATGAGATGGGTTGGAGACACCTTCAAACCCCTTGGAGTTTGAATATATAGGAACAAAAAAAGATTTTTTTTACCCCAACTATGATAGAGCTATGTCCACGTTGTGCAGGAAGTCCTCCTTCTGAGACAAACTACCTTTCTCCAAGGCAGGAAGGGTCGCACTAACAGAAATTGTAGTGCTACCTAGGCTCAATGTACTACTTTGCCTACATCCCTGTAACTCCACGTCCAAGTTCTTTAAAGAACTAAATACAGCAATACCCAACATTATATGGAGTAAGGAAAGTTGCAATACAGCCGCTAATGCTCCTGTCAAAGTTAAGGAAGGTCTGGGAATTCCAGACTTACATAGTTATTACTTAGTAGCCCAACTGCAGCAGGTAAAGAGATGGGTGGCAAAAACCAAACCATCAGAAGCTAACATGGTGATGAGAGGCCTAAAGGGTACATCCTTTGGAAGCTGTACTTTGGGGAATGTCGAGGTGGGAGGAAGGAGGAGATGACATCAATGGTGATAATGACTGCAAGAAAATTCGGGTAAAATGTACAAGTAAAATAAAAGTAGACCTCACATACGCACCTATGCTACCGCTGTGGAATGCGGAGAAAAAGGAGCCCATCGGAAGAATGGTCAGAGAGTAACCTGGTCAGTAAAGATTATTTGAATGAATGATCGGTATTACAAAATTAGAAGATATATACGCAGGCGGTACATTCAAAATGTTTGTGGAACTCAGAAAAGAATATGAGCTACCGGCAGCACAGTTCCCGAGTTACGACATATTGACACATGCCATACGACATAACTGGAGCTCAAACTGATGAACACCTACAGACAAAACCCAGCAAATAGCTTTTACGAAGAAATGGACTGTAGAGAGGTGACACTATTATATTCAGTAATTTGACAAAGCATGCCAGCTCTTGAAGAATTAGAGCCTGATATAGAAGTTGTCGGAGGAGTTGCTCTGTAACAAACTTGACGGATATCCCATCCAACTTATGACAAGTGCCATAGGATATAATGCACTGGTAATAAGGTGGCAAAAAGATTTGTCACCTTAATGACGGAGGAACCCATCAGCAAAACTATAAAGCAGGTCCTTAGCCAAACTCACATGGAAAGTTCACTTAAATAAGCATTTACAAACAAAGGATGGTGTAGAATCAGAATTATTCTTCAGTTAGTGCAAAAGTTTTCCATGTTTAAATACATTTAGTTGAATTCCCTACATCAAACGTATATAACCCCTAAACGACTACATCACCTATAACCCAGGGTCACAGATACATGCCCTAGATGCAGAGTAGAGTCATTCCTACATAAAGTGTATTAATGTAACAGATTGTTGGGTGAAGGTCACCTACATACGAATAGATTTAACAGGCACACACAAAAAAAACTTGAATAATCCAGAGGCATGCCTAATAGGAGCCATGCCAAAACCCAAAAGGGTCAACATTGAATGTAAATTCATAGATCTATCACTCCTCCTAAAGAAACGCCATTTCATAGGGAATTGGAGACGGCCTGCACCCTCCACGGTACCCAGATAGAAAACAGAAACGGAAAACAGGATGGTAGCAAAGGTTAACTCAATTAGAAACTTAAGTAAGAAGCCAGGAACCACAGACACTGCACAGACTGCACAGGCTTGGTATTCACTGTTAATACAATTCCCGAAAGAGGATCGCCTACCACTACAACTCACCGGAATGCAGAATGAATTATGTGATGCACCAAACACAAGAATAAAGGTATAATATTACTAAAGGCGGACACGAAGGACTAGAACCAGAGAGTTGCAGGCTAAAACATCAGCACACAGCCATAATATAGAAATATGAACGATCTAATTTCTTCATATGCGCACAACATGGGACCTTAACCTCAGGAGTTGAATGCTCACATAACATGTACAGCAAAACAAATAATATCCGTAGTGTAAATATATCTAAAGCTGCTTAAAAAGGTTAATAAAGGTACTTCCCAAAAATATATACTGTAGATGGGGTGGCATATTCACTCCTTGCCTGAGGAGAAACCCTCAAAAGGTGGTGCATGGAACACACGGAATGGGGGTGAAAGCTGGTGACAAAAAGTTCAGTGAGGTATTCATCTGAAAGCAAAAGTGCAGGGTAAAGAGGACATTGCAAAATCCTAATCTTATGGTGCCCAATTTTAGAAGAAATGTTGCTATCCAGTCGTTGACGCCAGTGAGTCAAAACACGCAAATACGCATAGTTGCAGGCTCTGAATGCAAATCAGCATTTGAAACAACACTAACAGATAACAAGGAACTCGATTTAGAGCTGGGTGGTAACAAATAATCCTGCGAATTCTAGAGAAAATATTAATTAAGAAGGGGAATTCATTGAATATATTACCATCATCAGACAACCCCTACAGAGGAGGAAATTCCTTCCAGGAACCTTATCCAAATGTATTATTTCCCCCAAAAATCTATGCATTTCCCATAACTATTAAACTTTAAAATAGGCTTCAAGTTATCTGAGTGTAGGCAGGTGTGAATGCGGAGAGTCCGAGTTTATCATTTCACTCTGAATAGTAACTATTTTATTAAAATACAGTACTTTCTATTATTTGTTATTGGTATTTCGCATCACATAGCACACCTCACAAATAAAGTTCAAGCTTCATTAAATATATAAGCAGTTGTACTTATCACGGTATACATCAGTGCACAGCATATAAGATTTCCATTTTGTAAGCACGACATTATGAGAGCATTAGTTGTCATTACATTACAAGCACAGCAGTACTCTCTTCTGGATTACTCTCTTTTGGATTTGTCACTGCAGTCTCCTAAGCATAAGGAACTCATCCCTCTAGTGCTTACCCATTAGGATGCTTCTCCCTCTGCGTTCAAACCTCCACTATACATCAAGTGCTAATCGGAATCCTCAATTCTCGTACTAAATTATTCCCTGAAGGGACCATGCGGTCTTTCCACTTCTGGCTGCAGGAATGTATACTCCTTTGCCAAGGGATGGCACTTGGTCACATCCAAAAACCATACTTTAACCGTAGGGCTCGAGGCGTGTGGCAGGACATGCCCACACTGCACTTAGCCAATAGCATCATTATCACCCACAATCATCTTGGTGCACACAGAATGACACAGACATATCCCAGGAGTGTTACTCGTGGGCAATCCAGAATATCCATATTTGCAATCCCAGACACTACCCCAATAATCTACTATCAATAATTGCTTGATTGCTTAAGCTGGAACCTTAGGGCAAAACCACGGCAAATGTAGAAGTTGGCTTGTGAATCTCAGCATCCCAGACATTCAGAACTGCAACTGGAGGTGAATCTATGTAGTGATTTTAGGATCAGACATACTTGATCTATGTATTTTAAGTGTAGTAGGCTGTGGTGGCAGCTAGAGGATACCAACTTTGTATGCAAACTGCAGAACGTCCAGCAGGGCTCTGAAATGTCACCCCCTATTTCAGCCTCCCACTGCCTCCCAGCTACCAACATGCCTTTTTGCGAGGCCTTAGTCATTTCATACAAATTGGCCACCCGGCACCTCGCATCCAGGGCCCTGATTATCTGAGGTATTACCTTATACTCAGGGGGTTCTGCAGGGTAGAATGGACGACAAAACCGCACTGTGTCGCAGTCTAGAGAAGGGGAATATATCGAAGGGATTGATGTTCGTATTCTCCGTAAATTGGTCTAACTCAAGAAAACATTATCTCTATGCAGATGCCCCATTTGTTTAATCCCAGCCTTTTCCATTTGTTTACCTCCTCTGAGGCAATTGGTGCTACTGGGTTGTTTGATAAATGTAATGCAAATGGAAATTCATAAAATAGGAACACAGTATTTCTTGTGCTATGAAGAAAGTTGTGAAAAGTGTACCTAACATTATCTATAATCTTAAAACAGGCATTCATGCTGAGCAAAGGTTTAGATTACCACGCAAATCAGCAATCAAAAATGACACAATTGATGCTTAGGGCCTTTGTGACTTGATGTTTTCAGCAAGAGCAACGGGGTAGGATAATATAAAGAATGGTCCAACCAGTCAATCTGTGAAGGTGGTGAGCATATGAGGATATTAAAGTCGAAAATAATAATTTGAATAAAGGAATCTGCATCTGAAGCCAGCATACAAGAAGTTCGGAGTTGGAAGAAGGTTCATTTTCCCACACATACATTAGCAGAACAACGAATCGAGAAAGTTTCATTTGAAGTAGAAGGTACCCAAAAATGTGCCATTATTTTAAAAGGTTGCTCATATTAACAGCCTTGGAATTCTCCAACAGTTGTCCTGCTCCCGGCCAGGAGCTCACCTGCTTCATGAAAAAAATCTAAAAACACATTTTAGGATCTAACAAAGAAATCGATATCTCTCCCTCCTTTCATATTCTTTATCTATGAACCCAGTTACTCAATCCACGAGTGTTGCTGTAAATCAGACTAGTTAAACCTATAGGACTCGTTTAGCCCATCTCACAAATGTAGATTACTCTAGCACTCGAAACAGCTGGATGGATTAGATAAAAGTCCAAAATAACCAATGTAAAAATGCATACCATTTTAAATGGCGTCATCCTCTACAGAAAGCATTCTTGTGTCTTAATTGGTATACGATGCATTCTAATAATCCATGAAAAGTATTGCAAAACTTACTCCACACCAAGTACCCCAGTGATATTATCATGTTTTATCTTGTTTTATCATGTCGAGCCTGGTTTAGGTGGCTACGGGGCAGGAAGGGAATACTAGGTCTGACCATGGGGGTTGAGATTGTTTGGGAATGATTTCCCTTTGCCAGCGGTTTCCCGGGACCCATACTTCTATGGTTCTACAAAGAGGGCCAAGAGCAACCGCTTCCGCACTTGACTCTCAGGGTTGCAGGGTGAGCATTCACAGGCTTCTTAGGCAGGTAGTGTGAGAAAGCTTGAACTCAGAGCTCAATAATCAACTAAGAGACCCAATAAAGTGAATGTCTGTACTAGTGCTTGTCTTTGTGAGATAGGACTTTAAATATACAGATGCAGGCAATACTACACACTCCAATAGTCATATACTTAATTAGTGTCTCTGGGAGCTATATTTCATAGGCGCTACACTTAACCAGTTTCCTCACCATCACCTTTTCAGCACTGTTGCTGGGTACCAGGTCCCCCTCACTCTATGGACAATCAGGAGTATCACGAATTTGGCTCAGGTGCAGATTCAATCTCTCTTAGTTCATATGACCTACTCAGTCTGTTTTACCCTTTCACAGGAAGAAGGCTCTTACAAGTCCTTTGGCCTCCCACATTATACTCCAAGGGGTTCTTCTGTGCGCAGAGTACTAGCGGTCTCTGTCGGCAAGTCTTTTGGGGCAGGCACAGGCCGCTTTTGTCAGTGCATCCATCTAGCCATCTTCTCACAAAAGCTGTGCTAGGTCCCGTAAGACTGGATGAGGGTCTGGAAGGTTTTAGGCCCACCCACAACAGATGCAGACTTTGGCACAGGGATCAGCAGTCCTGAAGTGGTGCAGCCCAGAGTTTAAGGACGGTTGTAGGAGGATCCAGCACAATTGGTAGCTGTAGCCTACGCCTTGGCTAAAGTTTCGGAGATGAAGCCACATTTGAATTTTCAGCATTTCAACAGTTGCAGTTCTGCTTGGGCCTTTAGAGGTCAAGCTATCGCAGCCAAACGGTTGCTGTTCTTGTCCAGACCTGGAATTAGAGCCTGTGGAAAGGAGGGGCCCACATTTACCAAGTTGATCCTGAATCACTCACATGTAGTTGGCTTCTCACTGGGCATCCCACAGGCAGTGGGGATCTGGTGGACCTCACTCTTCCCAGAGTTTCTCCCATAAGCAGGCACTTCAAGATAGGCACACATCTCCTCCAGCAGGATAGCCAGACTCCGGTGATGTCCCCTCAGCTCCGAGAGACTGGCTACCAGGCAGTCAACCAGGTTTAGTTGTACAGCAGTCTTCTGAGCATTCTGAGGAGCACTCACTTGGTCACAGAGACCTCCCTTTCACATAGTTTGCAGTTCCAACTCTTACCTTTACCATCCACCAAATAGCAGTGATCAGGGAGACTTATGAGCAGTATGTTGCTAATCAAAATACCGTATAGAAAATCTAAAGGAGCCCTGTCGCCAGTCCCCTCACATTAGTGTATGGGTCTCCTACTCCCAGATGGAGGAATGTAAGCAACACACTTTCAGAATTTGTGAGCACAGTCCTCAACCACCATCGTAAGCTACACCAATCCTGATGCTTCCAAAATGGATCCCACTGGCCTCAATACTCTGGCTCATTCACACACCATGCACGTGCTACACTAGTTACACATGCAACCACACTTAACATGCACTCAGGATGTAATCACAAGGGCGCGGGCAGGTACACATAAGTGGAAGTTTACACAGGTGTGCCAGTAAGCCTCAATCCGAGTGAGTCAGATTAAAAGGTCTGGTCACACTAAGGATTCCTTTCACCACGGTACACTGCCAAGTCACAAAAGGGACAGTAGTCCATTGTCACTAATGAGAGCATGTGTGGTGCGTCTCTCTGGGTCACAAACAGGTCTATGACTTCTCACAGTCAGGGGACAGGCCTAGGTTTCTGCACACACTTTTATTAGTGTGATGCAAGGGCCAAAATAAAAAGTCAGGATACCAAAATACAGACTGTCAGGCACTCAGGGGAGGGGATCACTTACGTGTTCCAAGCAGGGGACAGTCCCCTTCCACCAAAGGTACTATTAAATCTGGGGGTGGAGGGCAGTAAATAGAACACCCACTATTTCAGAACTTACCAGAGCCACTGTAAGAGGAGGATGACGGTGTCCGTCTGGAGAAGCTTTTTACTGCCAAACTCTGCCCCCGCTGTTTCCGTCGCCAGGCTGTTCTGCATTTTGAATCAATACTTTGTTTGATCCTGTACCAGTCTGACTCTGTGATTCCGAATTTGTAAAAGAGATGACCTGCAACAAGAATAAGATGACATTATATTGTAATACATTTTAGTAAAGTACGTATTAGTATACTCAGGCGGCACTTAAAGACTCATGTTGTTAACACTACGTTAGATAGCCAATAGGTAAGTACATTCTATTTTACAGCTTTGAACAATTTATCAGAATATAAACACGTATTACACAGTAGAGGTATAAAATGAAAGCAAAGCAGATCAGCTTTACCCATCAAAAAATATAAGACTATCTAATGATCAGAAGCTTAAAGTTAAGTATAATAAAAGGCAACACAAAAGCACCCAGTCCCAATCGGATTGTACGGCAAGAGAATTATAGTGGTTATCAGTCCTATAATTCCAAAAGACTTGCCACATCAGCTTTAACATTTCCAGTTGACAGAGTAGATAAAATGATACTGTCTTCATTTGAATTAGTTTTGCCACTTCAACAAATAATATAGCAAACTAATGAATAAGTTACTTACCTTCGGTAACGATGTATCTGTAAGAGATATTAGTGGTTATAGATTCCTTACCTTAGATTTACCTCCAGGTGTCAGACTGTATCCGGAGAACTATTTTTGTAGCAGTACCCCTACACGGCGGTAGGTGGCATCAGTCGACTAGGCGTTTGTCCTCAGTGTCCAGGTCTCCTGGATGATATTGCAGTGTCTAGTTAAATGCTGCCCCTGCGTGCTGATGTCAGTTTTGACATCACTTTTCACACCAGAAGTGCAGAGCCATGCAAGACACTGGCCACTGGTGCACATATCTAGGGCCATGGCCAGAGAGTTCCTATCCCTAGAAATCAGTTCTCAGAACAGGGAGGATGGGCAGGGCAGTAAGAAATCTATAACTACTAATGTCTCTTACAGATACATCGTTACCGAAGGTAAATAACGTATTCATCAGAAAGAGACTGTAGTTTTAGATTCCTTACCTTAGAATAGATACCCCAGCAATGCCAACCCCGGAGGTAGGTCTGCAAACTAAGTTCACACCAGGAAGTCCGGGAGAACAGAACAGCTGAAAAAGCTGTTTCTCCGGACTTGGCTGTCCACGAAGTAATGCTTAGTAAACACGTGCAGTGATGCCCACGTCTCTGCCTGGCAGATGTCAACCAGCGGAACTCTACGTCCCAAAGCAGTAGTAGCTGCCGGCGCCCTGGTAGAGTGGGCGCTCAGTCCTACTGGAGGTTCCTTTTTAGCCAAAGAATAACAGATCTTAATGCATAGGAAAACACATCGAGAGATTGGACGTTTGTGCACTGCCCAACCTTATTTATTTATTTATTTATAAAGCGCCAGAATCGACCCCCGAAGAACGGGCAGCGTATTGAGAACTGTCTGCTGAGAATCAAAAACAGAAGAGAGAAGTCTTGAGCTGTTTCCTGAAGTGGAGATAATCTGTACACTGTCTCAGTTGCAAAGGAAGCTTATTCCAAAAGCGGGGGCCCAGATAGGATAGAGACTTCCCGCCCACTCTGGCACTTTTAATTACAGGTACCTGAAGTAGGGATTTAGATTCTGAGCGGAGAGACCTCCGAGGTGTGTAAGGAATGAATTTGTCCTCAAGGTAGGTAGGACCAGAGTTGAACAAGGCCTTATATATAATACAACAGATCTTAAACTTCACTCGCTCCCGTATAGTGAGCCAGTGGAGCTGGTAAAGCAGAGGGCGGAAAGCAGTCCTGGGAGGGGCATTGAGGATCAGGCGGTCTGCCGTATTCTAGACAACCTGCAGTCTGTCGAGGGCAGCCTTGTTGGCGGAGACCAGCAGACCATTGCAATAATCCAGACGACTTAAGGTAAGTGCCTGGGTCAGTGTCTTCAGGGTGGAATCAGGGAGCAGAGGGAAGATACAGTGCAGCATACCCAGCATATGAAAACAGGAGCCGGCTGTCTGAGCGGCGTGCTCTTTCATAGTGAGGGCCTGTTCAAGGCGAACGCCAAGATTTTTGACACAGGTTTTCGGAACCGGAGGGGTACCCACATCAGTTGGCCACCATCTAGGGGTCCATAACATTTGGGCCTCACCGAAAAGGATGATCTCCATCTTTCCCACATTGCACTGAAGTAGATTACACCTCATCCATTGTGAAATAATTCTCATTCCTGAAGAGAAGGTCGCCTGCACGGATGAAATAAACTTTGCAAACGGAAAGAGCAGCTGAGTATCGTCAGCATAGGAGATGGGAATAAACCTTAACAGTTTGGCCAAGGGAGCCACATAGATATTAAACAAGGTCGGGTTCAGGCAAGAGCCCGGAGGTACTCCCTTGGTCAATTCTGTTGGGGCTGAACGATATGGGCCGAGGTTAACAGCCTGCGAACGAAAAGATAGAAAACTCATCAGCCACTGAAGAGTATCTAAGTCCAATCTCCTCTAGTCTCCTGAGCAGTATCTGATGGAAAACCTGTTGAACGCGGCGGATAGGTCCAACAGCACCAGAATCGTGGAATAGTCCCTATCTAGGGTCATCCTGATGTTATCAGTGACCGCTAGTAGGGCTGATTCTGTGCTGTGTTTAGGCCGAAAACCTGACTGGGAAGGGTTAAGGCTACCCGTCCGTTCGACATGATTGGAGAGATGTATGTTTATGTGCTTCTTCAATAACTTGCTCAGGAAAGGGAGGAGAGAAATAGGACGGAGATTGGAAAGCTCAGTCAGCGGGCCTTGGTGTTCTTGCAGATAGGCATGACCTGTGCTGCTTTCCATTCTAAAGGAACAAGGCCCTCTTTCAGGGAGAGATTAAGAAGACGCACAATGGAATGGGACAGATGACAAGCAAGGGAAGTGGTGATCTTAGCCGGGATGGTGTCCAGAGGGGAGCCTGATTTTACAATACGAATCGGTGACTCTACCGCTACCGCTACCTGTGTAACCGGGGGGAAACTTTCCAGTAATTGAGTAGCTATCTGCGCAGGCACATCAGGAGGTATGATGATTGTGGAATGCCTCCCTGAAAAAACAATTTTATTATAAATTAGCTCTATTTTCTGTGTAAAGAAAGTTCCGATGTCATCACACAATTTTTGTGTAGGAGCTACTGGGTTCTCACAGGCTATAGGGTTAGTAAAGGACTGGAGAACGCGGTATAACACTTGGGGGTCATTTTGAGCCTGATCCCATTGCAGTGGTGCTAACTGATCAATAGCACTAGAAACAGTCAGATTGCACCTTTCTTGGTGCCCACATAACCCACGAAGAGTTGATCGTCCACCCGGAAGTCTTTAGTAAGGTCAAGGTAGAAAGACAGCGCACGTTTTTGGTCCAGACGGTGGAGTCTCTCCCCCTTTTTGGAAGGGTGCGGAGGCGGGAAGTAGGTGGGCAATGTGATGGCCTGACCTATGTGAAAAGAGGTAACCACTTTGGACAGAAAAGAGGGCATTTAAACTGCCATTTCAACCTGACAAAATAAACCTTTTGCCAGGCCTAAGCCTTCTTTTTTACTATTATAAGCCACCCTTAAGGTAGAGCCTAAAGGCTCAAAGGACAGGGTGCATTGTATTTAAAAAGTAGGACATGTGTACTTCAGTTTTTACATGGCCTGGCAATGAAAAACTCCTACATTCTCCTACATTTCCTACATCTCTCCCATTGACTAACACAAGGTTACCTTATTACATTTAATAAGTGCTAACTTTGGATTGCGAGTAGATAGAAATATATTGTTTACACTCAATAATTGTAATTTTAAATCCTCTTTAAGCAGCAATTCTGAAAACGCCACTATTAGAAACTCCAAAAAGAACAATTGATGGACGGAATGTCAAACATTCATCCCCAGTACAGAGATCTAGACCTAAATCCATAATTTTGTTGCTCACCACACCATTCCGATTTGGACCCAGCCATATATGCAAATGAGTCTTGATACCCATGGGAATAGTCCAGTCCGAAACGAAAAGCCAGGTCCCTCCCTGGACTGGAAACAACCATCCTGGGACCGGTTTCGGAGGGTCACCCATCAGCCAGGCTAGCTTGACTACAGTGGCATAGCAAGTCACTATTCTGAAATTGCCACTTTTAGAAAGGTGGCATTTTTTTAATCCCAACCATTTGTGCCTTCTGCCAGTATCCTGGGTCACATGACTGTAAATGGATCTGATGTTGGGGTTTTTGTATTGCCTCCAGACAGTAACACCAAGGGGTTTTGGGTGTGGACAAAATGGGTCATCCTGGCAGGATGACTGGGAGGAGCACTACACAGCCCCACTTTCACTTCAAAGGGTTTTACTTCCTGCGCACACAAAGGAATTTACACCCAGCCTGGCATGCCTTTTGTCATCACCAGTTTAGTACATTGACAGGGGAAGAACCTTTCAGAACCAGATGTATGGCCTGGAGAGAAATCCCCCCACACAAAGGCTGGCACCAAGTATATAATTGGACTTCCAGAGCCACCTTTCAGAACACTCTTGGACCTGTGGAAGTTACAGAAGAAGGAAAGCCCTGCTGCCAGAGGACTGCCCTGCTGCTTGAAGGACTGCTTTGCTTCCAGAGAAGAAAGACTGGACCGGCTTGCCTTCATCCCAGGCTAACTAGAGTGACTCCGAGGGTTAGTTGGTTGAACTCCCGGGTGAGCTCCAGGGACACAACAAGCTTCCGAGGCCTCCCTGCAACTGCCCAGCTGCAAATGATCCTACAACTGTAACTCCTGAGCCCCACTGGCCTCTGCTGGAGTGAGTGCCTAATACCCAAGAGGTGCCTCCTCAGATTCTAGACCCTTGGCTGGCATCAGAGTGTACTCCTCCCAAGCAAAAGGTGAAAATCCTGAAGTCTGGGCTGCTCATGGCCCATTTGTTCAAGACTGCAGGCCTGTAGTGAAGCCCCAGTAACACCTCCTCTTCATGTTGAGAGCAACCTCCAGCGATGACCGACAACACGAGACCCACACTTTGCACTACAGCAACTGTGTGACAACTGCCAACACGCATCTACAGTAATGCCCATCCGTGACATCTGACCAGCTCTGTGCGCTACAGCAATGACTGCCGCCAGCACTTAGCATGGTCCTTGCTAGCTACTCCACCGTGAACAGAACTCTTCGCAATATACTTTGAAGGTAACTTTTCACATATAGAGTACATTTTAAAACTTTTAATTTTGCTATTTTTATCTGTATATACTTTATTAATCTGCTAATATTATTTAATTGTATAAATTGCAACTGACCCCTGAATAGGAATCGCACATCCCCAGGGGTCTACAAACCACAGGATAAGAACCACTGTGTGATCCCATATCTTCGTTATCTTGGTACAATTTCACAACAATAATCACCATACTGATGGGGGACCTCAATGTCAAGATTGGAAGCAACAACACTGGGTACGAAGAAGTCATGGGCAACCTTGGCCTTGATAACATGAATGCAAGGGTGAAAGGCTTGCAGATCTCTGTGCCCTGATCTTTCTGGTGATAGACAGTAGTGTATTCCTACACAAAAGAATACACAACACAACATGGGTGTCACCAGACCATTCAACAGAGAATCAGATCGACCATGTCTGCATTGCCAAGGTCCTTGCAGGATCTGAGAGTGATGCGAGAATTGGAAGTGGAGACAGACCATCAACTTGTCGTTGCCAGGCTAAAGCTCAAGAATGGATGGATTCGACAATCAAACGCCAGCTACATAACACAACTCTCCTCAAAGATGCACAGAATTGGAGTAAATACTCAGTCACCCTCAGTGACAAGTTTCAAGTTTTGTAAGAACTAGAGGACAATAGAGACCCAGTAGAAAGTCAATGGGAGAAGATCAAGGAAACAGTGACATCCACCTGCCAGGAGGTTCTAGGTCCCAAGAAACACCAGCATAAAGAATGGATCTCCACCAAGACTTTCTGCAAAATCCAAGAGAGAAAGGGAAAAAAAACATATGGTCAACACCAGCCAAACAAGAGGAGAAAAAGCTAAACTCAAGGCAAATACACCAAAACTAGCAAGGAAGTAAAGAGAAGCTTAAGACCAGACAAGCAAAGATTCATCGATGGTCTTGCCACAGAAGCAGTAAGCCATAGAAACTTGAAAGAACTCTACAACATAACAAGGAAACTCCAGATACAGCAAGCCAGAAAGACCTGTTAAAAACAAGGCTGAGAAGACATTCATGGGTAACGAAGGTCAACAATGAAGATGGGTGGAGCACTTTGGAGAACTGCTAAACCAGCTGTGAAGCAATCTCCACCAGACATCCAGCCACTGACAAGGGCTTGCCAATCGACTGCACAGACCAACCAAGGAAGAAATACGGCAAGCCATCAAACATCTAAGAAATGAGAAGGCAACAGGACCTGATATTCCTGCAGATGAACTGAAGGCAGAGATTGAAACATCTGTAGACATGCTGTTTGGAATGATCTAGGAAGAGGAAATGGTGCCATCAGGCTGGAAGGAGGGACATCTCATCAAGATCCCCAAGAAAGGTGACCTGAGTAACTGAGCAATCTATCAGTCTAAGGCAAAGTGTTCAACAGAGTCATCCTGAACAGAACAAAGGAATACGTTGGCAGTCAGTTGTGAGACCAGCAAGCTGGCTCTCACATAAAATAGGTCAGAAACAGACCAGATTGCAACACTACACATCATCATTGAGCAGTCGTTGGAATGGAACTCTCCCCTTTATGCCAACTTTATTGACTATGAGATGGCATGGACAGAAAGACCCTTTGTAAACTTCTCCCCCACTACAGTGTACCAGATAAACTCGTAAGAATCATCAGGATCTCCTACAAGAGGAACTCTTACTGCAAGATAGTCAATGGAACAACTTACTGAGGCCTTCCAATGAAGAACCCCAGTCCACCTGGGTTGTAGCTCTCTCCTCTGGTCTTCCTAGAGGCCATAGACTGGATCGAGAAGATATCCACAGCAAGTAGAAGAAATGGGATCCAGTTGTCACCTTGGATGCAGATCGCCAACCTGGACTTTGCAAATGACCTGGCCCTACTACCCACTACCCATCTGCAGATGCAAGAGAAAAACATCAATGTGGCAACCACATCAGCACAACTTGGCCTCATCATTCACAGGGGAAAAAGAAGATCCTGAAGGCTAACACGGTCAGCACAATTGCAGTCACTCTTGCAGGCAACGCATTGGAAGAGGTTGAGGCCTTCATCTACATAGCAGTGTCATAGACAAGCAGAGCGGCAGAGACACTGATGTCAATGCAAGAATCAACAAAGCAAGGACTGCCTTCATTCAGCTAAAGAAGATGTGGCGCTTCAAGGACCCAACACTGCAAACCAAGATCAGGATTTTTAACACCAACGTAAAATCGGTCCTTCTGTATGGAGCACCTACTCAGAGGACAACAGTGACCATCACCAACAAAGTCCTGACCTTCATAAACACCTGTCTGAGGAAAATCCACCAAATCTGATGGCCAAACACCATCAGCAACAATGACCAAAGGCAGCAGACTTCCCAACTTCCTCTTCATGAAGAAATCATGAAAAGAAGCTGGGGCTGGATAGGTCACACTCTCCGCAACCCCGCATCAAACAACATCAGGCAAGCCCTGTCCCTCATGGGAAAAGTAAAAGAGGCAGGCCAAGAAGCATCTGGCACTGAGGGCCCAAGTCTGACTGCAAGAAGATGGGTTAGACCTGGAGTCAGATCGAAAGAAAAGACCAGGTCATAGATGGCTGCATGATGGCTATCCCCAGGAGCATGTATAAATATGTAAGTTTTAAATACTACTCCACAAAGAGTAGTTTTCAGGGATGTGTGTAGTTTAGGTGCATCGAGACCTAAAATGATTAATGATTTACCTGCATTCCAATGTCTTTAATTCCATGCCAGCCTTGTGGAACACTTGTTAATTTTAAAGATTTTAAAGCGAATGTTGAGAGCCTTTTAATTAAAGCATTTTTTCCTAATTTTTTCTACTGTCACACTTTAAATAGAGGATGATGATCATTTCCATGTACAGGCAAGCCTTCATGCAGAGCAATTCCAGGAAAGGTCCTCACTTACTTTTCTTGCCTAGAATTTTAGTCGGCAATTTGAGTTACAACTCCAAGAACTGGCCACAAACATGCCTGCCTTCCTGCGTCAGTTTGTCCTGAGTTCCCTGAACAACACCTGACTAATTAAAAGCACGGTACTGGACGATAAAATAGAGACATGGTTCTCTCAAGTAGGCTTGTGCATATTTTCCCAGGAAAAAGTCTGTGGATGTGGTTAAAAGCTGTCTCGGAATCTATGCCCAGCATAACAAGAGGTGTTTTATATTACTGTGATGAATCAATTGGGTCTATGAACAATAATACGATTATATTTACATGTCTGGACAGGATCCAAGAAGACCATCTACAGACAAACATTTAATAAAGGTACTTCTGGCATGCTAGTGGCATCTGAAAATGTATGGAATCTGATGTTAATATTTTGTCCTTCTTGCACAATGTCTAAAATTTAGATCAGAACTTCCAGGTGTGATGATTCTCACATTTTACATCACAGAGAGTAGGATATATTTTTCTGTCATCTCATGGTAATATATGATAAAGCAGGCCTAAAAACATAGCTTGAGATGTCTGCAACGAGGTCCTGATGGTGGAAAACTAAATCAAAATATTTCCATAAAGTTTCATATCAGTTCCACACCCGAACTAAAAAGTTTCACAGTTCATGCAATAACAGGCTTGCTGCCTGGAAATATCCTGATGCTAAGATATTCTAAAGTGCTGTGCAAACAGGCAACTAAGGGGTGGTAGAACTTCCCAGTTATTGATTTAGGCAGGGCAATTCAAAGCAAAAGCACACCTTTCTCATTACAAAATGAAATTAACAACGGTATTAAAGTACAATGCTTACTTCCCGCTATGCTGATTGGCATTTAGGGGAGCAACGAAAGACCTGCGCTGCTGAGCTCTTAAGAGTGCAATAGGTTTGGCAAAATTCAGTACTATATTTCAAAAGGTTTAAGTGAGTAGAATATCTGTGCATTGAAATAGTAGTAATAGTGAATGTGTAAAAGGGATTAAATGTATTTGGGTTTAAGTTGAATGAGTGTGTTAACATTAACATTAGAGCAATCATTTTTAAAGGTATTTGTATGCCAATCATTTTAACACTAAAATTACGGAGGAACAGCAACCCAACAGCCAGTGCTTCATTTCTGAAAGAATGAGTGCCGGTGCCCAAATTTCTGCCCAGAAGCCCACAGCCCGTGCAATTAAATGTGAGCATGCCCAATGTGGAGAGGTGTGGCTCAATGATTAGAGCGGCAGACCCTGATGCAGAGGTCTAGCCCGGGACCAGGGTTCAATTCCCCGCCTCGGCGGGTCTTGGGCTCAAAATTCCACAGACCTGATAATTCTCGCTTCGGTTCCTATTCCAATCATGGAGTCCCACTCTGCAACTCTGGGCAATAGCTTGCTTAATCTCCACAACGGCCCCCACAACGCTAAGGATGCCTGGTCTTCACCTTGGGGGTGCCCAGGAGTGGACGCCTCACAGGGAAAGCCAGGATGGGTTCCACAGCGGTATTCGTACAAGCGCCTTGAGACCCTTGCTATACAAGTATCAATTTATCAATTTACAATACCAAGGCTGGTAGTGTTGGATCCAACTCAAACACCTTTAATTCACTGCCGGACTCTCCTTAGAGAGACGTGGCAAAGAGGAGACAGCAGGGACTAAGATGGACTGCACGACAAAAGCAGAAAAAAACTACCATCGACAGAAAATATGCCCAAGTCCAAGCACCAGTTTGTTCAGACAAAAGGAGACACATGGTGGCTGCATCCAGTGTCTGTAGTTTGGTGGCACTGCACTTAAGTAATTGAAATGAGGAAGACAATATTTAGGGTTAGCAACCTCAAATAACACGTGTTCACAGGCCTAAAAGACATGCATATGAAAACACACAGCAACTTAAAGATTCGGCTATGGTATAATAAAAGGTGAACAAGGAAATTCATATGTAAGATCTGTCTTAAAGTGCATCACAACAGGCGACTTTGATAAGGGGGGCTGACCATGTAAATGCAAAAAAAAGAGAGGAAAAAATAACCTTAAGTAGTGCCATGGGTGAGTCCTTGCCTGGCCAATGACAGACCACCCAGAAGCAGGTCAGAGAGCTTTTCCTGTAATGGATTAACCAGGGGGCTCTCTCAACAGGCCACAAAGTTTGAAAGCTTCCAAAATAGATCAACTTTGTGACGAATGATGAGCAGCCAAGATGACATCCACAATATTGTCAGACAGGTCAAAAGCACTTATCTGGTTCCACTCAATTTCTACTCATGCAGGTGTAGATTGTGACAGTTCAGATGAAGAGCACTTCCCTGTTGCTGGGACAGTAAGCTTCCCTGAAGAGGAAGACAGAGTAGCGGACATTGGACTCCATGAAACACTCAGCAGTTCAGAATACCAGACCCTTCAGCCCAATCCAGTGCTATCGGGATGACCAGAGCCTCGTCCCTTCAGACCTTCTTCAGAACCCAGGGAAGCAGTGATAGAGCAGAAACACAAAATAGAGCAAACCGAGTCTCAGAAGAAGCCTTGGGGTAGAAATTCCAGGTTGTAAAAATCGAGACACTGAGCATTCTCGCTGCTAGCAGAAACATCTATGACCCCACAGGGAGAAGAAGGCTTGAACTACCTCTAGGTGCAGGCACCATTCATGGCTGACTAAATTACTACTGCTACCTTTGCCCGAATGCCAGGTGGTTGACTGTCAGGGAAGTCCCTTTAAGGCTGAGCCCCCTCTACAGTTGCAGCTCTTTCTAGCACAGCATAAGAGACCCCACAAGGACCCTGCTTGTCTCAATATGACATGACAGCAGTTTTCTCCTTCAGGGTCTGTACAGGCTTTCTGCTGATAGATGGTATGAAGGCCTTCAGCACCACCAATCTGACGTGTAACTCCAGGTGACATAGAGCCTCTGCTCCAATGGATACCAGAGGCCTCTGATTTCCAAACCACCAAGGGGTAGGTTTACCTAGGGGAATCGTAGAGACTGAAAATGTGTTATCACAATCTGCTCTGGATAGAGTAAGGAAAACAGCCAGTTACAAGTCATGTTGGCCACTGTCAACTGCAACTGAAGGTCCTGGAGTTGTCTTGTCTGCAATGCAGATGCCGTATTGGAGGTATCACTACTGCAAAGCCCACTTAAGGGAGAGGTTCCATGGTACAGCCCATGTATGCTTACGGGCATGAGGCACCATAAGGATGCATGAGCCAAGTAGACTAAGAAACCTCAGAAACGTCCAGCTAGAAAATAGGAATGTACACAAATAATCCAGATCATATCCTTATTGTCATAGACTCGCTGGAGGGCTGGAAAGGCTTTAAATGCCACTGCATCCAGGATAGCCCATATAAAGAGAATAGCCTGTACTAGCCAAAGGTGGGATTTTGGCTAGTGGAGTAGAGAATCCCAGGGAGGGCAACAGGGACATAGTCATGAGTAGGTGGTCTGTGACTGGCTTCAACAAGCCTGCATTCACCAGCAAGTCTTCGAGGTACAAGGATATGTGTATCCTTGTCCAGCACAGAATGGCACAACCACCACCATAACCTTCTCAATTACTGGAGGGGCCAAAAGGAGGCCAAAAGAGAGGATGGTAACATGGAAGTGTTCTGACCCACAAGGAAGTGGAGTAAACACCAGTGGGACTAAAGAATGTGTATATGAAAGAACACTTTCGACAGGTCTGGGGACAGCATCCAATCCCTTGGGCCCAGGGCAGATACAACGTGGGCAAGGGTCAGCATCTCGAATTTGTCTTTTCGCAGAGAGGCACTCAGGAACTGAAGATCAAAAATCAATCTTACCCACTGACTTTGCTGGCAAAGAGGCAAAGAAGTAGCAGGAGAAGGACCTCATATCTCCTCTGACTCGGGCATTCTCTCTATTGCTCATGTGACTAGCAACAAATAAGCCTCTTTGGCAGAGGTAGCGGAATAAGCTTTCGAAGTCAGAACAAAAAATGAGGGAGCAAGAGGTGGAGTAAATAGGAAAAGTAGAGCCTAACCATGTTTGAAACCTGCAGGACCGATTGGCCAGAGGTTATGTATTGTGCTGCCCACCAGCCACAGCTGATCATCAGAGAGGCTTGGTAGTCGCCACAGGCTGCTTGGTAGTGGCCACGGGATGCTACAAAGAGTTTGAAGACTGACCTTGCTGGAGGCCACAGCCTTTCATCTACAATGTTCTTTTATGCCACGAAAGGCTAGGCAGGCTACTGCACCAGCTAGGACGATTGTTTTTAGTGGCAAGCAAGTCCCCCAGGATAGCCTGGGAACTTACAATATTGTTGGCGAAATTAGCAGGCCAAAGACAGCAAGAATCACCAGGTGCAGGCCACACCACAGCAAGCTTTGGACCACTCCAACGCTGAGAAAGCCTTGTTCCCAAATGCTTGGAGCCATCAAATGTTGTACCCATAAGGAGTGCCTGCACCCACCCTAAACAGCCTTTTGCATGTGTCCACGCAGGACACCGAATAACCACACTGAAGCCTATAGCACGGCAATACACCCTGTGATGTCTAACCAAGCCGAAAAATGTATCCAAGTGCATCTTATCCATCGTGGACCATCTGGGCAACGTTACTCCAGGACTCCCTTGCGAGGGTGGGCAAATCTTGTTCACCATGTCACAAAATGTACATACGCAAGGGGTATACCCATATCACCCTCCTATACCTGGATACGGAACACTATCATATGCAAAAAGAGATAGGCACGGAGGAATTAATATATAATTTTATTTTATAATAGGGAACATTCAATTTTCATTAGTCTATAGTCCTACACAAAAATATTGACCAAATTACCTTAAGACACACATACGCAATGGGGCAGATCTTTGAACAAAAACCTTGTAACAATCATAAGCACAAGGACATACAAAAATACATATAAAGTATATACAACAAACAATTATGTACTCAACTCTACGTTGCCAATACCCAAAAATGTTTATATAACTAGTGTTCACACACTTATTCTTGGTAATCCACTCAGAGGTAGTCAAGATATGCACATAGGCATGGGGACGTGCCACTAACCTGTGTACAAGCCGCTTCGTGAGGAGGAGAAACGCCGTTGCCTGTTCCCTGCTAGGGGAGAGCTGGGGGAGTGTTGTTGCTGACACTGACTGCGGGCCGCGCCGTGAGAACAGAAACGCGGCTGCTGCCTGCTCCCTGCTGGGGGATTGTTGCTGCCACAGATCACCCGTGCCAGGAGACCACCGCGGACCGCGCACTGCCTGCCTACAACATCCAGCAGGCAGTGCGGTCTCGTGTGAGGTGACGGCCGGAAGCCCCGCCCCCTGGGACCTTCAAAATCGGCACCGGAGCAACGCGCAGCGGGACGCGTGCGGGTCTCGCACGGGGCTAAGCCCGGGCAAAGGGCGGGCCGTCTGAGGCCGTCCGAGGTCGGACAAGGTTGGGTTGGGCCAGGAACTCTGCCCAAATATCTACAGGCCTACAGACGTTCATTGAGCTGCAAACTTATCGTCTGTCAGGTAATTCGCTTCTTTATATTCCAACATTACGTCCTGTTACCTAGCCATCTGCACACATGCCTGGTTTGCCTGGTAAAAAGTCAACGCCTGCAACTAACACTATGGAGAACTATTTAGTCCAGGTAGTGGCGAAAATAAACAGTGATAGAAGGTCCTCTCTGGGTTTGGATTCATCCACACAATCCCCACTAGTAGATATAGAAACAGAGGATCCTTTTAACCTGACAAACACTAGCCTCTCTGGAGTGGCACAAGCTCCCTCACAGGATACTGTCACCATTCAACCAAGTGGCATAGTGGCCAGCACCGAAGATATCAACGACATTGACGTAGTGCCTCTGAGTCCTATGATCTGTGAGCTTATTACCCCTCCCATTGTTCCAATTCCAGCACCAAGGATTACAGGGGTCAAAAGAAAAGCTATACAAAAACGACCGGGGTTAAGGTCAGCCAAAAACAAAATTGCAACACCACCAAGGAAAACCTCTTGTGTGGAGGAGGATGATCCCTCGGGGGAAACATATGCAACCTTCTCTAATATTCTACTTCAGAAATTTTGCAGTCTGATGGACATAAAAATCAAAGGTATAGTCAAACCTCTGATAAGCAAAATTGATAAGCTATCCGCTGAAGTGACTAAACTGGAAGGTCTCCTTGGTAAAACGCTGGGTGAAGTAGGGAAACTCCCTGAAGTCATTACGTCCAATGTACAACCTCTGGTTAATGACATTTTAGCAAATAAATTGCCACCCACTGTTATTCCAAACCCCCCAGTGGCTCCTCTGATGAACCTACCGGAAATTAGCTCTGGTGTTGCACCCCCCGCCCATTCTATTGTTGAACCTAATACCTCGAAAGGGTCATTTGAGCTGGTGGTGGAAGCCTCGCCATTAGTTCTTGTTTTAGCAAATGTACCCCCTCTGGCTTCCGGTGAAGCTGAATCAACAGCATCGCTTGTAAATAAATCTTTATCTTGGCTAACCAACAACATGGCCATATCTTCGTGGGGGAAACAGCAACTGGCCGAGGAACTGGTAAATGCAAGAAGAGTGGAGTGGATTGGGAACAGAGAAAAAAAGTTCAAGGGCGATTGCGTTGTGCTTAATCTCTCACACCCTGGTGCATTACCAAACATACTGCCTAATATTTTTCCGCCATAGAGACGCTCCACTTCTATCGTACCACTGACCCTTGACTTCTTTTATCCTCGAAAAGGCAGAGGCCCCAATCCAAGCACCTTAAGAACAAAATGGAACGTTGTAACCAAAAGGGCTAGTAAGAATTTTGGTTCCGTTGAGTGGGGACTAGGTTTAGAAAACAGATTCTCTGCTCTTTCCAATCTAGATGCTTGTGATTGACAAATAATTAATTGTTTGCCTCAGCTGCAAATACCCTCATCCTTGTGTGCAACAGGGGGGCATATTCGAGCCATTGGCTCTTCAAACGAGTTATGTACTCCAGATGTTTTAGTAGGATTAACAAATCTAATAGTAGAAGGTAATGCCAATGTGGATGTAAATACGAACAGGCCTGTTCTCAGTTCTGATTTATGTGGGGAGCATGCCTCTGGGAACCTACTATCTTGGAATATAGCTGGGCTATGTTCCAAAATGGACTGTGGAGAGTGGTTTGAATTCGTCAGCAAGTATGACGTCTGCATTTTCCAAGAAACTTGGGCCTGTGATCCTGTTTATGCATTGGGATATCTGAATTATTATGTACCGGCCACCAAAGGTCCCAAGGGGAGACCAATGGGAGGTCTCACTATATGGGTCCGTCAGTCCCTGAAGATCCTAGTAAAAAATATAGAGCTAAATCACAAAGACATCCAGCTCATTAGACTGGAGAGGGACTCCTCTACTCCCATTGACATCTATAACTTATATGTTAGAGGGGGAAATGCTGGTAAATCTACGGTCTTATCGTCACTGTACAGTTACCTAGACACTCACTCTTCTGGGAATAACATCATACTGGCAGGAGACCTAAACCGTACTTTTGAACCCCTTGATACTGGTGAGGCTTTTTTAGTTGCGGAGGAAGATAATCTGTGGGAAATCCCTGCACTTGATTTAACCCCAATAACTCGCTGGACCGAGGATATCTTAAGCCTGAATGCTATGTGCCTTGAATATGGGCTAAGGGCTCTGAATGGTCGTACCAAGTCAGACAGAGTATCAGCCATGACCTTTGATAATGGAAGATCCAAGAGTCGTATTGACTATGTCATATGCTGTATGGCCCTATGGTCATCCATTATTGATATGGAGGTTAAGGAAAGGCTTGAGAGTGACCATAATCCTCTTTGCGTCCTCCACAAATGGTGGCTGTCTGATGTGATTGCCCCCAGTGTTGCTATCGATCCCTTACCCCCGTTGATTGTACCTACAAACGATTTACGTAGGCTGAGGTGGACTAGTGTTAAAACTGATGAGCTGGTTATGGAAAAAATAAACATGGCAACTGACAAGGCTATCATGGCCCTTGAGGGTGAAACTGGGCTTCTTTCTAGTATAAATAATGCCACTAAGGTCCATGAAGCTCTCTTTGATGAAATTAGAGGCCATTTCCTGAAATCGGCAAATAAAAAGATGCATGCCCACAGACCTGCACGTTGGTACAATCACGAATGTAGGCTGGCAAGAACCTCCTTGGGTGATGCTATTAAGAACAAGAACCTAGAGGCAATTAGATCTGCCAGGAAGCATTACAAACAATGCATAATAAGAGCGAAAAAAGATTGGGATGAGGCACACTGGAACAACCTGAAAAATGCTAGCGACCGTAAGGACTCCAGGTTATTTTGGCATATAGTTAAATGGGGACATGATAGGATATAAGAAGCAAGCACTAATAATGTCCCCCAGGATGCTTGGGTAAAGTTCTTTAGCGAGCAGTATGCTTCTAGAGATCAGGCAGCGGATAGAAGGTGCACGCACGGTTTACCTACTGGGGATGACATCTTCACTAAGAATGAAATACTCGCTGCCTTAAAAACTGTTCGTAGTGGGCGGGCTCCTGGTATTGACGGGGTGCCGGCAGATGTTTTCCTGAATGACACTGATAGATGGTGCAGATACATTCTTTTGTTGATAAATTTGATTGCCAGGGGGGCAGATATCCCAGTGACTTGGAGGGGTGCTGAAATCATCCCTATATACAAAAAAGGAGATCGGGCACAGCCCGGTAACTATCGCCCCATTAGTTTAATAGATACCATCCAGAAAATAGTGGGCCGAGTAGTTGTCAACAGGTTGCTGGATTGGGTTGATGAACACAACATCTTATCCCCCTTTCAGGCCGGATTTCGCAGGGCAACCAGCACTGTGGATCAAGTCTTCCGTTTTCAACTAATACAGTGGAAGACCGTGGTGCTAGGGGGAGGCAGCCTGTATGCAGCATTTGTTGATTTGTGGGCTGCCTTCGACCTGGTACCGAGGGCGAAACTGTGGGAAGTGCTTGAGACACTAGGGGTCCCTGGGGATCTGTTGATTTTAATTATGCGACTGCATGAGGGCAACTATGCCAAAATAAGATGGGGAGGATACGGGAACAACACTGCCGAATTTCCTGTTGAGCGCGGGGTTCGGCAGGGATGTTCAATGGCCCCTACTCTGTTTACCCTCTTTATTAATGGTGTTGTTTCCCGCATGCAATCTCAGGCTGTGGATGCCCCTTCTCTCGCTGGGGAGAAGGTCCCCATTTTAATGTTCGCCGATGACACTTTAATTTTATCAAAAACCCCCAGTGGCTTACAAAAAGCATTGGCAATATTTGACGGGTTCTGTACTGACCACGGACTTGAGGTGAATGCGACCAAGACAAAACTCATGGCTTTTAACCCACATAGAAATTTTAAATCGAATATTACCATGAGTGGCCGCATTCTCGAAGTTGTAAAATCCTTCACCTATCTGGGGATCTTGATCTCCAATGACAATAAGTGGCAGCAACACCTTAATATCGCTACACTAAGGCACAAGCAGCTATCTGGGGCTATAATTAAGGAGCATAGGAAGTCAATGACTAAACCAATTAAACCACCACTGATAATATACGAGGCAAAAGCAATTGGGTCTGCCTTGTATGGTGCGGAGCTATGGGGGTATGAAAACCTCCATGAACTCCAACTATCCGAAAATAAATTCTTGAGGTCATTGACGGGTACTCCACAGAGTAGCCCACTATTACCCCTGCGTTACGAGTTAGGTAGAAGAGAGCTTACGGAAAAGGCCAAACTGCGCCCGATATTATTCTGGCGCAGACTTTGGACCACACCAGAACTCTCTCATTATGCGGAGGGGTTCTCTGATGTCATTAAAGCTGATCATTACAATAAAATCAGGTGGTTTAAAACATTAAAGATTGTACTGTTCAATCTAGGACTTCATGCCTTATGGGCAGATCCTGCTGGGGCTTTATTTCCCTCTAAGACTGTGTTAAAAGACATATTTTGGGAACACGTAGCTAATAGTAGCTTACTTAACATCAACAGTGGGACTATGACCACTGGCTACTTAGAAATTAAAATGTTCCCCATTTATGAAAAGTACTGGGACTACATAATGAACCCCCTGGACAGGAAATTGTTATTTCAAATGAGGGTAGGTTCGCTCCCACTCTGTAACTTAACAGCTAAATGGAAAACGGGGGGGCAGTACTATGTCCAGCCTGTGGGGTAGGAAAAGAAACCCTAGGTCATTTTCTGTTTTGTTGCCCAGTATATGCTGCCCCAAGGCAAGCCTGGTTGGCTCCTATGTGTAGGAATTTAGGTACAAAAAGTAGTATGGTGGCACTGCGTATAGTAAAATCTACCACTGAAGAATGGATCAATATTGCAATCGCAAAGTACCTGGGATGGGCGTGGGTTTTAAGGATGAGACTGCTGGCAAGTTAAATACTGCCATCAAGTCGCTCAGAGACTGCTAGACATTTGTCTATTCTCTGTAACTGCTTAGTAAATAGCCAGAGACTGCTAAACTAACGTTTATTCTCTGTAAATTTTAACTGACCAGAGACTGCTAGACACTCGTCTATTCTCTGTTTATGTAATCTGTCATCGGCTTAATATTGATTTTTTAATGCAATGAATTCTTTTTTAATGTATGATCTCCTGGGGATATTTATATTGTTATTATGATCATTCCTCTCTGGTCTCTATTTGTCGACGATAATGATTTTTGCACCTGTACATATGATGTGTCATTGTTTTTAAATTGTCAAAATATGTATGTGCTTGTTTGATTGATCATGTAAATTTAATTGCTTTTTTTAATTGTATGTATGTTTGTCTGCTTTTATGAGTAATACTCGAATAAAGCACTTTTTGAATTGAATTGCACATAGGCAAAGGCACCTCTTTTCCTTTGGCTCCATTGTGCCACAAATAGTTATTAATCACACTTATATTTTTATATAAAGACTCCTCCAAAAGTTGTCGGTGCAGATGCGTTTCAGCCTTTGTATTCTTCTTGGCCTCCTCAGAACAAGGGCAATGGAACAATGCTATATAAATCCATACACATGTATGTATATTAGCACACATATCTAACCTATTGATCTTACATAGCATGAGGGTTCACCAAACTAATCCCCACATAGTGAAGCACCATAGCACCACCCATGAAATGAGAGCTCAAAGAGAAGAGAAAGGAAAGAAAAATTACTATACTTCCATGTCAAATAAAGGCCAAAAGATGTCCCACGTCATATCTAAAGTGATCAAAGTGCAAACGATAATGAAGAACTACCAATTAGTACCGAACTTCGTTGCGTGCACTGCATCCCCAAATGCGATGTAGTGCATGCAACGAAATTCGTTTTATTTATTTATGGTTACTTACCTGGAATCCTCCTTAATCCATAGTTTACTACCTCACTCCCTGCCCCTCCCCATGTCACCGCCCGGCAGCTACTCCCACTACCGACCGCGGCAGCAATAGAGTCTGCACCTCTTGCAGCAAGACGGATAGGTGCTCTTCTGAAAATTGGTCTGATGTAGGCGTAAGCTGAGGTGGGTCGGAAATGAAGGGAAGAGCATAGCCCTGCTGGACAATTTGGAGAACCCATAAGTCAGATGTGATGGCCTGCCACCCTGTAAGTAAATGTCTGATCCTGAATCCCAAAGAGTGGCTGTGCACCACTAAGGGCAAACTAATGCAGCTGGGAGGCTAATGCAGCAGGGACGTGAGTTTAGTTGTGCCCAGCACAGTGTCTGCTTGATCCCAGTCCCTGGCCACGGAAGGACTATTGTAATTGCTGCAGTGGTGGCATGGCCTACCAGTGCCTACATGCCAGGTCTCTGGAGTAGATCAACCATAGAAATGGGGCACCTAATACTACAAGGAATTTGGGTAATACACTCATCCAAAAATAATGTTCCCCTAGGAATCACTTTGAGATAAGTATCTCTGGCCTCGGTATGCTTCAAAATATTTCAAAACATGCACAAAATGGATTATTTAAATATCAACGTTATAAAGATTCTTCCATTTAAATACAGTAATCGAAATAATGTAGGTGCTTTAAGTGACAGTGCAGTGTAAAGTGCAAAAAAGTGAGCCTAACAATATGTAACAACTGGTGTAAGAAATATTTCAATTATGCACGAAAGGAGAGATCTCACAACCCAAAAGTACAATCAGTCATATAAGTCTGATAATAGTCATATTCAAATTTAAGTAGTCCAACAATCTATCACTCTACAAATATAGGCGTTTCGACCCCACACACAAAATCCCACACGGTCTTCCTCAGGACAAAGAAAATGGTAGCACCGAGACTAAACGCAGTTATTGTCTGAGTCTGTTCATAGTCCTAATTTTGTCAGTCAAGCTCTTAAAACCAAATCGCAATTTTAAACACTGTCTTGCATGCTCATTATACCTTCTCAGGCTGTTGCTCGGAAAAAGTGGGGCCCAACACAGGCTGTTCAGTCAAGGTGCCACTAGGGTGTGCGTCTGTCACCGACATCTGTTTACAACAGTTACTGCACAGTTGAACCCTGTAGTCTTTGGTGGCAATATCATTCCCTCTGATGCCATATCCCCACTGAAAAACGTTTTGGAAGGAATTCATTAACCAACGAAAAAGGAGCAGAGTTGTAGATCCGCATTCAAAGGCGTGGACAGAAAGGAACTGATGTTGGAATGCAGGAATGGCTCATATATGCAGCTCTTTTCCCTCATTTCTGGAGCGGAATGAGGACTACACAGAATCGGACAACGCCACCCAGCGGCCGAGGGAGCACTGATGTGAGCTCCTCTGGATCTAGTCTGATGAATATTTTACAGGTGAGGAATCTGAGGTTAAAGTATCAATCAGAAATCTATGCATCAGCCAAGAAAAAAACACCTTCTCAAGACGCGCATTAAAAGGAGCACACACATAAAAGGTTCTATGCTGGCACAGATAATAAGGAATATGAGAATAATGTTTAGCTTCATAATACATATGGGGATCCAAACTGTTCTGGAAATAACTAAAATTAACAATCACTAAATAAAAGTGAAGAGAAAATGTTCTCTAAAATCCTCAGGCAAACCATCTTCTAAAACCAAGTACCTGGTGACCTATATGGCATGTGTGTGTGAATATATTCAAAAATATTTTGCAAAATCCTTGTAAAAAGATATTGTACGTTTAACAGTGGTTCGTGCCTAAAGTGAGTCAAACAGATTACACTTTGGATGTTGCTGCTGAGCTTGTTAGCTTCTTTTTTACTATAAGCTAACACCCACTTATACCTGGAGAATAATTACTTTAATTGATGGTAACCGGACAAGCATATTTTATGTGACTGTGTCAAACAATATTGCAGACACATTTCATGTGATTGAGTGCATGCTTCCTTTGGGAAACAAATTAGGAATTTCCAGCAAAGAAGACACTTAAATATCTCTTTTAAGCACAAAAAACTCAAAAGCCTGACCAAACTTTATGAATAAGGGAGGCCTGCGCTGTAATTAAAGTACTAAACAACTGTGGCTATTCGGAGCCCTAGTCTGTAACAGACCTTTGAATTCATCTGAATTCGCAAAGCCAGTGCTACATAACCTTCCTGGCTTTGTGAACGTAAAACGCCCATTGGCAATGTACAGAACTGGCAGTCAAATTTGCAAGTGGCATTAGGAGTCACAATGTTTAACTTTACCAATGCTTCCATTTTGGAAGGAAAAGGGAGCAGGGCTCCAAATTGTCTCTCTCAAAGACCTACGCCAATGCTCTGTTATCGCTCATAAGGTGTCCAACCCTGAATGGTTACTGTGTCCTATTACGGGTTAGCAACTGCTCCGTGCATCTGGTAACCAATAATCCGAAACAGCCAATGCAGACATCTTTGCTGTCAGCATCAACTAATACGTAGGGAGCAGACCGCAAACTAGCAACATAGCTATTAGCGGGAGGATTTTACAACCGATTCTCCTTATCTTTGCAATATGGAATATTTTTATCATATGGGTAGATGGAGATGTTCAAAGCATTACCACTTTATTCTGATATTCTATTCTAAGGTAGACTATCTATGTCCATTGATGGAATCCTTCTATGGAAGATTCAGAGAGACAGTACACAGCACAAACCCGCAGCTTGGTCTAAGAAAGCTGCATTGAGATATTATGATGCTTTCCATTTGAAAGAACAGTATCTTCATTTTGCGACCGAAAAAGGTGTAGAAGCATTTCTGGCGAGAAGTAAGAACTCTCTAGACAAGGTTCGAAATTAGCTGTTGTTGGCCAAGCCCCCGGTCTGGCAGCTCTTTCTTCCTGCTGCCCCTTGGCATGTGTTTGTTCAACAAGTGACAGGAAAGTCCGCAGAGGTTCTGTAAACCTAGAGCTCCACAATTCTGAACAAAAAGCTGCCCTTTGCCTTATATGTCTCAGGGAGGTAATCCTCTAGAGGAAGAAGTACCTTGTAGGGAGAATACTCTCGGCTCACTAGGTCGTGCTAACTAACACATGACCAAAAAATGGGACACGGCCACTCGGGCAAGAAGCGCCTAATTTCTTTCAGCAACAAAGCAATATCTGTCATAATTGGATAAACAGTGTCCTGAGCACCACTGAAGAATAGCCCAGGTGTAGCTCAAATAATGGTAGATTTCAGTCATGATCCATCCAGCCTTGTTTGCCAGCTTGGGAACTTTTTCACCATATTCTCCAAACTGATAGGCCTAATGCTGTGTCTCCTGTTCTAGGCATCCAACTCTGTCTAAATACTCAAGTTCATTTTTCATAATTACAACAGGCTATATTCCAAGAATGCAGAACACATTACACTCCTTTTCCCTTACTGAATGCAATTATATTTTACCCGTACTCTGAAAGTAGGTTTCCTAAAGACCATTCTTTGCAATGAATTCTTGGTGATAATTTCTTAGCAATGTATCAGAGCTTAGAAAGGGGAATGCTAACAAAAATGTGAGTTAAAAAAAACGTCTTGAGATTCTTTTTCTTGCTAATCTACGCCCTGGCCGCTTTAGAACAGCTGAACACATGCTCAAAAGACAGAAATAGGTTTGTTGGTTTTTGGCTCATTCCAGACTTGTTATTCAACAGGATGCATCACAGTTGTTTCTACCAAAAAAACAAAAATACCAACTTAAGGGTAGAGGGCACAAAATGCGTGCATTCATGAAAAAAGTCATGCCTGTTGCTCTTGGCGTAGGAGGCAGACTTGAGTTGGCCAAGCACTATTTCCAACACTGCAAATAGCGAGGATGTCAAAAATACCAACAGGCAATCACTTCCCAGAATACCGTGCTCTCTCATTGCCAAGGTGGAAACGCCTGATCTGAGGGAAAGGCAGCAAAATAGAGCCGGTTTTTCTGGTTGCCACGATCGGCCTTGAGAAAAGTGGCTGTATAATATTTCCTGGGCAAAATCACTATTAATGCCTTCTATAATGTTCTACAAAGCACAGAAGCACCTGGCCTGTTAAAATGTGTGAAAAATATGGTGAGCAATTGAATATATAATACTTTAAACAGGAAAAGTTCCAGTTCTGTGTAAAGTAGCCATAATAGAGAAATAAACGACCCTTCTGTAAGACTTCTAATCGAAACAGAAAACAAAACGCTAGTTAACACGTCCTTCTGTTGTAAGAGTTTGATTCAGTACTTAGGTGATTGGAAAAAAACCAATCAAAGGGTAGTTTATCTGCCAATTTAGGATCAGACAATGCTAATGTGAATGTTAGTAGTATGAAATAATTTGATATTATTAACCTCATGCACTGACACTAAATGCGCACCAAAAAAATATTTTAATTTTACAGGCTGGATTGGCCCCTTTCTGCTTCCTTTTTCGCGGGAGGTCCAATCAAATGCCGTAGTTTATAACTTGCACATATGAGAAGCAGTTCTGCAATCCACATATGCTGATTCAATAGGGGCACTATGCTACTTATTCTCATTGTTGAGGGAGAGAAAAGACCCATTTAAGGTGGCTCTCCCTTGAGTCATGGCTCCTTCCAAACATCAATAATGCTAATATATAGCATACTACACTTTGGTTATCCTATAACATATAAAGTACCCCTCCTGAACATTATAGGTTTATTGGAAGTCATCAACGAGTTGCTAGAACAACAGAGGAACGAGGCCAAAAGCTGAGTTCCATTAATCGGCCAGGGAACTCCAGAAGTGTCTTAATATCCTTATAATATACAGCGGGGTACTTTATTCCTTATAATACACAGTCACACCTAAATCGTATCCCATAAACCACTTAAATCCCTGCTATGCTGCTCTTACATATAAAAGAAATAGGATGTTTGTAAATAGGAAACTAAAATCAGACTCTCTATGGCAAAATGAAACAGCAGTTAGATAGTTGTTGCAGAAACGCTGTAGCTGAGAAGGTGTAGAAACACGAAGAGAGCTTCTGTCTATCCTACAATTAGGCAAAGTATGGAAATATAAACATGCTGTCATAAATATCTTGCTTTAAACATGTTGCTTATCACTGTTCACCTGAAAAACAGTGCAGAAGCAGGAAAAGCCACATACAAGTGTCCTTTAATTACGCTTTGTGGTCTGTCTTTCCCCTCCTTTGCTGGCTCTGGCAGCAGGCATTGTAATGCCAGAACTCAACAGTAGTAAGTTATTACAGATGAGTTGCTACACCATTTTTTACGACATGTGTAGGAGAGTAGGGTCTGCTATCCTATGGTCACCCCAATTTTTGCTTTTTGCTTCACTGGTTTTCGACTTACTGAGGCTGTGGGCCTGCTAATCAGACCCCCAGCCTGCTGTTCTCTCTCTAAATTCATAATACATGTGCTATAGGTACATACCACAATTGGAAATGGACTCCTTGTCAGCCCCTGTACCATGCACTATAGGTGCCCAGGGCATAGGTGCCACCAAGGCCTACCAGGGGCTGAAGCATAGCTTTTGCCACCCCTGGCTGGTTCTTAAATTGACACAACTGGCTGATCACTCAGCTGGGGCAAGTGGGTGTAATCACCCCTTGCTTAGATATAGTATACCTATATCTAAACCTATATCTGGACACATATATAGCCTGTAAGCCACTCCTATGGAAGGCCTCATCAATCCTGGAGGCAGAGTGCGTGGTTTTATGTGAGATGGTGCTCTGGCATGAGCTGAGCCTGTCTGCAGCTGTCGGGAACCACTCCCTAAGCTGATCCGGGATAATGCCATACCATATACTCTTAAGCGCATTATAATCCTCGCGGTTATATAGCAACTTTGGTTTGGCTTTATCAAAACATGTCGTGTAAGGTGTCATACGAATTGGAATACTATCCCCTCGCCAGTTCTGGCGACGGGGATAGCATTCCACCCTTCTAGAGGGAGAAGACATGTTACTTTACTGAAACGCGGTTGATTTAAAATGAGCCTCAGATCCACAAAATGGATGCCCCTGCCACAGACACGGGTCTGACCTCCTGCTGCTGACCGAAACCCGGCAGAGGAGGCCTGGACAAAGAGTTTCCTGTCACAGGGCGGTGTCAAACCACCCCAGACAGGAGATAGTGGATTGGAGTAGGGAGGTTTCAATGAAACCAGACACTGCCTGGGGAGCACAAGGCTGCCCCTTGCAGGATCCGGCCAAACCGGTTCTGGGGCCTCCCAGCCCCTGTCCCAGCGCGGCCAGGATCAAAGGAGAGGGGTGTAACCACCCCCTTCCTGGGTCCCACCCATAGGAGGGGACCTAGCAGGATGTCCAACCCCCTAGATTCGAATAAGAGGGGGAGCAGTCCCAACGGACCTCAGATCATCCTGAAGAAACATAAGAAACGAAATCTGGACCCTTCGACTTTCTACACGACGTGAGAAGACTGAAGAATCTCCCTTGTGGTCAAGGAGTGACCACCCTGTGCAAACAGGCACCATCCAGCCCTCGACCCTTGCTTTGTTGCAGTTCCCGCCGGAACTCGAGCGACAGAGATCGACGAGATCCAGCTTGCCTGCCTTCTACCTGCCCGATCCACAGTCCCTGCAGAGCTGGGACCCGTGGAGGCGACCGGAAGCGTGGGGCACGCCATCTTGAAAAGGCCACGAGACGCTGACCGTGCGGCCCACGAGTGACCCTCGAAGCTGTACACCGGGGTTTGAGAAGCCCCAGCCCCGAGCTCCACTTGCACCAAAGCTCACCCCTCCACACTCGCTGAGTGCTGCGTGGGGCCCTTCTGCTTGTGTGCGCTCGACGCGTTGGCCCGGTCACTTGCCAGCTGGCTTGTGGCCCCTGTGCCGACGAACTTTGAAATCCGACTTGCTTTTCTGGTTGCTCCAGATCTGCACCAGCTCCTGTGAAAAGGAGCACCCACTCTGACCCTCCTGGTTCGATTGATAAGCAATCTCCCGGTTCCGCGTGGATTGCTTTTGCCAAGTGCTGTTTGCTACAATCTTCAAGCCGACGGTGCTGACGGCGAGAGCCTACGTGGGACAGATCGTGACCTGCTCCTGGACGTCGCAGATGCCCCAGAGCCCACGTGACAGCGGAGAGAAGCCTATCGACAACCGCCTGATTGCGCCCGACATTGCCTGGTTCCGTCCTGGTTCCACCCTGGTCACTGCTGAGTGACCCAGACTCTGTCCCCTCTGCTTTCAGGTACTTTTCTACATCGATCCACCCTTGGATCGCACCGGACACTTCTGCTTCACAGCGCCTGCAGCTGCAACAGCTCCAAGCACCCAGAACCTGCGTGACAGAACCCGACGCCACTTCGACCCTGTGCACCCACGGCCTGTGGGTGAGGTAACTTTGCAACGCCGGTGTCTTTACACTGGTACACACCTCTAGGGTCTGTGTCTAAAGTTTTGTGTTCCTAGGTTCAGCGGAAGTATCTTTTTATTCACTTTAACTGACTTTTACGCACCATTGACAGTGCATTGGTGCGCGCCGCACTTTCCGTGCTGCACCCGTCTCCTGTGGGCTACTCCCGACTTCTTCATTGCTTGTCCTGACTGCTCCCAGCGAATCTCTAGGCCCTAGGCCTAACCATTGTTCGTAAAGTGTTACTTATACCACTTTTTTGATATATGGTCTGAGTGGCCACCCGCCCTCATCCATAAACGTGCAACTTTATATGTGTAACAGTGCTTTTGATTTAACGCTTGTGCCCCTTTCCTCATAAAGAGTACTGGGGAGTAATTTAGAAATAAATACATATATTTTTATAAATATATACTTGTGTGGTGTCCTTTCATTTGATTACAGGATTGTATGTGGTAAAACAGCTCGCTTAACACGACCTCTTAAGTTAAGCCTTTAAGGCTGCTTAGTCCATGCTACCACTAGGATAGCTTGTCTACAAGGTTGACTTACAACCTGACATCTTTGGGGTTTGTTTGGACTGATAACCAGTGGTTCCAGAATTGGAAACACTACCTATCAGGCCAACTTCTCACATTGGTGTGCAGCGGTGCGGATTTGAGCTTGCTGTTTGTTTTACCATTGCAATCTTTATCAAATTGAAAGATCACATCAAGTACCTCTAGGTACATATAAATCAAAAGCTTAGCATATTAAGTTCTACTGAACTTAGTAGTTGTAGATTAAAGGGATTAGCACACCCTGACTACAACTCACTAGCAAGGTACAGTAGGAAACCACTTAGTGTAGGTAAGTGCACCACTTACACCTCACTAGCAGTCATGTCTGATACAGAAAGAGCCTCAGGCTCTGCTCCTGTAATAGTTGATCCTATAGGGACAACATCCAGATATGACAACCTTAGCCACAAAGACCTGAGTGCCTTGTGCACAGCCAGGGGGCTAAAAAAGGGCAGAGGCCCTACCATTCCTTCCCTAGTAGCTCTCCTAGAAAAGGATGACCTAGATAAGGTGAGTCAGACTCCCTTAGAAACAGAGGAAGGGATAAACTCCCCTGAGAATGAGGATCTTCAAGATGATGTAGTGGAGGAGGAAGAAGAAGAGGAAGGCTCTGATGTAGAAGAGCCTGAAGATCAGGATCAGGTGGGAAACCAGGTACAGGTTGCCAGGCTTAACCAGGCCAACTTGGACCTACATGGGAATGGAGGGGGCCAGCACCACTCCAGATCTCATAACCAAATTCTCCCAGGTAATAGAAGGGAGAGATCTCTGTCAAGGGACTCTCACCTTTCTAGTGCCTCAAGAGAATCTCAAAGAGGAATGACTTCCTCCCAGAGAAAAGAGCATAGGGCCAGGATGAGGGCTGTCCAACTCCAAATAGAAAGGGAAGAGGTAGCCTTGGCTCAAGCTAAACTTGCTTTAGCAAGAGAGAGAAAATTGTGTGGCTTAGATGCCACTGGTGGCAGCAAAGTTCCTAAAGAAAAAGACTGGGCCTATGACAATAGAAACCTGACAAAAATTGTGCCCCCCTACAAGGAAGGGGATGATATCCACAAATGGATGACTGCTCTTGAGAGGGCCTGCATGGTACAGCAGGTCCCTGAGGATCAGTGGGCAGCAATTTTATGGTACTCCTTTTCTGAGAAAGGGAGGGACAGGCTCCTCACTGTTAGACCTGAGGATGCCAAAAACTACTCTGTTCTGAAGAGTGCTCTTATTGAAGGGTTTGGCCTAACCACTGAGCAATACAGGTTGTTGTTCAGAGACACCCAAAAAGCACAGACTCAGGACTGGACTGATTTTGTAGATTGTGCCACTAAGGCTCTGGAGGGTTGGCTGCAGGGAAGTAAAGTTTCAGACTATACAGGATTGTACAATCTTATGATGAGAGAACAGATCCTTAATAACTGTCAGAACCAGCTGTTGCATCAATACCTTGTTGACTCTGATTTGACCTCTCCCCAAGAATTGGGAAAGAAGGCAGACAAATGGGTCAGAACAAGGATTAAGCAGAAAAACCAGAACCAAGGTGACCAGAAGAAAACAGACCAGAAGGGTGGGAATCAGAAAGATAAAGAAAAGGACCAGAAGTCTTCAGGCCCCCAAACTAGCAATAAGGAGGGGGGTTCCCAAAATGGAAACAAGAAAAAGAAGAACGATGGCCCAAAGAAACCTTGGTGTAATACCTGCAAATCAGTTTCACACTGGGGCAGTGAATGCACTAAGAAAAATCCAGTCCCCACCACTGCAGCTCCTAAAGCAACTGCACCCCCTAGTACAGTCAGCAGTGGTGGTACACAGCCAAAGGGTTTAGTAGGGTTGACCCTGGGTACTGAGGTGGAATCTGGCCTAGTCAGAATCCCCACACAGGCAGTTCTCCTATATGATGTGGACATATCTTTGCCCACTGCAGTAAGCCCCAGTAACCTGGGCAAATATAGGCAGACTCCCTTAATTAATGAGAAACTGGCTCAGGCCTACAGGGACACTTGTGCCAGTGTCACAATGGTGGCACCTGGCTTTGTGGACCCTGGACAAATTGTACTAGGTGAAAGTTACCTAGTGACCAATGCAAGCAACTCCACTACTTCCCATAGTGTGGCTGTTGTGAACTTCTCCTGGGGAGGGGTAGATGGCCTAAAGAAAGTTGTTGTGAGTGCAGACCTCCCAGTAGACTGTCTGTTAGGCAATGATCTTGAAAGCTCAGTTTGGTCAGAAGTGGAGTACAGGACTCATGCAGAAATGCTAGGGATTTCAGCTCATGTCCTTGCAGTGACAAGGTCTCAGGCTAAGAAGTGCCTTCCTGAACCAGTGGTGGATCTTGAAACAATAGACCAACCACAACCCAAGAGAAGGAGCAAGAGGGTTAAGGCTGTGCCTTCCCACTTGCCCCAGGTTGAGGATCAGGTTTCACAGGAAACTGATTCTGCAGTCCAAGAGGAGACTGTCTCAGAGGAGCTTGAACCTGACCAGGTTGAGTTTCTGGGGACAGGGGGACCCTCAAGGGCAGACCTGGGGCAGGCCCAATTAGATTGCCCTTCACTTGAACCCCTCAGACAGCAAGCTGCTGCTGAGGCTGCAGGGAATGCTCAAGGTACCCATAAAGTGTATTGGGATGAAGGACTCCTTTATTCAGAGGCTAGAGACCCCAAGCCTGGCACAACCAGGAGGTTGGTTATACCTTTGAAGTTCAGGGGCTTCCTTCTTACCTTGGCCCATGATATTCCCCTTGCAGGACACTTAGGCCAGAATAAGACTTGGGACAGGCTTGTTCCACACTTTCACTGGCCTCACATGTCAGAAAATGTCAAGGAGTTTTGTCGCTCCTGTGTCACTTGCCAAGCCAGTGGTAAGTCAGGTGGCACAACAAAGGCCCCCCTGATACCACTACCTGTGGTGGGGGTACCCTTTGAAAGAGTTGGAATAGACATTGTGGGTCCCATGGATCCTCAAACAGCATCTGGGCACAGATTTATACTGGTGGTAGTGGATCATGCCACCAGGTACCCAGAAGCAATTCCCCTGAGGACCACCACAGCTCCTGTGGTGGCAAAAGCCCTCATTGCAGTTTTCTCAAGAGTGGGCTTTCCAAAGGAGGTTCTTTCAGACAGAGGTACCAACTTCATGTCTGGATACTTAAAAGCAATGTGGAAAGAGTGTGGAGTAAACTATAAGTTTACCACACCCTACCATCCACAGTGCAATGGGCTTGTGGAAAGGTTCAACAAGACCCTAAAGGGAATGATAAAAGGGTTACCAGAGAAGCTTAGGCGGAAATGGGACATCCTTTTACCCTGCTTGCTCTTTGCTTACAGAGAGGTCCCACAGAAGGGGGTTGGCTACAGCCCTTTTGAACTTTTGTTTGGCCACCCTGTAAGAGGTCCATTGAGTTTGGTGAAGGAAGGATGGGAGTTACCTCTCAAAAAGCCTAAACTAGACATTGTGGATTATGTACTTGGTCTCCGCTCCAGGATGGCTGAATACATGGAGAGAGCATCCAAAAACCTTGAGGCCAGTCAGGAATTACAGAAAGCCTGGCATGACCAAAAGGCTGTTCTGGTTGAGTACCAGCCAGGGCAGAAGGTGTGGGTGTTGGACCCAGTGGGGCCAGCAGCTCTCCAGGACCAATGGACTGGACCCTACCCTATCATTGAAAAGAAGGGAGAAGTCACCTACCTGGTTGACTTTGGCACCCCTAGGAGCCCCCACAGGGTGCTCCATGTCAATCGTTTGAAAGCATTTGTTGACAGGGAGGACATGAGTCTCCTCATGGCCACAGATGGGGAACAGGAGGAAGAGAGTGACCCTCTCCCAGACCTGCTTTCCCAGAACCCTGATGATGGTTCAGTTGATGGAGTAGCCTTGGCAGGCAGCCTCACTGAGCAGCAACAGGTGGACTGCAGACAGGTATTGCAGGCCCACAGACAATTGTTTTCACTCACACCCAGTCAGACTAACTGGTGCACCCATGAGGTGGATACTGGTGACAATCTGCCTGTGAAGAATAAAATCTACAGGCAACCTGACCATGTCAGGGATTGTATAAAGGCTGAGGTGCAAAAGATGTTGGAGCTTGGAGTGATTGAGCCATCAGAGAGCCCATGGGCTAGCCCAGTGGTCCTTGTGCCAAAACCTCATACCAAAGATGGGAAGAGAGAAATGAGGTTTTGTGTGGACTACAGAGGTCTCAATGCTGTCACTAGGACAGATGCTCATCCCATTCCAAGAGCAGATGAGCTCATTGATAAATTGGCTTCTGCCAAGTTTCTGAGCACATTTGATTTGACAGCTGGCTACTGGCAAATCAGACTAGCTGAAGAGTCAAAAGCCAAAACAGCATTCTCTACCCCTAGTGGACATTATCAGTTTGTGGTAATGCCCTTTGGTTTGAAGAATGCACCTGCCACTTTCCAAAGGTTGGTGAACCAAGTCCTTGCTGGGTTGGATGACTTTTGCGCAGCATATCTAGATGATATTGCTGTCTTTAGCTCCACCTGGGAGGATCACCTGATCCACCTGAAGAAGGTTCTGGAGGCCCTGCAAAAGGCAGGCCTGACTATCAAGGCTACTAAGTGCCAGATAGGGCGGAGCAAGGTTGTGTACTTGGGCCACCTAGTAGGTGGGGGTCAAGTTCAACCACTGGAGAGCAAGATCCAGACCATACAGGACTGGACTCCTCCAACTACCCAGACACAAGTCAGAGCCTTCTTGGGCCTGACTGGGTATTACAGAAAATTTGTAAAGAACTATGGGTCCATTGTGACACCATTGAATGACTTGACATCCAAGAAGATGCCCAAAAAGGTTCAGTGGACAGTTAGCTGTCAAAAGGCATTTGATGACCTGAAGAAGGCCATGTGCTCTGCACCTATCCTGAAGAGTCCTGACTACTCCAAACAGTTCATTGTACAGACAGATGCTTCTGAGTTGGGGGTGGGAGCTGTGCTTTCACAACTTAATCAAGATGGTCAAGACCAGCCCATTGCTTTTATTAGCAGAAGGCTGACCCCCAGGGAGAAACGTTGGTCAGCTATTGAGAGGGAGGCCTTTGCTGTGGTTTGGGCCCTGAAGAAGTTGAGGCCATACTTGTTTGGTACTCACTTCCTAATTCAGACAGACCATAAGCCCCTCTTGTGGCTAAATCAGATGAAGGGTGAAAATCCCAAACTGCTCAGGTGGTCCATTTCCCTACAGGGGATGGACTTTACAGTGGAGCACCGCCCAGGGACTGACCATGGTAATGCAGATGGTCTCTCCCGGTACTTCCACTTAGAACATGAAGACTTATCTGGTCAAGGTTAAGTTTAATGTCCCTGCGTTTGGGGGGGGGTTATGTAGGAGAGTAGGGTCTGCTATCCTATGGTCACCCCAATTTTTGCTTTTTGCTTCACTGGTTTTCGACTTACTGAGGCTGTGGGCCTGCTAATCAGACCCCCAGCCTGCTGTTCTCTCTCTAAATTCATAATACATGTGCTATAGGTACATACCACAATTGGAAATGGACTCCTTGTCAGCCCCTGTACCATGCACTATAGGTGCCCAGGGCATAGGTGCCACCAAGGCCTACCAGGGGCTGAAGCATAGCTTTTGCCACCCCTGGCTGGTTCTTAAATTGACACAACTGGCTGATCACTCAGCTGGGGCAAGTGGGTGTAATCACCCCTTGCTTAGATATAGTATACCTATATCTAAACCTATATCTGGACACATATATAGCCTGTAAGCCACTCCTATGGAAGGCCTCATCAATCCTGGAGGCAGAGTGCGTGGTTTTATGTGAGATGGTGCTCTGGCATGAGCTGAGCCTGTCTGCAGCTGTCGGGAACCACTCCCTAAGCTGATCCGGGATAATGCCATACCATATACTCTTAAGCGCATTATAATCCTCGCGGTTATATAGCAACTTTGGTTTGGCTTTATCAAAACATGTCGTGTAAGGTGTCATACGAATTGGAATACTATCCCCTCGCCAGTTCTGGCGACGGGGATAGCATTCCACCCTTCTAGAGGGAGAAGACATGTTACTTTACTGAAACGCGGTTGATTTAAAATGAGCCTCAGATCCACAAAATGGATGCCCCTGCCACAGACACGGGTCTGACCTCCTGCTGCTGACCGAAACCCGGCAGAGGAGGCCTGGACAAAGAGTTTCCTGTCACAGGGCGGTGTCAAACCACCCCAGACAGGAGATAGTGGATTGGAGTAGGGAGGTTTCAATGAAACCAGACACTGCCTGGGGAGCACAAGGCTGCCCCTTGCAGGATCCGGCCAAACCGGTTCTGGGGCCTCCCAGCCCCTGTCCCAGCGCGGCCAGGATCAAAGGAGAGGGGTGTAACCACCCCCTTCCTGGGTCCCACCCATAGGAGGGGACCTAGCAGGATGTCCAACCCCCTAGATTCGAATAAGAGGGGGAGCAGTCCCAACGGACCTCAGATCATCCTGAAGAAACATAAGAAACGAAATCTGGACCCTTCGACTTTCTACACGACGTGAGAAGACTGAAGAATCTCCCTTGTGGTCAAGGAGTGACCACCCTGTGCAAACAGGCACCATCCAGCCCTCGACCCTTGCTTTGTTGCAGTTCCCGCCGGAACTCGAGCGACAGAGATCGACGAGATCCAGCTTGCCTGCCTTCTACCTGCCCGATCCACAGTCCCTGCAGAGCTGGGACCCGTGGAGGCGACCGGAAGCGTGGGGCACGCCATCTTGAAAAGGCCACGAGACGCTGACCGTGCGGCCCACGAGTGACCCTCGAAGCTGTACACCGGGGTTTGAGAAGCCCCAGCCCCGAGCTCCACTTGCACCAAAGCTCACCCCTCCACACTCGCTGAGTGCTGCGTGGGGCCCTTCTGCTTGTGTGCGCTCGACGCGTTGGCCCGGTCACTTGCCAGCTGGCTTGTGGCCCCTGTGCCGACGAACTTTGAAATCCGACTTGCTTTTCTGGTTGCTCCAGATCTGCACCAGCTCCTGTGAAAAGGAGCACCCACTCTGACCCTCCTGGTTCGATTGATAAGCAATCTCCCGGTTCCGCGTGGATTGCTTTTGCCAAGTGCTGTTTGCTACAATCTTCAAGCCGACGGTGCTGACGGCGAGAGCCTACGTGGGACAGATCGTGACCTGCTCCTGGACGTCGCAGATGCCCCAGAGCCCACGTGACAGCGGAGAGAAGCCTATCGACAACCGCCTGATTGCGCCCGACATTGCCTGGTTCCGTCCTGGTTCCACCCTGGTCACTGCTGAGTGACCCAGACTCTGTCCCCTCTGCTTTCAGGTACTTTTCTACATCGATCCACCCTTGGATCGCACCGGACACTTCTGCTTCACAGCGCCTGCAGCTGCAACAGCTCCAAGCACCCAGAACCTGCGTGACAGAACCCGACGCCACTTCGACCCTGTGCACCCACGGCCTGTGGGTGAGGTAACTTTGCAACGCCGGTGTCTTTACACTGGTACACACCTCTAGGGTCTGTGTCTAAAGTTTTGTGTTCCTAGGTTCAGCGGAAGTATCTTTTTATTCACTTTAACTGACTTTTACGCACCATTGACAGTGCATTGGTGCGCGCCGCACTTTCCGTGCTGCACCCGTCTCCTGTGGGCTACTCCCGACTTCTTCATTGCTTGTCCTGACTGCTCCCAGCGAATCTCTAGGCCCTAGGCCTAACCATTGTTCGTAAAGTGTTACTTATACCACTTTTTTGATATATGGTCTGAGTGGCCACCCGCCCTCATCCATAAACGTGCAACTTTATATGTGTAACAGTGCTTTTGATTTAACGCTTGTGCCCCTTTCCTCATAAAGAGTACTGGGGAGTAATTTAGAAATAAATACATATATTTTTATAAATATATACTTGTGTGGTGTCCTTTCATTTGATTACAGGATTGTATGTGGTAAAACAGCTCGCTTAACACGACCTCTTAAGTTAAGCCTTTAAGGCTGCTTAGTCCATGCTACCACTAGGATAGCTTGTCTACAAGGTTGACTTACAACCTGACATCTTTGGGGTTTGTTTGGACTGATAACCAGTGGTTCCAGAATTGGAAACACTACCTATCAGGCCAACTTCTCACAACATGTCACTAGAGATGTCATAAGTCGCTTATAATAAGGAAATTAGATACAGGATATTATACAGGGGTTGTCGGCTCCCATGTATTATAAATGTTATCCCGGCCATATGAGTGGAAATCAAGTCATTTATAACAAGTCACCCACTGACATTTTTTATTACAAAGAAAAGGCACATTTCAGGTTCCTACCACAGTCATCCTTACTTGACAAATCACCATTTAATGATTCACATATTCCGTGCTACAATCCCTCACAGGACAGGCACTCGGCCCTTTGGACAAGGACAATTTTTTGAGATTTTAATCTCAGTATCTGGATAGAACAACCTGTGAACCTGCTGTGGTTGAATTATCTTGGTATATTACTGCTGCACATGATAAAACAGCATGGAATAAAAAACAACACAAATAGGTACAGTAACATAATATTTAGACTATTGTTCAATCAATCAATCATGGGTTTGTATAGTGCGCTACTCACCCGTTAGGGTCTCAAGGCGCTGGGGAGGGGGGAGGGAGGGGGAGAGACCGCACCGGATCAGTTACAGAGCCAGGTCTTGAGATCCTTCCTGAGCGTGTGCAGGGTCGGGGAGCGTCTGATGTTCACAGGGAGCTCATTCAAAGCCTTGGCTGCAATGTAGGAGAAGTCTCTTCCTCCGGTTTTGTTTCTGCGGATGCGGGGGAACTCTGCCAGGGCGAGGTCGGTGGAGCGAAGGTTTCTCTTGGGTGAGTAGCAGGAAACTTTCTCGTTGAGGTATTTGGGTCTGATGTTGAGGGCTTTGTAGGCGTGGGTGTGGAGTTTGAAAAAGACTCTTCTCGGCGGGGAGCCAGTGGAGGCCGCGTAGGTGTTCGGTAGTGTTCTAGTGCCGCAGAGTTCCAAGGACGAGTCTGGCTGCAGTGTTCTGGATGGTTTGGAGTCTGTGTGGAAGAGTTCTGTTAATTCCGGAGTAAAGGGCGTTGCCGTAGTCAAGTCTGCTGGTTATGAGTGCGTGGGTGACGGTCCCTTCTACAGTCGGAGGGGATCCATTCGAAGGTCTTACGGAGGATGCGAAGGCAGTTGAAACTGGTGGAGGCGCGGGCGTTGATATGGCGGTTCATGGAGAGGGAGGAGTCGAGGATGATGCCAAGGTTCCGGGCGTGGTCATGGGGGTGGGTAGGCTCCCGAGGGTGGACGGCCTCCAGGTGTTGTCGCAGGCAGTGGTGCAGGGTCCGAGGATGAGGACCTCAGTCTTCTCTGAGTTAAACTTCAGACAGCTGTCTTTCATCCAGGCAGCCACATCCTTCATTCCTTCCTGGAAGCAGAGTCTGGTGACTTCGGGATTCTTCGAGAGGGTGAGCTGTGTGTCGTCGGCGTAGGATACGATGCTGAGCTTATGCTGAAGATGGCGGTGAGGTGGGCCATGTAGATATTGAAGAGCGTGGGGCTGAGAGAAGATCCCTGGGGTACTCCGCAGTTGATATTGGTGGGTTCGGAGCGGAAGGGAGTCTGATCCTCTGGGTTCGGCCGAAGAAGAGGAATTGGATCCAGCCGATGGCGGCTCCTTGTATCCCTGCGTCGTGAAGTCTGGCTGTGAGTGTGCGTTGTGAAACGGTGTCGAAGGGCGCGAAGAGGTCTAGCAAGATGAGGGCCGCCATGGGTTCCTGGTCCAGTAGCATGCGGATGTCATCAGTGGTGGCTAGGAGGGCGGTCTCGGTGCTGTGGTTGCTGCAGAATCCAGACTGGGAGGCATCTAGGATGGAGTTATCTTCGACGAAGGCGGTCAGCTGAGCGTTTGCGAGTCTCTCGGACTTTGGCCGCAAAGGGGAGGAGAGGTGCGAGGTGGAAGGATACCAAAACCACTCTACCTCTAGCCCCCAAAAGATATCAAAACAATTTAGGTATGGGGTCGACCCCCACTTTGGGGATATATATATATATATATCTATATATATATATATATATATATATATATATTCACTGAAAAAACCATAGGTTATAGACCATATATAGTTAGGAATTAGCATTTACAAAACCTTAATTAACTCGCACAAAACCATAGAAATTCGCATATATAGTTAGTTGCAATAACTATATATCGCGCACCCGCAATCCACTGCTGATGATGTCACATATTACATCATTCATGACATGGTCAGTGACATCACTGATGACATCACTGATGACATCAACCAGTGTTTGTATGTTTGTGTAAAGTTAAAATATGTCTTACATATTGAAGAATGAGTGGATGTATAAGTGTCTGGATGAAGGGTTTAGTAGGTGCATGACTGACTGTATGAGAGAGTGATTAAATGTGTTTTACTGAGTGCATGGGTTAGTGACTAAACTGTCATAATTTGTGCATCATTATGTCTGTTGTTCTGTAAACTGCTGCATGTGTTAATCAGTAGCTATATGAGTAACTATATGGGTTATTGATTGGTTACCCAAGTATTTGTATGGGAGACTGAGTATGTGTGTGAGTGGCTGGGAGGTGTATGACTCTGTGCATAGATGTGTGAGCAGTTGATTCACTAGATGTATGGGTTCAAACGTGCATGTGGAAACAGCTGTATGGGCAGTTGACTGTGTGCATGAGTGTATTGGTGAGTGAATGGATATCTCAGTGCTACATGTCAAAGTAAGTACATATGTAAAACACAGTACATGTGAGAGTTGACATATATAAATAACTGAGCATAAGAGCCAGTGAATGTGAGAGTGGCTTTATGAATCATTGTGAACTTGTATCAGAGATTGTATAAGAGAGTAAATATGTGTTAGAATATGTTTGAATTAGTAAGGTGTGTATAACTGTATAGTTGAGGAAATGGAGGAGTGATTGATTCTTTTCATGACTGACTAGATATGTGAGTAACTCCATGGATGAGTGACAATCTGTGAGTGTCTGTTTACACTGATTGTATCTAAGGTTATATTAGAGTCTGAAGAGGTTCATCGTATTATCACATGAATGATATTATCAGTGATGTGATCAGTAATGTCAAATGAGATGTCATCAGTGATGTCATCAGTGATGTCATCAGTGATGTCACTGACCATGTCATGAATGATGTAATATGTGACATCATCAGCAGTGGATTGCGGGTGCGCGATATATAGTTATTGCAACTAACTATATATGCGAATTTCTATGGTTTTGTGCGAGTAAATTAAGGTTTTGTAAATGCTAATTCCTAACTATATATGGTCTATAACCTATGGTTTTTTCAGTGAATTTCAATGGTTTTTTAATAGCAAATATCAAAAGCTGTAAAATGTCAAGTACGTGGTAGGTAAAAACATTTTCGTATTTATGCACGCTGATGTGCTTTGAACGCTGCCCCCCCCCCTTCTCTTTTCTTTTAGGAGTATTCTCTCTTTGCAGATAGTGAAGGGTAGGGAACGTAAGCCTTTGCCCCCATTGTAACCCGTCGTGCCTGCTTCCCTCTACATTTGATTGATTGTTATCGAAGCATTTACTGTTTTAGAATTGGGTGCTCTCATGCTGACGCCAGCTTCAATCTGAAACATCCAGAAACACTGTAGACTACCAATTCAATCAGTTCCGGTGGAGCCCCAACGTGACCCAGTAGAGAAGAACTTGCCCTCCCCTCTTTGACTGATTGTTCTTGTTGCCTGTCCCTTCTGTTGTCATTTAACAGAACTTTTTGGACTGCTGAAAGGGGTTGTATTCCGACCGCTGGTTGGTGGAGACATTTTGACTATATTCTGGACCTGCGTTGTCGCGTAATGCGTCATATGACGCGCCGCGTTAGCGCACCCGGAAGTGCTCCGGTGCGCAAGGCGCAGCTTCCTGGAAACGATCCAGAGCGCGGCGCGCAGCGCGTAACGTAAGCATAACAGGTCATGTGACTTGTTAATAAAACTTTTCATTGGTTCATTTTACTTTTGGTTCCCTAATGATGGAAGGCTTGATCATATGACCTAAAAATATCACTTTTCATTGGATTAAAACATTTTTTTTTCCCAAACGATGAAAGCCCCACCTTGTTTCTAGATGTTTCAGACTAAAGCTGGCGTCAGCCTGAGAGCACCACCATCTCGTGGCTCCGTCGTGGTCATTCCGCGAGCAATCATGGCAGCCGCTCCCCACCGGAAGCCTGCAGGAGTCGGGAGCCCCCAAGACTTTTGTAAAATCTTCAAGGCTCAGGGGACGTCCGAGTTCCAAGGTGCCCCAGGGCCATGTTAGTGGACCAGGCCCAAATCCGAAGAGCCGTCCGCCATTTTAAGACTCCTGTGGCAGCCGCCTATCGCTGCACCGCAAGAGTGGGAGCAACTCAACTACATGGTGAGCGAGACGCTGTAGCCGCAAGAGCGGGCGGTAAACAGCTGAATGGCGGATGAGGCACAGTGTAGCAAAAGCGGGGGGAATGGCAACTGAAACGGTAAAGGGGCGCCCCACTACAGCAGACGAGCCTCCACCTGGGGAGGCCCGTTCACGCCCCCCCCCTAACCCCCCCCCCCCCCCCGGGGCGCCCCGCGCCGTTTTTCGGAGCAGCATTGTAGGATACCAAAACCAGTGCGGCAACTTACTGGACATCACCTGGGTGCCGTCCAGATCACAGCGCGTTCTGCTGCCTTGGGACTATTCGCACAACAGACCGCTACTGACGAGGCACAGTGCAGCTAAAGCGGGCAAGTACCATGAGTGACGTTAATTCGATCTTTCAATAGTACAGTAATCAATAACACATCAGAACTTAATATCAATAGGGATGTCAAAATGTTCAATCAATTCTCGTCCCTGCTCGCCATGTGCTTCAAAACTGCATACGTATCTCGTGATATCAAGGTTGGGCAACCAGTACACAACAAGGAGTTACGAGTCCCATTTATACCGGCTCCATTTTGGGCACGGCCGGGCAGGTCCAGGCTATAGTCAAACATAACAAATGAGGCTGACGTCTCTGAAGCAGTTGACGCACAGCAGGACATAGCAAATAAACATGAAGTCTCTGAAGCTGTTAACTCACTGCAGGACAAAACAAGTGAACCTGAAACCTCTTGAATAATTGTCGCTCAGAAGAACAACACACAAAACTCTGTAGTGTCTGAGGAAAGTAAAACAGAAGGGCACTGTAGTTTCAGACACACTTAACACTAATGACTTAACAAAGATATCGTCTGTCTATGAAGCAGCTGTCATGTTCATAGAATTGACAAAGAAGTGTGCAGACACCAATGCTATTAAGAAACACAAGGAAATCCCTAACGCATCAGCATTCTCGGAAGAGGTTGACACAGATGACATCTTAAGGAACAAAGAAAGACAAATTAAGGATGAGGAAGTTATCACTTTAGTTTTTTCATCAGCTAGCGACAGCAACAAACACATTGTAATGGAGATTAGAGAGGCTACGGATGGGTGAATAAATTATCAAAAGAAATGGCGACTCCCCCCTTTAGCAGATTAGCTAAATCTTTAAGTAATTTGGGCATAAAAGTTATATTATTGTTGTTGTTGTTGTTGTTATGGTTATAGTTCTGGTTAATTTCCATTCAGAGTGTCCTACACAGCACCACTCTAGGTAAACACTACTTTATGTAAACCTGGGACATAGCACTCATTGAAATGTTTGTGATCTTTCCTGTTAAGTTGCATCATAAGTTATTTTAACCATTTCATATAAAGTCATGCATAAAAATGAATACACAGACACAAATAACATGTGTATCCAAAAACAAAATACAGATTTCGACCTTATTTATTGCCCCTAGTTTTCAAGGGCAAATTTCTGTGGAAAACATGCACATTAAGGGTTGCCTTTACTTAAACCTTTGTTTTTTAAAAAAAATTGGAAGAAACAAAAAGTCTTCCCTTCCATAAATAACCCAAGACTTTTATTTTGTTATGGCAAGGGAACGAAATAGAGAATAAATTATAGTTGGTCACCATGGCGTTTAAAGAAGGGATGGTTCTTCACCTGGGTGCCATCCACAACTTAGCACGTTGTGCTGCCTTGGAACTATTCGCACAACAGACCGCTACTGACCATTGTTGCTTCTGTTTTAATAAAAAAATGTTAAGGTGTTTACTGTTTTTGTTGCGATGTATATATTTATAAGTTATTAAAGTGTTATAAACCTACTACTTTGTTGGAGTGCTATATATTTTTAATGTGACACATAATTGTGAAGACTTTGATGTACAAAAAGGCATCCCTGGAATCTTCCGCTTCAGGCTCGGTCCCACACACCCTCACATTGAGAATCCACCTCTCCAATCACAATACAGGATGGTTATCAGATTGCAGGAACGCGTGTGGTGTGTCGGATCTCATCAGGTGGGGGCCTTGATCTACTGTAACTTCTTTGAAGAGGGGTGATTCTTTACAGTTGAGGCCATAAACTACATCTGCAGGGCTAGGTGATAGCCTGGGACGGGCCTGGACAATCGGACACAGAGGAAGAGGAGTGTCAGAGGGTGCGGTAGTGAATAGGGTGAAAGGCAGGTGTCGGGCGAGCACAGGGTGTGATTCTCAGAGAAGAACAGCGCAGATGGGAGGAGGTTTCTAGCCCATACATGAGAAAGAGAGCGGGAGTGACCAGTGCGTGGGGGAGATGCTTGCGAGGGTGCAGACAGTGGGTCTGGTCAAGGCATCTAAAATGGCTGCTGTGCTCGACAAAAGTGTGGCATTGCAAAAAAGGCAAGATGGCGCAGACAATGTTTATCAATAATGATTTATTTATAACAAATAAAATATTTACTCGCAGTGACAAAATGGCGGTCAACACTTCCTGATTTCCATCGAATCGAACGTTAACAGACGTCACGCAGCAAAAAAAAAACGCTCATGCACAGCCGCTGGAAGACATGTATCAACATATATGAGCCTCCTCAGCCACCCTCAGAAAACAAAAGGGGTCAGGATACGTCTCCCGTACCCCCTTATACCTAGTAATTTAATGAAATCGAAACACAAAATGGCGAATTCACATTTCGCTACCAGTTTGCGAACCGAGAAGCGCTTCTACCGCGAAAAATCAATTTTTTTTATTTGCCCCACGGGACCCTTTAATAACCCCAACATCATTCCTAGGGGGTCAAGAGGGGTCTACCTAGCCCCCTTTCATTAAATTCCCCCTTCGTTTTTCTCCTCCTCTTGTCTCTCGATCCTACCGACAGACAAGATGGCGGCCGCACCGGACTGTTTAGAATGTTGACAGACACTGGACAGCCAATCAGCTTCGCTACGCAAAGCTCCGTTACGCGAAAAGTACGCGATCTGGAGCGCTATCTGGGACGCTGTCACAGATATATCTGTTTTTTAAAACGTTAATTTCTCAAAATCCACTGGAGCACATATATTGAGACCCAGCAAAGGCACATCGGACTAACAGTCCCTATAATTTTGCCAAGTTTCGTGCAAATCCATTCAGCCGTTAGTTTGCGACCCGGTTCGAGAACCGCTTCTACCGTGAAAAATCCATTTTTTTTTATTTTCCCCACGGAACCCTTTAATAACCCCAACATCATTCCTAGGGGGTCAAGAGGGGTCTACCTTGCCCCCTTTCATTAAATTCCCCCTTCGTTTTTCACCTCTTCTTGTCTCTCGATCCTACCGAGAGACAAGATGGCGGCCGCACCGGACTGTTTAGAATGTTGACAGACACCGGACAGCCAATCAGCATCGCTTCGCAAAGCTCCGTTACGCGAAAAGTACGCGATCTGGAGCGCTATCTGGGACGCTGTCAAAGATATATAAATTTTTTAAAACGTTAATTTCACAAAATCCACTGGAGCACATATATTGAAACCCAGCAAAGGCACATCGGGCTAACAGTCCCTACAATTTTGCCAAGTTTCGTGCAAATCTATTCAGCCGTTCGAGCTAAAAGTGAGGCCAAACGCCCTATGGAAATTAACATGGGAAAAACGCGTTTTGGGACCCCCCTTTTTTCTCGGCCCCCCCTTGACGAAACCCCCCCAAATTTTCAAGGGCTGCTCAGAAACAAAATGTGCCATTTTCCTGCAAATTTCAGCCGATTCCGTCCACAAACGCCAAAGTTATTAGACATAGAATTTTCAAAAGTCCCATAGGAAAAAAATCCTAACTATATATACCTACTGGCTATCGCCAGTAGGTAATATATATATATACATATACCTACTGGCTATCGCCAGTAGGTAATATATATATATATATATATATATATATATATATATATATATATATATATATATATATACATACTCACTCCGTAGTTTGGCTAAAGCCCAAGCCACTTCTGATGGCGGGCTCGCGGCGGGGTAGTCAGCCCCCAATTATTCCACACTCCTCCGGTGACCAAGTTGTTGCCGTCCAACAACCAAAGAACCACCAGTACCGTGGCCACTTTCAAATAAACGTGTTTATTAGGCAACACAGATCCCGGGATTTAGGTAAAGTAGCCCTTTATCTCCTGTGCCTCGTACGCAGCCCTCAAACACACCAGTTCAGTCCCGCTGTCGGTGGACCTCTGTCTAGCTGACCTGGTATTTAGTGTATTTGTGTTACTTTAACCGCTTCGCCGCGGCGGACATTCTGCGGTGGTGCAGAAAGAAATTACGCGTGACAGTTAGAACGACCCCGGGCCGTCCTCCGCACACGCCCACCGTGACGTTGGACGGCAGGTGGCCGCCCGACGCATGGAAAAGGTTAATCTGTTATTTAGTCTTTTGTTTTTCTTTGGCACTGATTTTGACTTTACCTTATTGTTATTTCATTAGGCTTTTTGTTGGCTTTTCCTCCATTCAACCTGACTGGCTGGTAGTCACTGCACATTCCAGCCGTTTTCCTTTTCCGCTTGTTTTTCACAGTCTGCGCCCTCCTGCCTCCCTGCCAGCCCCTCCCACCTCCTGAATGCACACGGCAAATCCGTCTGTGCTGCTAACATCGCTGCTAACCTCCGTGCCCTGGACCAAAATTCTCTGCTGCTGCACCTCCGCACAAACCACCAAAGGACCATTCTCCTGCTGAAGCTGCTGCCTTACCTTCCGCACAGAAACAACATAACGTCACCAGCAATACCACTAAAGCGGCAGCATCAGCTACATCGACCAAGACCCCCACGACGACACTCCAGTGCATCTTACTCAACATACGTTCTCTCAGGAAACATGCTACAGAGGTCTGGGATACAATCTCTTCCCTTACTCCGAACATAATTTTACTCACAGAAACCTGGCTCCACCCTGCATCTGCACCAGAAATTACCACCGCCATCCCCGAAGGTTACAAGATAACGCACCTGGACAGAACCATTAAGCATGGAGGCAATATTGACATCATCTACAGGAACACCATCTGCTGCACAACATCCCCGACGACCGAACACCAGTAATAACTTCCATCTTGACGACCCCAGAGACACCAACTCCGCCGACCTCCTGGAAACCATTAGCAACATCGGACTCAAGCAGCTTGTCACTGACTCAACTCACATTGCAGGACACATGCTCAACCCAATCGTCACCTTCACCTCCAGCAATAGAATCAGATACACCCACACCACACCACTCACGTGGTCCGACCACCACAGTGTACACATCATTATCACAGGACCCAACTACCTCTGCACTGGGCCCCTCAGACCCATGTGTAAACTAAAAAACAATATAAGAAGACCAGTGGAACGACATACTCCACTCCCACCTGCCAGGCTCCACACACAATCCCCAAACAAGCAACAAAGAACTTCGCCTAGTGGATCACGCAATGTGCCAACCCCATCGTCGCTGCCAAGACAACCAAAGCTAAAGAACATAGTAAAAGAGCAAACTGGTTCACCATGGAACTACACTCCACAATATGCAACTGCCGTCAACTCAAAAGGAATTGGTGCATCAGCAAAACATCAGAAGATTGCACTGCCTACAGGACTGCCCTTAATCAGTGCCACCACCTCTTGAAAGAAACCAAGAAGAACACCCTTGCAAACCACATCGAAGCCAGCGTAAACCTCAGCAAAGAACTCTCCGACACTTTGAAGGAGTTCACCAATCCCACAGCCCTCGAGAATGACGTCACTCCCTCGCAAAAACTGTGAGACAACCTTGCAAACTTTTTCCATGACAAGATCTCACCATACACGAAAATCTGAACAACAGCCCTCCACCGCAGACCGCATCAACCACCTCACATCCACAAGCGCCAAATGCCTCCTCCATAAACACAAGACACCATCTCTTTCATGAACTCCATGCACTGTGTGGCACCCACAGCGCCATGCCCCCACCATTTCTTTAAATGTCGGAAGCAAGACAATTTTCAAGGAGCTCAGGAAGGTCCTGAACACCTCCATCACCACAGCCTCCCTCCCGGAGCATTGGAAACAGGCCGAAGTGAGGCCCCTCCTGAAAAAAACATCTGCCAACCCAGCCGATTTAAAGAACTGCCGGCCCATCTCACTGCTCCCCTACCCAGCAAAAGTCCTCGAGAAAGTAGTCAACCAGTGCATCAGCCAACACCTAGAAGACCACTACCGACTGGACCCCTCCCAATCCAAATTTCCAGTCAACCAAAGCACAGAGACAGCCCCGATCACAGCCACCATCGACATCAGAGCCCTCCTGGACTGTGGGGAAACAGCAGCCCTCATACTCCTGAACCCGTCCACTACATTTAAAACTATCTCCTACCATAATCTGATCAACATACTCCACCACATTGGGATTCAAGGAAACGCCATCAAATGGATCGCATCGTACCCCACAGGAGGAACCCAAAGGATTTGTCTTCACAACAGAGCCCAAGAAGATTATCTGCAGATTCCCCCCAAGACTCATCCCTCAGCCTACCCTCATCAACCCCTACATGACATCACTAGCTGACACCGTCTGATCACACAAACTCAACAACAACTCCTACGCCAATGACACACAGCTTATCCTCTATCTGAAGACACCCCAACACCAAAACCAACTTCCACAGATGCATGATGAAAGTTGCAGACTGGATTAAGAATAACTGTCTGAAACTGAACTCGGACAAGACATAAGTCCTCATCTTTGGAAACAAAACCTCGCCTTGGAACGACTCTTGGTGGCCCTTGGAGCTTGGCACAGTCCCCAACCCAACAGACCACCCATGCAACCTCTGCATCATCCTGGACAACAAGCAATCCATGAAGAAACAAGTCAATGCAGTTGCATACACCTGTTTTCACACCCTTCGCACGTTCCACATGATCTTCAGACGGCTCTCGATAAGCAGCAGAAGGATTGTCACACAGGCACTCATGACCAGCAGACTGGACTACAGAAACACGCTCTGCATAGCAACTACAGCAAACCTCCTGAAAAGACTCCAAACAATACAGAACTCAGCAGCAAGACTCATACTCGTAACCAACCAATCTAAACACACACCAGACTCAATGGGCCACCCTGGGGTTCATGCTGGCAAAAAGGAACATCGCCCAGGCCTGGGGAGCGGCAGCACCACCTACACTGGCAGACTGGAAGTCAAGTATGGACTGGTACATGTTCCGTGAAAAGACGATATATGTTGCTCGAGGCTGCCCGAAAAAGTGGTCTTGACTATGGGGGCCTTGGAACTCGTACCGAGGAGACATTTGTGTCCCCCCTCAGCAACTTGAGTTAGATGACCTGCTTTCACCATGATCTGTCCTAACTGCATGTAATGTAAATGTTTATTGCTGTATTCTGTCATGCCTAGACTAAATATTTAACTGTTGCTAATATCGCTTGTATGTCAATGACTGTTAATAAAAAGGTATTAAAAAAAATACCCATACTCGAACTCCCCAGAAGGTCCCACATCACATCTCAGGAAACTACACTGGCTTCAATTCATAAGAGATGCCAGTTCAAGCTGCTGACCCACGCCTACAAAGCCCTGCGCAACAAAGAACCAGCATACATCAACAAACGCCTAGCCTTCCACTAACCATCCAGACACCTCCGATCAGCCTCCCTCTCCATCACAGACACCCCAGGCATCAGTTGAACCAACAGTAGAGGACACTCCTTCTCCCCCCTGGCAGCCAAGGCCAGAAATAACCACCCCTCTGCTCTCTATATATGATTGATAGATTGATATTTTCAAATATGTGTTTTACCCTGCGGGGCTGAATGTGACTTCCGGGCGAAAATAGACATTTCTAAAAATATACATATACTGCATATGCTACATTTCTACTGTCTGCACATTATGTAGTAGATTTATGTGGCATATACAGTATATACTAATTGATGTGGCAAAATGTTTACTAGCAGTGTACGGGCTTGGCACATGTTTATTAGTTGGTCAGGTCCTTAGTTCTGCATTTGGTTGATAAACTGGTACTAATTCAGTGAAAAGTTTCCCCTGACAGCTTGCCATGGTTACAAATCATAAAATAACTCATAACTTGCCTTTTCTTGCTGCATAACATAGTTAACTCTGTGGCATTATTTGAAGTTCTTGTGCCGCATAATTCCATTGGCCCTAGTAATAGCACTGTGAGTTTCACAGGGAGCACAGCACACCTGCACATTAAGTTGCAGGGGCTACTATGTGAAAGTGTGCTTATTGAAATCAAAGGCAGATTTGTAGCTTTGGGGAATTATTTTTATACTGGTAAATGTCAAGCAGCTCCCCCAACAATAAAGGTTTGGATAAGTAAAGTAAAAATGATGCTGTGGTATTGGGTATGTAGCAAGGTGAAGCAATACTGCGTCTTTTTCATCCCTTTGTTAGTGTCTTAAGAGATCCGGCAGATTCAGGAAAGAAGATAAGTTGACTTTGTCTTTATTCACTGTTGCACACATCTCATACGCACACATCCACCAAATGTTTTAGAACACCAAATCTGTCTTCTACGTAGAACAGTGTTTTAGAAGGACAGTTGTAACAGAACCAGAGATGGGGTCGATGACTGCTACCCAGGCCCTTAATCTGCTGCTGGAGGACAGCTCTGAGGAAGAATCAGAGAATGAGACAGAAGATATTGAGACAGCACCTGAGAGAGAGGACAAAGGAGCAGAGTCTGGAAGTGATTTGCCAGTCGGCAGAGTTACATCCGACGACTCATCTTCCAGTGATTCTGAGGGACATGTCCCTTCGTAAGCATAGTCTGTGCAGTGGGGCGACCGTAGCAGGTTAGCAAACCCAAACAGCAGACAGCAATTTAGTTCAGCCACATATTCCACCTTTCACTGGGGACACTGGATGTAAATTCGATGTGCCCGATTTTTTACCAATTGACAACGTCCATCTCTTTTGAATGTTGACTTCCTTGAGCAATTATGCAGCACACAAAGTTTCGTGCCGTGAAGGAGCATGGAGGCGCTTGAAGGCACCAGCGGGCTCCCACTTCGATTGAGAAGCTGAAGATATTTTTGGGTGTTATGGTCAAAATGGGGTTAGTGCAGAAACCAACCTTGCAGGCCTACTGGTCTACTCACACGGTCTGGGTAACCTCCATCTCCGAACTGTATATCAGCAGAGATCGCTTTTGCTATTGCACAGTATTCTGCATTTCAATGACAATTCTTTTGCATTGCCCCGGGACCATCCAGACCATGACAGGTTCTTCAAAATTCAGCCTGTCTTCGAACATTTGTCTGCTAGGTTTCCAGAGATGTATACTCCTGGAGAGAATATAGCCATTAATATGTCCTTGATCCTTTACAAAGGGCTCAGACAGTGAGCCGACAGTGAACAGGTATATATACACAACATCATACAACATTGAGATCTGTTCAGTGTCTTGTTCTAAATTGTTGTATAAATACTTGTTCACTGTCTGAGCACTGCGTCATCTGCACTAATTTTTATATATAAGGAATAGTGTATTGTCCTTAAACTAAAGACGTGAAAACAATAATCATACAAGATATTGTGTCCTGTACCAATTTTCAATAACATTCGGTATAATATAAGTTTATAACTGCATTTTCACACTTTCAAAGCAAAAACAGAAGTGTCGGTGAATGAGTCCCACAGAACATGTTTGGCTTATTACTTTCGGGAACTTAGGGAATATTCCGCAGCATGTTTGCCTTAGTTTCAACTGTAGATCTTTTTGCCCAGTTCAAGGAATGAGGCCTGGGAAGGCATACTTGGACACAACCCCAATTACATCAGTGAGTGTGCTGATGGCACGTGAAACACACATTTTCTAGAGCTCCAAGTAGCTAGGGAAGGAAGGCGTTAGTATAGGTTCACTTGGCAAGTTTACAGAATTAGTCAGGACTTTGATGAGGACAGAGACATGAACAGGTAAGAAAAGCTTGGGGTAGGTGTGCTTTCAGAGGGATATTGCATATGAGAGATGCCGATAGTAAAGGTAGGACAGATGCATTAGCCATCACTTCATTTTCACCTACAGATTGAAATCCATATTTCCCGGAAAAGACATGGGTCTGAGATAGAGCTCAGGCATGCGATCATCTAGAGCAGGGGTCTCCAAACCGGTCCTGGAGAGCCGGATCCATGCCAGATTTTTTGGGTATCCCCATTGAGATACATGTAGTTATTTTAAAAATCTGGCATGGATCCGGCCCTCCAGGACCGGTTTGGAGACCCCTGATCTAGAGCAAGACTGTCACGGATGGGGCCTCTGATGACGGCAGTGGACGGGGTGAGGACTTTAACAGCTGTTCCTTTCTGCCCCGTCCTCATGACTCCTACGGGCCCTTTAACACGGCATGGACTTCTCCAGTGGAGGTGGAGTCGACTGCCCTGACGTCACCCACGTCTGTCCAACCCGAAACGGAGGAGGCGGATAAGGAAGCCCGACTGGAACCAGAGACCGCGAAAGCCGGAGGGAGAACGCGAGTGGAGACGCCGGAGCCGAGCAGCCTTCTTGAGGAGAAGCCACGAGACAAAGAAGACGAAGAAGACAGACAGCCCAGCAGAACCAACACGCCAGGAGGCCACCGTCACCACGAGCCGCCCCGCCGCACTTCCGGAGAAGTGTGGTTGGACACGGTACGGGGCCGGTTAAGGGGACTATTTCTCTCACAGGGTGGGACGGGGTAGGGGAGGCTTGAGGGAGGTCACGGGACCGGGGGTGTTTGTGTTATGTCTTTACCCTCGTCCCCGAGCATGCTCCCAGTACTTGTCGTTTGAGTCGGACGCAGACCGATAAACTGGTGTAGGTCCCTGGTGACTCCTTCACTCCCCGTTCCCCCTCTTCCATATCCAGGACCCCAGAACCCAGCAGTAACCTCAGGGTTGTTTTTCTTTCCTTTCTTTATTTTCGCATGGCCTTGCTGGGGGAACTCACGCTGATCGCCTGAGTGGAACACTGAAGGCATGACATCGAAGCCAGGAAGGACTTCGACTCCAGGCCACTGGCAGGGTGTGGGGGGCTCAAAATATTCTTATTGTACAAAAGGGTTAAGTTTGCTATTAAACTGTGCAGGGCCCCATCGAAGCCGACATTTATGGCCGCCATGAACAACGACTATGTGTAATTACACGACGTCTGCACTGCGTTGTTTTGGGCAGTACATACTGCAGAGGAGAACATGTTTTACCGTCCGAAATGAACTTAATAATAATTTACAAAGAAGAAGATTCGATGAAAAAATGGTCATGACAGTCTATCTTCTATATCTAGCATGAACCCTGGAGGTGGAACAAAGGTCATGTGGAGGAATAAGAAAGAAAGGGCAGCGTGACCCGGTAGAAGAAGCCCAAGGGAAGTTACTTATGAAAACGGGATCTGGAACACACATAGTAAAGGGACCGCAATACACAAGGACGGAGGGGAGAAGAACATCGGTGTGGATGAGGGGCGTGAAGAAGGTGGAATCTGGGAATGGATTCTGGTGCCATCATACAGAACACCAAGAGGAGCAAGAGGAGGAAGGCGTGTGGGTGTCATTCCATGGGCAAGTAAACAGGGGATGGAAAGAGATCAAGTCAGAGAAAGAGATCAAGTCAGAGGGCGGTAAAAAGCGAGGCTCGGAAAAGCGCAATAAAATGCGCACACAAAAGTGGGGATTACACAGGAGTCACTGCAACAAAAAAACGTATTTAAAAAGTATGAGGAACAGGAAGGCCGCAATGAAAGTGCACTCAAAAGTGGGGATTGTACAGGAGTCACTGCAACAAAAAAATTTAAAAAAAGGTCGAGGACCAGAAAAGTGGCAATGAAATGTGCACACAAATGTGGGACTTACACGGGAGTCGCTTTAAAAAAAAAAAAAAAAAAAAAAAGTACGAGGCCCAGAAAAGCGGAAGTGAACGTGGCACACAAAACTAAATTCTGGATTACAGAAGTCACTGCAACAACAACAAAAAAAGTTTTTAAAAAGGTATGGGGCCCAGAAAAGCGGCTATGACAGGGCACACAAAAGTGGGGCTTACAGGGGAGTCACAGCAAATAAGTATGAGACCCAGAAAAACAGCAATGAAATGTGCACACAAAAGTGGAGATTACCCGGGATTAACCTCAATAACAAAACAAAAAGTACAGACCCAGAAAAGAAGCAATGAAATATTCACACAAATGTGGAGGTTAAATGAGAGTCACTGCAACAAAAAATAAATTATAAATGTACGAGGCACAGAAAAGCGGCAATAAAAGTGCACAGATAAGTGGGGAGTAACTGCTACAAAAAATAAATAAAAATGTACGAGGCACAGAAAAGCGGTATTGAAATGTGCACAGAAAAGTGGGGATTAAACAGGAGTCACTTCAACAAAAAATGTCAAAAGTAGCCTGGGAGTGCTGCGTGCGTGTGCGCGCAGTCTGCTGTTTTTGGAAGCACTGCACTTGTGGCGCGCCCCTGCGCGCTCCCACAAGCTGGATGCCACAAGCACGAGTGTGTGCTTCCAAAACAGCAGAGCGACAGCTAAAGTTCTCCTATGCAACACATGTGCGCTGCGTGGGCGAGACCTACAAAATAAATCTGCTTTATTGAAAAGCAGTCACAGACATGGAGGTCTGGTGATCCCAGCAGGCTACCATCCCTGGGAGGGCCAGCCATTTCCAATGAGGTCGCAAATTGCAAGTGCCTTATTAATATTAATGAGGCTAGCATTTTGCGACCCCATTGGGAATCGCAATCAGTGTCTCTGACACTGTTGTACAGTCGCAATTTGCAACTCCCAATCGAGCGCAAACTGCGTGAGGCAATTTACACTTGTCGTACATCTGGCCCTTAGTGTTGTGACTGAAGTCCACGCAAAGAGACACACCTCAGAGGAACTTTATGACAACCTTGCAAACGTCTTCCACAACAAGATCGCCAACACCTACAGAAATTTTCAACCCATGGCCACTGACGTCTTCAAGCAGCATAACGACCCCACTACTACCACAGACACCTGACTAACCGAATGGAGCCAACTCACCACACAGGACAACGCATTCATCATGAACTATGTTCCCTCAGGGGGCCCAACAGATTCATACTCTCACCACATTTTCAATTTAGGCAAAACCAGAATCAGCCATCTACTCACCACCTTGTTGAAAGCCTCAATTGCCACGCCCATCTGCCCAGAGTACTGGAAACATGCAGTAGTCAATGCCCTAATAAATATCGGAAGACCCCCAGCGAACCAAACAACTATTGACCGATCTCCCTGCTCCCATTACTGGCCGAAGTATTAGAAAAAGCCATCAACCAACAACTCTCCTGATATCTGGAATGGGACCTCCTACTCTACTTGACTCCACCCAATCTGGATTCCACAGCAAACAGCACCTAGACAGCCCTCATGGCAGTTACTGACGACATTCAAGCCCTACTCAACCAAGGAGAGACTGCAGCTCTGATCCTCCTAGACCTCGTGGCAGCCTTCGATACGGTCTCCCACCACACACTCATCACTAGGCATCTAAGGGGTCTCTCTCAGATGGATTGCTTCTTTCCTCACCGGAAGAACGGAAAATGTCTGCCTTTCACTCTTCACTCTGAACCCAAGGAAATCATCTGTGAAGTACCCCAAAAATCCTCGCTCAGCCCCACCCTTTTTAGCATTTATATGACACGTGTGGCCAGCATCACCAAAACCCACTGACTCAACATCAAATCCTACGCTGACACATCTTATCCTCTCTCCAAAAACGCCACCAACACCAAGACCAACTTCCACAACTCCATGACAGACATCACCAACTGGATGAAGGTCAACTGCTTGAAGCTCAACTCAGACAAGTCAGAGGTACTGATTTTGGAAACAAAATTCTTGTGGTCCTGAGAACCTGAACCTACTCCTACCCTCACTGACCATGCTAGAAACTTAGACATCATTATTTAACCATGACGGCTCAAGTAAACTCCATCTCCTGCTTCTTCATCCCCTGCATGCTTCATAAGATATTCAAATGGCTACCCCAAAGCTCAAGACCTCCCATCATCCAGGCCCTCTCTTCAGCGGACTGAACTACAGCAAAACATTCTACGCAGGGATCGCAGCTCAACTACGACGACTACAGACCATGCAACATGCCGCAGCAGCAAGACTCATTCTGAATCTCCCTAGATGAACCCACATCACCCCCTACCTCAGGGAACTCCCCTGTCTCCCTGTACAGAAAAGATGTCAGTTTAAGTTCTGACCCATGCATACATGGCCATACACAACTCGGTACCCCGCCAACTTAAGCCGCCACCTGACCCATCAGGCCATCAGACAATTCTGCTTTGTGTCCCTTTCTCTAACTCTCACAACCTGCAACTGACGTAGCAGATGCGGAGGTCGCTACTTCTCCTACCTAACAGCGAAGACATGGAATGAGCTTTCCTTTCATCTACGAACCTCTCCATTCGAGAGTTTCTAAAATCCCAGAAAACCTGGCTATTCGACTAATCAACACGACCCTGCCAGCTCCTGGATACCACATGGGTGACAAGAAGTGCTCTACAAATCTACTGACTGATTGATTGGTAGGGGTATGTGACGGATATCTGGTTCCTACAGTCTCTGCAATGCTTGAAATCTGTTGTTTTTTGATATAACATAATTCCCCGGCACACAGTGTAATAGTTTTGGCAACTGATAAACATTGGGAGTGGAACTCCAGATCCATGTTGGGAGGCGTGTGGAGAAAGTAACAGACATCAGCCTCCATGGATGTTATTTATATGCAGCTCCACTCCATCACTTCCGGAGCAGTACAGAACCAGTGTTCAAGTATTTTCCATCTATCGGTATTCCAGGCCTTCATAGGAAAGTACTACTGATTGGTGGTGCTCATGGTGCATCAAAACCCTGCTTGTATAACCTAGCTGCACTGGAGCACCTGGAGTCTGAAGCAGGGCTACCTAGACACATATCTTTATCACACAGTAAGGTTGAATTGGACCTTATAATGTATAATATAATGTACTACGTGGGGCATGTGTTTGTTTAAGTGATACATTTGGATTCATGATCGTCTGTACATTTCAATTGATTTATAAATGTGTCAGATTTTTGTCTGATTTTATTGTCCCTACTCCCTACCTGCACAATCCTCACCTTATCACTTCTCCCTCACTCCCAGGGGCACTATTCAACCTTTCAAAATGAGTAATGTTGGATACTATATCCTGGTTTTGTCTACATTGTTGTGAATAAAACATTGTAGACTCATTAAGTGTACTACTATTATTATTTAATTTGTGGTAATTAGTCAATTCTCACTGGGACCCCTTCCCTCTCAGTAACAATATGACCCAGGTCCCAGTGACCTTTCTTGGGTAAACCCCCTCTTTGATACCCAGTCTTCCTATTCAAACTAGACAAAGGGAAAGATCTCCCTAAAGTGGAGGATGATGCATAAGAACACAATGTCACTAAATGTGGGTCTGTGTTTTATTATTTTTAAAACTAGAACATCAAACACTTTCAGACTGGGAGCCAAGGCAGCTCCCACAGGAGAAGGAATCTGCAGAATAATATGTGCCTCATAAGCCAAGGTTGTTGGGACAGTAAACTTAATATGTTATTGATAATACAGCAGGTTCTAACCTGTGCCCTCGGGACCCTGATGGGTCCGCGATACCTACTCAGGCGGTCTGCGAATGCTGAATTAATAGTAACAGATTAATAAAGTATATATAAATAAAGAAGCAAAATAAAACATTAAAAATGTTAAACCTTTGTAAATGTTAGGAATTTCAAATTGGAGGCTAAAAATTGACTTGGTGTACTCAGATTGATATGTGGGAGCAGTCAAAGAACATCAAGCAGAATATAGTATGGACAATAGGTGGTCTCAATTGAATTTACAGAAGTCCCACACTTCCAATAGAATTAAATTAAAATTTCGATTTTTTTAATATTTGTTTATGAATTAAATAAAACATTTCATCATTTGTGCATTTGTTTGATGAATGCTTGTTTTTGTATTTATGTGCATTGTTGTCAAGCTCAAATCATTGAAATTGCTTAGATAGGGGGCCCCCAACTTCCAGTAATGGCTCAGTGGGGGTACCGGGATTCCAATAATTATCCAGTGGGGGTCTTCATAAGTCAAAAGGTTAAGAAACATTGTTCTTAGAGGCATTAGGCTTCCGTATACTGTGGAACTTCCATTCGTGTATTAATGTTAAGTAGAAAGAAAATGATCCAGTTGGTCAGTGTATATTAAAAAACTTGTAAAAAGTATCTTCTTGGACAAAGTTAAACTAAATTAGCAAGAATGCGAGAGAGCTTGATTTCATACGGAAGGGAAGCACAATAAGAGAGGGTCATAAGGAAGGACACATCCGCGATGAGCAGAAAATGCTAGTGTGTTAAAATAATAATACTGAGGTGTAATTGGTAATTTCGAGTAACATGACTCCCGGAACTTCAAAATGGTTATAGTTTTTCGAACGGGAATCAGATGGACATATGCATCCAATGTAACCTCTGGAGGGGGTCTCGAAATCTGATTCCATCTGTATAAATATGAATACACGGAATAAAATGATACTCTACCTTACAAAAAGCAATCCTATTCGACACTTACATAAGGAAATACACATCAAGGAAAAGTTCAATCATACATATAAATATATGTTACATTTGCATGTGGCAAGTATAATTATTTACCTTAATCATTCTTTGAAGCAGAAACACTGAAAGTCAGCTCAAAAAAGCAATGATAAGGCACTCCTCAACAGGAACATACGCTGCAAAGATGCCTGTAAAAACGCTCTTGTTTGGAAGACAGTGGCAGGCCATTGAAGTTCAGTAAAAATCTGATTTAATAGAGGAAACAGGGGTCTATTCCTGCAATAATGAAAGCCAGATCACGCCACAAATCAGGAAATAAAGCTAGACAGTAATTTAGCCGAGTCAAAACTTGGCATGCTTGAAAATGTGTAAAAAACAAATGTGACTAAAAATAAAACGTCACGATGCAACATATCAAGTAACGTACATTTTTCATAAAAAGTTAAGTACCGTTAACACAACCAGACCTAGGATGTCTCTTACCCCCACAGAGCAACAAAATCACTACCAAATGGCGTAAAGTGGCCGTTTCCGTTCTGTAACTGTTGTAGAGCAAGAAGCAACATGTATGGCAGTTTTCAACAGTTGTTCTCAGTGATGCTGGAACAATTTTCAGAGTGGGTGTGCTGCCATCAATTTTGCAACACTGGAGTAGTAGGGAATGTGAAAAATTCAAGCGCCACACAAAGAAAAAGTATAGCAAATGAGTCACGTCCATTCAGCAGAAGAGTGATATGGGTATGGTATGCAGCCGGTGGTGCATTTTGGAGCACACTGGCACAAATATATTACAACGGCATGGTGCGGTAGAGCACTGTTATTTACAAACAGCACACAAAGTTTGCATGGAAAACAAGCTATTTGCCTTCGATAACACATTATCTGGTGGAGACAGGATCTAACCACAGATTCCTTTCTTTAGAATTCTCCCCCAGGCGCAAGACTAGATCCGGGAAAAAAATTCCACAGTACATTCGCGTGTCGGGAGAGGGCACTGTGTGACTCCATATCGACGTCATCACACAATGTGACATCAACAGAATCCATATAACCCCTTGCCGACGTGTTGACCTCAGTTTCTTCCGTGACTATTTCGGTGCTCATACGTGGAGCTACATCTTGAAACTGCCTGTTGAAAAAGTGTGCTAAAAAGACACCTGTGAGTCAAATAAATACTGAATTGATCATTCAATATGTGAATTATTGAACACAATCATTGAGACCAAAGAGGACTCAGTCTCAAATAATCATTGAGGCTGAATTCAGCATCTGAAGTCTGATAAAGAAATCGATGAGACCAAAGAGAACACAGTTCGCAGAGCAGGGAGGAGCGTAAAGAATCTGCGGCTAGATCAGATAACGCGTTGCAGAAGGTGAGTAACTTATTAATCTGATACAGACATCTAGCCGCAGATTCCTTAGTTTAGAATCAAATACCAAAGCATATCACCCCCGGAGGAGGGTCTGCAAAGTAGGACAACTAAAAGTCTCTAACTTAGAACAAAACCAGTCTAGAACCAGAGAGAAAGACCAGACCTTCATAATAATGTAGGTGGGCGATAAAACGCTTTAGAAGTTAAAAAACGTGTGGAAGAACCACAGTAAAGTGACAAGACTTTTAAAAGTACATGAATAAAGTATCCATGTTAGTAAGACAAGGATGGTAGAAGCCAACATACAAAATGAATAGAAGACTATTCGCACCCTTAAAGGGTACCGAACCCATGCATAAGCACTGCATAAGCACTGTGGAAAGCACAGCAGTAAGAAAGTTCAGAAAGACAGAGAGCATGGGAAGAGCGATTCCATGATAGTAGGACAATTTGCCAAATTACTCTTTAATAAAAACTATTGGTACGCATATCAAGACTCGAACGGTGTGTTCGCTACTTGACAAACACAGGTGGTGGAAGAGCTAATGAAACAACAATGGTAATAAGACAGAACCTCAAGTGTTTTAAGGTTCACAAGACGATAATCCTGTGGCCAACAAAGATCATACATACTGAGAGCAAAAGTAGAGGACTTTTGCCATCAAGCATATGTAACATAATCTATCACCTAAACAAAAGGCAATACCAGGGTAAAAGCCAAAGCCACATAAACTAGTAATGTGGACTGCCAGCTACTTGCAGAAGAAATTTTGAGATAGATACCCTCTGTGGCATCAATGGAACCTCTGCATATGGACGTATGCCCATAAATGAAGCATAAGGTCACACAGATACCAATAAAAGCATAAGAGACACTTCATCTTATTAACCAAAACTAATAAGAAGGTCATAGCACATAAACCTCTCATCGAAAGGCAGATCAAATACAGTGAGACACCTATGGAGGTACAACTATAAAAAGTACCTAACAAGGGGTACCAAACTTCACAAATGTATAATATCGTACGTCAGAGAAATCACCCAGCACAGGTGTAACTCTGCACCCCCTATTGAGGGTCTAGTAGTGCACAAGATGAGAATCCCAACCGAACACATACATATATATCTATACTGGCATAGCATACAAATGATGTTCCACATAGAGTACGGATCGTACTAAGAAGGTATCAACTCTTGAGCTCTTCTGCAGAGTAAAGCAAAATGCAAAACCTGTATATTACGTATCAGTCAAAAAACAAACACAAACAGCTGAAAACTGTCATTGACAGACCTGAAGGAGAAAGGCACAACTTTTGCGCCAAGTAATAACTTCACTGAAATTAAATCTGCAGAATAATCTACTACTATAATTGTAACTGAGTGGAAATATCGGTCAGTTAAAAACGCGTAAAGAACCAGAAGGTTAGCTAAACAACCATAAAATCCTGCAGCAAGCAGAAACACCACACTGGTTTCAATCAGATGAATACGCAGTGCAGTTCAGTCATTTATAAGCACTTCTGTCCACATAAGTTAGAAAGAAAGACCAATCCAACCAGATCCTGCAAAGATATGTCTAGATGTCTTTATCACACCGTGCAGCTCTAAATCATCTTAAAGCTGAATCGGCATGTACACCGAATAAATGTACACCAAACGGCATATCTTTCAGGGTATTCTATACAGGCTGTAAAACCCCAGACTGACGCAGCCATGCAGGACTGCTCAGTGCAACTGACTGAGCTACAGCTCTACCCACGGAATGAGTGGTGTCCACACCACATTTTACGGTAAATTTCACCACCTGTCGACCATCCTGCACCAATTGTAGCAGATCATGTTTGGCTTCCTTGGAAGAGAAGGCAGAAAATTCTTCACTGAATCCCATACTGCATTGGAAAACCTGCTGAGAACACATGTAGTGTTCAAAGACCGTAGAGCTGCACTAACGGAAGAGAAAATATTTCTCCCACAACTTTCCAGGCATCTGGACTCAGTGCTTGGTGAAACCGAAGGGAGGACATTTATGTCTGAAGAGACTGTAGCTACTTGCACAACCAGGTCTTTTGTGGAAGGATGTTTGAAGAGACAATCAGAATCCCCAGGGGCGGGTCAATGCCTATGGGATATAGCCCAGTCTTCAGGCATTCCCCTTGCGGGTCTTGCTCAAGCCCTTAACAATATATTGTGTAGAGACTCATTATAAGGGAGTAAGAGTCCACTCCTGTCTTACCCTGGTGAAGAACATTCACCAAAGGATCTTTGGATAATTCCACTGAGGGAAGCTGGCAATCTATCAATCAATCAGTGATCTTATAAAGCGCAACTACTCACCCACGAGGGCTTCAAGGTGCTCAGTGAGGGGGCCTTGTTGTCTACGGCAACAGCTGCCCTCCTCAATACCTCAGCGTAAGAAGAACTCGCCTCTGTTGCCATACCAGGTGGAGAGAGTAAATCGGAAATTGGGGAGGACTGAGGTCCACTAGCCTCATCCAGGTCAGTCAGACTATTTTCCTCCAAGGGAGGATGGACAGTATTGCCTAAAGGTTTTTAACACCCTACATTCTCCACTTCTCTTGCCACAATATGCATTTCATAGGAAGAGCAGAAATAGGCTGAATAGTGACATACAGAGAGTTGCCTAAAGCGGACGGCACCATCGGCGCCATATCAGACGCCGATGTGACAATGTGTTGACGTGAGGAACAGTAACTGGTCTGTCGCCGATCAGCTCGGCCAACATCATTAGCTGACCCGACGCTGAAGGTGAAGACCCTTGAAGGGTTGTGAACATGGCCGTCTCAGATCCGATAACTGATTCAGAGGGCTCGACTGGCACAGAGGTCGAACCCGCTGGTGAGGATCCAATCAGGGCACCTCCCACCTGTTTGGGCTAGAAAGCTTGCCATAGAGGAATGGAGGCCCAAAGACTTTATGCAGGGAAATGAAATATTCCCGCATTTGGGCTAGTCGCTCTGGCATCGGGATATTTAGGGAAGCGCTGTGTGAACTCCTGAGACTGCTCCGTAACCGAAGGTTGGGAGACAGCATTGGAAACAAACGTACGTTTCTACCGTTGGTGCTATAGAGCGCCCCTCCACGGAGATGGCTCCTCAACCGGTCTCTGGACGTCGACGAGGACTAATGACATCGTAGTGCCTTAGTTAGTTGTGTCACCAGAAGTTTCATCCTATGCTCTTTCAACCCCTTTGGCCGAAGACGCCGACAGGAACCACAGTCCTCCGAGTCAAGATGGTACGGGTATCTGTGATCGACATCTGTCCGTCGCAAGATCCACAGAGTTTAAATCCTGAAGACATCGCAAAAAGCACACTGTTTCTCACACAAAATGTGGAGATAGGTTGAAAAATGGCCCCTTAACCGCTCCAGATCCGCGTTGCCAGCGTGGAAAAAAAGGAAATGAAGTCAGGGTGTAGGCTAGGGGGTTATGTGGGCACCGTTGATGTCACAACGCGTGATGACATCAATATGGAGTAGCACGGCGCTCTCTTCAGACGTGCGGACGTACGGTGGGAACATTTTTCCAAATCCAGTCTCGCGCCTGGCGAGGATGATTCTAAAGTAAGGAATCTCCAGCTAAATGTCTCTATCAGATAAGCAGTTTTACAGATAAAATTATATAGAGCACAAATGATGTTCTGAAATTGATTTTCAGCAAAAATTTACCAATTGCACATCACCTAGTAAAGTGCCTGTAGAAAGGTCAAGCTGGAAAAGCACTCTAACTGGTGGTTGCCTGTCCCTCCTTCCCCTCGTTTCATGCAGACGGACAACCCAAGGGCGGAGTGGGACAGCGTCTCAGAACAGGAGGAAAATAGAGACCGCGGCGCCTTTAATTGGACCTTCGTGGAGCAGGACGAGACTCCGCCCCTTTCTGACGTCAGAGGACCAGGACTGGACAAAGGGCAGGATATCCTGTATGGTGGGTGTGTTTACACCTCGGAGGACGAGAGCGGAGAAGGCGAACGAGCGAGGAAGAACGGGAACGGAGAAGACGAGATAACGCGGAGCCGAGAAGCAGAGAAGGAGGACGAGTATCACGGAAGTGAGGGAGAGCCAGGAGGCCAACGACCCTGTGCACCGCCGTGCCACACTCCCGAGGGAGGAGTGTGGCTCACTCAGGTACGGAGACGTTTGGCGGCTTGGGTGGGGAAGAAGAACGCCCCTTTGTAAATGTGTACATAGCCTTGTGCGTAACTTTCCCTGTGTGTGATCTGAGTCCCGTCCACCCACCCTACCCGTTTGGTTTCCTCACCTGCTTACCCCACCACTCTGCACATAGTTGATAAGGTAGCGTGAGACACGGGTGTTTCCTCACTTCACTTGGGCCCCTGAACAGTCGGAAGTATCCAGATAGCAAACTAACGGCTCCCTCTGTTGGTCTCCTTTTCCCTCGGTACATCGGCCCGGAGAACAAAAACCGAAGACACCGACGCCGGTCAAGACCACGTGGACCCCCCCCTTCAAGCCGACGACACCGCCACCACGAACAACCTGGAGTTCTCAAGAGAAAGGCTGACATACAGAACAAAGAGAACCATAAAAATAAAACCTAGTTTGAAACGTTATACCGGTGTACCGCCTCTACCTGACCCAGTAATCAGTACCACACCCCCTCCCATGCCTACAGTGCCTTGATTACATTAAAATCCTTGTTGCTATCACACTTCGGAATTACAAAATGGGTTTTATTTGTGTTTTCCTAACTGAAGCTATATTTTGAAATATTTGTACAGTTCTTTTACAGGTATTTTAATAATATTGATGTTTAGAAAAAGCTGAGATTGTAAAGCCTTTTCCTTTCACACTCCCTGTACCCCAGCACGTTTGTCATATAGTTGACGTTCTAAAATCATCTAACTTTGCAGTCATAGAAAAAAAGCAAACACAACCTTCATGTTAAAAGAATTGCAATTTGTCAGAAAACACAGCCTGACATTTGACATCACCTGTCTTCCAACAGCACAGCAAACGTGATAAGATGAAAACAACATTTAAAGGCATTGTTATTGCGCATTCACCTTCTGAACTCCAGCCACGTTATTTTTGGGGTGCTGCATCACCCCTGTACCTCTAGTTCTAGCGCCTATGGTTGTTCCCTTAATCTACACTTCTTTTCTCAAGGATTTTCACTTTCTTCATTGAAAAAAAAAAACACATAACTTCCTTATTTCTTAAGTCTCATGCAATGAATTACATGGAGAATAAAATCATGCTATAGGAACATGTCCACGGTAAGAAATGGCAAGCATTTTGAACATTGTATAGAAAATGTGGGATTTCAAGTTTAACACCTCAACCTGAAGGAAAGTAGTGATACAAGCTAACGAACTCTACTGCTCAGAACAGATAACCAAGTTCTTTGTAACTTCCTTAAAATTAGTTGCAGTTACAGAGAACCTGAATAAATAGATTGTAGGGTAAAGGAAGAACATTTACACACAAGTACATCTGACCTGAGGTGGAACGAAGGACAAATCCTTTGGGAAACGCATGGAGGATGAAACTCTCCGCCCACTGGCTCCCTAGAGAGGGGGCCAGATGGGGTACGTGTCCCAGCTCTGGACTGTCCTTGCTGCTGCCTGTGCCCCACCAGCACAACTGTCAAATGTGCCACGAGGCAAAAGATAACAAAAAAACTTTGGGGCAGATGTATCATTGGAGCAATTTGCGATTTCTTAATAGCGATTCTTAGCGAATCGCCATTAAGGACTCGCAAAATGCTATGTAGGTAGGAATCACAATAATATTTGCGATTCCTAAATATTCCTTAATTGCGAATCGCAAATTGTGATTTGCAATTAATGAATACCTTTCCATTCATTCCTATGGGCCTATAGGCCCATAGGAATGAATAGGAAGACATTCGCAATTTGCGAGTACCCATTAGGTACTTGCAAATTGCGAAACAATTTCAAGGGTGCAAGGGTGTCAAAAGGACACCCTGTAGCACCCCTGAACTATGTATGCGTGCACATGTGGTGCGCCACATGGCACTTTGAAAAATGCTAAAAAGTGCATTTTTCAAAGAATTTGCAAATTACCACCAATTTGAAGTTGGTGGTAGTTTGCGATTTCTTAAAGAAAAATCGCACAACTTGTGTGCGTCCTGCATTGCATTTAAGGAATCGATTCTTTAAAAACAATCGCAAAATAGGGAACCGGAAATTTTGCGAGGGGCTTTTGGGGTGATACATTTATATCAAATGGCACTAAAGATAGCTATATAGCCAGATAAATATTTAACGCTTTCCCTTTGTAGGTGGCCCCGAAAGTTTTATCTGTGGCCCATGTGTGCCCCCCCCCCCCCCCAAAAAAAAATTCTAAAGATGCCAGTGTCTCAGCCCACATCCACTGTAAACTATTTCGACGCCAGAGCAGCATTACTTGTCACTGCTAAAACCTTCCTCCTACAGCACCCAGGTAAAGAGCAGAAAGGTTAAGTGTTCTTCTGTGGCTTTTTCCCTGTTTGAGCCTGTTGGGACCAGTACCACTGCACCTTTCTCTTTCATCATCACCCCTCACCTTTAAAACCCTAATAAAACTGACTAATAACATACAAGTCTCTCGTCTGCCAGTCTAGGTTAACCCCAATACCACTAATCTCTGACAACTACCTAGTGCTTGGAAATGTCTTTCTATGGGTCAAACTTATGCCACTCCTGGGTGGCCCCCAAGAACTCATAACTGTGCTCTTTTTAAGCAGCAGGTTTCACATTGGCTGTTGCTGGGTGGGCCCAAAAGACTCATAATTGACATCTTGGGAAGCTCTGTGTTCCAATTTAGTTCACATCCATAGAACTAGATCAGCAGCTCAGTCTCAGTAGCCAACTCATCTAGTAAGACTGAATTCCACAATTTCATAATAAATGCCACTTTGGAGTCTCTCAGTTGTGTGCACCTCCATAAAGCAATATCGACTGGGAGTTTTAACAGTTGCGTCTTCCAGTAGGTGGCCCTCATTGACTGCTAATAATGAACATTTTTATGAAGCTTCATATCTAGCGGACTGTGCCTCAGCTGCTGAGGATGGACTCCACAGAATGTATATAATTTGGTGATTGAGAAGCTGCACCCTCCTTCTGTTATGGAAGAAGTTTAATCACTCTTGTCGCTCTACATACCGACACGTTCACAATCCTGTACACACTCCCACGTTCATTCATTCCTTTCTGAAACCGTTCACCTTCGAACCCTACCCACGTCCCGTTTCTCCACTCAATCTTCCATTCCATTCCCTTTCTCTATTCCCTTACCATCCCGCCATATCTTCCTCTGTCCCTCCTCCTTTAGCACTCTCATCATGAAAACTTTTTTGCCATTTTTAATCCTTTCCACGGTCTTCCTAGCTCAAACTCCTGCTTCCTTCTGAACCACTATCCCGTTTCCCAATCTAATTATCTCCCCTGGCCCCTACGTATCCTATCAACCCACTCAGCCTCCGTCTACATCCCCTGGTAAGCTCTGCTCGCACTAACTCCTCAAACACCCTTTCCACATTTTCAATCTCTAACTTTCATCTTGGCGCCCACTATACCCGCTCCTTATCAATGATCCATCCCACAAATTATGACACAAGATATGAAGATCCTTCTCACCTGCAAACCTTTCCACCACCCTAAACCTCCTATCCAACCCTTCACCTCAGTCTTTCCTTCCTTTTGCCAATTCGCCCATTTTCAATCCCCCTCTACTTCTCTAGCCCTTTCCCCTTTTGACCTACCCAATGAAATTCCTCTCCGAGTCCCTTCATTTTCTCATTCCAAACTCTTTCCAATTCTTCGGCTACTCTATTGACAATGAGAGTAACAATGAGCCTATTACATCTAAAATGTACCCCTCTACATCCTCAGGCGGGAGGGTATCCTGGCCAGTGAAGTTCCTAATTATACATTTGCTGTGGTGCTTTAGTTCTGAACTGATTCCTCTTAAATCTGAGCTCCTCTCTTCATCCAGTTTGTCACAGTAGAGCCCTCTGTGCAGCAGCGGCACAAGTGGAAAGGAAAATGGGAGAACCTGAGTTTAGAGGTTCAATCTACCCCAGCACCTCTTGTCTCACCACTACTCCCCCCTTGGATGAATGTCCTTCCACTGATCCTATCCTAGCTCTAGGCTGCAGCCGATGAAGGGAGGACACCAGCAGCTCCAGCTCCTTCAGTCTCCCTTGCATGGGAAATGTCAGTGTCAAACAGTCATGGAGCTGCAGGAAGATTCAGGCCACCAGTGAAGTTCTTACAGGGAGAGGTACAATGGCAGATGAAGGGGCTGCGCGAGTGTGTGTGAGGGAGGGTGGGACGGCGAGAAGGGGGAATGGGGACATCCACCTCTATACAGACACACTTTCATTCTTTATTAAAAAAAGAAATTTTTAAAAAACGATCTTAGTCAGTGTAAATAAGCATACATTTACAGAGACGTTAACCAGTGCCAAAGCGCCTCAAATCTTCTTAGATTGCCAAGATTAAAGTGATTAACAAATGGATGCTCTTTTAGACCAGCCCAAGGACAAACAGCTTTTCCATCACATTCCGTGGGAAATATTTGTTTTACTTTAGAAAAGCAAAAATACAAATCCACTTGGAATGAAATTCTAATTTTTCAAGCTATATAAACGCCCACCTTCTATGGTGTTTTCAACTAGCAGACAAGGAGATGGGGGTCAGGAAATGAAGTCACAGTTAGAAGAAACTCAAACTAGTGGCGGAACATGATATGAGACGAGACCATGGTTAATGTAGCGAGTTAATTTCTTATCTGATTGTTTTAGACTCTGTGATTGCAGAGCAGAAGGAATCAGGGGCTTTTGCACATCAAGCCCTTTGACAAGCATTAAAGTTAGTTCCCAGCCACTCCTCCATGAGCAAGAGCAGACAGCAAATAAAGTATTATTGTGATTGGTCCATGTTTGCCTTCGGGTTGGAACGCTGTTGAGCAGAGGGAGTGAGAGGGTAATAGTTACCAGACAGAGAGCACCCTCACTGAGTCTGTCCTGTATGCCTGTTAGTTCACACACCAAGTTACATGGGCATGCTAGAACCGGCAATACAAAATATCATGTTCTCCCCTCCTTCATTTAAATGGTACCAATGGTCCAATGCTGGGACTTTTTTTAAACCCACTCCTTGTTTGTTCTGACGTACATATGTGAGAAGATGGGTTGTTATTTGTTGGGGAGAAAGCCGACTTTAGCAACAGCCACAGTTTTTGCCAGGGTGAAACACAAAATGTCACTAAATTAGGCTGTGCCTAATCATCTGGTAGCTTGGCACAAAAGCAGTCAAGCTTTAACTCAGAGGCAATGTGTAGAGTATGTATGCAGCACTTAAACCGTAAGAAAGTGATAACATAACAAGAGAAGTCTGACACCAATTTAGAAAAATGCAGTAAAATGTAATAAATAAAATGCTATCAGATGACCAAAGTCAGTAGAACTAGAGATATCGTAGGTAAACATAGCGCTAAAAAGCGCAAAGCACCAAATAAGGTTATCTGGTTGCGCTGGATAAGGACAAAGTCATGAGCCAACCACGTTGGAGGGTGGACAGGGTACAGGACAGAGCTTGGTCCGCTGAGCAATGAATATAGCTGTACTTGGACTGAGATGCGAGGCCCTGTGTCGAGTTGTGTCAGTCCCGATAGGGCCAACGATCAGGAGCAGCGAGGTCCTCCATCAAGATGTGATGCGCTGAGTCAGTTACGATGTGGCTGTCAATCAATTGCTGTGAGATTCTGCAATCAAAGGTCCTGAGTTGCTTTGTGTTGGGTTGCATCAGTTCTGAGGGAAACCACAGTTTGGCCAGGAGAAGTAAACTCTGATGTCAGCCAAGGATGCAGGACCTGGGGAACACCTCTTGAGGATCCAACAGAGGCCAGCAGAAGGGCACAGGCAGGTCCAGTTGAGTCTGGGCAGATGCAGGACGGGTTTCTGGAGCATGCTGTGTCCCTTTAGCCTAGAATAGGAGGCCAGTAAGCTAGCACTTGGGAGTCACTTGGTGGTCCTAGGTTCAATGAGTAGGTTTATTCTTTCTCTCTCAGGCAGCAAGACAGCAGAGAAGTCCTTCTTCCAAGTCTTCCAAAGATCCAGAAGTGATCTGAAGAGTTAGGTCTGATGGTCAATATTAATACCTGGTACTAGCTTTGAAATGGGAGAAGCTTCTAGATTCTCCCCCCCCCACCCACAAACACACACACACAAATGTGCCTGGAATTTCCTTCATCTCTGTCCTGGACCCAGATTTTCTGGGATTACAACAGACTAGTGTGAAACCCTTTGTGAGTTTACTGAGGCAGCCCATTTAAAGTGCAAGTGTGGTAGATGACAGCTCTGCCACCCCCCCAATCCTTCTAGATATGGCCCAACCTGCCAACACATAGTCCATCTTTTACCTGCTCATCAGACACATGATACAGGCTGCAGGCACCAAATGGTTAGGACAAGTACATGCCAACTTTCTAAAAGTGGCATTTTCATAACTGACTTGAAATACAATTTTACCATTAACGCGAGTTTTAAATTACAAAGCTTTTGAGACCAAACTCGAAATTCCTACCTACTCCCAATCAAAAGTTATCACTTATTAATGTAATACTACCATACCCTATGGGCTGTTTAGGGCCTACACTAGGGTAAATTATATGTATTTAAAAGAAAGGTGTAGGCTTGGCAAATGGTTTATTTTGCCAGGTGGAAATATCAATTTAAAACTGCACATGCAGGCTGCAATGGCAGACCCGAGACATGTTGAAAGGGCACAATCAGTGCTGCAGTCCCACTAGAGGCATTCAATTTACAGGCCCTGGGTACATTTAGTACCACTTATCTGGGGACTTACAAGTAAATTAAATTTGCCAATTGGTTGAAAGCCAATTTTACCATGTTTTAGAGAGAGAGCACAAGCACTTTAGTGCTGGTTAGCAGTTGTAAAACGCAGAGAGTCCGAAAAGCCAACAAATAAGTGTTCTGAGAACAGGCGGGTTGAAGGCAAAAAGTTGGGAGTGGCCCTGTGGAGAGGGCCAATTTTAACAATGGCAAATAAAATTTTGCATAGACATTTTTTTTACTTACCCCTTTTCAATGCAAATACCAGATATGCAGCACACATACAATAAGGGGAAAAAACTAAATGAACCAATCTACTTCAGCACTTACAAAAGTGATAGGAAGGATGAACTCCATACCTGGGAATCAATCTGAATTATTCATTCACTTCAGCCATTATACAATGGTCAAGTCAAGTCAAGTCAGAAGATTTATATAGCGCGCTACATACCCGGAGGGTCTCAAGGCGCTTGAAGAAGGGAGGGGAATTATTTGTCGAATATCCAAGTTTTAAGTTGCTTTCTGAATGCTAGATGGTTCTGAGTGAGACGAAGGTGAGTGGGGAGTGAGTTCCAGGTTTTAGCTGCGAGGTAGGAAAAGGATCTACCTCCCATGGTGTTTTTGTTGATGCGAGGTACGGTAGCAAGGGCTTGGTTGGAGGATCGTAGCTGACGGGAGGGGGTGTAGAAGGAAAGACGTGTGTTGAGGCATTCGGGTCCAATTTGTGCTTTGTGTGCGTGGGTTAGGAGTCGGAACGTAATCCTCTTATTGACGGGGAGCCAGTGGAGGTTTTTCAGGTGACTAGAGATGTGGTCTTTACGCGGGATGTCTAGTATGAGTCTGGCTGATGCGTTCTGGATGCGTTGGAGTTTATTCTGGAGTTTTGCGGTGATACCGGCGTATAGGGTGTTTCCGTAGTCCAGGCGGCTTTTAACCAGTGCATGGGTGACCGTTTTTCTTGTTTCGGTGGGGATCCAGCGAAATGTTTTTTTGAGCATGCGAAGAATGTTGAAGCAAGATGATGAAACGGCGTTTACTTGTCTGTTCATAGAGAGTGAGGAGTCCAGGATGACGCCCAGGTTCCGTGCGTGGTCCGTCGGGATGGGTGCTTTTCCAAGGGCCTCTGGCCACCAAGAGTCGTCCCAGGCAGAGGGGGAGGTACCTAAGATAAGGACTTCTGTTTTGTCTGAGTTCAGTTTCAGACGGCTGTGTTTCATCCACTCGGCTACTTCTTTCATTCCTTCGTGTAGGTTAGTTTTGGCGGTGCTAGGGTCTTTGGTGAGTGATAGGATCAGTTGAGTGTCATCCGCGTAGGAGATGATGTTGAGGTTGTGTTGGCGTGCGATGGCCGCGAGGGGGCTCATGTATACGTTGAAGAGGGTGGGACTGAGTGAGGACCCTTGGGGTACGCCGCAGATGACTTCAGTGGCCTCTGAGATGAATGGTGGGAGGCGGACTCTCTGGGTTTTTCCGGTGAGGAACGAGGTGATCCATTCCAGTTTTTTTCCTTGGATTCCGATGTTTCTGAGGCGCTGTAGAAGGGTGCTATGGCAGACTGTGTCGAAGGCTGCGGAGAGGGCGACTGTGTCTCCATTGTCCAGCAGAGTTCGAATGTCGTCTGTTGCTGCGATGAGGGCGGTCTCCGTGCTGTGTTTGGCTCGGAAGCCGGACTGTGAGGAGTCGAGGGATTTGTTTGTTTCGAGGAAGGCGGCAAGCTGGTTGTTGACAGCTTTCTCAATGACTTTGGCCGGGAATGGAAGGAGCGAGATGGGGCGGTAGTTTTTGAGTTCGGTGGGGTCCGCTGTGGGTTTTTTCAGAAGGGCGCTAAGTTCTGCGTGTTTCCAGCTTTCCGGGAAGGTGGCGGAGTTGAGGGAGCAGTTGATGACGTCTCGAAGGTGTGGTGCTATGATGTAGTCTGCTTTGTTGAAGATGTGGTGAGGGCAGGGGTCTGTGGGGGATCCTGAGTGGATGGAGTTCATCAGACGGATGGTGTCTTCAGTGGAGATTGGGTTCCAGTCATTTAGGATGTTCAAGGGGGGTGAAGGTCCTGCAGAAGGTTGGGTGGGTTGGTCTCCGGGTCGGTTGTCGAAGCTGTTGTGGATGTCTGCGATTTTGTTGTGGAAGAACGAAGCTAGGGAGTCGCAGTGGGGCCAAGTCAGGTAACAGGCTTTTTTGTAGGCTGTTAAAGCACTCCTGTTTAAAGTCTTCCTTTTATTGGGCTCCAGTCTGTTGGGGACCAAATCTCCAGGGAAATAAGGATGCTTTCCAACAGGCAACGGGTCTCAGAATCACTTTTCCACATTGCTTACAATGCCCGTTCTCCTGCAGGTCAGAAGCCCAGGAAAAGAGTAGAGTAAGTCAAGTCCCCAGAGACAAGAGAGAGACTACATTTTATATTTCATCTACTCTCTCCATTAGGCAACACAGAATTTCTTCTTCTCGCTTCCCTGGGCATTAGAGCGTTCAAAACTCCCACTGTATTAGCCAAATCAACATTCTTATTATATGTAAAATGTTGATAATCTATCCTTTTAGGCTTTGCCAAGTAATTTTCACTTAAGGGAGTCACCAAGGGCTTTGATCAAACTCCTGTACCGGACTCATGCTGACCTTTTATGGTTGGTTTTCTGTTCATCAGTAGACACTGCCCAACCTAGGGGTCCAGGGGCATGACCCTGGAAGGGTACCAGAGTAAAGTGCAGAGTCTAAACCAATGTTCTGGAGCTAGGTGGGTAGTCAAACACACCTAAAGCTGCCATACTGGGCTTACCAAAACTGCCCTCCACAATGCGAACAGCCACATGGGTCCTCACTTTCCAGCCAGACACTCCAAGGGTGTCATATGACAGAGACTTCAGTAAAAGCTAGAGAGGGTCTTCAAGTAGCAGAAGGTAAGTAAGTTTGGTGGTGTGCTGAGCTCACTGCCTGGGGAAGTGGGTACATAAAGTAAGAGCAAGATTAGGACTGTGGAACGGCAGAGAATATTAGGAAACATTCTACAGTGATGTGAAAAAGATTGCAGGGTTGGGCTAATGGCATGTTGGTGTGGAGTTGAAGTCCTCCCTAGGAAATAAGCACCTGCCTACTGCACAGAAACACAATATATTGCCCACCAGAATATGGTAACAAACCTTTGACCTATAGAAAGCCAGCAAGGTGACAGATTGCCCTATGCTAAATGGTGTGACTACTTTGAGCAGATTGTTAGGAGGTAAAGAGGACTACTGTACATGTGTTCGAAGGGAGTGCACATCAGGAAAGTGAGTACCAAATGAAGGCCTCACTGTGGCATTGCAAAAGGTGTTAGCCGGAACACGTGGATCAGCCCTTTCAAAAAACACATCACTACAGGTGACTTGAAAAGGGATGGCTGATCAGGTAAACGTGGGAAGGCCGCAATGTAACCTTTACCTGTTGCCTTAGAAAGGTCTTGCAGGGCTATTGACAAAACAGAAGAACATTTGATAACTGGGCATTCAGTAGGTGGATATTTTGGTAGGAACACCAAACACCAAAAGTCTTTCAGCATTCTGCGTAGACAGATTTTGTGGTTGGATGCTTTGCTTCCAAGAAGAAAGCAATCACTTCAGGTGGAAGTTCAAAAGCCATCAGCTGTCGTTGCTCAATCTCAATGCTAAAAATGGAGGTGTAAGTTGGGCAGGCTCAGGAGTAAGACACAGCTGTGCCACTGCAAAAGACGGTACTCCTGAACGGGCACCCAACTCGGAGGACAAATGCTCAATTCCAGGTAACCAAATCTCCTAGGCAAATTTCGACCCAATAGGATGACTTGGACCCTGTCTCTCAGATCTTTTTTACTACTGTGGGCCGTAGAAGGAGGGGAGGAAAGGAATGTAGGCGTCCCGACCCCCAATGTCACAGGATTGCATTGGGAACTCCAAAACAAAACGTTTGGACACTATGCGTTCTCTTGGGTGGCAGATAGATTCAGCCAGGTTTTTCCCTTTCTGGAAGACGCCCTTTGCCACCTCCAATTGTAATAGCCATTCGTGATCTGCTAGGCAACGTCGGCTGAGTTAATCCACTCTGGTGTTTCATTATCCTGCCAGGTGCTTAACAGTGAGCTCTGAGCATTCAGTCACTTCCAGAGACACAGAACCAACCCACAACCCCAAGCTATTCTGTTTGTTGCAATAATACATTGCAGTCGTGCTATCAGTGAAAATCTGCACCCATTCCCCATGATGGTCAGGAGGAACGCCTTCAGTTCATAGCAAATCACATGCAACTCCAACAAGTGTATGTGGGGGAAACGTCTACGCTGGAGACTAAGTGTGATAACGAGCTGGCTTGCTCTGAGAAACCCAACATGGCGGCCAGCAACGGTCCGGGCGGAACAGTAGTTAGTGCACCAGTTCACCAGGTGCGCATAGAAGAGGCAGAGATATCCCACAGGGCAGCGGCGATCTGGGCGTCTGAGAAGCCAGAAGACAATGCCAGCCATGGGACGGAGGACAGCCTAAGAAGTACACAAAGCTCGGTGAGGGTGGAATCCAGGATCATTAAGACACAACACCTTCCCCATTCAACACCGGGAATTTCCAGAACAGAGAAGCTGCAGGAGGGCCATGGCTACAGGCAAGTCCCGTTTTTGAACTTCTTACATTACATAGGTGGTGGGCAGGGACTAGTCACAAACACGAGTGTAAAGAGACCACTAAAGGCATTGACAAGTCACAGGTGTGGTGGAAGAGGGCCAAGGACAAAAGAGCACATACGTGTTCACCAGCAGCCCACTCACGGCATCCCCTCTTTTGTTTTTTCCGAGGACTAATCTCCTGCAAGGCTGTGCACGACCAGTTGAACATCGGTAACGAGAGAGAGTGAGAGAGAGAGAGAGAGAGAGAGAGAGAGAGAGAGAGAGAGAGAGAGAGAGAGAGAGAGAGAGAGAAAAAAGTGCCCTTTCTATCTTTAAAGACCAAGTCCACCTTTGGTCCCAAACATTTTCAGCTATCAAAGGCCATATTCATGTGCAAAAGCACCATGCTGGTTTTGACGGCCCTACTGAGCCAGTCGGTCATGTCCAGACTTGAAGAGATTGTGTACTTTGTTGCTTTTTGCCCATCCAACATTTGCTGCTGCACAGTATTGTCCTGAATGCCTCGCTCAATTGTTTTAATAAACATCCGGAATATGAAAATGAATAAAGCTAGCAGTCTTATTGACATAAACAATATTAAATACATTTTAGGATTCAGAGATGTGTACTTTCATTTGGGCACATCTTGTATGACAGCTTAATGAGTCTCATAGACGGCAGTAAAGCATTTGGGTACATACTACATTATTTCAGCCCTTGCAGATTAACTTACGTCATCAGGATATCTATAGAACTAAATTTCCTAACATTCCTGCAAGCATTAGCGAGATCACACATGCAGCTGCTGCATTAATGTAGATTGCATACAAAAACAGTCCTACGCTGCATGGGCGCATTTCCCCGATGCGAGGAGACACCATCGAGTGGAGGCCTAGGTCACAAATTGGTAAGAACAAATTAATAATTGCATCACCAACTGGTATAGCTTTACGTTATCATGTTTTGTGTACAGTAAATGAACCCTCAGTTGGGATGCACAAACAACACACTGCTGCAATGACCAGTGAGGTTATGTTGGGTAACACCATATTTCTTATACGAGTGGAAATTGAAAGAAACACATTTCCAACGTGCTAAAATAAAATTCACAATGCACCAAGTGCCTGTGTTAAATCAAGGTTAAACACAACAAGGGCAGCCTCACAGATCCAGAACGAGGGGCAATAAAGTTTGTGTGAACAACAACAGTTCCAGGAAAAGAATAACTGTTTTACAATCAATTAAAAAAATAAGAATCAATACAAAAAAAGTCAATACAAAAATGTCAATACAGAAAATTCAAATAGAATGTGAGATGCACACACAAAGTTTCAACATTATAAAGAATTATTATTGTAAATAAGTTTTATATATAACAAAAATACAACATAAACATTACAGTACATACATTCGTGCTCCTCAACATATTACACAAGCAAATACTTTAGACAGTACATAGTGTATTACAAATGAAGAGAAAATGGCAAGGGAACCACAACTTCGTAGAAATAGTCCATAGATGAAAATTGAAGATTGTGGGTTTTAGTCCCTTCACAAATGCCAGAAAGCGATGGCGGCTTTTCGACCCCCAAAAGTCAAAGGGTCATCATCAGGACAGACAACAGTTTTATAAACAAAGCCAAAGAATCTGAAAAAGATGTACAGAGGGCACATTTAGTGAGCGATAAAGAAACAGAAACCCCAAATCTGTAAAAATGACCATGGTACTTAAGTTAAAACCATCAATGAAACCAGGGACTAAAAGAAGAAACCACATGTTTCATGCATTTTACTGGTCGCAAATGGCCCGATCCGCAGAATCATACTGTTTGCAACCTGTAAAATGCATTTTGGTATGTAGGGCTCCCCAAGGGATACCTTCTCCTTTGGGAATGGCAGGGAGAACGCTTTTTCAGAGCAGGTAGTGGTCCTATGGACTACTGCCTGCTCTTAAAAAATGAAAAGAAAACTTTTCCTTTTTTTTTTTTAAATACAATCTGTTTTCCTTTAAGGAACAAAGGATGCATTTGAAAAAAGAAGTGACCTACCTCAATAATATTAATGAGGTAGGTTTCAAACCCACTAGGAATCGCTAAATGAAACTTATGGAGTTTCATACATTAGGAATAGCAACTACCTAATTGTGATTCATAGAGAATCGCAATTAGGTAATCGCTATTTCCAATAATGATACGTATTGCCCTTAGTCCAAAATCAATCCTTCCAGAAAGAAATCAAAACCAAATCATCTATATGGGTCAAATAATGGAAGCTGTAATCAAATCAAACACTAGCATGAATAACCGTGCACCAGGTGAGACAAACTCAGCTACATGAAACGGTGGGCGACCAAGTAGATAATACCTGTGTTAAAAGAAAGGTGTATATATGCACACATGCGTCCATACATAATCCAAAATGAAAAAAATCACGAAGTCAAATTCATGAACAAATGTGTCGGGCGATATTAAGCATGAATAACTTAAGAAGCTGTCACTTCCAACAGCCCTGTGAAGGAACACCTTTAAAAACATTAAGATGCCACTCACTTAGCTTCACGGGGTAGTCACAATACAATACAAGTTAAATTGCTATGTCTCCAAAAAGAAGAAAGAAAGGAAACCAGTTGGCACAGTAAACAATATAAACATTGCCCCAAAATGGCTAGTAGCAGAGACCGGGGTCCAGCACTTACCAGGTAGCAGCAATATGCTATCCAGCGTATTCCTCCAATCTGTGACTCGCTAAGAAATCTAACAGTGGGCACGCCAAGTAAACCAAGTAAATGGCGTTTTAAGCAGCCCTAATCACCATAGAATTAAAAAAAGTCACTCGCTATGGAGTAACATAACACGGGTGCCGGGCGTCCCAAATTGAGTGTAGGTGAAAACTGTTCTAGACACATAGTATACCCCATGGGAACAATGTAGCCTATTCTATGTAAACACTTCCTAATACAACAGCACTAGCTCACAAATTGCTTTAAATAGATTAAAAACTCCTGATCAAACAAAACTAAATACTGGGATCCAACAAACTGTCAAAAGCAGCAACAACATCTGACTACTTCTAGAAAAGGGAGGAAACTATCTAGCACAATCACTAGCCCACTGCAAGATGTGGGAATAGGAGTAGTACCATTTACAGATGTAAAGGGTTGTAATTGCCAGAAATTACAAATACAAAGAATTACAAATACATAAAGTTACAGATGTAAGAATTATAATGGTAAACAATTATTACAGATATGAAAATGTTGTTTATTACAGATGTAAAAATCAAATGAGTCATCAAAGAATAAACGTCCTTACATTCATAACTGTAATCAGGTTGAGCATAGAAAAGGAAGACCAGGCACATATACATATCAAAGTAATGTCACTGAGTTGTACTCTTCCATCGTATTGAGTCCTTAAGTAATGCTGTCACATCTGAGAAAGAATTCAACAACATTCAGCACGCTTTAGAATGGCCCAAGTGTCGCCTCCACACGGAGGTCTTTTAATCTATGTTGCCATTTGATGTCATTTGCAGGATGATTGAATAACAAAAAATGAAAAACCAATGGAACAAAAATGATTTTACAATGGATTCTGCTTTTATGTTGTGATAGACGTGACTTCATCTTCTGTGTAGTTTGTCCCACATATATCAAATTGCACAGACATCAGATGGCATGTACAATATTTAGAGAATTACAACTGGCATGATCTTTCAAATTATGCGTAATGTTACCATGGTTGAACTGTTTGATAGTTGAGGCATACATTATACAACTCCCTCATGTGAAATGGCCCACAATTATATTCTGGCCCCACAAAGAGGCTATACCAGATGGATGATTTTCTGTGGCTTGCTATTCTGGTACATAAGAGTAAAATGGCTACAAGGCTACACACCAAGTCCACTGATTGTAATACCTTATGTCAGTATACCAGCCACCATCCTAGGGGCCTTAAGGAAGGCCACCCATTTGGGCAGTTTCTTTGTATAAGAAGAAATTACAAATCTATAACGATGACTAAGTCCGTGAAGCTTACATCTTAGCAAAGAAACTAGAGGCCCGTGGCTACCCCACAAGATTGATAAAGCTCTCTTTGAAATGCGCTTGGTATTACCACAGGGAATTTTTGCCGATTCCTAATGCTAATAAAACTATGGAAAAGATTTTGTGTGTTAAGAACTTCTGCACACAGTGTAATGTTATTACCAGAACTGTGAAGAAACATTGGCCTCTGATTAGAGCAATAGGCATTTCAAAAGATTTACCCTTGTTTTCCTTTAAGAAAGGAAAGAACTTAAGAGACCACTTGGTCCATCCAGATATCCCCAAAACAACTCCATCTGATCAAGCCTCTTTGTGGGGCCAAAATAAAATAGAGGGTCATTTCCAGTGTGTGAATTGTATAATGTGTGCCTCAACTAATAACACCAAACAGTTCATCCAGTGTGACATTACACATAATATAAAAAAATCATACCAATTGTAATTCTCAAACTGTTGTATATGCCATCTGGTGTCCGTGCAATTTGATTTATGTGAGACAAACTACGCAGAAGATGAAGTCACTTCTATCACAACAAAAAAGCAGAATCTTATTGTTTTTCAATGTCCATAGATTTATTCTTCTTCTATCCAAAACGTATTTCTTTCAATTGGCACAGCATTCAGTTCGTATATCCAAATCACATAGTATAATGTACATTATACTATGTGATTTGGATAAACGAACTGAATGCTGTGCCAATTGAAAGAAATACGTTTTGGACAGAAGAAGAATAAATCAATGGACATTGAAAAACAATAAGAACTTTTTAATTGTGTGCTCGGGCAGTTTCTCTTTTTGTTTGTTATACTGCCTGCACGTGCAGACAGAGGTAGAGTTGTTTGGTAACCAACTCTTCTTCCCTTGGGAGCACATGTTTGTACATAACTTGAATTAATACTGTGACCTAGATACTCAGTAGAGCGCCTTTTCTATACCTGGTTACCGGTTAGTTTTGATTTGATAAAAGCAGAATCTGCTGCAAAATCATTTCTGCTCCAATGAATTCTCATTTTTTTCAAATTCAATCATTCTGCGAATGACATGAAATGGAAAATCATTGAGTTGATTAAGAGACCTCTTTGTGTAGGAGACACTCAAGCCATTCTAAATCGGGCCAAATGTTGAATTCTCAGATGTGGAAGCATTACTAAAAGACTCAATACAATGGAAAGTGCAACTCTGTGACATTACTATGATATGTATATGTGTCCAATCTTCCTTTCCTATGCTCAACCGATTACAATTATGAATTTAAGGATGTTTATTCTGTGAAGCCTCATTTTAAAATATGTAAATAGCAACTTTTCCATATCTGTAATCTTTTACATTTTACATTTCTTGCCTCTGTACATTTTTGCATATTTGTTATTTCTGGCATTTGTAACCCTTTAAGGGGTACTCCTCCTATTATATTCTATAATGATTCTTTATATGGTCTTTCCAGCTGTGTCTAAGTAAAGTACTTCGAGCTTTGCATATTGCAAGCGTTATTGTATTTCCAATCTTCAGCCATATTTTACCATACTGATTTGTTAAGATTATTAGTCTCTTCAATGATGTATGAATTGCACTGACCTCTGCATTTTGAACTATTGGGAACTCCAATTGCCATCTTTCATTTCTATCTTTCTTTCTTCTTCTTCTTCTTCTTCATTTTCTATCAAGAAGGTGTATTTACAAGTCAATTTGCTGACGTGATAGAGGTCGTCTAATTGGATAGAGACACGTTTCCCACATCTTGCTGTTGGCCAGTGGTTGCGCTAAATAGTTTCCTCTCTTTTTTATAAGCTGTCAGATTTTGGGGCCATTTTGTCAATATTGCTAAAAGATATGTTTACACTGTCAACTGGTTTCCTCTCTTCTAGGAGACACTGTAATGTAACTTGAATTCTATTGTGACTACCCTGGGAAGACAGTTTAGTGGTGTTTTAATGCTTTTAAAGGTATTACCTCATACGCCTATTTGAAGTGATAGCTGCTTAAGTTAATCACGCTTGATACAACCGCAGCTGTTTATATATCGACCAACACGTTTGTTCGTTAGTTTGACTTTGTGAATTTTTTTTCATTTTAGATTATGCATATGTGCATATAAACACCTTTCTTTTTTTGCTCAAGTTGTATTTATTGTATATCAAAATATCAGAACATGTACTGAGTAAAGCCAGCAATTGCACCCAGGAATAGCATACAGTCCTGTTGGGACAACAGAGTAGCTACCTACATACATATCTGTGACTATGACTAAACAATAATGAAGCAACATCTGATATGGCCAAAATATAATGCCTGTGGGCACCTTATGATATAGTGCATACAACAAAAGAAATCTGTACACCTTTCTTTTAACACAGATGTTGTCTACTTGGTCGCCTTCCGTTTCATGTGGCCGAGTTTGCCTCACCTGGTGCACGGGTATTCATACTAGTATCAGGTTTCCTAACAACTGCAATTATTTGTCCCATATAGGTGACATGGTTTTGATTTATTTGTGGAAGGATTGATTCTAGACTGAATTTTAGCACATAGCTTCATTAATATTCTTGACGTAAGTAACGTGGTCATTTTTACAGATTTGGGGTTTCTGTTCCTTTATTTTTCACTAAAAGTGCCCTCTGCACACTTTTTCAGATTCTTTGGCTTCGCTCATAAAACTGTTATCTGTCCTGATGAGGACTCTTTGACTTTTGGGGGTCGAAACACCATCAACGCTTTCTGGCATCTAGGAAGGGATTAAAACACACAATCTTTCATTTTTCACCTATGGACTCTTCCATGAAGTTGTGGTCTCTTTGCAATTTTCAGTTAATTTGTAATACACTATGTACTGTCTAAAGTATTTGTTTGTGTAATAAGCTGAGCAGCAAAAATATATGCACTGTATTGCTTATGTGTGTTTTTTATATATAAAACTTATTTACAATAATATTTCTTTATAACTTCGAATCTCTGTGTGGGCACCTCACATTCTTTATATTTGATTTTTCTGTATTGCCGTTTCTATATGGATTTTTTTTGTTAATTCAAGGCATAGGTGGTGTTTACTGAATTTCGTAGTATGGAATTTGGTTCTTCTGAGTGTGGACTAAATAATCTAAACGAGTAATTATAAGAATGACTAGTATTTGGGATACTGCTTTTCAGTGTCAAGACCTATATATCTCTATGTCGAGAATGCAAATGAATAACACAATTGTTGCAGAAAGACTTGCATGATGTTAATATACTGGTTGGTGAAAAAGCATGCACGTTACCTCACTCAACAATGTTCACTGTCTTTATCACTACACTTTGGGTATGTTACATCACGAGATGAGACTGAAATGTAGACCTATGTTGCCAGTTTAATTGTGTGCAAAAAGAACAATTGATGGACAGAATGCAGAACAATGTCATACATTCACCCCAGTACAGAGATCTGGGCCTAAATCCATCGTTTTTTTGCTCACCATGCTTTCCTGTTTGGACCCAGCCATGTGCAATCAGTCTTGACTCTGCGTCCAATGGGAACAGTCCAGCCCGAACTGCCAGGACACGTTTTCCCTGGACTGGAAACAAGCATCCTAGGACCGGTTTCGGGCTTTCAGTCATCATCAGCCAGGATAGCTTGACTCCAGTGACATGGAGTGCACGGGACCCACGTCTGGGCATACCCGTCCCACTCTGGGTGACAAACGCAAAAAGAACAACTGATGGACAGAATGCAGAACAATGTCATACATTCACCCCAGTACAGAGATCTGGGCTAGGCTAGCTTGTTCCAGTGGCACAGTGAGCAAGGGAAGGCTGAATGTCCGAAACCGGTACCAGGATGCTTGTTTCAGGTCCAGGGAGGACCTGGCTTGGCAGAACGGGTCAAGACTGATTTGCATACGGCTGGGTCGAAACTGGGCTGGCATTGTGAGCAAAAGAACAATGGATTTAACCTAGATCTCTTGACTGGGGGTGAATGTATGATTTATTCAGCAATCCGACCATTATTTGTTTGCGTAGGACTTTTCACCCTAAGTGGGATGGGTATGCCCAGACGTGGCTCCCTTGCTCACTGTGCCACTGGAACAAGCTAGCCTAGCTGATGAAGGGTAATACCCAGAAACCGGTCCCAGGATGCTTGTTTCGAGTCCAGGTCCATCATTTGTTTGTGTAGCAGTTTATTTTTGTGCACTTTTTTTATTTTTATTTACAAGCAAACATCACAGCTTGTTGAGGTGATTGGCCAACATGAAGACATACATCATATGCCGGATGGATCATTTAATATCTTTCCTATAATCAGTGCTAAAAAAAAAGTCTCCATCAATAGCAAATGGGGTGTTCTTGGCCCTGAAGAATACCATTGATACCTTGTCAAAGGATCATAGAGACAGAAACATGTTGACCTCAATCGGTGGGTAGAATTACTCCCCACTCAGTTTTAACTCTACCACTGCAGAGTTTAATAAAAATCCCTTATTACACTCAGAAGGTACTTTTAATCCAACTACATTATCCCCTCTTCATGTAAACACTTCAGTTAGTCCCTATCCACTAGGAAAACCATATGAGTGGCGTAGCAATTCATACATTTAGGAACATGCAGCTCTCGGAGATGCCCATACAGTAGGTGGGTAGTAGCTCAACATGCTCTCTATTTGGATGGGGGTTGTAAGGGGTCTGATGATGAAGCATGTCCCTCACTGGGTCGGTAAGGGCTTTCGCCCTTAAATAAAAACAAAAACACAGCTTAGGTTTCCTATTTCCAGTGCTCATGTCATACACACCACAGAGGTCAGTTCTGTTGTGTGCTTTAGTATTGAATTAGGAGGTTAAACTGACTGGTAAAACCTCCAAATCCCTTTGTATTGAAAAGGCATTCTACAGCCACTACATGAGATATGTACTGAGTCAGACAGGAAAACCCCAGTGCTGGTCCCACTAAAACTTTAGATTCCATTGGGGATGTGCATCTGGTGAATGAAACCGCAGAGTAGAGTCAGGTGTAACTTTGGTTCACTGATGAAAATTACAAAGCAGGTCAGGGGGGCAGCCACTGTCCAGAGGAGGTCTGCGACTGGCTGAGGTGACCCTGCCTTGAGCAGCCAGTTTGCGGGGTAAGGGCTTACACATATCCCAGAACGTTTAAATGAGATGCCACCAAGGTAATCACTTTCATGTATGCCGGCAGGGCAAAGTAAAGGCAGAAGGGCAGTATGGAAAATTGGAAGTGTTCCAACCCCACTGTGAAGTGGAGGGAAGGGTGTGTGAGACTGTCACCATTCAGCCTCCAGGATCCAAAACAGAGAAAACATGCGCCAGAATAAGCATCTTGAACGTGTCCTTTCTCAGAAAGGTGTTCACTTCTTCAACATGAGGAATTAGGGACAGAAACATCCTTTGCCCCTCTCAGGCTCCAACACTCATTCAATGGCACTTTCTGCATTAAGATTAAGGCATGGTCGGCCAAACTGTTGTGGCATCAGGGAATATGATGCAGAGAAGAAATGAAATGTAGGGCATGGCCCTTTGTACAATCTGTAAAACCCATCAGCCTGATGCGATGGAATTCCAGCTGGTGAAGAAAAGCTGAATCCTGCTCCTCACCTACTGAGAGTAGGCTAAACAGGGAAACCTATGTGGCCTGGTGACTATTGCAGCATAGGAGGAGAGTACCTTCTGGAGTGAACAGCTCTGTCCACATCCATGCCCTCTGCCCAAGAAGAGCTGACTTTGCTGTTACACCATCTGAGAAGGATGGCATTGCCAGAATGCTAAACTCCTGGAATAGCTACATGTCTCATACTGTTGGTGGAATTGACTGGCTGGGTAATAACCTCAATAATCAAGCTCTGCCACAACTAGCTTTGAATCATTTGCGCACCAAGTCTGTCTTCTACCCCAAACAATCTAGAGCCATCAAAGGGCATGACTATAAGGGATGCTTAAACATCTAATGCGATCCCAACTAATTGCATCCAAATGTGCCTTCAAGATCTTGTTGGCCATGTCCCATAAGGCAGGGTGTACCTTTCCAGAAATCAAAACACATTCAGAGAGCGTAAAGCCGAAGTAGTTGAGGGAAACATTTTCTTACCAAAGAAAGCAGTATGTTTTGCTTCCCAATCCAGTGAGTTCGAAGGAAAAGTATTCAGAATGGCTGTAATTATGGATGGCTGCACCAAAAGGTTTTCAGGCTTTCGGTGTTTTGGCGTCAAGTTGGGGGTCACCAGGGGCTGGCTTGTGCCATCTGGCCACAGGTCAGCTGACCGGAGGGGCCGAGCATAGCTTAGACCAAGGGGCCATGAGTGTCCATAAGGACATTGTTAAATGGGAGTACCGACAAATGAAGCAGGACCTGGTTGAATAATTTCTGTTAATAAATTTACTGTAAATAATAAGGTGGTGAGTTCAGCTCTTTCTCTAGTGAAGGATCTAGCCCAACATCATTTTGCAAGTCTATGCACAGCCCTTCACAAGTGAAATGAAGGGGAGCAGATTCTTTGCCTCCTAATGATCAGTGTTGTGAGGAACATTAAGCATGCCCTGCCCGCTTCAGAGTTGAAACCTAAGTGAGGCCAAGGCTGAAGGTGGAGCAGTACACCCGCTCATTGCATCTTAGTTATTTCTAGGTGCAACACAGGGCTGGCATCGGCTGACATCAATTTAGGGTCAGAACCTGGTGTCATGATTGAAAGGGATCTGAGTGGACCCTTGGGCTGGATTGGGAGTCTCGACCAGCTATGGTAGGGGTAGGATTGGGCCTGAGAAATAAGTCATGTGAGGGCCTGCCAGCTGAAGTGCTACTGGTTGCGCTGCAACTCCGTGGGGTCCAAAGGCAAGCCAGAGGGAGCCGGTAGTATCTGGTAAATCTAAAACATACGTTTCTTGAAAGCCGCAATTGCTTGGGGGTTAATGACAGCCTAGGAAATTTGGGGCCATTTGTGGCAAAAGGCAGGACTACTCAGAGTGAGAAGATGCCAGACGATTCGGGTGACACCTCTGTGATTACTTGGCAGACTTTGAGTGGCACGAAGGGGATGAATCTCACTTGGTTTTCTTACACTTGGGCACATTTTCTACTTTAATTTACCAGAGGACTTTGCACAGGAACAGAAATTCAGGCAGGATCGACTTTCTGAGCACTACCATTTCTTTGTCAAATGTATTTTACATGCCGCTATCTGCGCCCCAATGCGTAAGGTGCCTCGTGTAAATGGCAGCATATTTCTTGCTAGCTCTGGGACTTAGCTGTGCAATAGTGGTGTTTTTTTCCTCCTTGTTTCAAGCACTTCCTACCGGACTGCCACATAATTTTCTTCCCCTTTTCTTTCTTTTGTAGCCCCCACGGTATGGGTGTTTCTGTTAAGGTATGTAAAAACATACCTCCTGGGCAGTGCATACTATGCACGGACAACCATACTCCTAGTCAATAAACAAACTCCAGAAGAAGACTATCTTCTCCCCAAACTGCCTTGTCTTGCACCTGCCAGTAATTCCTTGGAATACTCACCTTTTTATTTGTTACAAAAATAAGACTAAAGCTGCAAAAAATCAACTCGAACAGCCCACAGTAGTAAATGAATGCCTTTTAACTTTGTGTCAAATATTTACAGACAAACATATGACTAATGCCCAGTGCCAGACTAACAGTGGCCTATGAAGCAGTGCTTCTATTGACAACACATCTGAAAAGTAACTCATGTTGTTGTCGCCATCCCCCTAAAGAATCTGTATTTGATCTGGATTTAAGCATAACATTGGAGATCAGAGCCATAAGTCTGTCCATGAACTGTTCCTTGTTAGAACACTTTTGCATATAGTGTGCTGTACCAGAAACGCTTTCATTAATTCCATGCCATGAACTAAAGCTGGAAGCAGCATTGAGCACCAACACACAATGTTTGCCCTTTGTTTGCCAACCCATTACTAGAGCACAACCCACACATATCCATTCTGTTAAAGTTAACTGGCTGCAGTGAAAGTTCCACTATCCGCTGGCCGGCGGGAGAGCTGATCTTGCCAAGGTATGCAGGAAAGTACTGCACATTTCAGACACAGAAAAAGGCTGCATGCCTAAATTAATGAGTGCAGTGCCTAAAAAGACATTTTTTAAGTTATATATTTGCAGACAGGTTAATAAGATTTTACTCCTTGGAAAATGTATATACAAATATCTACCTCCCCTAATTCTGTACCACAGTAACCATAGTTATGTATCCGAGAGACTATGGTTCTGGATACCGCTACCCGGAGTCCTACAATGTTTAGAAGATAATCCTATACTCTTTGGGCAACATGCGCACAATCATTTTCAGGACTGTTTCACACATACTGCTGCATAGTAAATAAGCATGAACTAGGGTGGGTATCTCGAGTAAAAGAAATGGTAAATCATTTTTTCTGAATGAAGTCAAGTTCACAGAAGACACAACCCAATTATTTCACTTAAAAGGGCTTTGTGGCATGAGGGTGCAGTGGTTTCCCCACCTCAGTTAAGCGTTTAATAATTTTCTGATGAGGACATTAAGAAAACCCACAAAGGAGTGTTAAGCCTTTAAATATAAGTAAGCGAGCCCCTAATTCAGAGCAACCAGAATACATTGGGTTGACAGCCTCGCCTGGGGGAATACCATATGACTTCCTCTAATCAAATCAAATACAGATGCATCTGTCTAGAGGTGGAATAGATTTTCCATTTCTTGGGGGAAGTCAGCAACCTTGTGATGTGTGACCAGCATGTCACTGGATGATTTCAACCACGCACAATGCCAAATGGTGATCCCAGAGCCAAGGCCAAATTGGTGGTGCCCACTGAAGGTAAATCTATAATTTCCATGCCACATATATAAGTGCCATGAAGTAAATGTGCTTTCCACCTGCTACTGATAAACACATTGATTGACCAATGAATTAAGTATGCTCATCAACATCTGCACCTCCTTGTTCAATCGAGTAAACATGTTGACAGCGTTGATTGCTTAAATTACGTGTTTTGATTATTTTACATCTTTTTTCTATGGTTTCACACTCTTCCCTAGACAGGAAGCCAATATCTAAGGTTCCAGCCTGTGACAAATGACAGATTTGATAATAACCACACTCAAGCAGTCTGGATTCATTGCTCAACCCTGGCAAAATATGCATCTCTCTCCCTTATTCCATTCCCCACTGTCCCTGGTTAGTGAACTTTTCTCAATGTCCTCATGCACATCCTTTTCAAGCCTGTTAATGTATCTCTCAACAATCCCCCCTCTTATCTCTCAGTAATCCCCTTACTAAAAAAATCAACCCTAAATCTCACTGATTACATGAACTATCCATTTCTTTTTTTTCCCTTTTCTGCCACTATTCAAATACATCTTATTGAGATGAACCACCTATTTAACTAATATGAAATATGTTTACACCTTGACAGAGACACTAAATCCATTCACTACTTCACCATCAACTACGTCAGTTGTCACATTGACTAATAACAGCATTGCACTGTTATGTTCATTAGGCTGAGCCACTTTTCACATGACAAAATATCTCATCCTCTGCAACCTCGTGAACGCTGCTTAGATCATTGGTCTGCTATATCATGCATGCTCCTTTCCTATCAAACAGAGTGCAATTGATTAGACTTATCGATATTCTAATACCCATTTACTTTGATATGCCATAGGGCTTCTCTCTTTTCCCACGTTCCTAGACATCACCACTTGATCACATCCACTACTTTGATGGGTTCCATTTGTACAAGTACTTGCCCAACACTCAGACTGCATGACTTCTACCACCCCTAGATTCCCTATTACAAAAGCTCAAAATGACAAGACTGGAATTCTAATCATCATCCACCGCGCTGACATCAAACCATGCCTGTGGTCTGTATCCATTGTTCGTATCCCCTCAAAAAGCTCAGAAGTATAAGTTAACGTTTACTTTCAACTCTTTTTTCTCTCCAACTCCTCAGGTAAACAACAATCAGCTTTGGTTTCTACCAATTAAGACTCCTTGAGATTCAGTGATTGACAGCCTCTTCCAGTGTCTCCCACTTGCCCAATTTGCCTTTAAATACAACTACATCTCATCTGCCCTCTCCTTGCAATACTGGCTCCTAGATGCCAAGAAAATACTTTGCTGACTTTAAGGCATGGCAGCAGCGCTATCAGGCAATATGGGGAGTCGAGACTGCAACAGCAGAAAGAGAGTGTGTACATGTACCAACATGCAATACCTCTACCACCCCATAAAAAGGCATTTTCAGCTAACAAAGCTGGTATGACAATGGAGGTCAAGAGGGTGGTTACAGAATTGACCCACCCACCCCCCCCTTTCCATCAGCCACAGAGAGGTGTCTGGTTAATGTCACCATCCTCCAAACTCAAACTGGCATGAAGATGGAGGGAGGGATGGCCTTTTACAAGGAATAGGGCGTGTTCCCCATTACACCTCCAAACTACTGTGGGACAAGGGAGAAACCGCCACTCGGTCCCACACCTATCCCCCCAAATACCAACAGGATGAGGAACAGGAGTACAGGAGTTAAGGGGGCGGTGGGGCGGGTAGGGGAGGGGTCATGGTCTCAAAGATTACTAAATAAGGAGGCCCCCTGAGTCAGTCAGGGACAAGGACCTGTACATGGAGGTTCAGGGGTTTTTAACTTTTGCAAAGAAAGTGGATAAGGACTTGTGATGTGGGTGGTGGGCATTCCCCGAGAAGGGAAGAAAGGTGCTGCACAGAGAGGACAAAGCCTGATAGTCCCTTTTATCTCTTACTAGTTGATTGAGCCTTCTCCCCAGTGTGTATAGGACCCTATGCATACATGGAATTGTTTGAGCATTTTGATCTGTAATGCATTTACACTTACAAAACTGTTAAGGTCTTGAAAAGAAACTGTACATCTACTTCAGAGCACAAAGATTCAATCCAGGAACATAATGTAATATTTCACGAGACACTGAAATAGAGAAAAGAATAAACAAAGTGCCTCCCTAATCTCCAGCGTGTCTTGATTAAGAAATTCACTCAAAGAAGTTGTATTGGTCAGCATTGTGCGAGAGTTCAGTTTGCTTGTATCTGGAGTGTGGCGGTGTAGGATGCGGAACCTCAGTGAATTCCAAAAGCCATGGTTGCCTTTTTAGCTTCCCTTACCCACTTCGGGATTGAGGTCGGACCCTCGCACACTACTGGAGCCATTAGGGCCTCCTGTATTGTTACCGACATGGACTGGAGCTCAAGCAAGTCTGAGGCTCTGATTGGCGAAGGAGATGCTGAATAGAATGCCAGTTTGACAGTAGAAATGCTAGAGTAGACAATTAATAATGCAACTATTTTACAGAGGCTCGAAATCTGTCACATTCCAATTGTGTTCCCTTGTCTCTTTGAATCTGCTGGAAGATCAGGTGAGCAGGCTGAAAAACATGCATCAATGCAACACCATTCGCCTTCTAGTGTAAACCTCTAAGGAAGATATAGAGAGTTTAGCAAAGGTGTTTGAACCATTCCTGTGACGAGACTCAGAAGAATTACACCCATTTCACCCAACGTGAAAATATATACAAAAACTGGCAAAAAGGCAAACTGAATGCTGGGACAATTATAATGGTGCTAGGAGAAGTAAAATGTTGAGGGTGGCAGCAGTAATGCAAGGAATGTCTGGGCAATGCTCCGAATCTGGCACATTAGACCCATGACATGTAACACAAAGGGAGAGGTGGAGGTACGCCACAACACACACTCCACAGTAATTAAAGTAACCACATAAAAAGGTGCGATGGCTGACAGTTTAAGGTGAATGTAAGTCCATACCACTTAATTTATGAACAGACCTTGAACAATCCCCACGTGGGGTCACAAGGGGAAATATCCTGATCCTTGAGTACCAATTAGATTGGACGGGGAAGCATCACCCACTAGTTGTCATTAGATAGTTTGGATCCCAGCTTGTCCAGTTAGATTTTTATCAAGAACTCCCTCTTGATGAGGTTGAGCCCGCCCTGGTAGTACCATCTTACCTGTGTGGGATGAGGTTGCAGATGATGAAGCATGGCACAACTAGTGAGTGAAGCTTTCTCATCCAATCTAATTGACACTCTAGGACCGAAGCAGATCCCCCTGTGACCCCCAAGGGAAGCGGTTTTCAAGGTCTGTCCACATTAGACCCATGGCCAGTGAAAGGAGAGAGAATGCAAGACCTATAAAGGTGTTCTGGATTTGTTCCCACTTTTCACAAGAATACGGGTGACAGTGGCAACAATATTATTATAGCCATTCAGGTTGATGCTGCAACGATTGCAGTGTTTTCCAGTCTATGCATCTATGTTTTGGAATAGAGGTCACATGTGCCTTCCGCCCTCTCCTAGTACCCCTACACCTTCTCCATCCTATCACTCAACCAGAACCGAGGGAAGCGGTAACCAATAAAGGTAAAACTATTTCTGTGTGCTCAACTCAGCAGTAATGAGGACAGCTGCTCTCATCAAACCACTAAATATAAAATCTACTCAGGTTTCATAATACACAACACATGTTTGGAAGGAAAATGTACATGTAATACATTTCAGTGGAGATTGTCTGCATTTCTGTTGCTCGCTCCAAAAACCGGGTTAGTATTTACTATTCTAGGGCTCAAAAAACCTGGCCCTAATAGTGAGAGATGAGAAGTCTTTAAGGAGGACCATGTTTTGGTCTCACCTAGGCAGCGTGCATGCGCTGCCTAGGATGGCTTTAGCCATCAGTCTGCTCCTTTCAAGCACACTTGTGCTTGTGCTGGCATCCACCTTGCGGGAGCGAGCAGTGGCGCGCGTGGTAATTGAAAACATATGGCTCTCGCGCCGCCGCTGCTCACTCTCACAAGGCGGATACTAGCACAAGCACAAGTGCATTTGCTCCCTTGTTCATTTGCTCGCTTGTTCATTATTTTCATGTGCCGCCAAGAACTTCTTTAGAGAGTCCACTTTTCATTATTTTTTTTGATGTGCCGCCAAGAAGTTCCAGCGCAGCACACCGTGCTTTCAATGCTCTTGCAGCACCCATTTTATGAGTGCTGCACTCTTTTCAGTACGAGGCTCCTTCCAAAACAACCTTGCCTTCTTTTTCAGCCGAAGGCTTGTTTCTATATGTTTTGATGCTTTTTATTATTATTTCAAATGTTTTTTCACAAGTGACGTCTTTGCAAAGATTTGGTTTCCAATAGTATGAATCTTGGAACCTTGACAATCATTAGCAAACACTTTGCTTCTGGAACGTACTGGTACTCACTATCCAAGAGTACGTGCTTGCTAAATTAATGAGAAGTGCCGGTACTCACTAGCCAAGAGTGCCCATTTGTTATTAAAAATGCCTGTACTCACTCTCCCAGAGTGCGTGTTTCCCACTGAGAAGTGCTGATACTCTCCCAGTCCCATTGCACATCTTGCACCCCTTCTGCGAGGCGCGGACACTCTTGCTTTCAGGTTCAAAGTGCCAGCACTCAATACTTGAGAATACCTGTCATCTAAAGCTCTAGTCATGTTCAAAAACCTGTGACCCTCGACATATTCCTCACTAGGCTCCGCGCTGTTGTATGCCTGCCCTGCACAGAGCTGCTTAACACAGCAGGAGCACCTGCAGCACGATTACCCGCGTGAGCTGTTTTATTTTGAAAATCCCATTTATCAGAAAAATGTAAAACCAGAAGAAAAATCAAAAGGAAGGCGTTGTGGCCCTCAGCGCAGCGCACGGCAGAGAAAACCCTGATAAATTGGGCCTTGCTGTGGAGGGGGGTGCCCCTGCAGACGCCCCCTTCAGTGTGACACGTGCAAATAAACACATCACAGGGTGTGTTTGCTGCTTGCACACACCTCACCCTCTTAAATCGCGACGACTGCAGCAGCTAAGTCAACCATTCAAGCACGAGAACTGCTCATAGGCGTCCCTGCTTCAAACCAACACTCACGAGGACCGGCCGTGCTAACAAACCGCCCCTCACCCAGTCACATAAATATCCCCTCGAGTCTCACTCGCCCTGGAGAGAGAGGTGTTTGTTTACCTTTTCCGTATAGCGCCAAAAGGCCTTGCAAAGACAGAAGTCTACAGCTGTTTACCGCAGCTGTCCCACCTGGAGTTTTATTTTTCCTCTATGAAGTGGTGTATGCGGTGACTCCTCGTCCCAGACAGAGGTGCCAGGGACAGGGTACCCCTAGTAAAACCCTAGACTGCTGCTAAAACATGCCCCCTGTTTGTCCTTTTAGGGGAGGGTCCTTTCTCGGCGCCATGCAAGGGACTGCCTGAGTGTTCACTGCAGCTGACATGATTTATGGGTGCGGCCCTTGACTGAATGCACACAGCCCTCCATAATGTGGCCTTTCTCTCCTCCCACATTGATTCTGTGGTAGGTATGGGGAGGTGAAACATCTTATTTTGTACTGTAGAACAAAACGTACTACTCTCGTAGTGGTGACTTTTTCCAGCCCTTTCCCCTTTCCCCGCAGCATCCTGTTTTGGCTCCACTTGTCTGACATGATTGGGGTAAATACAAACAACACCCCGCCCAGCCCTTCCCAAGAGGGGCTCAAAGAAGCCCTACAGCTTTACTCTACAGCGAAAGACAGAAAGGAAGCATTACCATATAAGGAGATCACTTTATTGTGTCTGGCTTGGAGGCTGGAATCCACACCCTGCTCCTGTACTGTGAGCTTTCGACCCGCGTTAGCCTGGACGGTCTCGGCTTGTCAAAGGCTGCCCTCTCCACCACACCTCACAAAAAAAATGAGAATTGTACCCATCTAGCGCCCACTAACCCTGATGAGGTGTTGAAGCGCTTTTCAGTGATTAGCACGATACTCCGGAATCCAAGGTTAGAGGTAAATAGGTTGTAGATTAGTAATATGTGCTTCTTTTCCAGAGTTGTGTTAAGTTTGAACTCTAGTCTTGAGCTATCTTCATTTATTCTAGTATTTTGCATAGTAGTGGATACATTGTCCCCGTTTTAGAGGAAGCGTCGGACAAGCACATCTATTTATCTATCTATCTATCTATCTATCTATCTATCTATCTATCTATCTATCTATCTATCTATCTATCTATCTATCTATCAGAGTCTGGCCCAAAGGGCCAGATGTACGGTTCTGAGTCTGTGGTCTCTTCGCTCCCCGTCCATGCCCTGTTATCTAACCATACAGGTACTCTACAGGTAGGCTTAGCTCCCTCTGCATGCACTGTTATCTAACCGTTTGGGTACTCTACAGTAGTATAGCTCTTCAATTCCTGGCTGTACAACACCCAGGAAAATGTGCTGCATGGCTAAACACTTATAAGGTCTCAAAGGCGAGAAATATTGGCTATGCCAATGCTTGTTCCTTCATCACTCATCGTGTTCTGCTTAATCTGGCCAGGAGCGAGGCACTTGCCTCTACACTCAGGCACTCTGAATGGAACAAGACCCCATTCAAAACCCGGAGCCAAGGTATTAGAAACACCACTAGTACTGTAAGAGGGGCGGGAAGCTTGACTTTGGAGGCAAATGAGCCTTGAAGGGACAGTGAGTGCCTGCCCAGCACAGAGCTCAAGGGATGATGGATTCGAGTGGGTCACCGAATGAAAACCTAGCGGGTGAACTCAAACCCTCATCTTTCCACCGCCAATGGACTGTGTTAGAGAAACATTTCTAGCATTTAATTTCCAAATTCATGCAGGTTCTTCTTGACTAAAAATACGAGCACAGACAGTACTTGGGCTTCAACCAGACACATTTTTATTTTTTGGACGGTAGACCTAAAGTGCATCTCTTACCACGAACTCAAAAGCTGAACATAGAGAAAAAGACATTTCTCAGGTTGCAGTTCCTAGCTTCATTTTGAGGGCAAAAATCTAAAGTTTTAAGCCATTTTTAACATGCGAGTCAGGTAAACCTGCCACAAAGACGTCTCTCCATCTAAAATCCATCATCATCCTCAGAAAAGCAGGCGAATGAAACCGCATATTTCTGCAGATAAAAACTGTCTCTTTTGTGGTGGGATTCGTGCAATATTTCAAAACTGGAGAGAAAAATCGTGTATAAGCAAAAGCAATGAACCTTTGGAAAAAGTGATTCTAGCTGGCTTCTGGGCATTGCTCTTTCCTAAATATCTTCAATTAAATACAGGCTTGTTTGACTTTCGCAGCAAAGAGTGGAAGGAAAATGTTTCCACTAACAAAAGAATTTAAAAAAAGACACTAAAACTGAACTTTTTGCACGAAAGGCCTGAGCTGTCACTGCCAGAGATCTGATGACATCTGATTTCTTTTTAAATACAACTTTCACACTGGGTCAATCGGCCAAAGTATGTTTGTTTTAAGGCGATGCAAGAAACGACATTATAAAACTTGGGATACTGTGAAATTCCAACCCTATGGGCATGAAAGGACATACCAACATAAAGCGCTCTATGTTAAAGGTCCCCCCTTAAGGCGATATTCTTCGTAGAAAATGTTCACATTCAGCTGCTGCCAATGTATTCTTTACTTTACCTCCACGCAACATGAGCAAAGCTGACAAAGGGCCAGAGGAAGGATCAGTCTGTCAACGCTGAGCCTTACCAAAGGATATAGATGTCATTTTTGAAAGAGAAGGTTTCAAATTCAGAGAATTACATCAAGTGGGTTCTTAAAAACCCATGTTGGTTTACCTGTGAGTTGAAGGATTTGCACAAGCGCCAGAGTGAAAGATTATTCGAGCTGGGCCAGGCATGAATTATACAATCTGGGATAGGCTGCATGCAGTAAATAGACATTAATGGAAATGGGGTAACCCAAAAGGATACGGACCTGGGTATACTGCGGTAAGGATAAACAATGCTCCAGAACCTATTTCTTTTAGATAGTCAATTCAATCAACGCATATTCAAACATTTATAAATTCATGGGCGTTCCTTATATTCGCCCCCAACCATAAGTGAACTCAGTTACTTGGGATGAGAAGAACAAATTATATATCACTACAGCACCAATATTTCAACAGGAGAGGGGAAAACAATGTTTATTTCCTTGTCTCTAAACACGAAATTGATATTCTTTACAATTTTCTCATTACTTTGGAATAAAAGGTTGCCCCAAAGGAGCGTGCACAAAAAGAAGTGATCAAAAGGAAGTGCAGTGAATCAAGAGAAGAAAAGAAATTCAAAGGAATAAACAGGGTATTTACATTAATTTCAATGATTACGGTCTTGCAATTTCCGTAATATAGCCACCTGGCCCATACAAAGATAAATAACAACTAGTCTCTAAGTAATATAAACACAACAGTCATGTCAAATGTGTGCACTTTTTGACAAAATATTGGGTCCAAGGTGAAATTAGTATCGTCGACGTTTCGACTCGGCTTAAAATCGTCCGGTGGGTTAAACCTGGACCATGCGAGTCTTCTTCAAGACATTCAATAATGGGGCAACCAAGGGTTAAAGATGCCCCCAAGGGTGTAAGGCTAGACTGCCACTCGCCGCAACGAGGGCTCCTCGTTGCGGCGAGTGGCGGTTAGACTCAGGAACCTTATGTGAACGCAGAGCACGGCAGAACGATACAGCTACCTGATCCACGGAGGACAGGAGCAGTGATGTACTGAGACCAGTTGCTCAAGAACTGCCTACAAAAAGAGAGAAAAGGAGTTGAATAAAACAACTATACTGAACAATATATCTTGAGGGACGATTGAATCATCCTCAATATAAGGGTCCAGTCTTGACTGAGTAGGAGACATATGCAGTCTAGCCTTACACCCTTGGGGTCATCTTTAACCCTTGGTTGCCCCATTATTGAATGTCCTGATGAAGACTCGCATGGTCCAGGTTTAACCCACCGGACGATTTTAAGCCGAGTCGAAACGTTGACGATACCAATTTCACCTTGGACCCAGTATTTTGTCAAAAAGTGCACACATTTGACATGACTGTTGTGTTTATATTACTTAGAGACTAGTTGTTATTTATCTTTGTATGGGCCAGGTGGCTATATTACGGAAATTGCAAGACCGTAATCATTGAAATTAATGTAAATACCCTGTTTATTCCTTTGAATTTCCTTTCTTCTCTTGATTCACTGCATTTCCTTTAGATCACTTCTTTTTGTACACGCTCCTTTGGGGCAACCTTTTATTCCAAAGTAATGAGAAAATTGTAAAGAATATCAATTTCGTGTTTAGAGACAAGGAAATAAACATTGTTTTCCTCTCTCCTGTTGAAATATTGGTGCTGTAGTGATATATAATTTGTTCTTCTCATCCCAAGTAACTGAGTTCACTTATGGTTGGGGGCGAATATAAGGAACGCCCATGAATTTATAAATGTTTGAATATGCGTTGATTAAATTGACTATCTAAAAGAAATAGGTTCTGGACTATTGTTTATCCTTACTGCAGTAAATAGACGGCACACCTTTCAGAATCTTCTTGCTCGGTGTTACAGCCCACATTTTGTGAATTTTGGGATCAGTCCACTGTTATTCATCAGCTGGGTAGATGGTGATAGTCACTCACAATGCCGCACTTATCTATTTATCCGACTTATTACTGGCCTTTGGAATATGAACGATTTGTCAACTGGCACATAGATATCAAGTCATATGTTATCGATCAAACAGTGGAGTGGAAGTCCCATAATAAGGATTTTTGTAGGTCCTTGGTGCAAGGTATCCAAGGCAGAAACTGGACTATCTTTCCCTCATGGCAAAAAGGACCATTCAGAAAAAGAGCTTTAACTTCACAAGCCATAAGCTAGGACCAATCATTTTTGTTAAATGGCTACCTTTATGGAATTTAAACAAATAAGTCCAGGTGCACTTAAATCTACGAACCCTACTGTAGATTTCTTGAAGAACTCCCAACCAGGATAAGCAAACCATGTATCTTATGTGCACCCAATCATTCCATCGTCAATTCAAATGCACCCCGCCCCCTCTTACGTGACGTGTGGCAATTTCCATCCCTGGCCTTACAGGTGCAGAGTTATTCATCTATTTAGGTGATGCAGGCTGCAAAGGGAGCTAGTGGAATTACATCAGGAGGAGATGATGTGAACATATTTTTTAATGCCTTGAAGGATACCCATTAAGGGGATTAGTGTGGCGTCTGAGAGCCCGTGGAGCAGGCCATCCCCAAACCTCCCAGATGTGAAAATACATGGAGGAAGGCATTGCCATCATGCAGATACAAGAATATGAGGGCTTGAACAGCAGTTCTGAAGTTGCTTTCTGGGAGAAATAGTTTCAACTTCTTTAGTTGGGTGCAGGTACCAGGCAGTCTTGGTTTTCTTGGCCATGTGTTTCTTGAGGGTGAGATCAGAGTCCAGGGTGAAACCAACTGTTGCGGCACTAGCTGACAGTTGGAGTTAGAATTCATCCAGTTTCATGTCATTCAAAAATGTGTGAAGTAGCTGTTTCTTATTATTCTTAAGGAAAAGCAGGAATTCTGTTTAGGTGGTGTTGAGTAAGCATACTGGTGAATTTTAATTTTGTCATTAATGATTAGAGCCCCAAGCGGCTCTATGTAGATGGTGAGGATGATGTGGGACAATATAGAACCCTGGGGGGACCCCAGAAGGGATTGTGATCTTCTGGGCCTGGAGGTGCCCATACGGACGAAATGTTGTCGGCTGGTTATATGCGAGGACAACCAGCGAAGAAAGTTCCCAGTGAATCCCATTCACAGCATCAGAGTATGGCTGAAGGAGGGGGGGTGATCTAGGGGTTGAAGGCTGCTGAGAGGCCCAGTAATATCAGAAGGCAGAAGTAATCTTTATCTGTGGTTAGGGCGCGTCCTCTATGATTTGTAAGATAGCTATCTTTGTGTTGCAGGGTGATCTGAAGTACAGTTTTATCATTGTGGAGGAGATGATTGGTATTGCTATGATTCTGAAATTGTTTAGAGACTGTGTTTTGATTATCTTGCTGATTAAGAGTATATCAGTGATGGGCTGATAGTTGGTGAGGTCATCTGAGTCTAGTGTGGGTTTCTTCAAGAGTAGGAGGATCTGAACTGTCTTGTGAAGTTCAGGAAAGATGCCTTGAGTGAGGGAGGCACCGACAGTGGCGAGCAGACATCAAAGATCTATTCCATGGAGGCTTTGTTGAAGGGGGAGAATAAGACATTTCCATAGTTGGTGGCTTTGAGGGAGCGGAGGATGTCATCCTGGTGTTTGAGGGGCAGATGTTTGAAGGATCACCATTGTGGGATGTAGTGCAGACAAGTGTGCATCAGAGGAGAAACAGGTTTAGTCTTGTTAATGTGGTGTTACACCTTCTGTATTATTACATTGAGAAAGTGGTTGCTGGCATTGCACCTATTCATGGAACGTGGGGTGGGACGGTCAAGCAGGGGGTTGATACAATACTTTATTGTTTTAAAGAACGTTCTACCTCGGTTGGCAGTCTCATTGATGGTGTAAATATACTACTTACCATTGGCTGATATGATGAGTTGTCTGCATGATACGTGAAGGGACTTCAGTAGTGTGAGGTAGCAGGACTTGTGGTTTTCTTCCATTTTCTTTCCTGCCTGCAGATGGAGGGCTCAGTATCAATCAGGTCTTTGGAATACCAGGGTGTAGATGGGTTCACCTTGCACCTACATGTTTTAGTTAGAGCGTGGGTGTTCATATAGTTTTCCAGAAATGCACTAAAGTCATTTTGAAGGGTGTTAAAGTTGAGGTGCAGGGCAAGTACTAATTCTGAGCTTTTAGTTGCCTATGGAGAAGTATTTGAAGGATCTGACGGTCTGTTGTTACTTTTTGGGTTGGCTTCAAGGTATTGGTTGGACGCTCTGCAGGGTGTTGTGGAGGGAAAGCTGATTGGTCTAATCCGGGGGAATGGGAATCTTGCATTGGAAGGCTGGTGGTTTCGAGAAGAGGAAGTCAGGGATTTGGCCTTTGGAGTGCGTGGATTGGATGGCATACTGTTCAACACAGTGTGTGTAAATAAGGTTGAGGTAGGTGTCTCTTGTTTGAGTTGCTAGGAAGGTGCCTAGTTGGTGGTTTGGGTGAGTTGGATGTATGAAGGGATATGATTGTTTGAGAATTTGTCCAGTGATTCCTCTGTCTGGTCAGGATGCTGGAGTTGAGAAGGAAGATGGCGGACTGAGTTGTGGAATGTGGGAAAAGGCATGTGAGGATCTTCAGGGAGTTGAGTGCTGCCTGCTTTCCTGTGATACAGGACCAGGAGGACTTAAAGATGATTGGGAGGCCTCTCCCTTTTGTATGAGCATAATCTGCATGATGGATGGTACAGTCTCTTGAGTGAAGGATGTCTAGGAATAATGAGAATGTGCAAGTGACCTATAGATCTTCAATGAGGGTGCATCAGGGATGTGTCAGTGATGAGTGTATGTCTCAAGCCTGCAGTACCATATAACATGCACTGACGAGCATGAACTGGAGCGTGTGTTTGCTACTTTGAGGGTTTGTGTGGTCAATGGAGCAAGTCTATGTGTTGTCGGGTTGCCATCTGAGTGTTGTTGTGGACTAGGTCTGGGTGGGGTTGGAAGGGGTAGGGTGGGGTGTTGGATGAGGCGCATTGTAATTTACCTTGTAGGCTGCAGTGGAACTGGGTTTCTGGCCCGTGACCCTTCCTGCCCAAAGAGGAGATGACCTTGTCCATGTCTGCCCTTTGATGCAATTGCTTGATCAGTTTGGCACCATGGGGAGATGACTGACACAGGAAGAAAGCAAGATGTAAAGTCACTTCATCTTGAGATGGATGCTGGAAAATGCAGTGATGTTACTTCCTGTAGAAATTAATGCTAGCGAATTAAGTCTTCTTGCCTGGCTTCTTCTTTTAAAAATGGGTAGATATTGATGCAGTGATGCAGCTTTCTGAAGAGATGAATCCTGGGAAATACACAAGTCTTTTCATCCCTCTTTAGAAAAGGGGGATTTAAACTCTTTTCATGAATTTGCCAGTATTCTTGTTGGTATTCCTCACAAAAGCTTCTCAAGACGAAGGATCTTATTGATCTGCTTTGATTACCTGAACAGACCTAGGGGCAAGTCAGCAATGTTTTACATAAAGTTCAAATCACACTTTTTAGTCATTCAAGGAGTTGAGGAAAAGGACATTGTAGAATATGCTCTCTCAGCTCATGGTCAGTGGAGGGGCCGGCTGGTGGTGTGAACAATTGGGGTAAGCAGAAACTACAGAGAAGAGGTTGGTCTTCATGCTACTTCAGAATCAGCAGGAGCATCGTTTAGTTTCTGAGGAGGAGAGGAGTTACAAAAGGTGGCATTCCAGACTGCGGGTGACATCAAGTTTTTATTTTTTTTTTGCATTTTGTAAAGGTGGTGAATTTTAATTTGCAGACCAACAGCAATCAAAGTGAGCAAATAAGAATTGGATTAACGAAAGAAAGAGTATTCATAGATGGAGAAATAATGTGCTGTTATCAAGCACAACACTGAGTCAAGCAGGGAGCTTGTGGAAATCTGCTGCGAATAGCATTAATCTTCTGGATTTACAGAACATGAATTGCTGGTTATCAATCTTCTGCTATTGGTCCCCATAACCCCTCTTCTCTCTTTCCTTCCTTTTATGGTCTTTGTGCTAAGCCTAGGTTCAAAATCTTCAACAAGAAATGTAATAACATAATGTGATGGGAAGCCTGGGTCAATGCTGCTGCCTCTTCAAAATGCTCTCTGAACACGGAAATGGCTTTTAAGTTATACATCATTTGCATCTGCCGCCAGATTAGATTCAATAAAAAAAAAAGAGAGTCTGATCCCTTCCGGAAGGAAAGCAAAGGAGATGTAGCATTCCTACACAACTGGAACAACTGCCCCAAATGGATACTTTAACAAAAAGAAGTACCCAAAAAATGTGTAGTATAAAAGAGAGGACATTTCTTGAAGATCCACCTCAAGTCCTCTTTGCTTCCTTGTTTAAGGTCCTCATTTTAAATGCTAATCACCAATATCTCCTTCTGCTCGCTTGATCTGTAAGATAGTCTTTATGCGATAAAGAAATGATGAAAATCTAGTCCATGACTTACTCAACTATGGAATACCATTGCTATTTAACAATTGCCGTCTTCTTTAAATGCCAAGCTAATGGGTTTAAACATGAACAAAATATAGGTAGTCCGCACTCCTTCCCTTCTAATTTCAACAATGTAGAACATATTTAAATGAAGCTCCAGGCAAATCTTTGCGTGCATGCTCAAACAGTGCTCTGTCCCATTAGAACGAAATGAAAATCACAGGTTAAATGGTGCGTCATCACGCACCAATTTCAAGCCGTACTGCATATGGTCAATTCACTCAGTAAACAATCCAGTAATCTTATAAATCTTCATTATACTCCATGTATGTCTCTCTTCAATTGAAAATTCAAACAGCGGCAATATGATTTGTAAAACCTTTTAATGCTCCCAGAATGCCCCTCCGGGCTTTTTCCAACAGCTTGGTAACTCATATTTCATGTTTAAATCTGAGCAACCCGATGTAATATCCACCCAATACATTTCGGGCAATGCGCCTTTCGTCAGGGGTAACTGGAATTTAAAAACAACCCATCAGAAACCATGTGTGATGACGCAACATGTATCCTGTGAAGCTAATGGTGTTGTCATCAGCTGGCAGACGATCCCGGATTATGTGTCTGCCCAAAACAGGGATCAGATATGTCCAATCAGACTCAAATGTATCCTTAGGCTTATTTGACTAATGAGAACACAACAATTTGCAACTCAACCAAAATAAAGGTTGTTTTCAAGTACAACTAATGATAATGTGAAGTGATATAACTTTGAGTTACAAACATAAAAAAAGATGGACTATGAGAAATAACTTAGGACTCCATTCGATGATACCCTTGGTGATACCGGAGTGTCAAATCAAAGACAAATTCTGTTTTGAGACGAGTGCATAGAATACCAGGGGTATATACGTGCAAAACAATATAAGCATTTTGTGCATGTTCACAATGGCAGTTTGGAAGAACTCCCATAAATGAGCTTTCTTTTTTATCTCCTTTTACCTTTTATTATTTTTTAATACTATGTCACTTTAATACTATGTCACTCAATATAGTTAAATCTATGTAAACCATGTTGTATGTGTATGTGTAATATGTTTGAATCAGTAGGGATATTGCACATTCATTTAAATCTTTGAGCTAAACTCATTCAAAAGGCATAGATGTTTCCAATTATGAAATCCCAATTCAGTAATAGAAGCACTTACATCTCACTCCATAGATCATAAGTGGGTCTAGCTGCTTCTTGCCATGCTTCCCTTGTCCTGACAAATTTGAGACGGCCTGAATTTCGCGATGGAAGATGTAGTCTAGAAGCGTTAAAGCCATTTTCTCGGCAGTCCGACAGTTGGTGCTTATGTGTAGCATGTCTGCTGAGCTGATGGGGCAGCGAACACGCATCTCTGGGTTGTTTTCATCACCAAGCCATGTCCCATTTGGGTAGTCCTCTGAAACAAAGAAAGCAGATAAGCAATACCGCAGCATGTTGATTTGTATTACAGTGCTTTTCGATTGCACAAAACACTTCAGAAGAAGGCGGAACTGTAGTCAACTTGATTTCCTCTTATGTACTTTAATCTTGGGCCATCAGCATTATTACACGTTTTAAGGGAAAATGTGATCTAATGTGTATACTAATGTCGTGTTGTTTCCACTTTCCAGTAGGAACTGGGCGTTTGTAAGGAAACAAACTTTAAGATGGTGCCATTATGATTCCGTGCACCCCTCAGGAGATATTGTCCTATAGGCCAGCTAGCTCACAGTACCACCATAAACTCACTTAAACCTTGACATGTAGCAAATGGCTTGGGCAAACACAGAAAATGTCAACACTGTCTCTCCCAGGAATTGTGGTAACAAATCTAGAACCCTTTTGTTCAGCCAATCGTTCTCTCTTTCTGAGAAATATACAAAGAATATACAGAGGGGCATTTTCAATATTTATTGAACCATCATACTTCTCAAATAGAATATACATGCTGCAATGATCAATAAAAAGAAGCAGAAAAGAGTAATTAACAAGATCAGGACAGTGAGCAGAATCAACAGTTCCATTATCCTGTTAAACAAGATATACATGCGAGCAGATAAAACACTTTCTAGAAAGAATACTCCTACTATGCGTTCCCTAACCTAAGATTCTAGGGTGTGTGAATTCTGCCAAGAATCTCCTATTGGATGATCCAACCCCTGATACCTGAAGGAAAAGTATGTAGGTACCCATTTTGGTGACAGGTTGGACATCCCTCCTCGCAAAGGGTTCAGCAAGCAGCTAAGCAGAGGTTTCAGCGTGTATTGACCTCACAATGACAGCAAGTGCTCTTCTGCCTAAGGCCCAGTAATGCTGGTTTATTTATGCAAAAAAGCATCCTTGCTCTGAGCCGAGATCTTAGTTAGGTCACCACTATTTATGTTCTATAGATAGCTGCACAATCACATTTGCACAATGTATGTTCAGACCTTGCACTGGATGTTCAAGGTGCATTGATAGTGTTCTTACAAAGTGGAATTTGTAAGCAAATATAGTTTCATGGAAACTAATGCTGCACTGTCCTGCATGCAAAAGTGTGTCAAAAGTCAATGTGACAAATAACAAAGACAGGAGTACAAAATTGCTCATTTTGCTGGTCCTCGATAGACATAATTTAAAAAAAAATTATCCAGTGAAATAATGTAAATGGTGTATCAATTTTTTGGGTTATCCTTTAAATCCAGACAATCTATACAATAAATAAATAAAGATTACATATGATAAAATGGAGGTTAAAATGTTGAAAACAATTCCAATCAATTCTTTCAATTTTCAATATATTTGTGGATACAATCTTAGGTTATCTAGGATACCTCTGATGAAACAAGAAACACATGGCTTAATCAAATTCAATCATCTGTGCAAGATAGTGGGCAATAGGGGATTTCCCTCAATCTGTATCGGATTCATTATTCATGTTTATTGAAATCTAGTGGGCAAAGAAAACTAAGTTTGCAAATTAGCAATACAAAGATTTTTATGTCATAATTTCAATGGCATTTCAATATATATAGCTCAGTGAAAATTCTGGCTAAAGTATTATAAGCCCCTGGTATATAAACAGGAGCAGCAGCATTTTCTTACAGCTGCCCCAATATCAATTGATGCAGTTTTTGAAATCTGTTCGTAATAGGTAAGTTCAGGATAATGATGTGAAAGTCGACCTCTCAGGACATATAGGATGTGCTATTTTACCCAGTACTGAAGAAAGACATCACCTCTGTCCATGTCGTTTTACTCTAACTACATACGATCCAAAAATAAAACAAAAATACTGTTCAAATTTACATTGTTGGCTACACCAATGTATTTTTATCAGGGACAAAGCAAAAGTAATGCACTTGTTTCAACTCAAGTTTCCTTTCATTTTCCTCTAAAAGGCAATGCCTGTCATGTTATAGAGCAGGGTTCTTCAAACTGTAGGCGTGCCCCCCGGGGGGGGGGGGGGGGGGGGCGGCACCATCCCAGGGGGGGCGCGCTTCACTCCGATCTTCCCTTTGTGCCCGTTCCTTTGTCTGGGTGATTCTCCCAGGAGGGGGCCAATTCATGAAGTCGACAGCTTCGGCTGCAGTGCAGGCAAGGAGTCTCCTATGCTAAGCTGTCCACTCCGTGAATTGGCCCCCTCCTGGGAGAGTTAGCTCTTTCCAGAAGGGAGAGAAGGTTTCCCTAGAGCAGCGATTACCAATCTGTGCGCCGTGAATGCAAGCCAGGGGCGCCGTGAACAGTTGCACACAAAGATAGTTTTCGGTAAAAGAACAGAAGCATGTATTGTAATTTATAGTGCTACAATTAGGCTAAAGTGTGTACAAAAGACTTGTAGATAAAGGCATACCGTATTTAGAAGTGATAGGGGGCACGAGACGGCACCCTGATGACACGTGGAGCAGGAGACGTGAAAAGAACACCAGGTTGCTTTGATGTAATTGAAGTGTAATTGAATTGTCTGTCCCGTGAGGATCAGCAGAGTGTGCTATACAGAGAACTTGAGAGGAGAGCACACAGAGCGGGGACAGAGGCGCCAATAAACTCTCTCTGAATATGCAGGTAAAAAACGAGAGCGGGTTTACCTCTCTACCTGCAGAGGTGAGCGCAGACCTGCTCTGAGACTCCTCTACCTCTGGCACTCAGAGAGGTGACGGTGCTAGCTTCTGTGGCTTAAGTTACCTAGTAACTATTGAAACAATATTGTGAGATTTAGGCAAAAAGTATGTGGCGAGAAGAGCAGAGGGGCTTTCCTCAAGAAGTCCTTTGAAAGTCAGGCACTTTCACTCAATTTTATAGTAAGCACTTTGTTCCTTTTCTGAAACAAAAGCTTTGAGAAGCAAGCACATAGTGTCAGGCTGCACCCATTTGATGTAACTCTCTACATACCACTGAACACTGCTTCAGCTTTCTCTGCTCCATAATCTGAAACACAATGTTCGACCCTGGTGCCTCCCTTACACCTCCCTTGCAATCAGAGTCCTTCAGCTATGCGACCTTAATACAACTATCTTCTTTCATTTTCATAACTGCACCCTCATTCCCATTTTCCTTCCACGCATTTCCAATTCCAAGTAATTGTCTCATCCCTACTATTTTATAAGGACCACATCCTGTCCCACCTTTTTCATCAACCACTTTTTTACTAACTTTGTCTCATTATGCACTGTATTTACAAAATCTATCTACCACATCTTTCTCTACATTTAGCCTGTTTTTCCATGCCATCTTTATGCAAAAGCACAGCATGTTTTGAAACCCTGTTGATTGTAGGAAAGCTGCTTTTAACATATTCTAGTGGTATTTAAAGTAAAATCAATTTCCTTTCCTTGATCTGGAAGATCTCTGTCATATTTAACAGCAGTGACTTTTTGACATCTCTTTGCACTGTGGGTCATTCGGTTTTACTGACATAGTATACCGGGGATAACATCTATGATGGACGGGGGATGGATGGAGGAGTGAAGGGGTGGGTGAGAGGTCATGGATGGATTCATGAGTGGATGAGTGGATGGATGAGTGGGTGGATGGGTGAGGGGGGAATGGAGAGAGAGGGGGAGGATGGATGGATGGATGGATGAGTGAGGACATGGATGAATAATTGGCAGAGTGGATGGGCAGGTGTGTGCATAGATGGGTGAGGAGAGGAGCATGGAGATGGATGGGTGAGAGAGTGCATGCATGAGTGGGGGGAGGGTGGGGAGCGGGTGGGATGGATGGGTGGGTGGATGGATGGATGAGTGAGGGGTTTAGTGGGTGGACGGATGAGTGACTGGGTGGATGGATGAGTGGGTGGGGGGATGGCTGGATGGATGAGAGGGTGGGTGGTTGGATGGATGAGTGAGTGAGTGGATGGATGGATGGGTGGATGGATGGATGGATGGGTGGAAGAGTGGATGGATGAATGGAGGAGTGGATGGATGAATGGAGGAGTGGATGGATGAGTGGGAGGATAGCTTGGGTGAAGGGGTGAGTGGATGGATGGGTGGAAGAGTGGATGGATTGGTGAGGGGATGGATTGGGTGAAGGGATGGATGGATGGATGGGTGAGGGGATGGATGGGTGAGGTGATGGATGGAGGGATGTATGGTGGATGGGTTTGCAAGTGGTTGAAGGGGTTTGGATGTGGATGGAGCACAGATGGAGGGAAGGAATGAATGGTGGGGGAGTTGGTGGACGAAAAGGTGTACATGATGGATGGGGAGGGTTGTGATGACTTCCTTTGCCTTGGAGGATTGTGTTTTGAGCTGTGTGGTATGCCTCTGTCGTTTCGCCACACCCACTCACAGGCCTGCAGTTTGCTAGGCACTCTTGTTGTGTTGAGCATTGTTTGCCGGATATGGCCCGTGGTGTGCGCGTTGCAGTCGATCATGTGGTGTGCCGGATTCCTGAGGTTTCGGTCGGGTGGTGGGGGGGCCCAACATCTGGGGGAATTCAGCTGGGGGGGCTCAACCTGGAAAAGTTTGAATACCTCTGTTATAGAGTCACTAAGATTGGAAACTCTGATTTGGAGTATAAAAAGTTAGTCTATCAAACATAAAGTACAACATTTCACTCATCCACTTGTGGTATCACTCCTCACTCCAGACTACACAACCATTCAACCATTCAAACCTGCTCCATGTAATATTATTAAGATGCAGGTGGTTAAATGGTAGATCTTTTGGGAAAAAAGTCCTGGGGCCAGATGTAGAAGCCCTAGTACCGGTCGGTAACGGCAGATTTCGGCTGTTACCGACCGGTATTTGGCTTTTGAGATGTAGGGGCATCTGATTTACAGAATCGGTAAATTTACCGATTCGGTAAATATAGAGAATCGGTAAAATACCGAATCGGTAAATTTACCGATTCTGTAAATCAATATGTAGGTGGCACTTCACAGAGTGCCACAGGCCCTATAGGAGTCGGTATTTACCACCCAATCCTATTGGGTGGTAAAATGCCGACTTCAGGTGTACATGCACATCTGTGCATGTACACCTATGCCATGTGACACACAGACATGCCCTTAGGGCATGTATGTGTGCCACATGGCCCACAAACCTGCGCTTGGGGTGCTACAGGGTGTCAAAGTGACACCCCGTTCCCCCTTCCAGGATTCGGTATTTACTGATTCGGTAAATACCGAATCGGTATTTCCCTTTGATTCCTATGGGCTTCAAAGCCCATAGGAATCTATTGGAAATACCGATTCGGTATTTACCGAATAGGTAAATACCGAATCTTACAGATTCAGTAATTGTGTTTTAAAAATTACCTACATCTGCCTCCTTCTAATTTACCGGTTCATAAATACCGAATCGGTAAAATTCGGTATTTATGAGTCGGTAAATTAGATTTACCTACATCAGGGCCCTAGAGTTTTGGAAAAGTAGAGAACAGATGTAAAATACTTCCACACTTCAGAAAGAGAAGTCAACCCAGAAACAGGAGCTGCGCCCTACAAAATTTAAAGATACCAGACTATTTAGAGATTACAATGCCTTGTTTGTAAACTTTGAATGCCTCCTATACTATCAGGCCGTCAGAGGCAAGTAATTATTAAGGGTGCAAACTGCATTAGAGTTGCCCATTCTATGGTGGTTGGTGGAATCTAGGAGGAAATCTATTGTACGATTAAAGTCACCAATTCAAAGGATGTTAGAGCTGCTTCAAACGCAATAGTGTTGGGCTGCTTTCGAAACATTCTGGGGAATTTATGTTTGGGGCGTAGGAGTTCATGAGCGTGATTGGTGAACCATAGAGTGACTCAGTGAGATGAATAAAACGCCTTATGGTGTCGACATAGGAAAGTCTACAGTGTCGGGAAGCGATCTTCTAATGGGTATAGCAAATCCAGTTGAGTACGCACTATAAGAAGTGAAGTAGTCACTTGGACCAGATTTATCTGCAAAGAAATGGGCCTTGCCGGGGCCACGTGTGTTTCCTGGATAAAAGCCACCTCGGCTCCTTGACTCTACAGATATGCTAGTTCCAAACTATGCTCCAGGTAATTAGTTTCTTATATATGACATGTTATGAGTATAAGGATTTGGAGAGTGCTAGTATTCCAATGAAACGCAAACCAATGAACATAATAGGCATGCCAGTGAGTCAAGGCCAACCTAAGTCCTGTATGATGGACTGAATGACAAACAAAACATTTGAATTTCAAAGATGAACAAACCACCCCCCCCCCCCCCCCCCCAACCCAGACAGTGGGAGTACCAAAGTAAGTTCTTGCACTCAATTTACTATTGGAATTGCAATAAAACAGGAGTGAAATTATTCACCTCTGGCTGGAACACTGTGCTGTCTTTCCTGTACTGGGGGCGATTCCTTTAACAGTGCCTGATGAGGAAAATAAAATGAGTGTATTTCATTCCTGAAGGGAGACACTTGGTAGGTCTGTGAATGTCATTTATTTAGTTTCAGAAACGTAATGAGCGCAGGCAGGAAGCCCACACTCTGTCTGTCCAGTGTGTGTTACTTTACTGGAGGCTGCAATGAGCAGTCTGCTAATGACCTCAGTCTCTGCCGGAAAGGCGAGGAGCAGAATTTATCCACAAGATGAATCATCATCCCCTTTTCGTGCCTAATTCTTTTGGTTAAAATGTGTATTTGAGGAAATTCTGCAGGCTACTGTTCATTATTTTGAAAAGGAAAAACCTTCCATTTAAGGCTTTTGGGACACACCTTGGAGGTTGACTTTCTATAAACACTCAAGTGATTTATCTGGGATATTCATCACAACAAATCAACATGTCTCTTTCCGAGGGGCTGGATCTCCGCCTGAACTCATCTTTTCCAGAGTCTGAGAGCCAGCGGCTGAGTCAAGGCTTCACATTTTTCTGCTGCTGGTCATACCCCTGGGATCGACCACAGTTCGCGGCATTATTGGAATCCACTGAAGAGCGATCCACACTGCTGTCCAGCAAATCTCTGGACAAATCCGCCTGGGTGTTATAAGTGGAAGCAGGGAAAGAGCAGACACTCTATTTTCGCTTCTGGAATAACAAGGAAGGCTGCATCATACGTTGCACTCTTAAGCCAAATAAGCAGGCAGCAACGCTAAACTTCTTTTACTGTCTAGCTGGCATATTGGTTCCTTCTCACCTAAGATGCATAACCACCAGAGGGAGAGAGAAGCAACACTTATTTGTAAGAACGCGGTACTCTAGGATAGGGAGTACGCGTCAAGGACTCATGTTGCAGAACACCTTTTGTCTTACAAAGGTCGGGGGTGGCACTCTGTTAGATTTCGCGAGTCCTCAGAGTTATCAATATTCCCATCCTTCTGTGGAGGAAAGTAAACCTGGACATTTTTGCCCTAGCCTTCCATTGGTTGCTACACATTTGGCAGAGCGGCGATTGGAGCATCACTGGGACATGGTGAAGGATCCAGCGATGGCCTGGTCTCTTCAGAATGATGGCCACCCCGCTCTAGTTCTTGTGTTTGAATAGAGGCTTTAACCACGCTCTCCTCAATATCCTACACAGAGACATCCGTCATCAGGGCCACACAACACACAGATGCAGAGACAGTGCCTCCTGAATTCTTGAGCAACTCATTGATCACCGTGACCATTAGTAATTGATCAAACCAGGACTATAAAGGCAAAGAGTTGCAGGAGCGATCTTGATGCGAAAGAAAGACCTGAAGCCAGCGAACGCTGCTCCCTCCTTGATAGGAGAGTCCACCCCCTCCTTGTGCTACTTCCTGAGTATCTTTATTTTCATAACTTTTTTTCTTTTATTACTGGACCTCTCACATCGGTTCTCCCCACATTTGCCCCCATGAACTAACTTGTTCACTTTCTCATCCATCCTCTTCCTCAGAGCACCTCGGGTCATGGTACAACTAAACTAAAGCCCCTTTCAGTTACTATCACTTTATGAATTTGAGTAGAGCCATGATTTGATGATGGGTGTTTTGGTCAATTTCTGTTTTCGGCCAAACTAACTATTCCTCTTCACTGGCTTTGTTATCTTGGGATTTGTCCATGTAAAATGTTGTGAAATACACATTATGCCCTTCATACCATCCAGCCACAGGAACAAAATGGCCACCTGCATTACAAGCGTATCTCGAAGCACTGCTGTTGTGATGGGAATGTACCCTGCAGGGTACACAGTTGTGATCTGCTTCCATGAGTGCCCAACTGCATGTATTTGATATCCTGTTGAAAAAGAAAATTATGGCAATAGTCTCACACATCAATCTAGAGATTGCTCTGAGGTCAAGGTCTTTCCCATAACATGAGTGTGGTCCTGGACCTGTCCTGTGACCTGGAGGGGTACACCAAGCATTCCCTCATTGTGCAGACAGATGACTAGTGTCCCTGTCATGGGTTTAGTGCATAGTTCTAGCAGTTTACTGTGTTTTGAGAATCCATAGCAGCAACCAGATCTTTGTATCTGTGTCCCTGGAGTGGACGCCTACTCAGTAAAGTTCTGGTTCTATGCACGAATCCAGCTTATAGCGCTAGCAGTCCAACTATATGTCCTTCAGTTACTGTATGTGGATTGTGTGGGACATGTATGGTGTGTATGTGTGAACCACAGTAATGAAGACCTGTGGAATCCATTTTGGATATTCAAAGTTTGATTTTGTGGACAAAATGGAGAAACAGTTGTTTTCCCAGACAGAGGAGAGTGAAGTAGGGAAAGAGGAAACAAGGCTCCTTTAGAAATTCGATTAGGCTTCTTGCTTGAGAGAAGCTGCTGTCTACTCTTCCTGAAGCAGTGACATTTGGTAGATCATGAGATGATGTGTGGGACTTGTAGTCTCTGTTGTTCTAGGTGAAAGGGGTCCCTTATGTGATGCCAGCTTTTGTTTTTCTACGATCACTCTTTAGTAGAGTTGATGACAGCTAGGTGTAGAAAACTCACAGCTTTGGGCCTCTGTTGTGGGTGCTCCAGGCTGTTGAGTACTATCCTGTGAGGATATCACTTTACACAACATATGCCCCTGGACAGCGGCCTGGAAAATAAACTTGAAAAACAGCACCACCCCAAACTGGTTCTGAAAGCGTATACTGAAAATACACATCTTCTGACTACTTCGGGTGTATAAAAATGGGACCCACTGACATACCTGTTGTTTCAGTTCCAAGTTCTCTATGACCAAAGTAGTGAGAGCTCCGCAGAGTACTCCCTCAGAGGACTGGTGTACAAACAGAGCTGGTGTTTGCCCGACAGCTAAGTTCTGAGAGGTAAGGGGGCATCACCTGAGTCCGCTCCTTGCTGCAAGAGCTGATTACCTGTCCTGAAGCATCTAGAAACCAGATTGCCGACCCTGCAGGAGCTGAGCTCGTCATCAGCATGCAAGGAGTTAAAAGGTGCATGCCGTCACTTCCCTTGCCTCAGCCAGTTTGGTGAATCAACGTCCACTGCAGTGTCAAGTAGTGGATAAAGAACGCCTTGCTGGAGTTTGGATTGTTTGCTGTGGTTCTTCCTTGCGAGACAAAGATGAGTGTTTCAAAGCATTAAGAGGAATGTCGACAACAGCAAGGAATGTGGAAAGGTGCAGGTCGATGGGCTCCTAGGGGTAATCCATCCAGAACCCCCCCCCCCCCCCCCCATGAAACCTACATACTGTCATGAAAGATCAGTGCTTGCAAGAAGCATGAAATTAGGAGCATTTGGGAAGCAACTGAGTGACTACTGAGAAAACTCATATAGTGGGGGTCGGACTTTCCAAGCAGAACAGATATGGAAGGATTACCCCGAAAGAGTTATCATGAAACAAATGAAAATGTAGGTCTCAGACACAACAAGTTACCAGCAATTCTGGTGTTGGAGAGGCCGAAATAATGTTCACGGTCAATCTAGCACAATGAACTGCGCTCTAAATGCAGCGCTTCCTGCCTAATGAGTGGCCAAACTGGTGGCCAGATGTATAAACTTTTTCTGTCTGCTGCTTCAGCGCCTATCCTGAAAGGACACAAAGTCTAGAGAAGCAGGAAATGAAGAGGAATGTGATGGAAGCGTTCATTCCCCTTCACACTTTATAAGAGACGGTATGATGTAACTACTGCCTTGGAGAAGATTCCTGGAATCCCTCTGCTCGGCGAGTCCAAGTCTGATTATTTTAGTAACAGACCTGGGTGTGATTGTTGAGGCTGGCATGAGGAGGAGAGGCTCAGCGCAGCATCAGTACCGCTGCAGACTGTGGAATTAGAAAATACAACCAAAGCGGGAAGCAAGGAATGAAAAAATAAACGGAAACACAGCAATCAAACGATATCTTTGGCTGGTTTGTAAGGGGCTTCGGACATTTATTGTTTTAAATCAATCTACTCAATTAGCTCCATAAATGCAAAAGTTCACCAGGCCCTTGATTCCCTGGGAGAACTCAAGCTGCGGCCTTTATTAACATGGGAACGTTATGTAAAGAATGAAAACCAAGTTTATAGTGGAGCAAAAGGGAATTAAAACAAGCAACGCGTCAACACCGCCACAAGTTGCCAAAGCCAAAACAGAAGAGGCTGTTATATAACAAGCAAGTTGAACAACCTGGTACAATACAGTGAAAGCAGCTGTGCAGCGCACACAGACAGCACTGCAGTCTTTCACAGCTGGACGTGCACTGCAGTCCCAGGCGTGGGCGCCATGTTAATGAGGAACTCGGATTTAGGGGTCGGTGGCATGGATAGCTCTAGTGCTGTTTTAACAGTTCCAAGGAGGGTGGAACACGTGAATTACAAGCAGATTTTTGCATCTAAAACGCTCGGTATAGTTTCAGGTAGAACATGCCCAAAAAAGTTACCGCACAGGGGCACCTGTATACCCACTGCCCTCCCTTACGCTGAGTCAAGCGTATGCACTGACCGCACAATAGGGCTTCATCCTAGACCAGGTCACAGAAAGAAGAACGCATCATCCCATGTCTTCTTTGGGCTGAAACGCAGAGCTGAGTGTCACCCATGAGCAATATGTCTGATTTACCATGTTCTAGTGGCTGCAGCAGAAGGTCAGCACAGAGAGGGGTTTGCAGGGACGCACGGCCCCACTAACAAGAGGCAGAGGCCCTGTGAGCAGTCGAAGTCTCTTTGGGAGGCAACAGTCAAGTTCCTGCATGGCTGAGAGGCAGGCGGACACTACATCACCTTATAAAGAGCAGGGCTACAATTTAAACAATCACGAGGCAACAACATGAATGATCCTGCTATGACTGCACCTCTGACCTTCAGACAGGTCAGTGCTCCCCTTCTAAACAGCAGGGATACGAACCCAGGATGACATAAACCAGCAGCACAGAGCAGCACGCATGAGTCTGCTATGACGGAGAGAAATGGAAGGAACTGTGAGACAGAGAACTAGGTAGGCTCCTGTAGTAAGACTGCAGTTTAGGATAATCTACTTTAAGATATTTTGAGCATGAGTGCACTGTGGAGCTTCATCACAATCTAGTAAGAGGTACTCATGTGGTGAGAAGACAAGGACACACAACTCTAAATGCTTCGCAGAACTCCATCTCTTTAGAGAAGGTCTTCACAAGCATATGTTTGGTCTAGGGCTAGGCAACAGCATGTGGCTCCTTTCTTGCCATGACTTTCTAATTTATACAGAAGCTTAATAAAGGCAGTGCCTCGTACCATTGCGTGAAAGGGAAGTAGAAAACAGAAGCGAGCGAGCATCACTAAATGTAAGATGGTTCTTGATGCAAATCTTAGCTGTTCAAGAGTTTCTCAATCGCCAGTGTTTAAATGCAAAAAAGCCTATCACATCTCAAGTGCTCTACTTAACTCTCACGTGGTTCTCAAAACTCTGGTAAATTTGTTTTAGATTTAGGGATCGATTTAGAGGTTGGTGGTAAAGGTATACGAGTCAGAAATTCCTTCAACATCTAGGTTTCCCTGCCTCATTTGCTTTTTGGCTAGGTTCATGCTATACAAATACAACATAGATATATACATATGTAGACACTTAAAAAAATCTAAAGTGAAGTATTTCATCGTAAATATTTTAAAATGTGCAGTGAATTGTGCTTCAAATACAGTATAGCACAATGAATCTTAACCTGTGGCCTGTACAACACTAGGGTACTGCAATGCCTACTCAGGGAATCTACAATTGTTTAGAAAATTAAATAATATTAGCAGATTTAGGAAGTACATATATAAAAAGCAAAATTGAAACATTTAATACCGCTATGTAAATGTATAGGAATTTGAAATTGGAGGCTACAAATGAAGTTGGTATCTTTATCTTGATTTATGGGAGCAGAGCAAGTACAGCAAAAAGGGAGCTAGTACAGATGGTTGGTGGCCACCACTGAAGCCCTGGTAAACGATGGAGTCCAGCATATCACTGCGTCTTTTAGAAACAAAACTAAATTTTAAAAAACTCTAACCTTCCGTTTAAAATTTAGATTTTTCCATGTTTTTGTTAGTGAACTAAACAAAATATTTCAATATTTGTATATTTGATGACACTTGATTCTGTATTTTGTGTATTGTTTTGAGGTTCAAATCCTAGAAATTCCAGCAATGATTCAGTTGTGGTCTACAGAAATAAAAGGTTAAGAACCACTGGTATCGCGCATATGGAGCTATCAATGTGAGCAGCTCGAAACTTGCTACACTTGCAAGTAGAACCTGAAATTGACACTAAAGGCATTGGACTGGGTAAATAGTATGACATTCATTAAATGAGCAACTCACTTTTTTTTAAACTTTTGATGCAGATGTAATAAGAATCATCCTGTTCACATTAGGATCAGTCCACCATCCTCATAAGATTCATTTGGCAAAGTGATCCTCATTAATTTCTTTTGGAGAACACGCAGACCAATCAGAAAGTAAAGTTTTATTCCCATCAAAGTTTACTAACTCAAAATACATTACAATACAGTTTTACACTAATTGTCAACATAAATCTTGGGGTGGGAAGGTACCCATCTTGCCATTATCGTATCAAGAGGTTATTAAAACCTTTCTTGATTTGAGTATAGTAACTTGGCCTACACTGCTTCTTAAGGAGATCTTTATAAAAACATTTGGCCAATAGCACAGTCCAGTCGCTTCTGCATATGCAGAAAAAGTTGCAGAAAAGTGCTATGAGAAGCATTTAACCTTGAGGCTAAATAATGACCACCTGCTTGCTGGAATCTAACACAGCTTTTAAGACAGCAAAGGCCTATAAGCTCTACCAATGTAAGTCTGTTCTGGTGGAACAAATGTATTACTTAATGAAAGCCTGAATTAGCAGTCCCTTTGTGTGGAAAGCATGAGGCTTCCACTTAGAGTCATTCATACTCGATTAAGGTGCTTCTATGTGAACAAAAAGTTACTTACCTGCCGTAATAATCTTTCTGGTTGGTCTCTATCTGCCTGCCTATTACTCAACTGCACCAGACTGGATCTGGAAACGTCAATGCTCTTAAGAGGCCAATAGGGCGTTGGCTTCCTATCAATGGCAGAAATGACAACAAATGACTTTGCTGAAGTTATATAGCAGCCACCCTGGTGCAACATGGTCAGTTTCCATCCATTTTTCCATGCCTTCAAGGCAAACATATTAACTGGCATCGACAATGAGTAGTGCAGTACTTAGCTTCAATGGTAACCATATTAATCTTTCCCTATTACGCATCCATCCAACAGGGTGGCAGTTGGGATCGGTGAGGAATCTGCAGGTAGATAGAGTATTTACTAGAAAGATCATTACCACGGGTAAGCGACTTTTACTTCTGATGGATATTTCTCTCCGCAGATTCCTCACCTGTTGATTAGATCACCAAGCAGTACCCTGAATGGAGGAGGGTTGATGGATGGTTAAATGAGGAAGTTTTTCAAGATGGATCTGGCAAGGTGGCCATCCCAATGCACTTCAGAATCCAGACAGTAATGCTAGCAAAAGTGTGTAGGGATGCCAAAGTAGCTGCCTTGTAAATCTCTACTATCGGAACCACCACTGTCAAGGGCAGGAGATGATAATCTGGCTCTGGTTGAATGTGCCATGATTACTTTCTCAGGTTCTTTCCTGGCCAGAGCATTAGGGGTCTTAATGCAGAAGATGGTCTATCTGAACAGAGTTTACTTATGAAGAGAGTTTGCTTCCGAACCGCTTTTCCTTTCTCTGAACGACAGTACCCGATGAAGAGCTGGTCATCCAATTGTATATCTCTAGAGCGGTCCAGGTAGAAGCTTTCAATATGTCAAAGAATAAGGATGTGAACAGTGAACGGAAACTCACTGACCCCATCAGCCAAATTGATTATCACCAAAAACATGGCTTTCATTGTTAACAAGAGAAACTGACAACTATGGAGTGGATCAAAGTAAGATCCTATCAAAAAAGTCAAAACAAGGTTAAAGTCCCACTGGGGCACAACCAAGGGAGTTGGTAGATACAGATTGATTAACCTCTTCCCAAATTGCATCATGATTGGTGATTTAAGACTGATCTGGGAGTCAGAGGAAGGTCCACAGCAAGGTCCAGTAGCCTTTTAAAGTTCCTATTGCACACCCACTCTGGGCTAGGGAGAGTGTGAATTGCAAAATTTGGGACAAACAAACCTATACATGGTCTGTATTGTTGTCTGTGCTCCATGAAACAAAGCTGTTCCATCTCTCAGGGTAAACAGATTGTATGAAGGAGAGGCGAGTTGACAGTATTATGTCCACCACCTCCAGAAGCAGCTGAAAGGAGCATACATGTCTCTGATGAATTATCAGAAATTAAAGTGGAGGCCTCAGAGATGGGGGTGAAGCATTATCCCCCCCCCCTCCCCCCGACAAGGAGACAAGGTCCTGGTCTAAATGGCAGCTTCCCTGGGGCACATATTGGGAATGAAGAGTGTGGGGGTAGAAGTGCAGAGCAGCTTAAAGTTCCACCTCAACTGAAAACACAATCCCCAAGGCTCCCCTCAACAGAAACTGGAGGGTGCAGAACTGCTGGCATTGAGCATTTTCAGAGGGGACTAGTCAGTCCACCTGAAGAGTGCCCACATGGTACGAAGATGTCCTAAACTACCTCTACCAGAAGACACCACTCGTGATCGTCAGGATAATGCCAGCTCAGACTGTCGGCTGTGACATTCAGAAACCCCGCCAGGTGACTGACTGGTAACCAAATGCCTTTGTGGTGTGCCTTGACACAAAGGAGTGGAGACTTTACTTACCATTCTTGTTTACATACCACATCACCATTGCATTGTTGGTCAAGATTTGGAAGGACTGACCTTGGATGGAGGGGAGGAAGGCACTGAGTGGCAATCAGATTGCCTGCAGTTCTAGCAGGTTGATGTAAAATACCTGCTCCTACGGTCACCAGTGCCTCTGATCTACAGATCCTAGAAATTAGCTCTTCTACCTAGAGTGGAAGCATCCATTACTGCACTGGCCATGGATGGAAGGGGACCAAAGCCCTTCCCACATTATAGTTTCAAGGCGTACCCCCCCCACCAAGCCAAATCTGCTGCGGCACTCGGGGAAATCACAATGGAGTCTGACAGGTCTCCTCTGTGCTGATATCACTGCTTGTGGAGGCACTTCTGCAGATCCCCCATATGCCAATGTGCAAGCTTGACTATTACGAGTGCAGGAAGCTAGCAGACCTAGCACTGGTACGACCCTTGACCTTGCTAGTAGGTCGTTCACCCACCACACAGCTCCGCCTGTGTGCCCTGACCCTGCCCCAGCTGCCGCTGCTGTAGAAGTTGAGGCCCTCCTCCACCCGCAGGCTACCACCTGCGCCTCATCCCTGGTGGCCAGTGGTAGGCCTGAGGTTTGTATCACTGTCGCTGTCTGTCTTCCCTGTACTGCCCATACTGTCTTCTGGTGTCTGTGACCGCTGTTGACTGTCTACCCCCTGTGCCTGCATTCTTATCTGTGCCCGTTCTCTTGCCTTTTGCTCCACTGATTGTACTAGTTTTTCTTGCCTTCTGCTCCCCTGATTGCACTTGTTTTTTCTTGCCTTCTGCTCCCCTGATTGCACTCGTTTTTCTTGCCTCTGCTCCCCTGATTGTACCCGTTTTTCGTGCCTTCTGCTCCCCTGCTTGCACTCGTTTTTCTTGCGTTCTGCTCCCCTGATTGTACTTTTTTTTCTTGCCTCCACTCCCCTTTGTGCCTATATGCCACTCGTTTCCCCCCGTTTTTATGACCTTTCTGCCCTTTCTTGGGACCTTTGTGACTCTGTGCCACTCGTTTACCCCCGTTTTTTGTGACCTTTCTGCCCTTTCTTGTGACCTTTCTGCCTCTGTGCCACTCGTTTCCCCCCGTTTTCTGTGACCTTTTCTGCCCTTTTCTTGTGACCTTTCTGCCTCTGTGCCACTCGTTTCCCCCCATTTTTTGTGACCTTTTCTGCCCTTTCTTGTGACCTTTGTGCCTCTGTGCCACTCGTTTCCCCCTGTTTTTTTGTGACCTTTCTGCGCTTTTTTGTGACCTTTCACCCTGCTTGCAGGCAGGTCGCCCCACGCCGCTGCTCGTCACCTGACTGCCTCCTTGTTTCCTGGGTTTTTCCATCCCCTCTGCCCTGTGCACCAGTTCCCCCCGCCCCCGCCGCTCCTGATCCGACCTTTTCCCGCAGCTGCATCCCTGAGGCCCCTCCTCCCTGCACACCCATTCGCCTCCCCGCTCCCGCCTCCCAGCTGCTTCTCCCTCCCAAGCCACCTCATATGCAGGCCGAGAAGCAGCTGCGCAGCAGGCGCGCCGCTGGCGTGCCGCGCCTGGACCACGCACAGTGCCAGAACCCCTGGACCCGCGAACGCCACAACACCAGAATCCACTACGACGCCAGCACCCTCCATGCACTCGACACCGGCCGAAACCACACCTGCTTCCAGGCCGCCCCGAAACAGACCCACTGACCCTTCTCCTGCCACATCTGCAGCTTCACCTGCGACAGAACCACCAAACCTCCAAGGACTGGACCAAACCACCTCCGCTGCATACTCTTCAACACCTGCTCCGTGCGAAAACACGGCGTTGAGCTCTGGGATCTGCTCGACGCCTCCGTGACCTTCCTGACCGAGACCTGGTGGGACGACTCCTTAGTACCGGACATCGCCATAGCCATCCCGGACGGCTACAAAATCACCCGCAGGGATCGTGCCAAATGAATCGGAGGAGGAATAGCCATCGTCCACAAGTCCACCCTCAAGGTCGCCACCCACGCAGACGACACCCTCAGCACCGCCGAACACCTGCACTTCTGGATCCACACAGACCCCAACACCACCCTCAGAGGAACACTCATCTACAGCCCCCCCCCCGACCCCGGCCCAGTTCAGCGACTCCCTCGCCAACCCCGCCAGCACCCACGCCTCGCCTCCACGGACTACATCCTCCTCGGGACCTGAACTTCCACCTCGAGAACAACAACAACGCCAACTCCGTCACCCTGATCAACAACCTCGCCAACCTGAGCCTCAGACAACTCGTGACCGCACCCACCCACGCCGCCGGCCACACGCTGGATTCCGTCTTCTCCACAGGCTCCCGCGTCGCCTTCGACCACACCACCGAACTCCACTGGACCGACCACCGCTGCATCCATTTCACTTTCAAGAAACCAACCACGCACCACCGCACCCAACAGCTGCCTCGCCGCTGCGGGAGCAAAGTCACCGAAGACCAGCTGATCACCTCCCTCGTCAAGAACCCACCCACCGACCCCACCAACCCAGACGCCGCAGCCCAAAACCTCAGACAGTGGATCGACGACTGCGCCAACACCCTCGCCCCGCTCAAGAAACCCCCCAACAGCCACGCCAACAAGAGAGCCACCTGGTTCACCAACGAGCTCCAGACCTCTAAACGTGCATTCCGGAAACTGAAGAAGACATGGCTCCACGAACGCACACCGGACAACCACGCAGCCCACAAGGACGCCACCCGCAGACACCACCACCTCATCAGATTAGCCAAGAGGTCCTCCTTCAAAGATTGCTTGGATAACAACGCACACAATAGCAAAGAGCTCTTCAGCATCGTAAAGGAATTCTCCAACCCCAGCGCCAACGCCAACGACATCCCGCCTTCACAAGAACTGTGCGACTCACTAGCCATCTTCTTCCACCACAAGATCACTGACATTCACGACAGCTTCAACACCACGACTGCCCTGACTACGCCAGACTCCACCTCCCCTGTGAACACCACCAGCGCCAACCGCCTGACCTCCTGGTCCAACGTCAACGACGACGAGACACGCAAGGTCATGAACTACATTCACTCAGGATCTCCGTCTGACCCGAGCCCACACCACATATTCAACAAAGCAGACGCAGCCATCGCACCCCAACTACGGAAGGTCATCAACATCTCCTTCGAAGCAGCGACATTCCCGGAAAGCTGGAAGCACGCCGAAATCAACACCCTCCTCAAGAAGCCCAAAGCGGACCCCAAGGTCCTCAAGAACTTCCAGCCCATCTCCCTGCTACCGTTCCCGGCAAAGGTCATCGAGAAAATCGTCAACATGCAACTGGCCCGCCACCTCGAAGACAACAACATCTTGGAACCGTCCCAGTCAGGATTCAGATAAAACCACAGCACCGAGACAGCCCTCATCGCTGCCACAGACGACACCAGGCGCCAACTAGACAACGGCGAAACATCAGCCCTCATCCTCCTGGACCTGTCAGCCGCCTTCGACATGGTCTGCCATCGCACTCTAAAGACACGCCTCCTAGAAGCAGGAATCCAAGAGAAGGCTCTGGACTAGACCACCTCCTTCCTCTCCGGCAGAACCCAGAGCGTCCGCCTCCCACCCTTCTGATCAGAGGCCAACAACATAATCTGCGTCTTCCCCCAGGGCTCATCCCTCAGCCCAACGCAATTCATCGTCTACATGGCCCCCCTCGCACAAGTGGCCCGCCATCACGACCTCAACATCATCTCCTATGCTGACGACACCCAGCTCATCCTCTCCCTCACCGAGGACCCACACACCGCCAAAACCAACCTCCACGAGGGAATGAAGGCCGTCGCCGATTGGATGAGGAGCAGCCGTCTGAAGCTGAACTCGGACAAGACTGAGGTCCTCATCCCTGGACCCACCCCCTCAGCCTGGGATGACTCCTGGTGGCCGGCCACACTGGGAACAGCACCAACACCCACCGACCATGCATGCAATCTAGGATTCATCCTCGACTCCTCCCTCTCCATGTCTAAGCAGGTCAACGCCGTCTCCTCCTCCTGCTACAACACCCTCCGCATGCTCCCCAGGATCTACAAGTGGATCCAGACCGAAACAAGTAGAACGGTGACACAGGCCCTCGTCAGCAGCAGACTGGACAGCGGCAACGCACTCTATGCAGGAATCCCAGCCAAACACCTACGACGACTACAACGCATCCAAAACGCCTCCGCCCGACTGATCGTTAACGTCCCCCGCCGCAGCCACATCACCCCCCACCTGAGACTCCTACACTGGCTCCCCGTTGACAAGAGAATCACCTTCAAGATCCTCACCCACGCACACAAAGCACTCCACAATGCCGGACCAGCCTACCTGAACAGCAGACTCAGCTTCCACACCCCCACCTGCCAGCTCCGCTCCGCCAGCCTCGGCCTCGCCGCTGTCCCCTGCATCCAACGAACGACCTACGGCGGCAGATCCTTCTCCTACCTCGCCGCCAAGACCTGGAACACCCTCCCTACCCACATATGGCAGACCCAAGACCTACTCACCTTCAGAAGACTCCTCAAGACCTGGCTCTTCGAGCAGTAGCAGCACCCCCCACCTCCCCTCAGCACCTTTGGACCCTCACGGTAAGTAGCGCGCTTTACAAATACTCTGATTGATTGATTGATTTATTGATTGATTGGGAAGACCTTCAGGACTGTAACTTGTGCAGCTTTCGGGAATGATAGAACAGTGTCCTGGATGTCGTGAATTCTCTTAGGAGGAAGAAAAGTGGAGAGAAGGATGAGATTTGGTCCAGTTGACGGTAAAGCCCAGGGAGAACAGTAAAAAGACTGTCGACTGCAGATGTAGTTTCATTACTATTTCCAGTGAACCGACTTTAATTAGCCAGTCGTCTAGGTACAGAAAGATGGGAATTCCTGTCAGCAACCACCGCCATCACCTTAGTAAAGACTCAAGGTGCCAATGTAAACTCAAATGGAGAATACTGCACACAAACCTCAAATACTTCTGATGGGCTGCAGTACCAGAATGTGGAAATACCTGTCCTGCAGGTTAAGAGACACCATCCAGTTTTCCACTTCTAACGCCAACAATACTTGAGCTAGGGTCTCCATCCTTCCAGAGGTAAAAATTCCAGTCCCTGAGGTCTAGAATCGGAGGCAGACAACAGTCATTCTTTGGACTAAGGAAAAATTGAGAGAACATCCTTACCAAAGTTCCTGCTCTGGCACAAACTCCACTGGCTCCTTTGAGGAGGAATGCTGACACTTCTTGTAATAGAATAGAAAGACGGTCTATAGGAAAGAAATAAGACGGGGTAGGACTGGGGTAGAGTCTGAAGGAAGAGGAGGTTATATCCCCTTTCTATGATCTGAAAGACCCACTGGTCCAAAGTAATGGCCTTCCAGGATGGTAGAAAGGACGACATCTGCCCCTTGCACCCCCACAGGCTATGTTTTGGATGGGAGAAGCAAATAAGACCTTCTTCCCTGGTGGTGTGGTGGAAGAAGGAGACCTGATGGAGGGAACTATGTTCTTTACCTCTGTCTCTACCCCTGTATTATTTGAGTTTGGGATTTTGGAGTTATTGAGCATGGGGTTGGAGGGACGGACACTAGCTAAAGGAGAACTCTCTGGAGGATGCCAAAAGTGTCGAGACTGATGGTAGTTCCTGATTGATTGTTGCTGCTCTGCTAACATTAATCCACTCCAAGTCAGCATTAGATTTGTCCCTAAAAAGCTGTGTACCATTGAGGGTGAGGCCAGTAAGGTTGGCCTGTACATCGGAAGAGAAGTTCAAAGCCAGATACAGTGCCACAGAGAGATAGGAAGTCCCCATAGTGCAAGCGCGCCATGGAATCAGTGTCCAATCCGGATTTGATAATATGCTCTGAGGCGTTCTGCCTGTCCCTGACAACTTCCTGAAAATGCAATCTCATGTCCTCCAGACATGTGGCGTGACCAGATGGACCATGTCCCATAAAGCATGTGTTTGTACCGCGCTGCTAGTGAATTGAGTGCTAAACTACATGCTTGAAACATCTTATTCACCCACGCTTCCAGCTCTTTAAATACCTGTCAGAAGAGATTGAAGAGAAGGTACCCACCGCCTGGACTGGGGAGCAGGTAACTTAATAATTAAGCGTTCAGGCAACGTTAAACATCGTACTGAGTAATACAGCCGTGTCCAAAACTGGAGCAGGGAATTTCAGGTTTGAAGGCCATCGGTGCTGGGAATTTGTGAATGTTGGGAGTATGTGCCGGCAAATCCAGGGGTGCCCCAGGGAACCTAGACAGCTCCAGGCGGAGACCTGGTGAAGTATCTGCACAGAGACACTTGGAAGAGGATCTGCCGGCTCCAAAACAACCAACTCCGGTTCTGACGATGAAGATACCGTGGGAGTAGTAGGACGTCTTGGGGACTTAAATTTTCCATGTTTCTTTTGCTTTTTATGTATTCTTCTTTTGATTGCGTATAGTGACAATAATATGGAATAAGGACTCAAACAACGTTTGTTCCACCGGCCATCGCAGGCCTAGGTCATGAGGAACTTGGCCTTCCACTCCTTGATTGCATTGGCATTCATGGTTAGGCACCAGTCGCAGGGCCTGGAGTCATGGTCTGATCCAAGGCACGAAATGGGACATGATTAGGGGCCCATAATGGACTTCTGTGCCTCAATCCTTATTGAAGACTCAACGCGTTGGCGGAGAAATTTTACAGCACTGCAAAACTTTATGAAACTCACAACTCCCAGGAGAAAGCGAGCTCCTGAGACTTGTTGAAGATGCAGAAAAAAAAGGAACTGACGTCATTGTGTCTGTGCGAGTGTATACATGCTTTTATTAAAGTCATTAGTCGTCACTTCCAGCATTAGTACGAAGTCAACGCCCTCTACTGGCGTTTTAAAAGCTTTGAAGTTTCCGAATCCAGTCCGATGCCTGGAATTATTCTAAATGTTAGGATTCTGCAGGTAGAACTATCCAACAAAATATGAGTTGTGAAAACATAAACATACAAGGACAGTATTGCCTAGGTCTGGGGTCTTGCTGGTCCACACACTCTGCCCCGCCGAAGGCGACCCTAAAAAAACTATACTGGGAATGGGTCTCTGCCAAGCTCATCAGCAACCCGCGCCACTGCAATTCCACCGCAGCTTACTTGAAAATAAAAGACGTTGTTGCTTTTGAGCCTTACCTGGACATAATCTCACTCTCTGTGGACCGGGCACTTTATATCAAATTTAGACTAGGCACTTTACCTCTAGCTGACCTCCTCTCAAGATGGAATATGCCCGCGCAGGCATCACGCCACTGCGCCCTATGTACAACTAGGCCCGAAACCGTGGCCCATTTCCTTTTTGAATGTCCTGACTACGCCCGCCCAAGATCCCACTGGCTTAAACCCCTATGTAGACAATTGGGTACTCGCCAGCATATGGTGGCCTTACGGATTTTATTAACAGATACATCCTCTCCCATAGTTTGTGCTGTATCCAAATTTTTAAAATGGGCATGGTTGATCCGCTTAAAAAGACTGTCCATATAAATTTAATTCACTTTTTAATTTATTTATTTCTGGTCAATTTGCCCGTTTTTATTTGTCTTGTTTTTAAATGTACAGTCTTTTACGATATGCTGTTTTTATATACTTCTTTGTAATGCTTTTATGATATTTGCATATCGAAATAAAGCTATCAACCAACCAGTATTGCCATAACTTGATTTCAAATACATGATTGACAAATTTCTATTAAGAAAACATCAAATCAAATAGTGAAAGATTCGATGTTAAAGAACAAACCATTAAGAAGTCTCTTCTTTCCACAACTGTAACTGTTTAGTGGGATTAGATGCCAAATGATTTTGCTCATGATAACAAGGTCATAGCAACCCAACAATGTGTGATCGGAACCTAGTTTTCTATGTGCTAATTGACCCCATACATGTCCTATGCCTGCATGAAAAACCCAACGCACAGACTTCAAATGTTAGGGGTTTGTCTGTCTTGCTTGCCAGATTCACCCATAATCGTTTACTAATCACACTTTTCAGAATTACCAATGAGACATGACAAATAATACTTCAATTTCATAAACATTTCCCTAGCACAATTCTTAAACCGATCAAAGACATCATTACTATCATTTAAAACCTTTTAATAAATCATGTGTTCAGTCAAATCAATTTTTCACTTTTGCTTTTCAAGAATAACATCGACTGTGTAGAGAATACAAAGTTAGTTTCCCTCTAGTAAGAGTATTAGGGTTGCCAGTTGACTCCATGTCACTGGGACACCATGTGCCCTGCCACGGGCTTTGAGATTTTACCCTCATATATTTCGAGAGCAGAATTCTTAGTTCACTTCAACTGACCTAAAATGCTGAATTACAGCAATTTGAAGAATGAAAGCCATGAACTGGAAAAACTGGGTCAAGCAGGCAGCTGCTGACCCCTATCTAGGATCTCTGGTGTGCTACTAAACAGGACGTCCTCAATTTCTTGATTAATTGTCCCCTAGATAGTCTCTAGATACTCTAATTTACTTTCCTATAAATTACAAATGTGTTTAAGTTTCCAAAACAGGTGGCGATCTTCTAATATCGCCTGTTTACAATTATCACAATTATCTTCAACAAATTAGGTTTCCAAAACTCTATGTGAATTCACAGCCCTATAGATTTAATATACATATTGTTCCCCAATCATTTCACATAAACTGGAATTGTCAGTATGCTGAGAGCTAAATGTATTTCAGATGAATTTTACTCTGCATTTTTATTACTTTATTTCTCCATAATATGTATGTTCATGACCCCCAAATATTTGGTAGCTATTCATGCATAGTTTAAGCCTAACACAATCCCTCACTGTATGTACAATAGATTAACTAAAAAGCTCTCGATTTCTCCCCACAAAATCAAAGAAGTTTAATTTCGATAAAAAAAGGATATTTAAATTCATGCCTTGTTTGCCTTTTTTAAACAACTTAAAAACCTGCGATCCGTACACGTTTCTTTTTTTGAGAATAGGTTTACAAGCCAGGAAACTACCCCCCTAGTACTGCCCCCCAGTGAAACTGATAGGAACCATTTTTTCTTTTTTATCTGAAACTCAGGAACATTTTTGCAAGAATACAAAATTAACTGCATCAAATTACATATCGTAAGTTCGTTAAGTAATTAGGCAATAACTAGATCATGAAAACCAGTTTTTTGTAAGTGTCACAGGGCACAAGGCACACTATTTCATATCTAGGGATTGCAATTGTAAAATTAGACAGCAATGTTACGTTCTGTAGAAATAACCCTGACATTTAAATGATCTCTTTTTTTTTGTCTTTGGTGTACATTGGCCAGAGTGGGTAATAGTGGTAAGGGCAAGGGATCTAAGTTTATTCTTCCTACAGGATAGGATACACCCACATGGGTTCAGAGATCCTAGGAGACTGGGTAATATCTCAACTAGGCATGGGCGGAAAATCCGTTCCGCTCGCGGATTTTGCGGATTTTCGGGAAATCCGCAATCCGCGAGATTTGCGAATCTCCCGCAAAATCCGCAAATCCGCGAGCAGCGGATTTTGCTCGCACTGTTCGCGTGAGTTCGCGCCCCGCGAATAAGTGCAAAATTGCAGAAATACGATCTTAGCAAAACTGAAAGTAACTACTTACCGGGTTCAAAAGTTCAGGCTCATCATTAGTAGCCATTTCCTGTAGTGCTTCCTGAGGGGCCCCTCCAGAGTTCAGTTGCCAGTTGAAACTATTATGTGACCCTGCTCTGAACCTCAGAATAGTTACACATATGCCACAAAGGTCCTGAATTACAGCTAAGGGAGACAAGCAGGAGCCAGGCTGGAAGTTAAAATCCATTAATCAGCCCCTAATTCATTATTGTCAGTTGGGGCAGGGCAGGTGTTGTAACTAATTTTGCAACAATGAAAGCACTTAGCAAGTGCAAAAGATCACTAATCAGGGCGCACTAAGGAAGCAGGTGCCAGCTAAAAAAATATTCTGTGACACATTAATCAGCCCCAAATTAATTCAGGTCACTTGAGGCAGGGAAGGTGTGCTTTGCTTTGCCGAAAATAATGTACACTGGACAACCAGAGGGTGTGGTGATGAAACAGAGGGTGGCATGGGTGGGCCAGAGGGTGGCATGAGTAGTCAGAGAGTGGCAGTGGTGACAGAGAGTGGCAGTGATGAAGAAGAGTGTCCCAAACAGGCTGGACACGTAGAAACAACAAGTTCGCGAAACTTGCGACCCGACAGGTAAGTTCGCAATTTGCGAAAGTGTACAAAACCCTCGCGAACTGGCAGAAACACGGGCGAACACAAAAAAAAAAAAATCCGCAAATTCGCGGGAATTCGCGGGTTTTGCGGATTGCAAATCCGCAAAATTCGCGAACGCGAGATCCGCAAAATTCGCTCATGCTTAATCTCAACCCATTAATAGACCACTCTTGAAGGTTCCCATTCTCCCCCTTTTTCCAACTACCCCCTGCACCTGTCATTCTCCTCACCTAAGCAGCAACATATCTTACACCTCTCCCTCCGGCAATCACACCTTCTCCCTATGGCCTCTTCTTCAATACCAGGTGTAGAACCTCACTGTTCTAAAGTGATCTTTGCAGCTAGGTTTGCACTACGCAAGTCATGTTAACTAATACTGGCAGCTTCCCAAAAGAGGCACATGAAGCAACCAAACCTAGAGGGACTTAGGATCAATAAATATCAAACCACAGCATTTGGCGGCCCATTCACTCCTGACAGAATCAAAGTCCAGACCTTCCTGTTGTTACAAGTGTTTCATGCTGCAACTGTTTGCTTTTCCCCCAGCATTATCCCATCTGCAATTCTTTCATTCTGTGGTTTCGGACATCCAAAGGACCATAGACGAGCCAACTTGAAAGGAAATGCCTCTATTTGCATGGTCATCCCCAAAGTTTTATACTGATTTTGCTGGTTTTTCAACTTTGAGAGTGCATTGAGGCCTGCTATCTAAACTTCATTGCCAGTGCTTTGTAATGTTAGATTGGCTATGCCCAACTAGCATAACTTTACTTACTAAGTCCCTAATATATGGTACAAGACATACTCAGTGCCTGTAAGTTAAAGTCCCTCAAAGGGCTGCAGCATGACTTGTGCCACCCTGGCTGTGACAATGTGAAGAAACCTCTACAGCAGGCCTGTCTATTTCTAAGACAGAGTGCTATATATTAAAAAGCAGGACATGTATTGTTATATGTCCGATCAGTAAAACCCCAAATTGTTATTTTAACTGTAGAAGGGCTAGTAGCCCCATTGGCGAGTGCAGGTTTACACACTTGACCACTCAGCTGTGCTAACTCCTGAACAGGACTACTAAAGTTGTTAATTCAAGGTATCAAATGGATCATTACATTAAACCCAAATTGATACTCCAGTTGAATTTAATGCAACTTTTAAATAAGGGCAACCTTTAGAAAGTTGCCACTCTCTTGCCTGCTGACAAAAAAACAGCCTCCTGCAGAGAAATGCGAACAAGTCCCATGAGTAGGGTGTGAGCCCAAAAGTTGAGCTTCAACAGGAAAGCCGCTGTTGAATGGCAAATGGTGGACACACACAAAAGGGGCTGCACTTTTGCTGAGGAAGACAGGTTAGTGTTGGGGGCAGGGAGGGGAGACCAGTTGCCAACCCAGTTTTCTGTGGACGTTTAGCCCTCAGGTAGCCACACCTCCAGGGTGGGCTACCAAGCTCCACACAGAGAGAGAGGGGTTCAGTCATCGCGGGAGTGAGCAGAATAGTGCACTCTTGGATAGCTAGATACCACACTTCGCAGGAAGTTGTCATCAGGCGGGAAAGATCCTACTAGCTCATTGGATAGTGACCGCCACATCCCCTTAGGGCATTTTCTGGGCATAGATATGGCTGCAACAGTGTTCCTGTGATAAAGACAGGTACCCATGATTCCCCTCCGAAGCGTGAATAGTGTACACAACTTTTACTGCAGCCCTAAAAAGTCTTCATGCCATTGTCCATGTTGCCACATCCTGCCTTCAGAAGTTATTTTCCAGATTCTTGGTTTGCACTGCAATAAAAGCTACATATGCAGTATGCCAGGACGGGGCAAAGCCTATACGTCTACCCCTGATAAACTAAATCCCTAGATTCTGAAAAAGCATTACCCTCCATTCTTCAAAATTCAGGGACAAAGCCACACAGCTTATCTACCAAGAGCTGATATACACCGACCTAGTTGAGACAGCAGGAGACGTCTAACTGCACACACCAGTGCATCTTTCTGCAGTCCTGTGCTTGTTGCCACATCCTGCCTGTAGAAGCTGTTTTCCAGATTCATGGTTTTGAGATGCAAAAACGTTACATATGGAGTATGTAAGGTTGGTGCAAAGCCTACAAGTCTACCCCCGGAAAACTAACCGCCTAGATTCTGAAAAAGCATAACCCTCCACTCTTCAAAATTCTGGGACACAGCCACACAGCTTATCTACCAAGAGCTGAAATACACTGACCTAGTTTAGACAGTAGGGGACATCTCCATGCACACACCAGTGAGTCTCTCTGCAGTCCTGTGATTTATCCATTTCAAAATCCCCTTGGGAGTTAGATGCAACAAGGAGCGATAAAACTGGCAGTTGCAGCATGCTGCACTATTGTTCAAGCTGAAAGGAAATTTTGGGAGGTTGGAGTTCCAAATCCTACATTTGACCTTGGCTGGCACTGCCACGTTGAAGTGGTTGCAGAAACCGCAGACTAGGGGTGCAATAGTGTAACTCAGATTCTGTAAGGTGCCTTCGAGTATCTCTTCCTGGTAATTGCCCCAAAATGCTCTTTGTTATTGTGCTGACTTAGTGCACGATGAATGTGGAAGTTCAGAAAAGGGGGCCACCACTCATCTTTCATATTGTACCAGCCTGACTAATAAGACATTGCTAACCTGGCATCGTTACCTAGCTACTTGCCATTTGTAAACTTTATTTTTATTCAGGCAGAGCTCAAAGTCACCTTGGGTCATGGCCCGTGTGTGAGAAGCTGCTTCGCTCAACAATGACTTATGAGATTTTCACCAGAGTAGAATGAAGAATTTATTCTCAGCACACACAGTACATTCAGCCAACTACAAGTTGAAACTGAAAGTATAGTGGAACAGAATCGCAAGTGTTGGTTGGTAATGCAGATGGTGGCCATCAAGTATTTAGTAAGATACATCCTAGGCGCCATACACAGGGCTAGAATTTGTTTTAAGCTACCTTTCAGTTGCTCTAGAAAAGCCCCCTAGAAATGTTCTGCAAGGCCAATAAGTTGTCCATATTGACGGATCCCTCAACCATTGAATCTACGTTCCCTTGCCTACACCATCAAGGGACATAAACACAATCTCGATAAGGGCCATACCACAGACTCTAACCCAGATATCTGACTTCTCAGAGAGAACTTCTCAACTTTCCCCACACACTAAACACCCAACATTCTAACCCCAAAACTCATACACAGTGGTACTGCCCAGCAACCAATTTACCCACAATCAGACTCCATTTTACTTTCTATTAAAGATAGCTCTACACACTCAACACTCCATCCCCCTCAACACTGAAATTCAGCTCTATCTCACTATACCAACACAAAACATGCCTTACCATCTCAGCTTACCCCCAAACACATTATATCACATTAAGTAAATGTCCTAACTGTGGCCCACTTTGTAGGTGTGCTGGAACTAGGGCCACAAACCCCTTGCCATTCTACCCCTGACACTTACTCCAACACATCAAGAAAAGTGCTCGAATTGGTTTCTTTCTATGGATAATTTATTTGATCAACGGTCTCACCAATCAACATGAAGAGAACACGGGATGGCGAAACTAATGGGGACCCTGGAACATGGAGTTTTAGGGGTATCTTAACGACCATTTAATTCACCAGCCAAGAAGGTAGGTCTTGCCTGACGGATTACTTGACCTACACTGCCTAGAGCATCTGCTTGCAGTGTTAGTGATTAGATATTGCAGCAAACACAATGTAATTCACAGTTTAAGGAAAGCTATCACAGAACTGTACCGAATTAACAACATTACTACTGATGTGCTGAAAAAAAGCCAAACATAATACAAATATTTTGACTCGAGAAAATAAAGAGGAACAAATGGGTGCAAATTACAAAGAAAAGTATTTAGCAGGACAAAAAGGTACAAAACATGGCAGCACATAACATACGAAAAGAAAATACAAAAAACAAGAAAATTAAACAAGCATTTGCAATGCAATAGGTCTCACATTAGGAAAGCGTGAGCTATTGGTATTGTAAATGACATTTTTTTTAAATATGTGTTGGCTTTGAAAATATATAAATTAATAGCATTGTTATTCACAAAGCCAAAAGCTTACACTTTCCTAATGCGAGTCCAATGGCTATGGCAATGCTTGTTGGTAGCAAGCAAGGACAGTGCTGTTGTGGTGCTGAGTGAAGCTGTTGTGGTGCTTAGTGATGATGTGGTTGGGCTGAGTGATGTGGTGGTGTCCCAGAGTGATGTGGTAGTGTTCCTGAGTGATGTGGTGGTGTCTGTGAGTGATGTGGTGGTGTCTGTGAGTGATGTGGTGGTGTCTGTGAGTGATGTGGTGGTGTCTGTGAGTGATGTGGTGGTGTCTGTGAGTGATGTGGTGGTGTCTGTGAGTGATGTGGTGGTGTCTGTGAGTGATGTGGTGGTGTCCCTGAGTGATGTGGTGTTGCCCCTGAGTGATGTCCGGAGTGATATGGTGGTGCACCCAAGCGATGCCCCCGAGTGATGTGGTGGTGCCCCTGATTGATGTGGTGGTGCCCCTGAGTGATGTGGTGGTGTTCCTGAGTGATGTGGTGGTGTTCCTGAGTGATGTGGTGGTGTTCCTGAGTGGTGTGGTGGTGTCTGTGAGTGATGTGGTGGTGTATGTGAGTGATGTGGTGGTGTCTGTGAGTGATGTGGTGGTGTGGTGGTGTCTGTGAGTGATGTGGTGGTGTCTGTGAGTGATGTGGTGGTGTCTGTGAGTGATGTGGTGGTGTTGCCAAAAGTGAGACACCGGGAAAGCCCGTTGTCTAGATGGTAATGTTCTGCACACTTTAACTTGAACCTCTTGGTTCTCCTCAGGTATACTTATAGACAGAAATGATGATAATCCATGAAGTACTCCTTCTTTCAATGATTTCTGTTTATTTTTTCTTTTTAATTCATATAAATCCTTTGATTTCCAGGACAATTCAAATTAACATCTCCCATTTACCCAATGCATTTCGGGTCTATGGTGACCCTTCCTCGGGGGTCTCTATTGGAAAAATCAAGAAAAATGCAATCAGCCCTTTAACCTATATACGTGTATACATTGACATTTACATGCATTTAAACCCACTATGTTCTTAAGTGTAAACAAACATCCAAAAATCATGACGTGTCCTTCTATAACGATCCCGGAGTAGCCTCCCTAGCTATGTTCTCACTATTCACAAAAATGAACGTTTTTATATTAGCGCTAAAAAATGTGCCAAACACCAAGACCATGCTAAACGCTCCAAGTAAAACAAACTAAACCTGGTTTAACACAAAAATAACTCTAAACAGAAAAGAGTTTAGCCTAACAAACATTCTGCTCCTCTACAGCGCTTTACTTACTGAGAAATGAAAACGTCCCTCGTTTACGTGATGTCGGCCAATCCGCTACTACCTGACTTTCAGTGCAGCGCTATTTAAAGCTCTACGCTCTCTGATTGGCTCAGCTTGCGATCACGTGATCGCAACAACGGACTGCTGTATAGTCCTTATTTCATGCTTAAAAATAAACTAAATAACAATAAAAAGGGTATATAAATGTATAGAAATTGTCTCCTTAATGAGAATCTATGTTGCCAAACAAAAACTAATCCATAACTGGAATTAATTAATTCCGTGTCATCTTAACTGCATGTTCTTCGTAATTCAATATAATTCAATATACTCAATATTTGTTGTTTCGAAAGGCTGCCTCATGTGGAATAAAAATATAATAACACATATTAGTGGTAAATAGTGACTTATAATACTATTTCTAAAGCAACATGGTGTCGGCCATTTTAGGTAGGGGAGTTCTCACTGTAAGTGTCATGCAAGGAAATAAAGTTAGCTTTCCACAGTCTATTTACAAAAAGCAGGATAATTCTATCCTGTCATTCAGTCCATTTGGTTGTAAGCTGCCCATCTTCTTTATCCAAAAATATTCAGATCTCAGTCTTACTTTGTGTGAGTCCTTCTCGGGGTGATGTTTGATAACTTCCAGTATTGTAAATCGTAGTTGTGCCACATTGTGTCCTGCTTCTAACCAGTGTGTTGCCAATGTAGATTTCAAGTTTTTCAGGCGGATGTTGCTCTTATGCTCTGTTATTCTTACTTTTATTTTTCTTTCAGTTTGTCCTATATACAATTTTCCACATGGACACTTGATTCCATAAATAACGTTCTTTGTGTCACAGGTACCTGAGTGTAACAAGGTCACCTTCTTGCCTGTCATTGGGTGTGTGAACATTTGTCCTGTCATCACATTGTTGCAATGGATGCAATTTTCGCATCTCTGCATGCCTTTAAAGTTGATTTCATTTGGTTTGTTCTTCTTTTTTAGGAGTTCTTTCAAGTTTTTGGATCTGTTGTAGGCAAACGTTATTCTATCAGCAAAAAGTGGTTCTAAATCCGGTTCTCTTGCTATAAGTGCCCAATGTTTTTTCATGATGTTGGCTATTTTTACTGATTGTAGAGAATGTTTTAGAACACATACTGTCTTTTTCGTTTCCCCTCTCTCTTTCGTGACTAGTAAAGACTCTCTCTTCATGTTCAAGACTTTGATTTTGGATTCTTCCAATAAAGGTGTGGGATAACCTCGTAATTTGTAGTTTTGGATCTGTTTGTCGATGGTGGAGAGCAAATCTTGTGGATCAGATGTAATCCTTTTTTGGCAAATAAATTGAGATGTGGGAAGATGTTTCTTTAAAGAAAAATGATGGAAACTTTCATAGTGTAGGCCACTGTTTCTATCTGTTTCTTTAGTGTGCACACTAGTTCTTATTTTATTCTGTTCAAGATGAATTTTTACATCTAGAAAAGCCAATTCTTTCTGGTCCATTTGGTGAGTGAGTTTGATCCGATCATGAACACTGTTCAATCTCTGGATGTTGTTGGTTAGTTCTTCCTTTTCACCCTTCCATATGAGGAAGATGTCGTCGATGTATCTTTTAAATACCATTAATCCAGTTGTCCAGTTTGTGTCTTGGATTATATGATCATGCTCAAATTTAGCCATAAAGGTATTCGCGTAGGACGGTGCCCCCGCAAAACCCATAGAGGTCCCACTGCACTGTTCATAGAAGTCGCCTTCCCAGTTAAAGTAACTGTGTAGTAGAGCAAACTGCAATAATTCAAGCATCAAAGTTTTTTCTCCTCCACGTACTTCATTGTTGAGTAAACACCATTCCATGGCTTCGATTCCCTCCCTGTGCGGGATTGAAGTGTACAGCGCTGTCACATCTATAGAACATAACCATATTTCTTCATCAGTTGGAATGTCTATTGTGGATAGCATGTTGAGAAATGCGGTGGTGTCCTTTATGTGTGTGCTCCATTTTTGAACTAAAGGCTGTAAGAACCAATCTAGGTATTGACCCAGTGGTTCTGATAACGATCCACAAGCTGAAACTATGGGTCTGAAAGGAGGTCTCTTGGGGTCCTTGTGTATCTTCGGGAGCATGTAAAATTGAGGTCTCCTGGGGTGTTTAGTCTGCAAAAATTGGTATGTTTTCAAAGTAATCCACTTCATCTCCAAAGCTTTGTCTAGGATTGTCTTGAGTGTCATTCCAAAAATCTTAGTCGGATCTTGTTCCAACTTGTGGTAAATATTTTCATCTTGAAGATGGGCCTGTACACTCTCTTTGTAGTAGGTAGTGTTCATTACCACTATCGCTCCCCCTTTTGTGGAAAATTAACACAAACTTGGTGAACATTATCGGCGCCATCTTGCCCCTTTCCAAGCCCATTCGTGCGCGTAAGCGGCAGCCATTTTGAGCACCATGGCCTCCCTGCCCCTCGCTGATAGCCAGCGCGTCTCTCTCTCTCCCTTAACCTCGCAAGCATCCCCCCCGCACACTGACAACCCCCGCTCTCTCATGCTTTGAGTCATAAACCCCCTTCAGCGCAGCTTCACCACAGAATCCCATCCTGTTCCCAGCGCGACACCTCCCCTCATTCCTTTCATGGCCTCAGATCCTTTTGATGCAAACCCCCTTTTTCCTGTGTCCCCGTTTGTCTTCCTTGTTCCCAGGCCGCCACCTGGCCCTGCGGATACTGTTTATTACCCCGTACAGTAGGAAGCTTCCCCTCCCCATCAAAAGACCCTCGAACCGATCAAAGCCCCCACCCTATGAGATCCGATCAAACCCATGCATTCCGTGAATCGGCGGAATGCCCTGCTGTGCGGCAACCATCACCTGTTGTGACCGGGGTGGGGAATCCAACTGTAAATGTATATGGGAACGGGCCTGATGGGGAGATTCCGAGGATGTTCTTTCAACTATCGACGTGTTGCAAGAATGTGTTATGTGCAATAAAGGTCATAAACCCTAGTATAAGAGGCCAGGCCTCAGAGATGTGGCTAGAGCACCTCGTGACGATACTTGCTGTCTGAATTGATGTGTTCTCCTCCGGAGAGAATAAAATCCTCGTTTCCTGCCTTCCAGTCTCCAGCGCCTGCTTCTTCATTGATTAACATTGGTGGGTCATAGAGGCGATACCGCCGGGCAACATAAAAGGGTCTTTGGTTACTGGTTGCCTTTGGAACCCCTTTTTTACAATTGGCGTCCCAAACGTGGGGCCCATCAGCGACTCGTGGATCCAGTGGGAGAGGTCCTGACGACAGAGTGAACGACTGCAACGATCGGAAGGTACCCTGTCCGATAGACCCTCGTCTGACAGCCGATCATCCGAACTTCACTGGTTCCGAACAGACCTCTCTCGAGTGATCTGCGGTCCTGACTGGGAACCATCAGGAGTGCCACGAGAAGTACGAAGAGAAGAGGACGATCGGGCGCTGGATTCGGAAGACAAGAAACTGTCCATGCGGTCCGGGTAAGGTCGTGTAAACACGACAAATTGCGAAAGTGATTGATAATTGAAAGTGATTGATAATTGATGAGGAAATACTAGTATTACTTTTGTTAATTTATTTGGAGATTCACTGTCTGCAAACGGAGAAACAACAGGCTCTCCCTTTATAAACAGCGAAGGATAGGTACGCACCCGTCGGACCTATCTTTCTCCCCCATTGATTAACTGTTATAGATTGTTTTCTGGAGATTCTCTGTCTGCAAACAGGGAAGAATAGGTCCCCTCTTTGCAGATAGTGAAAGGGTAGGTGACGTGAACCTTTGCGAGCCTACTTATTCTCCCCGTTGACCATATTGATTTTTTATTTTTGACCTAAACATTGATTAACTGTTATAGATTGTTTTCTGGAGATTCTCTGTCTGCAAACAGGGAAAAATAGGTCCCCTCTTTACAGATAGTGAAAGGGTAGGTGACGCGAACCTTTGCGAGCCTACTTATTCTCCCCATTGACCATATTGATTTTTTATTTTTGACCTAACATTGATTGCTCAAGATTGGTTCATGAGGTATTCACTACGTGCAAACAACGTAGAATAGAAATATTCTGTCTAGTCTTTGCACGCAGTGATAAGATAGGTAGTGCTGACTATTATCCCATTGTGATCCGTCATGCCTGTCTTCTCCCCACTGGTTAGTAGCCTGTTTAGCCCGGACCGCTTATTAGAGATGAACCATCCGGCTCCGCTGGAAGGCACCCCTAATAAGGACATGTTCATGAAGCATGGATTGATCGCTATAGCCTATAGTGAGCTGTGGCATAAATATACGAAAAAGGATCGAGGAAGTCAGTGGCCACTGAGAGGATCCTTTGATCTTGACAAAATAGAAACAGTAGAAATAGCCCTTCGTAGGAATGAAACAACACCTATTATGCTCGATAGTCTCGGTATGTGGCGCAAAGAAGCCACACGACGAAGGGAAGGTGACGAATTTAGAAAAGGTGAAGAGACAAGACGGACAACCCTCCAAACGTCTAGTAGGCAAAGGGAAGGGCCAGCGATGGCACAGTCCCGAGGAGTAGATATGAAAAGAGAACGGTGTAAAGGGGTGTACCGACAAGTCAACCCCGGAACACAACGACCCGAAGGTAATCCCCCGACACTGCGCACAGGACGGATAGATTTAAAACAGAACCAATGTGCTTTCTGTAAATGCCTCGGGCACTGGAAAGCCCAATGCCCGACTTTGCAGAGCATAGGTAAGAATGGAGGGTCGACAGAAAGGACAGGCCGACAGAAAGGGAAAAGGCGCGAAATAAAAACCAATCAGACTAGTGCGGACAGGACAGATAGAACCACCCCGTTTGATTATGCTCGATGGCACAGATTTCGTCAGACCAATTTTAACGACATGTTGGAGTTTTGGGACTGATTGCTCTCTGTTGCTCCCCCACTCTGAAAACCAAACACAATTGCAGATCAGTGTAAACAACCCCCGTTAGAGAAAGGACTCAAGGAAGCCAAGCGTCTATTATATAACTTAGGATTTAATTACGGTAAAGCGAACACACAACCAACAGTAAATAGAATAACTAGTAGAACTCTCTAAAAAACAAACTTGACTAATAGGAAAAATACAAAACATATTATGCTCACTCCGGAAGTCCTCGAAATGTAACAGTTCGATGGTCCCGCCCATCCGAAACACATAGCACGTGTGGGGCGGGGCCTGCCAGCAGCCATGAGCCAAAAGAGATCGCCGGCGAGAAGGTCCTGGAGGCTCCACCAAGCAGGCAATGAAATGGTCTTCCCATACTACCCTTCCAGGGATGGCGTCCCCCGGGCCGCGAGTAGGGAGGGGGCGGCTGCAAATGACCCCCTCCCTCGTATCTCCTGGTCCGGCCATCACAAATCTCTCCATCGAACGGATGCAGGGTGGGCAGGGAGGAAGAGGCGACGCGGACGAACCTCTTCCACCTCCACAGGTAGGAGGCTTCCCTGCCCTGGTCCGGCGCCGACGTCCTCCAGCCGGGCGACGGCTATATACCTACGCTGCACAGGACACATAATGCCCGACTGGTATATTTCCTTAGCACGGGACATACAAGACCCGACTGGTATACTTGCATAGTACAGGACACACAATGTCCGACGGGCATATTACGGAGCACCGGATGTACAGTGGTCCCCCAAGAGTCGGAATCAGGGGTGTAGGGTGGTCATCATGTGCGCCCCTGATTCAAAGGGACGGCGTAGGATGCGCCGGGAGAAGAAGGCGACACGGACGAGCCTCTCTCACCTCCCCAGACGAAGGCTCCACTGCTGCACCCTGGCGCCCCGAACCAAAATGTCCTGCTCTAGCAGCATGATGCTCTGTCTTTCGCCATCACAAGAAGTTTCTTCCACTCCTGATGGATACGACAAAGGTGGCTGCCGCAGGGTCTCAAAATGGCGTCTGGGCCCTCGAAAGGCGGGTCTAGGCCGCTGGAGTAACTTTGTCCGAAATTGCAACTCGGGCACTTGCCCACCTGGGCGCAAGCCCCCACCATCGACAAACATCCCCTCGACTTTGAAGATTCTACCAAAAGTCCCAAGAGCCCTCAGCCCCTTCAGGCTTCCGGTGAGGAACAGCTGCATTGATCTCAAATGAAATAACCACGGCACAGCAACAAGATGGCGGTGCTCTCGTGTCTGCATCAGCTTCCGTCTGAACCACCCAGGAACATTATGGGCTAACGAACTCGAGTAAGTTCCGGCTGAACATCAACATGACCCGGTAAGAAAGACTCTACCCCTTCCCTCTCTTGATTGACGGTCCACCCCACCAGCCCCTCTGTTAGCACAGTTTTTTTTGAGCTGCCGAAAGGGACCCTGGTCCAACCGCCAATTGTCGGGGACATTTTTTTCCTCTGGTGCTACTTCCGGACTAAACCGGCCTCGCCCAAAATGGCGCCGGTATCAATGGAAACTAACGGACGCCTCGTGGTGTTCCTTAACTAATGAACTTGATGTACTAAGATATATATACGAACCATTGTGCACTCGAGGGGAAAGGGAGGAGGGTTCACTTGGCGAACGTTTGAGAGGGGTTCCGTGAAAATGTTGATTTCAATGAACGATTTATTTTTTGATATTTATTGTAACTGGTACATAACGTCGCTTATGATGCACACCCACGGTTTACATCTAGGAAATGCGATTCCGATGAGCTTGACTGTGTTTCCATTTATGAACTAAAATGCCCCTGATTCCCTCGTCACGCAATGAAATGTTTTTAGTTACTTGCAAATAATGAATTAGGCCTTTTTACATGTTCTTGTGCTATAAAATAACCCCCTACTGTATGTGCTTCCATCGACGACATGTCAGGCCAAATTATGATTGTGCTCTCACATTTTACGTACTGAATGATTATACAAATAAAGGTCTTAAAAACTATGAATAGGCATCGCATACTTTTGTAAATGCGGGTATCGGTGGGAGGGTTTTTCTGTGCGCAACCGTTCTGCTCTTTTTTTTAAGGTTATCCGAGAAAAGGTTGTTCGGCCCCGGATTGATGATCGGATCCCAGGTATGATACGTTGCTTCCAAAATATGCGACTAAGCTCAGGAACTAACGTATGAAGAAGGACCTCGACTTCTGAGAATGGGTAAAGTAAAGCGGGGTGATTGATAAAATGTAATTAAGATATGGTGGTCGAAGGTACTAAGGTACCGGGTTAAACGAAGAACTGATATGCCTTAGAACCTCACAGCTTTGGGAATGATTTAAGGATCCCGAAAGCCGGATACATCTACAAAACCGGGTACCTCACGCTAGGCACCTCTGATTCCTTTTTAAGCGTTTCTCTACACACGATCCTTAATGCCATCCTCGAACCTCCCCATGAACCACCTATCACATTGCCCGCCCCCTCGACTTTCGGAAACCAAAACCCTAAGGGATTATATCCCGAAGAGATAAGTACGAGTATGTGGTAAGTAAAGGACTTTCGTGCCCGTACATTTGATGTGTTCGAATGTTGTCCCCCCACCTCCCCCTTTCCCTCCTTTTTCCCTCTGCAGGTTACATTAGAATCCCGATTAGAGCATCGTAAGGGATCTGGAACCACGCCACGCCCGATGCATGAAAACGGACTAGCGCTGCAAGACGGCACAAAAAGGACGCCCTACCCAATGCACGACCTTTTTGTACCTGATCTAATGCTCTTCTGTCCCAAAACTGCATGCTCTCTACATCCTAACACAGACCCGAAACGTCTAACGTTGGGTAACGCACTGAATAGCCCAAACAATACACGGTCATTCTCCATGTCCCACGTGTACTGTTTGGCCTATTGTCTCTCTCTCTCTCTTTTTCTCTCTCTCTCTCTCTCTCACTCTTTCACCCCTCCACGCTTTCCCTCTTCCTAACGACTGGCACCTAATTGACGAACCTGGTGCACCTCCTGATTGGCCCCAAATACCATAAGTATTTGCACAAATCTGTCCAAAATAAAATTGTATCGGTACCACGTTACTACCTCTCCTTTTCTGCTAAATATGGATGAAATTTAAATTGGCCAATAGGAAAGGGACAGGTAAGACGACTGAGGTTCCCTAAATTTGACCCACAGTCAGGGAACTATTTGTCAGTGGCTTCTATGATAAAATACGTCTGTGGTAATGCGACCATCCCCATTCCAAATTGTCTCTACACCCCAAACAGTAAGAAATGATCAAGACACCCCCGTCTTCCCAAAATGTCCCCAGTTTGGGGTCAGCTGCCCTGAACGAGAGCCTGAAAAACGCCCCCTGCTCTAATTCACTGTGTGCCCAATTGTTTTCCACAAGATCCCTCCTTCCCCGAGGATAAGTTTAATGATTATCGCAAACCACCCCCCCGAGTTTTTGTAGTAACCAGGTTGCGAGGATTTATATAGAAAGTTAGAAAGATGTGTGCAAGGTTGAAAATTAGATCGAAAATCGAAAGAACTTGTTGCAGTAAGCCTTGTTGAAAATAAGATGTTTTTATGTAATGCAGACTTGTTTAGCCTATGTTCACCCCTCAGAAGGATGCCTATCAGACTATGGTGAATAGCACGTTGCACTTTTTTTGTAAAATACAAGGCCCTGAAGACCAGCCTAGCCTTGCAAGACTCGTACTAGGGAAATGGGTCTCTACCAGAAGAACTGACATCTACTATAATAGACGTATGCAATAAATGAGTACCAGACCTCGTACCTATTACAAATGAACGTAATAACCATCAAAGCGCCAAAGAATTAGCCAACAAAAGGAAGTTGTAAGGAATCCAGCAAACCCATCATCAATTGTTTATACGTTAGCCGCAAGAATCTCCAATGTAGCGAGTGCTTACCCCAGTTGCTTGGTGTTGGGAGAGAAATAGATTTATGTAATTACCTTCTTCTGCAATATCTCTAAAGACTGTCTTTTCAAAACTCATTTAAGGGTATCACTGTCGGAGGAGAAAGAGACCGGATGTGGGAGCACGCGGCCTGACTGCAGATTGTGGAACATCAGCGACGGAGGCCGAGGCGAGACCACAGCAGTAAGGAGACGCAGGACGGGGCACTGTTTCAGACAAAGCTAAGGAAAGGGCTGACCTGAAGCCCCTGCTCTATGATCAACGTGTGCCAAAAAGTCCCCGCTCTCTGAACATGGTTACGGACTCGCCTGTCGCAAACTCTCCGCCCCCCTGATCTGTTCCCGACTTGGCCTTGCTCCATCCCCTCCTCCTCCGACCTACCATAAGGACTGTTCACACCCGCACCTTTCCACCCGAACTCCCAAGTTCCTCCAAATCCTACTGAGCTACCCAGAGAAGAGTACTCCCTGCGTCAGAAGGGAGGGAGCTCCGACTAAGTAGACCACGAACTATGTTAATCTTAGAACGGTGACCTAGAACTCCACCAAGGGTCGCCTCTAAAGAAAAGATGAACGAAGTATGTGGTTCTACCCGCTGCTGAACGCCTCGAAGATGATGGAAGCAACAGGAAATGCCCACCACAGAGACTCAAGAAACAAACAGATCTCACAATTCAGGAACAATCGCATTTTTTTATTGCAAACCTATGCTCTGCGTTACAAAAGAAAGTGCACCTGCTCCAGAACCGTAACGCATTTCTCCTATGAGGTCTGGCGAAACAAAACAAAATGTACCCCTGCCCGCAGACCTCCAACGACTCAATCCACATGAACATTTCTGTTGATAGGTAATCCAGGTGCTCAACAGTGCCAACAGAAGACGGCATAGACACTGAGAACTCTGATTTTTATTTTTTATTATATCTCATTTCTCTCCCAACCACCATTGGACTGACTATGCTCCCGCCGAGTACAAAAAAGGACTTACTTGTATGATAACTTACCAGTTCTTATTCCAAATGACTATAAGCATCTATGATCTGTACCCAACGCCCTCGCTACGTAATTCTAGTCTGATATTGCATTACGATGACTTTTTTCTGCAACCAACTTAACGATGAACCCGCCTACTAGATGATGAGATTTTTCAATATGATGTTTATAATGTGATGTTTATGTACAGTTCTTTTGCCTAAGTCCCCTCTCCCTTACTTATGATCGCTGCATATAGGTATAGATAGGAAATAGGCCAGCAAGATGTCTTGGAAATGTTAAAGGGAGGACTGTGGAAAATTAACACAAACTTGGTGAACATTATCGGCGCCATCTTGCCCCTTTCCAAGCCCATTCGTGCGCGTAAGCGGCAGCCATTTTGAGCACCATGGCCTCCCTGCCCCTCGCTGATAGCCAGCGCGTCTCTCTCTCTCCCTTAACCTCGCAAGCATCCCCCCCGCACACTGACAACCCCCGCTCTCTCATGCTTTGAGTCATAAACCCCCTTCAGCGCAGCTTCACCACAGAATCCCATCCTGTTCCCAGCGCGACACCTCCCCTCATTCCTTTCATGGCCTCAGATCCTTTTGATGCAAACCCCCTTTTTCCTGTGTCCCCGTTTGTCTTCCTTGTTCCCAGGCCGCCACCTGGCCCTGCGGATACTGTTTATTACCCCGTACAGTAGGAAGCTTCCCCTCCCCATCAAAAGACCCTCGAACCGATCAAAGCCCCCACCCTATGAGATCCGATCAAACCCATGCATTCCGTGAATCGGCGGAATGCCCTGCTGTGCGGCAACCATCACCTGTTGTGACCGGGGTGGGGAATCCAACTGTAAATGTATATGGGAACGGGCCTGATGGGGAGATTCCGAGGATGTTCTTTCAACTATCGACGTGTTGCAAGAATGTGTTATGTGCAATAAAGGTCATAAACCCTAGTATAAGAGGCCAGGCCTCAGAGATGTGGCTAGAGCACCTCGTGACGATACTTGCTGTCTGAATTGATGTGTTCTCCTCCGGAGAGAATAAAATCCTCGTTTCCTGCCTTCCAGTCTCCAGCGCCTGCTTCTTCATTGATTAACATTGGTGGGTCATAGAGGCGATACCGCCGGGCAACATAAAAGGGTCTTTGGTTACTGGTTGCCTTTGGAACCCCTTTTTTACACTTTGTCCGCCTTCATTATAGTGATGTCATTGGCGTCTCTCAAAGTTTGTAAGACTTGCCATTCTTTTCTAGAGAAGTTACTGGTAGTGCCTCCGGAGAAGTTGATTTTTTGGATTTCAGATGTTATAATCCGTTCATATGCATCAATGGTTTTGTGTGAGATGGGGGCACAGAATGTGCTTTTGGGTTTAAATTCCTTTAACTCCATGTCCGGTCTTTCATTCGGTGGTAGACTATTGAAGAAGTTCTTCAATCTCAGATTCCTTAGGAATTTGTAAATTGATATTTCCGTCTCTTGGGCATTCGATTTATATCTTGGAACAAACGTGAGACCTTTGTTCAATACTTTTGTTTGGGCTTCCGTTAGTTGTGTATCTGATATGTTGATGACTAAGTCGGTTTCGGTTTTTTTGATCTCAGTTCTCTCTCTGCTACTGTTTCTTTCACTTGTGTCTTTTCTTTTTCCTTTTCCCCTCCTTGTTTTGAGGGCTCTGTTATACTTGTTGAAGGGGCATTGTTTGCTGCCGGGCTGATGTCTAAAAAAGGAACTTTATTTTGTTGATCTTTTCGTCTGTCTTTAGATATGGGTCTCCTGTTTTGTGCTGTGTCAGAATCAGATACCACACTTTCTTGTGATGAACTAACGTTAGTTTGCGGTTGTTGCCACTTCCTCTGATTATAAACCTCTGCCCAGCTGTATACTTCTTCAAGTTTATAATCTATTGTATCTCTTCGGTATTTTTTAACCTTCCTCTCCTCGATCTCTTTAGCATATCTTTCTAGCTTTTTGTTAACCTCCTCCAGTGTAGCATCAAGATCTTCAAATTGGTTCAATTCTGTTTTTACTTTAGCCAATTCCTCTTCGATTATTCTTAGTGGTGGTGTCCCAGAGTGATGTGGTGGTGTCCCAGAGTGATGTGGTGGTGTCCCAGAGTGATGTGGTGGTGACCTAGAGTGATATGGTGGTGACCTAGAGTGATATGGTGGTGTCCGAGAGTGATATGGTGGTGTCCTAGAGTGATATGGTGGTATTGTGTGGCATTCAGAAGTGTGAGGCGTGCAGCAGTTTGAGGCGTGCAGCAGTGTGAAGCATGCAGCAGTGTATGGCGTGCAGCAGTGTGTGGCGTGCAGCAGTGTGTGGCGTGCAGCAGTGTGAAGAGTGGCGGTGTCCCAGAGTGATGTGGTGGTGTCCCATAATGATGTGGTGGTGTCCTAGAGTGATATGGTGGTGTCCTAGAGTGATACGGTGGTGTCCTAGAGTGATATGGTGGTGTCCTAGAGTGATATGGTGGTGTTGTGTGGTGTTCAGCAGTGTGAGGCGTTCAGCAGTGTGAGGCGTTCAGCAGTATGAGGCGTTCAGCAGTATGAGGCGTTCAGCAGTATGAGGCGTTCAGCAGTATGAGGCGTGCAGCAGTGTGAGGCGTGCTGCAGTGTGTGGCATGCAGCAGTGTGTGGCGTGCAGCAGTGTGTGGCGTGCAGCAGTGTGAGTAATGCAGCAGTGTGCAGCGTGCAGCAGTGTGCGGCGTGCAGCAGTGTGAGGCGTGCAGCAGTGTGAGGCATGCAGCAGTGTGAGGCATGCAGCAGTGTGCAGCGTGCAGCAGTGTGCAGCATGCAGCAGTGTGCAGCAGTGTGTGGCGTGCAGCAGTGTGAGGCGTGCAGCAGTGTGAGGCGTGCAGCAGTGTGAGGCGTGCAGCAGTGTGAGGCGTGCAGCAGTGTGAGGCGTGCAGCAGTTTGTGGCGTGCAGCAGTGTGTAGCAGCAGTAAGCAGCATGCAGCAGTGTGAGTAATGCAGCAGTGTGCAGTAGTGTGATGCGTGCAGCAGTGTGATGCGTGCAGCAGTGTGAGGCATGCAGCATTGTGAGGCATGCAGCATTGTGAGGCGTGCGGCAGTGTGCAGCATGCAGCAGTGTGAGTAGTGCAGCGTGCAACAGTGTATGGCGTGCAGAGGTATGCGGCGTGCAGCAGTGTGAGGCGTGCAGCAGTGTGAGGCGTGCAGCAGTGTGAGGCATGCAGCAGTGTGCAGCATGCAGCAGTGTGAGTAATGCAGCAGTGTGCAGTATGCAGCAGTATGCAGCAGTGTGCAGCGTGCAGCAATGTGCAGTAGTGTGTGGCGTGCAGCAGTGTGAGGGGTGCAGCAGTGTGAGGCATGCAGCAGTGTGAGGCATGCAGCAGTGTGTCGTGCAGCAGTGTGCAGCATGCAGCAGTGTGAGTAATGCAGAAGTGTGAGTAATGCAGCAGTGTGAGGCGTGCAGCAGTGTGCAGCATGCAGCAGTGTGAGTAATGCAGCAGTGTGCAGCGTGCAGCAGTGAGAGTAGTGCAGCAGTGTGAGGCGTGCAGCAGTGTGAGGCGTGCAGCAGTATGAGGCGTGCAGCAGTGTGAGGCGTGCAGCAGTGTGAGGCGTGCAGCAGTGTGAGGCGTGCAGCAGTGTGCAGCATGCAGCAGTGTGAGTAATGCAGCAGTGTGAGGTGTGCAGCAGTGTGAGGCGTGCAGCAGTGTGAGGCGTGCAGCAGTGTGCAGCATGCAGCAGTGTGAGTAATGCAGCAGTGTGCAGCGTGCAGCAGTGAGAGTAGTGCAGCAGTGTGAGGCGTGTAGCAGTGTGAGGCGTGCAGCAGTGTGTGGCGTGCAGCAGTGTGAGTAATGCAGCAGTGTGCAGCGTGCAGCAGTGAGAGTAGTGCAGCAGTGTGAGGCGTGTAGCAGTGTGAGGGGTGCGGTAGTGTGCAGCATGCAGCAGTGTGAGCAATGCAGCAGTGTGCAGCATGCAGAAATGTGCAGCATGTAGCAGTTTGAGGCGTGCAGCAGTGTGAGGCATGCAGCAGTGTGAGGCGTGCAGCAGTGTGAGGCGTGCAGCAGTGTGAGACGTGCAGCAGTGTGAGGCGTGCAACAGTGTGTGGCGTGCAGCAGTGAGTGGCATGCAGCAGTGTGTGGCATGCAGCAGTGTGTGGCATGCAGCAGTGTGTGGCATGCAGCAGTGTGTGGCATGCAGCAGTGTGATGCCTTTAGCAGTGTGTGGTGTGTGGTGTGCAGCAGTGTGTGGCGTGCAGCAGTGTGAGATGTGCAGCAGTGTGTGGCGTGCAGCATTGTGTGGCGTGCAGCAGTGTAAGGCATGCAGCAGTGTGTGGCGTGCAGCAGTGGGAGGCGTGAGGTGAGGGGGTGTGAGGGGGAGTGAGGGGTTGTGAAGGTGTGTGAGGGTGTGAGGGTGAGAGGGTGTTTGAGGGTGAGAGGGTGTTTGAGGGTGAGAGGGTTGTGAGGGTGAGAGGGTGTGAGGGCCAGTGAGGGTGTGTGAGAGCAAGAGTGTGGGGGGGGTGAGGGGTGAAGGGGTGTGAGGGCCAGTGAGGGTGTGTGAGAGCAAGAGTGTGGGGGGGTGAGGGGTGAGGGGGGGTGAGGGGTGAAGGGGTGTGAGGGCGAGGGGGTGTGTGAGGGTGAGGGTGATGGTGTGTGAGGGTGAGAGGGTGTGTGAGGTTGAGAGGGTGTGTGAGGGTGAGAGGGTGTGTGAGGGTGAGGTAGTGTGAGGGTGAGGGGGTGTGAGGGTGAGGGGGTGTGAGGGTGAGGGGTGTGAGGGTGAGGGGGTGTGAGGGTGAGGGGGTGTGAGGGTGAGGTGGTGAGAGTGAGGGGGTGTGAGGGGTGTGTGAGGGTGAGGGTGTGTGGGGTCTGAGGGTGAGGGGTGTGAGGGTGAGGGTGGGTGAGAGGGTGTGTGAGGTTGAGAGGGTGGGTGAGGGTGAGAGGGTGGGTGAGGCTGGGTGAGAGGGTGAGTGAGGGTGAGGGTGTGTGTGAGGGTGTGTGTGAGGGGGGTGAGGGGGTGTGAGGGTGAGGGGGTGTGGGGGTGTGAGGGTGAGAGGGGGTGAGGGTTGTGAGGGTATGAGGGTTGTGAGGGTGAGTGAGGGTGGGTGAGGGTGAGTGAGGGTGAGTGAGGGTGTGTGAGGGAGTGTGAAGGTGAGAGGGTGTGTGAGGGTGTGTGAAGGTGAGAGGGTGTGAGGATGAGTGAGGGTGGGTGAGGGTGGGTGAGGGTGTGAGGTGAGTGAGGGTGAGTGAGGGTGTGTGGTGGGTAAGGGTGAGTGAGTGTGAGGGTGAGGGTCCGAAGTAAATGGTGGCAGGGCAGACATCATAAGACAGAGAGAAGAGACTGCGTGGTGACTGCGTTGGTCAGTTTCAGAATCAGGAGGGGCAGAGTCAGCACAGTCTGCGAGGGATCAACGTATTGTATTTATTGCTTATTAAGCGCAACTGTCACCCCCAAGGGTATCCTGGCGCTGAGACCGAACCGTGCATCTATTAAGACAGCTACATTACTCTGGGGAACAGATAAGTTTTGAGGCTCTTTTTGAAAGTGAACGTGTCTAGAGGCAAAGCATAGCGGATGTAGCATTGCAGCTAGCAAGTCGAGTGTTTTCAAGCTGAGTGTCCCTAGAGAGATGGCAACACAGCAACAGCATTTGAGGAGCAAGGCTACTGTAAACAAGCACGGTAGGCTTTCACTTTCGTCCAGAAAAAAAACCTAGAAAGGTGCAGAGAACGCCGAACAAAACACGGCTTCCCCGCTAAATGGATGCAAAAAAAACACAAGCTCTCGGCATTGCTGTGACGGGGGGGTGGGAGGGGGAGCGGGAGCGCATTCCTTTGAAGTGTGATGGGGGGGAGAGGGAGCGCATTCCTTTGAAGTCTGATGGGGGGGGGGGGCGGGGGAGCAGTTTGGGAGCGGCTTCCTTTCAAATCTGATGCAGAGTCCGATGGTGTTTGATGTGCACCCGGCTGCCTCGCACGCCTGCCTCACATGAACTGTACGCAATCCGCAGTTTGGTAGACTTTTTGAACCGCTTACTATAATCTTGCCTATTTATCCCTAACGGGATATAATAGGCGAGACCTAAAAATACGGGACTACAGACTATGCTTTAAAAAGCATAGCCTTTGCTGAACTCTATTCCTGGCCTTCAAATGTATTACCTTCTTAGTAGTGATGTGGTTGTTTACATTTGTGAGGCGGGAAAGAACACCACTCGTTCCCAAACTGTGGAGAGGGTGTGTTTGCTTTTAATAGTACTATAAAAGTTTTATGCTATTATGCTGGAAGATCTTCAGCGTGGCCGCATGAGTCACTCACGATTTTATTGTGTGTGATAACATTTTATGACGAAAATGGATGAGTTCTCTCCTAGTTTGCAGTATTTTGCCGAGTAGACTTTAAACAATAAAAGAGGCCTGCGAGGAGGTTCCAGGTTGTTCTCCACACTGGAGAGTGATGTGTCTATTTCTGAAAAGTTTTATCTGACCCAGGGCAGGTCTCCAATTTCGGTCCCTTTTCTTTAACTATACTATGAATGTTTCTTTTTTTTAAAATTCAGGGGGATTTTTGCTATTTGGGAACGCTTTCCATAATAGCTGCTGGGTCCATATAGACAGTTTATCATTCTTAATTGTGGCCAGCAGAGCCACATTTGCAATATTTTAAGAGTATTATAATATTTAAGCCCAAGGGTTCCTTTACATCTGCAGATGCAATCTATGCAATGAATTAGCTTATAGAGGAATGTCTTACCAGTAGTAAACTGCCATGTCTCAGAAGTTCACACGTTTTATTGCTTAATGACGTCTCTCTTACTGAATGAGGACTTATTTCCATACTCTTGTGGCTAACCAGAGAAGAGAACAGCAAAGAGGGGAAAAAGCCACTCTTGACTTTCTACTGCATATATGTTAATAGCGATCACAAACGGAAAGATGCTCATCCTTGTAGTTCCGTGTGTTTACTCCCAGTTTATTAATCAGTTTGAGATTAATTTAAGGTGATTAATCCACGAGTGCTGTGCTTTTAAATATTATTTCCCCAAACTAGATTCTGAAGAAATCGCTCATAAAGAAACTAACAGCTAGATTCATCATAGTGCCGTTTTGAGAGTCCTTAATAGCGATTATTAAGGAATCGCTATTAAGGACTTGGAAAACGGGATTCATGTAGGAATCGCTAAATAAATTGCGATTCCTACACATTCCTTATTTGCGATTAGCAAATTGCTAATCGCAAATAAGGAATACCTCCCCATTCATTCCTATGGGCCTAAGCCCCACAGGAATGAATAGGGAGTTATTCCTTATTTGCGATTAGCAATTTGCTAATCGCAAATAAGGATGCGATTTCAAGGGTGCCAGGGGTGTCCAAAGGACACCCTGTAGCAACCCTGAAATGTAATCTACATTGGTGTTGCGCACACACATGTCCAAAGGACATGTGTGTAACATGCAACTTAGAAAAATGCATTTAAATGCATTTTTCTAAGTTTTCGCTATTTACCACGAGGTTTGACCTCGCGGTAAATAGCGTCCAGAAATAGCGAATTCGCAAATAAAAAATGGTTAATGAATTGCATTTAAGGAATCTCAAATAGAGATTCCTTAAATGCAATTCCTCGCAAATATGCGATTTCGCAATTACCGATTTTTGCATTTGGGATGATGAATCCCAAATGCAAAAATTGAGCTTGCAAAGGGTCAGATTCGCAGAATCTGGCCCTTTGCGAGCCGTTTTTTCTTTCATGAATTTACCTGTTAGAAATTAAAGGCCTGATTTAGATGTCGGTGGACAGGTTACTCCGATACAACGGTGACAGATTTCCCGTCTGCCCAAATATAAATCCCATATGGGATTTGATGGGACAACAGTATATCCGACAGGATATCTGAAATCCAAATGAGGCCCCAAGTCTGTATTAATACAGACTGCTACATGCACTTCAACAGTGGATACCTTGAAGCCCGTGCAAGGTAAGTGCAGCAAAAATGGAAGCAAAACTGCAGGTTTAGTACCTGGGGTTTGTAGAAGTAGCAGAATCATTTGCACTACCAGATATATGTATTTCTGGTAGGCTGTGCCCTTGCGGGCAACAAGAGCCAGCCACACTATTCTGAGATTTTCAAATTCCGAACTTGTTACTTGTTCACGAACCAAGTTGTCGAGTGGTGATGAAGTGCATGGCTTTCCTTTTTCGTTATCAATAATGATTGGTTTTTGAGTCAGAACGGATTGTCCAACAGAATGAATTGTAGATCTCTGGAAAATATTGTTATGGTCTTTCTAGGGCTTCAAGCATCAGTTTCTACACCTCTCTCTTCATGTCATCCAGTAACCTGGGGCGAGGGAGCAGGCTCAACCATGCAGGCAATAATCCAGAAACATCCCTTTGGAAAGTGGTGCCCTTTGTTCTGCTAACATGTAGTAAACTAGTCTAGGTGGGGTGTCTTCCATTAGGCAAAGACCAGCTGAAGGGGATGTCTAGGTCCCAGTCATGAGACCTTGATCTATCCATGCTCAATGTATTATCGAGATGATCTGACAAGTATCATAAACCCTCTACAGCAATATAGATTCCATTATGAATAGCTAATAACACAGACCTTAAGCATCTTAGGACACTGGCTGTGCCCTGGCTTCAACTTGTTTACAGACATAAAACATATTGAATTTTTGTATTTTAACCTAAGTGATGTACACATGGAACAGCATGATGAAGAAAGGGCATGAAAAACAAATGTTAGCACTTGAAGCAAACTTGGTGGATTAACTCAATGAGTTGGGTTTACAGCAGTTTCTTAAACGTGTATAGGATTGTAGAACTCATATTGTCTACTAAGAGTGCATTCAACAATTTAGCTGCTTAGAGGTCCAAAAAAATGACAAACAGGAGGAGCACTTGGAGGTTAAGAACATATAGGAATACCACAGAAACAGTGCGAAGAGAACAAGTAGGAGGAAAAAAACACGGATACGGTACAGACAATACAGAAACACATTTGAACAGACAGAGCAGGCAAAACCAAAATGAAAGGTGCAAAAGCAACCAGCAAGGTCAAACCCGATAAAAAGTGAGTATGGTAAGAAAATTAAAAATAGAAACAAGAACATTAGATTATCTTGAGAGGAGCAGAGAGGTATTCACTAAGACCAATGTAGGGGGAGCAACGGTACTTAATAGAAGAATGCCCCCAAATTTAAATAGGAGCCTAGAAGAACAAAAAGGAAGTAGTGAGCAGATTCTCTTAACATGTCAAAGCTACAGAAAAGAGAGATTAACACATGCTGGTGAAGAAAGTTAAGTGAAGAATCCAACTGAAATTAAAGACTGCCAACAGAAGGAGAAAACAACCACCTGAGCCGGTGGAAAGAAAACAGCACGTGGGAGAGGAATCCATATAGCAAGGAAAAACGTATTTCGTTTTTTCGGGGTTACTATGACAACAAGGGAAGGTACTGACAAGTTTTTAGAAGCACTCCTAATTGACCTATTTGGTACGACATCCTTCTCAGAGGTGTTCTTGGTGGAACGTGAGCACTGCTCTCTGGATCCTATGCCTTGTCTGGGGTTCCTTTCGCGTCCCACAGTGGCCCGACTACTGAATTTCCACGATCAAGCCTACCATCATGGAAACTCAGAGGTGTGAATAACTCCCAAAAGATAAGGAGGATCATGGTTTACTTTGACAGGCACAATATAGATCTGGCGATGCTTCAAGAAGGGCACATCACCATTGACACCCATTACTCTTACCAGATGGTGGGTGTGAGAAGTTGCCTGATATGCAATGTCCACTATTCTAGTGGGCACCCTGTATCAGTCCAAACAACCCTTATGGTGATGATTGTAAAGCCAACCTTATAGACCAGCTATCCTAATGGTAGTATGGACAAAGCAGTCTTAGGCTAACACTTCAGAGAGCATGTGAAGCCAATTGTTTTACCAATAATAACCCCTTGAATATCAAATTAAAGGACACCACACAAGGTATATATCAAATATATATGTATTTATTACTAACACAACCCCTCTGCTCTCTTTAGGAGGTCAGAGTTTAAGATACAGCACAAGTTACTTAATAAGCATACTATAAGTTGCACAAATACAATTCTGCCCTAGGGGCCTCACGAACCATATACTAAGTAAGTGGGATAAGAACCACTTCAGGAAAGGTGAGTAAGCCTAGGGCCTAGGAAATCGCTGGGGCTATACTGAACAACCAAAGGTTAGGAAGTAGGAGTCCCACAGGATGCGTGTGCAGTGTCTAAAGACACACGCAAGTTCTCATAGACTTTCAATGGGAACGTAAAGTTTACAAAGTAGTTGATTTCGGACACTTCCGGATAGACTACGGGAAAACCCAGTTAAACTAAGACACTTGGACAGTTGTTACCCACGGGAGCACCGGAGTACTCGAGTTACCTCACCCAGAGAAGCCGGGTGCATAGGTGTTCTTTCGTGTCGGGTTTCGTCGTCGAATCCTATGGAGAGCTGCAAAAAGATGCTGTAGGCGACCAGGAGGAAGATGTCCGGATGGATCCAAGGGTGGATCGGAGCAGTGAAGAACCTGAAAGCAGAGGGGTCACTAGCCAGTAACCAGGAAGGAACCAGGAAGGAACCAGGCGATGTTGAGTTGCAATCAGGTAAAGATGCTAAGCTGGTCTCTGTAGCCACTTGGACCAGGAGGCGCCGACGATGACCGGGAGCTGGATACGGACTGTCCCATGAAGAATCTCGCTGTTGGCGGTGTCGGCTTCCGGGTTGGAGTCAACAAGCCTTGGCAAAGGCAATCCCCGGCTGGCCTGAACAAGAAGATCAGCTTCTTGTTCAGACCAGCAAGGTCTGAGGAGCTTCACCTTTAAAGGAAAGCAGGAGAAAGACCGGAGCAACCAGGCAAGCAGCGTTGATTCACAAGGATGTCTTCAGGAGGGTCACTAGCCAACGGGCTAGCAACCGCGAACACGCGTCGAGGAGAAATGCAGGCACAGGCCCCACGCGGCACTCGTGGAGTGTGGAGGGCTGAGCTTCGGTGCACTTACGGCTCTATGCTTCTCAAGTCCCAATGCACAACTTCGAGGACGCCTCAGAAGCTGCACAGTTAGCAAAAAGCAGGTACTGCAGGTAGTCCGGTCCCACGTCTCTCGTGTCCGCCACGGGTCTCAGCTTTGCTGTGGATGTGGCTCGGGGTCAGAGAAGTCTGGAAGTCCAGAGGCTGCGTCGCTAAGTCTTCGGGCTCCGGCGGGAGCGTCGAGAAAGCAAACTGGCAAGTCACTGATGGTGCCTGTTTGCACAGGGTGATCACTTCTTGACCACAAGGGAGATTCTTCATTCTTCTAGTTGCAGTAGAATGTCGAAGGTCCAGAGTTTTGTTTCAGAGTTTCAGTTCAGGATAATCTAATGTCTCTAGACACAGCTCCTAGCTTTATACCAATCTAAGGGGCTGGATTACCTGCTAGGTCCCTCCTATGGGTGGAACCTGGGAAGGGGGTGGTTACACCCCTTTCACTTTGTCCAGTTTTGCGCCAGAGCTGGGGCTGGAGTGCCCCAGCAACTGGTTTGAACCGGGCTATGCATGGAGCACCTTGTGTGCCTGAGGCAGTGTCCCATTTCATTCAACCCACGCTGCCCCAATACACTATAGCCTGTCTGGGGAGGTGCTAGCACCTCCCAAGGCAGGAAACCTATTGTCCAGGCCTCCCCTGCCGGAGTTTCATCTACCAGCAGGAGGTCAGACTCGTGTCTGTGGCAGCAGCATCCATTTTGTGATGCTGATGCTCTGATAACTTTAACCGGGTAAAGCTACAACTACATGTCTTCTCCCTCTAGAAGGGTGGAATGCTACCCCTGCTGCCAGGACTGGCGGGGGGGGGGGGGGGTAGTATTCCAAAGTGTATGACACCTTACACAACATGTTTTGATAAAGCCAAACCAAAGTTAGCATTAACCGCAAAGGTTATAATGCACTTAAGAGTATATGGTATGGCTATATCATAGAACAGCTATAAGGACATGGTTCCGAAAGCTGCAGACAGGCTCAGCTGCTGCTAGAGCACCATCTCACATAAAACCAAGCACTCTGCCTTCAGGATTGTCAAGGCCTGCCATAGGAGTGACTTATAGGTATATATGTGTCTATATGTAATGGCAGATATAGGGATACTATACCTAAGCAAGGGGTGATTACACGACCTTGCCCCAGCTGAGTGATCAGCCAGTTGTGTCAATTTGGATGGCCAGCCAGGGGTGGCATAATACATGCTGCAGCCCCTGGTAGGCCTTGGATGTACCTATGCTCTGGGTACCTATGGTACACTATACAGGGGCTCACAAAGGTGACCCAATACCCAATCAGGTATGTGCCTAAAGTACATGGTATGAATTTAGAGAGAGAACAGCTGGGCTGTGGGTCTGATTAGCTGGCCCACAGCCACACTAAAGTCGAGAAACCAGTGTACCAGAGCAAAAAGTGGGGGTGATCATAGGAAGCAGACCCTACTCCCCTGCAGTGGGGAACCCCTAAATATTATTTCAGATATAGTTCACATTCATCAGGAGTGTGTATAGTTTTCAATGGATATGTAGACTTTAAATTGACTAGACAAGACATGGATCGTGAAAATAGCTATTTCATATTGGAAGGGTTCCCTTTATAACAGTAAATTAGTGCTGGAGAAAAAAGATGTTCCTAATGTGGATGCCCTAGAGTTCTTTGAAGGGATATACTAGACTCTTAGAAATGCTGAACCTGGGGCTACCATATGGGTCGGGGACTTCCACCTCACACCCGACCCAGCCTTAGACCATAGTGGGCACGCTGACATCTGTAAACCTGTACCTAGAAGGGTATTAGAGAAGTTCATGGAAATATGTGGAATGTATAATATCTGGCGGCAACGTAATCCAACTAAGGAAGCCTATTCATCTTATTCAACCTGCATAACTCGTCCTCACAGATTGTCTATTGGCTTATCACAAGAGATGTTAGCTTCTGGGCGAGGGAAGCTGTATACATGACCGAGTCCTATATGATAAGTCTCCACTCCTCGCGTCAACTGATATCACACAATCTCGAGGGCAATAGGAACAGTAGAGGTTTTCCACAGAGACCCTATTAGATCACATTTTCCAGGATGAGATTTAACTTGCCTTTGCTGATTATTTTGAATTAGATGAAGGCTCTGTGCCAGATGTCTCAATCCTCTGGGATGCCTTCAAGGATTATATAAAGGGCATAGTCATTTCTAAAAGAGAAGGAATACTCTGTGATATCTGCACCCAACCAGACCACACAGAGGTTGATCCTCGAGCTTTGGAGCCTAGAATCTCCTCAACCTCACAAGACCGCAACTTCAGAGGAACAAGTGAGCTGCTCCAAAAATGCTATGATCTGGTCCACAGAGAAAAAGAATATCTGGGGGAAAAAGCAGAGCTCACTGCTTTGGTAAGAGCAAGAGACCAGGATAAACAGTAACTTGGCTGTTGAAACGTGTCAGCACACTCATATTACGCAGCTTTTTAACATGACCGGTGAGTCTTATGTCAAGCGAGGACATCATACACACTTTTTTCATATATTATATAAGTCTCTAAACTGCCAGACTAAGCAACAGTCCAGATCATGTAAAGGAGTATCTGGAAAAGGTGGCACTAGTCTGGCTAGAAAAATACTACAGGCTGTTCTTACAGGGACGTGCTTGAGTCAAAGCTGCGGGCTCCAACGGCTTGCCGTCAGAATTCTATAAAGCCTACAAACACATCTTCGCTTCTCACCTACTTTAGGTTTACACAGAGACTTTGGAGGCAGGAACACTCCCATGCTCCATGCAACAAGCTAATATTACAGTCTTACCCAAGCATGGGAAGGACCCAAATAGATATGCATCACTTCTCCGATTAGCTCTTCTAAACCTTGACAATAAAATACTTGCCAAAGTTTCCGCAAATCGCCTTCCACTACTCATCGTACATTGGCCTGACTCCTACAAGAGGGGCGCGTGCACAGAGGCGTTCACCTCAATAAGTGACTTAGCTTACATTCTATGTATGCAATAATATCTTAACTGTTCATTCAGAATTCGAACTGAAAATGTACTGCCAATAGTTTAAAAAATAATACAATTGGAAGGTGTGTCTGGAGTAAATAGGAACATGGGTAAGACTGGATTATTCCCCTGAACTCAATATACATGCAAGCCGGCATCAGAATTCTCCATACGCTGGATAGAAGATTTGGTTTGATACCTGGGAATGCCCGTTCACAAAAGTTCCATAGGAAGTCCTAAAGCTAAACAAAGTCGAGAGTCTGTCACATCAAGTGGATTAAGCTTCCGATATCGATGCCGGACTGGATAGTGCGGATTAAAATGATAGTACCCCCAGGTTATGGTACCTATTCACCAGCATTCCTATACCGTTAAATAAATAATATTTTCACATTCTCAGAGTGCACCTTATTAGGATGATCTGGGCAGGCAGATAGCCCAGAACACGCTGCATACAAGAGGGGTGGTTTTGAGGTCCAAGACCTCGAGAGTTATTACTTTGTGGCACAGTGCCACTATCTTCGGCACTGGTACCACCCAAACAGACAGATTCCATAACGAATATCGGATAGGTTGTGGGCAGTACTGGTTCCATTGGTGGATTTGCAGGGCTCTGGGCTAGCACGCCCAAGGTTCCCGATCAATCCAGTAGCCCCAACCTACTGGCCTAGAAATGCGCGGGGAGAGGCTTGGCACACTTTTCTTGGACTCACCTGTGGCACATCTAGCAAACGATCCCAATCTTCCACTCACGGATGAGAGCAAGGCTGCAGACCTGCTCAACAGGGCAAACATCATCAATAAGGGGGAACTGTTTGATGAGGGGCAGTTACTCATATTAGCTCGGTTGTGGGGTATGTGTGAGGGCACTCTTTTAGAATTATTCACATATTAGAGACTTAGGCACACAGACCAAGTAACAATACTAGGATTCCTTGCGGAGCCACAATAATTCTTACCCCTGACGCAATTAATCAAGTCCTCAGATGAGAGAAGATGGGTTTCAAGATTATAGGGCATAGTAGTTAAGACCAGGCTGACGGGAGAGCAAGACATGGGCAAGCATGGGGAGTAGACCATCAGGTTGAAATAACAGACGAGATTTGGAAAGTTCGCTGCCTTCAGACTAATCTGTAAGTCATAGGCATAAACTGCTGCATTGCCAGCTACTCTGTGCTTATCACACTCCAGAAAAGCAACATAGAATCAACATATGCAGCTAGCATTGCTGTCCTCGTTGCCAGATTAAATATGCAAGGATAGCGCATATGGCATGGGCCAGTATGCCTATACTTCAATACAGAGAGGAGATATGTGACCACATTGTGCAAATGACTGAGCACAGAATTAATCTGAAACCTCCGACTCTGCTGCTTGGCTATTTTTAAACCACTTCCAGAGACCGATAGGAGATTTTTGGCCATGGACTTGCTGCTTGCTAAAAGCGGAATCGCTATGCAATGGTGAGAGGACAGCATGTCCACTATAGGGAATTGGTTGTACAACGTGGCAGCGTGCCATGAGAAGACGGAGGCATACACCACTCTACAGTCCCAGCCTCTATGCCATGAGATATATTGGGCCCATTACGCACCTCCCTGGCGAGACGAGAAGCCCTGATGGACACTACCCGAGGACAGAGTACATCACATAGCCAAGCCGCTTCTGAGAGCTTATTCCCCCTGGTGACTATATACCTGACTCTGATTTGAACTCAAAGAGAGTAGTACAATTAGGCATTGACTCTTGTTACATCTAGATGGAATGATTGCATTAAGGGCAGTGCGACACCACTCAACCACTTTTTGCACCCTTTTGACAAATTACTATGCTGATATGTTGTTGTCGGGTATGATGGGAAAATATGGAATTTACAAATGTCACTTACATCACTGATGTTTTGATTGCAGATTTTTTTAAAGATTATACTAAAGCCTGATACTCAAGCCTCAACAGAAGAAACTCTAGCTTGGAGCTCAGATAGGAAGGAAGATAAGGAAAATGGCATTCTGGAATCGTTCTCACAGACATGTCACTCGAACCCAAAGAAAGTTATAATAACAAGGAACGAAACAGTACAGAGGAGAAACAAAACAACGGCAACATGGAAACGTCCAGAGGAACAACACAGTCAACCAGGCACGGATAGAGATATGGTGCAATTAGAAAGGTAAAAGTGAATCCATGGCCACGTGTTCCACTGTGCCAAAAGGAGTGGAAAGATTGAATAGCCAAAGAAGATGAAAGCTTAATGTCATCTGCCTGAAAAAAATAAAATAGAGCAGAGCACAACAGCTCCAGTAGAGTAGCCAGGATGAAAAGCCTATTTGCACAGGAGAGACCAGATGGTTATGGTTTAAAGTCTTATCATGGTTGAGAAGTACCATAACAGAGCCTTTTCAGCTGCTCTAGGAGCCTACTTGAAAAAGGTGTCATTTGTGTGTGTGGAGGGGGGTTGGGGATCGTCCTTGGGGTAGGCAAGGAAACAAAGATTGGGGATGGGGGGGGTGCAATTAGATCTAGGGGAAGGGACATTTCTGCACTGAGATGGCTATCAAATAAAATTAGCAACAGACACTAGAATGTTATAGTTATCTTACAGAACTCACTTATATTGAGTTAAAATATCAATGGATAAAGGAAGGGCTTTAAAAGAGCTGGATATTTTCAAAAGTGTGGTGAACAAAACCCAATATTCTGTGTCTCCAAAAAACCCACCTTACAATGATGGAAACTAAAAAATGTCTACATGCAAAACATAGAAACAACACACTATAGCATGGATCTATTAATTTACAAGTTTATAGGTTACTGCATGAATAAAATCGATTTTAATCAATCTTTAGAAGTCTTTACCAAATGGATTCTAGCTAAACGGATATGGACAGTCGATCGGTATTGGAACAAATCATTTTCTGGGGTGGAGACAGCTTTACTCTTTTCATATTATACACATTAAACTTTAATAGGCTTAGATTCTTCATAAATGTCTCCATGGAATTGCTAAAACTGTCCGGCATAGTCATCACCTGTGAAGATTTCAACTGTTTCCTTGAAAGGCAATTATACAAACCCAATGCTGCTCACATTGGAGGGATGGACATTTTCAAGTTAAGTATTAACACTCTTATGACCTTAGGACCTTTTGATAGTTGGCGAACCACTAACTCTCTGAAAAGAAAATATATCTTACTCAAAACCTCGAAAACAAAACTCAAACTGATATGTTTTAAATGAGTTCGGTTTTAAACGATGAGAGCAGGACCGGGTTTCATCACGTATAATACTCTGGTTACTCAACAATTCTCTTAAACAGTCTTCATAGCAAATTCACTTCACCCCCCAAAAAAATGGTGTCATAGAAAAGGAGGATGTTATTAATTATGTCAGGAAGGAGAAGTCTGAATTTCTTAGAATTAATCCAGGCACCACCCCATCTTGAACTGTCTGTGACGCATAAGTGGCATTACACAATTGATTTCAATCCAAATTTCGAAAGATAGTCAGCTGGAAGCAGACAGAGTAAGAGGTGAAGAAGTTAACTTAATACAACACAAATGCTACAAGTGCTTACTAAATCATCAGAATGTGATTCTACATACCCTGCTGTAGTTGTTCTAGGGGACACGTTAAAGCATTACTCTGGCTAATGCTCGCAAATATGTCCTTTCTCAAAAAAGAAAGCATTCGCAATTGGTGAAACATCTGGTAAGCTAAATAGAGCATTTATGAGCCGACTGCACGGAAGCTTTAATACTATTTCAGAGACGCTCTAATACTATTTCAGAGACAATAGATGCATTTGATGAAATTACCCACAGCCACAACAAAATAATGTATGTTCCTAAACAATGCTATACGCATTTATATCAAGATAGCAAAGAAGTTAAAGCTAAAGAAATCTGCAGGTTTCTTAACAGCACCAATCTTCCAACTGACGACTAAGAAGGTAACTCTGCACTAGATGCTGACTTTACCCTAGAACATGTTAAATCCTGCATAATGCAACTACCCTCTGGTAAAGCAGCTGGTCCAGACAATATTCATAGATCTACAAACTTTTCATATCAGAATTAAACCTTTTCTATCTAGAAATTCCTCATCAAATTAGATTTAACAATCGGGTTACCGATTTTTGGTCCTATGCCACGAAATTTGGCTACTTGAAGAAAGTCAAGGACTCAAACAAATGTAGCTCTTACCAACTAAGTTCTCTTCAAACATAAGACTCCAAAATATCTGTTAAAATGTTACCCTACTGCCTGAATTCAGTCATGCACATTTATGTATGTATAAAATATTTCCATAGCCTGCACATAGTGAAAAGGCAGACAAGAAGTGTACAGCGTCAAAGCAATGCCTCCCCGTATCCTGGTTGTGCGCGCATGCCAGACAGTTGGATGCTTGCATTACCTATGCACACTCCAAATACCATCCTAGAGAGCTGTTTTCAGATCTTAAACTTCTGACCTCTAACATGGTTTCACCCTTGATAAAGAGACCCCTCTCATGCAAATCCCGCAGCAACCCTGGTCAAATGTGCAGAACTATTCCAAGGTCCATAAATTACTATATTGGTGGACACAGATAAAGCCTTCCACCGAGTGCCCTAGGGTTCCTACGGGAGGTGCTATGCCCCATGGACTGGTACTCTTCTTACACCTGTCGGATTCAGACATTGTTATTCTCTCAAATACCATTCGCACCACTGGTAATACCTACTTAGAAATTTTCAACAAACACGGTACTGGTCTGTCTGTTCTCACTAGCGCTATATGCACATTGTATGGAGCCATAAATTAGAAGACAGCAGACTCTTCTTCCATTGAAACTGTCCAGTCCTTAGCACCACTGAACAAACAGCTGCTGACTCTGGTTCAATAGTAGAATAAAACTCAAGACTATTAAAACACAGATCATTCAGGCAGGAGGCGTACATTCAGACGATCCTAGTGTAAAGCTTTCTGCACAATTACTTGGCATAACACTTTACTGTAAGTCTAGAAAGCAGTTTTGAACATAATTAGTCAACTCTTTCGAACAATACAGGATGCATTTAGAAAAATGGAAATACCAAATTATTTCAATAATTGGTTGATCCGATTTGATCAAAATTATATTTTACCAATATTTATATTTCTGTTTTGCGCACTTCCATAATATGTACCAGTCACATTATTCAAGAAAAAGAAAACTTTGATTTTACATTTTATATGGTAAAATAAGCCCCTTTTCAGATCACTTAAATTCTTTACTCTACTTAAGACTAGGGGTGGTTGGGTATTACAAGACCAGAAGCTCTATTCCTCGCCTAATATGTGGCCACAGCTAAGATTTACTTATGGTAGCAGTCCTCCACGAGGTTGTTGGGTTGATATTTTTATTCAAGGCAATAACAAAGTCACACTTTGTAAATTTGGAGATCATCTTTAAAAAAATAGTCTGATTTAAAATCCTAGCGAATATAGGCAAGATGAAGAATGAAATCAATCTATTTGTGGAAATTCCTGAATTTCATACATGTGCGGCACTACATCGCAATTCAGGCTTGCCTGCCATATTTCAGGAAAGTTTTTTTTTTTTAAATAGCAAGAATTCGAAATTAACAAATTAATAGATTTTTTTCAGGGTTATGCATTGAAATCTTTTCATCAACTGAAAGGTGATTTTGTTTCTGCACAGATATGATTTATTTCAAATACTTACAAACTGAACCTTTTTTCAAGAAAAGGCAATGCTGACATAGATGATAACAGTGTGCTCCACTGGGCGATACTGATTAAAATTATGTAGTGAATTCATTAAGGACAGTAAGCTTGGGTTGTTAAAATACGCGATATTGAGGCAAGTAGAACTGTGCAGAGAAAGCGTTTTCCCGCCGGGTAACTTCCCCTGCTTGCACAGCCAAACTCCTGAAGGAGGTTCATCCAATTTTGTTCAACAAATAGAGAGTGAGTTTAAGTAAAAATAGTGTTTATTCTACACACTAGTTGAGATCAAATTCTAATTCTTTCAAAACATAGTATCTGAGTCCGGTTATTCAAGCCCAATACATTTCGGGTGAGCCCTTCGTCAGGGGAAATTACATCTGAAAAATAATGAAATGGAAAACCACGAATATAAAAGTTGCCCCCAAGTACATCTAAGGGTTGATAGTGATGTGTACAGCCAATCAATACTGTAAACTTAATTTAGGCAAGATAAAAAGATACGGGAGGCGTAAACCGATGTAAAGTGAACAAATGTGAATACTAGAACCAAAAGTCACGCAACCACGAAGATGGAAGATAGAAAGTCACCCTGAGAAAGATCTCTCGCCATCATGGTGGTAAGACTCTCTATATTGCGCTGTTACTTTCAGCGCATCTGACTTGAATGCTGTTACACCATTCGTGACTCGCGCAACTGTCGCACGCTTTTTCGAAATTGTAGGTGCAGCGGAACGTTAATTTGGCTTCAGGGCATTAACCTCACAATAGAGATTCACACCAGATGAGTTTGGCTTTCCACAAGACTCGATTCGGTTTATTACCCGAGAGATCTTTCTCAGGGTGAATTTCTATCTCACCCTGAGACCAACCTTTAAAGGACCAACCTTTTAAAGTATCTGACCTTTGGTTCCATGCTGGCGCTACAATTTCAGAGGCTCCCTGCTGAAGGATGAACTTTCTTCTCAAAAAGTGACAAAGTCCATTTCTATGTTAAGACTTAAAAACATATTCAAACTTTTTGACTTCCAGACTTGCACCAGGAACAATCCACTTGTATCCGACTAGGGTTCCATTGTGGTCGGCCTCAAATCAGATCTTGTTCCTCATCTACCGATTTCATAGACTATCATTGGTGCTTTCAGCTTTTTGGCACTATTTTCTCTTAAATCTTTCAAAATGCATATCTTTGGTCCCTCTAATAGGATTTTACTCCAACCTTTTCTCTTTATTTCAAGAGTTATTGGATTTTGTGTGCCTTTTTTTACTGTGTGTGCACTGCTTAAATAGTTACACATTGCCTTTGATTGAAGCCTTACTGCTTCGTGTGACATTTCCATGAACTGAGCAGAGGTTTCATGTATTCGATTTGGGTGACATCTAGTAGATGGTGGCTTTATCCTTTTAGGTGAACACTATTCCACCCCAAATAATAATCCACTTTCCTACATCTAGCAATCCTACTCCTTACATTTCTCATCCTTTCAAGACTCTGTTAAAGCAATCATTGACTTAAACAACTTTTCATAAACTTCAGTATGAAATACAAGATGGGTACAATACTGGCATCAAGTAGGAGTGACCATGTCTCTAACACACAGAACAGCTTTGCAAAGTTTTCCTGCTCAGAGAAAGGAGGCACAGGCTTGGCAGCAGTGGAAGCATCACTCATATTCGAACCTCCACACCAAGGATAGTTGCAGTGCAAGCTTCACTCACACGAGCAGAACAAGTGCAGCACAGGCAGTGCTAGGGCAAGTTTAATTCACAGAACAGATAAAGTAAAGGCAAACAGCAGTCCATCAGTCCAAATGTTCCCAGACATAGAACTTGTCTAATACAGACACAGGCGGTGAAAAGAAGCAAAGGCCCCAAAGCGGAGTAGGAGCTGGGAGTGCTAACCCAGGCCGAGGGCCAGTTTAGAGGACCCAGATGGCTCCAGGACTGCATAAAGTGCCATGGAGTCAAAATTCCCACTTCAGTGGGAAAGCAGAAAGAATGGTGCAAAATGAAGTGTCTACCGATTGGACTGCACCCTTCAAACTGGCAAATCAAGGCCATGGCGCTGAATTACAAAAGGGACAGCAGACCCTACGAAAGAACAAGAGCAACCCCTGGATACAAAACATGTCCTGTGTGGGGACCAGAGGCCTCGCTGAGCTTGTTGAAATAAGAAAGACAGCTGTAGATTCACTCCTTCATCAATAGAGCCCTTCACTCCGTTTGCTCAGGTTCTCCATTTCTCATATCACCCAATGGTCATCGGCTTGTCTTTTAACTGTACTTTGCTTGGTCGCCATGCGATTCCTCCCTTTCATCCAATTAGCAACGGTGAGGGTTGGTTTCAATGTTAGTTACCATTCCAAATGAAATACCGAACCTACTAGCCAAGGACATACGGGGCTCAACATCAAAATAGTGAACCTAGGGCCATATGTACAAACACATTTTCCCATAGACACAGAATAGGTAAAACCCTTTGATACATCTGGGCCCAAGTACCAACAGGAGGGCCAAGCTTTCAATTCTTCACAGAACCTCTGGTTGCAGGCGAGGGGGGTGATGTGGCAGGGGGTGAGACAGTATTCTCTACAATGCAAATAAATATTTTAAAAGTCCTCAAGCAATGAAATGTTACTTGTCATGCCAATGATTACCAACTGACAAAGGATTAAACGCAAAGGCTGACACAGAAAATGAGAGACGCGCAGAAGGTGACATACTAAGGGGTTCAAAGAACTGAACTGCGCAGAACACGTGTTGCACATGCCTGAATTCATATTTGAAAGGTTTCTATATATACACTAAAATTCAAATGATACACTGCAAATATACTTAGTGCTAGGCTTAATGCACAAAGCTTAGGGGAGAGGGGAAATAAACAATGCTGCACTAGAAGCATCAGATATCCAGCAACAACTTGAGGAACATGTATTACTTTGGTCCACAGAGAGTTCAACCGCATCACAATCCAAATATTCAAAACAAACCTACGATTAATCTGTTGCGGCCATTTAAGGTTACAAATGCACAGGTGTGACGTGATGCTCCCTCTGTCGCCGTCATTCTTGCATGGTGGGTAGTGTCGCTGTTGTTAGGTTTATAAAGGTTACAGCAGGCACCCACCACTACAGCACTCGGAGCAGGAAGTATCAACCTTCCATCAATAATAATAATATTTTCAAACAATTTAATTGATTTTTGAGATTAGCATAACTCCAAAGAAAAATACAGAAATAAACAAAGGTAGGTGTATCACAGTTAGAGAGACTAGAAAAATAAATTCTAAAATGTGCAGAAAGCGGCTATTTTCATCATAGCAGCAGCTTGTGTCATACGGTTGTATGACGGAACAACGCAGGGAAATACTCTGCATGCCTTCACAACGCACTTTTTACCCTGCATCTTTTTAAACACATATGCTTTTACAACGTATGCCTTTACCACACATTTTTTTTATTGTCTGAAAATTGATGGATGTTTAAGCTGTTGTTGATGCCAGGAGCTACATTAAGAGATTGAAATTGACACAGGACAGGTCTCTGAGTCTATAGGTGTCTGGTTGGTTCTGGGGTGTGGAAGTGTCCATGTGGATGAACTGGTGGCAGATGAAGAGATACGACGAGAACCAGAGCCAGGGAAGACAGTGCTGATAAATCCTACTCACAAGTTTAAGGTGTGGTTATGAGTGGGATGGTCGAAGGTCATGAAGGCGGCTGGTAGTTCTTCAGGTGTTAGGAAGCAAGGGTTGTCTATTCTCGATCACAAGGGCCTTGTATACTATTTGTAGGTAGGCTGACTGTGCTATAGTGTCATCTGAAACAGGACTGGTGGTCACGCAGGCGGTGGTGGATATTATGCTTGAGTGGGACATAAACCGCTTATTTGATAATCTTGCTGCTGAAGGATAGATGTGTGATGTACCAGCATTTTCCAAGGTCATTCTGGTCCAGAGTTTGATAACTCAAGAGAGATAGGAGCCAGTCAATTTTCATGGCTTCTGGGAAAATGTTTTGGGTGAGAGAAGCAGTTATGATTAGCAGAAGTGGGGTGAAGGCTTCTCCATGCAGTTGATTGATGATGCCTTAACGCAGGATGTATTCTTCATAAGAGGCAGCTTTGAGGATCCCAGTGAGGTACGTTGGGGGAAGTAAAGGAAAATCAAGGGTGAATGCGGGGTGATGAGCCGGATGGTGCGAAAAAAGGAAAATTATCTACGTTTTGTTAGTTCTTATGTATTTTATCACTGCAGAGGTGGCCAATGATGTCGCAATTGTCATTGCAATGTTGGATTTTGGGGTCAGGTAGGGAGACGACACAGTGCTTAATTGTCTTCAAGAATGTTCTGTTTCTGTTAGCTGCTTCCCTGATGGTGATGATCTAATATTCAGCATAGGTTGATGTGATGAGTTGTTTAAGTATCGCGTAGAAAGAATAGAGGAATGTGAGATCTTTGGGAGATCTGTACTTCCTCTATTTTGTTTTACCTACCTCCAAATACTGTATTTATTGTTGCTGAAGATAGTGAAGTACTAGGGTGCTGATGATTTCAGTTGTTATTTGTGTGTTTTTGTTGGTGCATGAATGCTGAAGTTATCTTCCAGGAGTGAGTGCAAGTTGTTGAGAAGAATTTTGATGCCAGTCATTGTCAAGGTGGTGACCATGTAGGATGCAAGTTTGTACTGTAGAGTTTCGATAGAGAGTCCCTGTAGGATCTAAAGGGTAGTTGTGCTCGATTAGGTTGACCTTGGTTTGTCGAGTGGAGAGTAGAGTGATGACGATGGAGACATGGTCAATCCATACTACAGCAATGGGTGGTTCAAAATGAATGAATGGAAATGGCGAAACAAATGAGGCCTAGAATGTTGGCTTTAAAATGTGTTAGGTTGGTGAGATACAGTTCCACTTTAGGTGTAACGAGGAGACTGTGATGGGAGTTTGAAGTCGCAGAGAAGGGTGGTGTGGCTGTGCTGGAAGGATGTGGTGGTGAAGAAATCTAAGAATCCATCTACGAAATCTTTAGTATGGTGAGGAGACTGGTAGATGAGGTGGAAGATGTTAGATTGGGATGCAGAGGGTGTGAAGTAGCATTTGAGGAGTTCCATGGAATTAAATGGTATAGATCTGCATTTGGTGCAGGCCCAGGAGGACAAGAGCATGGCAATGAGTCATCCTCCTTTTCTGCGTGCAAAGTGTGAACGCTGTAGCGTGTGGGAATAAGGAAGCCTAGGATGTAAGAGAATGTAGTGGTGACACAGATTTCTGTGATGAAGATTATGTCAAGATTATGATTAGACATGAGATCTTAATGGCCATGCATGGAGTACATCCAAGCAAACATTGTTAAGCATGAGTTGGGGTGTGTAGTTGGTGGTTTATGGATGCAGGGTGGGTAGTGGGATATGTATGAGGTTAATGTGTTGTACATTGAAGTGCTAGTGTTTTTGTAATACTCTGCTAACCATTAAAAGGCAACATGACAGGGTAGCCTTGTACAATCTGGTGCAAAGTAAGTATGGCAATCTCCAGCTGTAATCTTATGGGAGGGTAAGACAGTGGATGTTGTCTTCTGCAATTACCAAAGAAATTAGTAATGAAAACAATCTCATTCAGTAAACTAATGCACTCTAGAGTTTCAGAGTCATCTTTAATCAGTATTTTCTTTATTAATTTAATTAAGAGTAAAGTAAAAAGAGTCATCTTCTTATGTAATCTCACAGAGAGTAAAGCAATTGGAGTAAAGTTGTTTATTTTGTTCTATAATATAATACAGACTATTTTTTTTTTGGAAATCTGTTTATTAGCATAGTGTTTCGAGCAACATTACAGAGTGAACAGTAAACATCGGCACTAGGAGAAGGCGTGCTCTCGCAAGCATAATATCAGCAATTACAACGTATATTTTGTATTTTGTGGCATACTCCATAAGGTAACATTCCCTTGAACAACCGGAACAAAACCCCACCCCCCACCCACAGTAACCCCCCCCCTCCCGACACTCATTGCACATGCACGTGTAAGTCAGATCGTACCTGGTTGCACCCGTGAGTCCATTCCACCTAATAGTACAGATTAATACAGATAGTCATGAGTAGCAGCATAAACAGCACGGGGTAACCCGTGTCTTTATCTAGTGCACCACAGTCAGATGCGTCACATAGGTTTTCTGTTCGTAGGACACAGTACAGTGCTAGGGCATCGAATCAACAGAGTCCCCATCTCCCTCCGCTTCAAACATCCCCAATATGGCAAACCAATCCAGTGAGATCGGCGTTTTTCTGAGGCCCCTGTGTTCCTCGCGTTGCAGCGCTTCACCTTCCGCCTTGCCCCACCTTGTCACTTCCGCCCTCCATAACTCAGGATCCGGTGGTTTGGGCGACTTCCACCTCATCGTAATCGCCCGCTTCGCCAAGAGTATAGCCAGGTCAGCAAAGCGTGTTGCAACACTTCTAGTGCGCGCTGCGGGACCCAACCCCAGTAGTGCGTATTCCAATGTGAGTGTGCGTGATAGGGCGCCTGCACTGGTGAGTGACCCGGCGACCGTGGACCAGTAGTAGCCCAGCTTGGGGCAGTCCCACAGCATGTGTACCAATGATGCGTCATCCGCAGAGCATCGGGGGCATGTGTCAACCGCAGTAGGAAACATGGCGTGTATGCGGTGTGGTGTTAAGTAAGCCCTATGTAGAAGCATGAGCTGAATGAATTTAAATTTGGGGTTTCTGGCTATCTTTTTGGGGAACTGGAGGATACGCTCCCACTCCTTGTCTCGTAGCGGTCTTCCCACATCACCCTCCCATTTCGCCCTGAGGAGCGACAGTGGGGCTGACCTCCCTGTCCTGATGCTAGCGGTTAACCATTTAGTCAGGTGGCTCCCCGTCCCCATAAGATAAAGCATCGTTGGTAATGGGTTTGTGGGAGGTTCCATTCCCTCGTGCGCCCACCTATTGGTCACGTAATGGCGGAGGCCGGCATACATGAGGAACGATCCCCCGGGTACACCGTGTGCAGTCCTGAAGTCTTCGAAGGACAGAATTCGCCCCTCGGCAAAGAGGTCCCCCACAGTCGCCACTCCAGTGTCATGCCAAGGCGTGAGTGTGTGTGCAGTAAGTGGGCCCGCCTCCAGCGGGATACCCAGCAGTGGGATCGTGGGGGCATAAGATGTCGCCGGGGTGGTGTATTTTAAGGCCTTCCGCCAGTATTGGATAGCAAGCCGGAGCAGTGGCGGGGCATTTCTTGGTAGGTCTGAGCGGGGCAGTAACAAGACATGGATCTTCCCCCTAGAGCGGTCCTCCTCTGTTATGTCCACCTCGTGCAGGTTCCGACCCGCTAGCCAGTAGGCTAGCCATTGCAGCTGGCATGCAAAGTTGTAGGCCCGGAAGTCTGGTACTCCCATTCCCCCGGCTCCAGTAGGAAGCTGCAGTTTGGCCAGGCCTATGCGTCTCCGCCCTGGGCCCCATATGAGTTCCGTGAGAAGAGTATCCAGTGATTTAAATGTTGAGGCGGGAATCAGAAATGGCAAGTTGGTAAAATAGTAGATGAGGCGGGGAAGCATCACCATCTTAGAGATCGCCACCCTTCCGGCCACCGATAAGGGTAATGACAACCAAAATTGAATTTGGGATTTGAGCGCTCTCATAGCCCGGCCGAGGTTGCCATCAATCATCATGGCCGCATCCCTGTAGATTTGTACCCTGAGATAGCGGAAAGTAGAGTCCGCCATTTGAAATGTGTGTGGCGCGAAGGGTAAGGGTGCGGGCTGGCCTGGGGCTGCAAACATGAACCCGTAGGACTTGGACTCGCTTATGGAGAGGCCAGATAACAATCTGAAGTCCTCGAATATCTGAGATATAGAAGCAAGGTCTCCCCTGAGATCGCGGAGGTATAGGATAATGTCATCTGCGTATGCGGAGACCACATGGGTGGTCGCGCCCCTCCGGATCCCATAGTGGGGAGCTGCCGTTCTGAGTTTACAGAGCAGTGGTTCAAGGGGCAGGATGAACAGGAGTGGGGAGAGCGGGCAGCCCTGTCTGGTACCCCGTGCTATGTCCACGGGACCAGAGATGTATCTGGACGTACGCACTCGGGCCGTGGGGCGGGTATAGAGCAGTTTGACCCAAGCAATATACTCGGGTGGAATCCCAAATTTCGCGAGCGCAGCAAACATGAAATCCCATCTAAGGGAATCAAAGGCCTGTTTCAGGTCCAACGAGATGCAGCCTTCTGAACCCAATTCCGCCGGGTCCCGCAGCATCAGCTGAGCAAGCCTTCTAAGGTTCATGGCCGTGCTCCTTCCCGGCACAAACCCGCATTGGTCGGGGTGTATCAGATGAGGAATGTATTGCGCCAAGCGCATCGCTAATATCTTGCTCAATATCTTGCAGTCGGTGTTGAGGAGGGATAAGGGTCTGTAATTAGCTAGGTGCATGCCATCTTTGCCCGGTTTTAAGAGGGAGGTTATTAAAGCTTGGAGGGAGGACTGGGGCAGTGAGGCAGTGCGCAACGCTTCCAGATAAACAGTGTGGAGACGCGGGGCCAGGAGATCTATGTATGTAGTGTAGAACTCAGCCGGTAGGCCATCCGTTCCAGGGGTTTTGCTCCTCGGGAGAGCACGTATTGCCTGTCTAATTTCGGCGACTGTAATAGTGCGCTTCAGGTCTGTGGCCTGCCTGGCTGTGAGTTGGGGCAATTCAAGGTCCCTCATGAAGTCCTCTAATGCAGCCTCGGAGAGGCACTGGTGATGACCATATAGTGTGGCATGGTAGTTCCGGAAAGCGGCATTAATGCCCACTTGGGACGAGGCCAGTAGACCGTCCTGGTCCAGTATCTCCAAGATCGGGTGATTCACCGGAGAGTCTCTTATAATACGGGCCAGTAGTGGGCCCGATCTATCCGCCTGTGTATGTTGTCTAATAGTGTATTATTTATAATCTAGGAGCCTCAGGTCTTCCAGTAGCTCGGCGTGTTTAATGTGTGCCTCTTGCAGAGGAGTAAAGTGTGTGTTAGTGCCCGCAGCTTCGCTCTCCAGCATTGCCAGTGTACCTTCCACTTCTTTTAGGGCACCTATCACCTCCCTCCTCCTGCCCACTCGGGAGGCCATCGCCTCTCCCCTGATGAAGACCTTGAAAGTGTCCCACTCTATTTGTCTGGAGCTGGCAGTGTTTGTGTTGGTAGCAAAGTAGGTCTCAATAGCGTCCGCCATGGATGACCTGAAGACGGAGTCTTCAAGTAGTTCTGTGGGTAACCTCCAGGTCGGGATCGGGGCCAGCATCTTGCCCCATTGCCAGGTGAGCTCTACGGGGTTATGATCCGAGAGGGTCTTCCCCATATGTTGGGCTCGGACGACTGATCCCAGCAGTGAGCGGGAGCAGAATATACGGTCTATCCTGGTATGTAGCTGGTGAGGGGGGGAGAAGAAGGTGTATTCCCTGTCCAGGGGGTGCGCACTGCGCCACGCATCTGCCAGTTCCCAACCTGCCGCCCATTGTGCCAGCGCATCCGCCTGTCTCCTGCTTTCTGTGGCGTGTAGGGGGGGGTGAGATCTATCTAGTGTAACATCTAAGACTGCATTAAAGTCTCCTCCAATCACCCACTGGTGATCTGCCCACTCCGCAAGGATTCTATTGACATTTACCAGAAAATCCGATTGGCCAGAGTTTGGCGAATACACACAGCCCAATACAATCGTGTCCCCATCCAACAGGCCTTTCACAAACACATATCTGCCTTCATTATCAATTCGCTGTTCAATCGGTTTAAAGGGAACAGAGTTGCGGAGCCAAATAGCAGCCCCCCTAGAGGACGCTGAGTAGGATGTGGCAAAGAGTTGACCCCTCCACCGCGCAGTTCAAGTGTGTCTCTTGCAGGCAGGCTATCATGATTCCCCGGCGATTGAGCTGGGCCAGTATCCTGTGCCTCTTGTGGATCGAGCCCATGCCCCGCACATTCCAGGTGCACAAGTCATAAACATTAAGCGGTCCCATGACAAAACCTGCAATGCGGCCACGGTGGGACCGTGGGTGACCATACCAAGTACCTCATGACGTATGAGAAGAGTGTTGTGTAAACAGTTTGCCCGTCAACATTAAGGTCCCCGGGCCAACGGGCCCGCGATCCAAACCAGTGTGCCCAACATGGGCAAGAAGTAAACAGATTCAAGTGCATACGGTGGGGGAGAGTGGACCTCTCGTGCCTAACGTGTACTGGCCTGCGGTGGTGTGGCAGCCCTCCGTGAAACCAAACCTGCTAGTTACCCCCAGCATGTAGGAAGATACACTATTCATACGTTACCACCCGGACTTCGTTCAGGGTGCAAGTTGCCGGCGTCAGAATTCCTCCGCTGTCTGCGCCGTGATCTTGGGAAATAATTGTAGGCTGTCCGCCGACCCCGACACCTCAGTGTGTGTGCCGGAGACGCTGGCCTGACCTCTGTTAGTGTCTGCATCGTGAGCGGCGAGGGCCTCCTCCGTCAGCTGCACCACCGATGATCTGCCTATCAAGCGGTCCGCTGTGGGCCGCCCCTTTGAGGAAGATTTTTGTGAAGGGGCTCGTCCTTTATTGGACTCAAATAAGAAAATGGTACCTTGGTTATACGGTATGTATTCTGAATTGAAATAATAAGGAATAAAGAAAAAGTACTCCCTATTTAGTGTTTATATCACTGTGACCACACTCAGTCTATTTTTATCTTTTATAGTCTCCTGTCTCGTCATGATAATCACCATTTTCTTATTTGAGTCTTTATTACCCAGGTACCGTTTGGTCTAATGGGTTTCCCCTGTTATGCATAGAGTATTTTATGACACTTTGTTAAGTGTGAGGGTTTTCGAGTGGTCCCTGAGAGGACGTTGTTTAGACTACATTTATTGAGTCTATAAGGTGATTCCATTTTTGATCTCCTGCTCAGACTGACCTACACGTCTATAGGATAAAAAATTGGTGTGTATAATGCATATGTAGAATTGATGTTGTATATATTATAACAGGTTGAATTGCTAGTAGAGACAGACATCCATTTATTTATTTTCAAGTGGATTAATGCTCATTACAAACTCCAAGTGATTGATTACATGAAATGTCGGAGCTGATAACAGTGAGTTACTGTCAGAATGAAATAGATACTATCTTATCAAAGACCCCATCATTGTTTAGTGGGGACCAACCTGTGACATCAGCGACCGGGTTAGATAAGATTGAAAAACTAAAACAATTAAAAAAGAAAAATATAAGAACACAGTTACATGCGAAAGTACTATCTGAACACCTGACAAGTAAAACAATTCCTGTAGGACTACAGGTAAAAAATGTCCCTGTGATATTTATTGGGGACAAAACATATTTGAATAGGTTTGGGGGAGTAGGTACAAAATGCTCCATTGATTGGATGGTATTATCTGTTGAAACAGCTTTGAGACTAAATGAAGAAGAGTTGAAAGAAATCGAAAATTTAGAAAAAGAGATATTAGGAGATACCACTATTAAAGACTCCAAACAACTGTTGGAAGCTGTAGAGAAAACCATTGTTGAATTCACAGCATACAACACAAATTTAAAAATAACTAAGGTAGGCAAGGATATAAAGAACTTTAAATTAGATGAGGTATATCCATATCTAAAAGAAGATTTCTTTGTCAACAATAATCCAAGTGCCCTTAACTTACAATATAGAGGTAGATCCAGAAATAAATTCATCACCTTCTCTGAAAGTTCATCAGACTCAGACCAAGGGGCATACGGTGGCTTCTATCCATACGCCCCATACGGCCAATACCCAATACCCTATCCTCCTTTTTTAGGCAGAGGCAGGTTTCGACCAAGGGGAGGGGGTGGCAGATGGAGAGGGTACAACCAACAAATGAGGATGCCCCAGCCACAAGGGATGTACCCACAACAGGATCAATATCAGAATCAAGAGGCAGAACCTTTCAGGACAAGGAAGAAAACCTACAGACGTTAAGCTTGTTAAATGCGAGCAAAGAGAAAAACCTGATGCCCATTTACAACTTATCGGAATACATCCCGACAGAGACAGAGATAGCAATCTTAAGTAAGGGGCTATCTTTTGTACCCACAAACCTACAAAACCCAATAGAAACCAAAAAAGAAATATTAACTTTTCTTAGAAAAATTAGACTTCAAGCCTTTTTTCTAGAAAGAGAAGCTAAAGAAACAATAAACATTAGTGGTTTGAAAAATAAATCTAAATTCCTACCAGAGAGTGTACTACTGCCGCCAGATATTTCAGCATTTGAAGATGTAGTCTTACGTGAACTTGACGAACTACAGTCTAAAAAAACCTTTTATAATGCTAATTGCAGTAAAATGGAGAAAATAGCACTAAAAAATCTATCAGAAAACGCGAGTTTAATTATAAAGCCCGCGGACAAGGGAGGTGGAATTGTGTTGTGGGACGTGACAAAATATGACCAAGAAGTAAATAGACAGTTGTCCAATAGAATACATTACAGAAAATTAGAGATCAATCCTTCAGTAGGGCTAAAAGAAAAAATCTTTGATATTACCAAAGAGAGCCTAGACCTTGGTTGGCTGTGCAAAAAAGAATTTGACTTTTTAAACACAGAAGACAATAAAATACCTAACATTTATGTACTGCCCAAGGTGCACAAGTCAATAATAGACCCCCCGGGAAGACCTATTGTGTCGGCGTGTGGGTCTCTATTAGAACCATTGGCCAAATATACAGACTTTTTCCTGATTCCAATTGTCAAACAAACTAAATCATACATAAGAGACACTATGGATTTTATATCCAAAATTGAAAAACTACCGTTCAACGAAGAAACCCAATTGCTAGTGTCGTTTGACATAGATTCGTTGTATACAAATATACCGCAAGACGAGGCAATAGCGGTAATGGCAAGTGTATTAAATGCTAGAGAGAGACCACATCAAGTCCCTTCAGAATTCATTGTATCTTTGGCCACTATCTGTTTAAAAAATAACTTTTTTAACTTTAAAGGTCAACTTTATTTACAAACGTCAGGAGTAGCAATGGGATGTAGCTTCTCACCAGAAATAGCAAACCTTGTGATGGCCGAATTTGAAAACAAATTAATTTATAGTGACACCAACCCCTTCAGAAACTGTATAAAAATATGGTGTCGTTTTATAGACGACATTTTTTTAATTTGGGAGGGAGATACCATCAGGTTACAGGATTTTCATAATTGGCTCAATTCCCGTACAGTGGAATTTAATTTCACTATGGCATACCATCAAAATAAGTTGAATTTTCTGGATGTTTATGTACAAGCTAACGAAGGAGAACTAGAAGTTAGCTTGTACACAAAAGCCACAGACCGTAATACATTATTACATTTTTCCAGCTGCCATCCCAGAACCCTAAAAGAAAACTTGCCGTACGGCCAATTCCTGAGAATAAAAAGAAACTCCAGTAAAAAAGAAGATTATTTTTTGAGTGCGGAAATCCTCAAAGAAAAATTGGTTAACAGAGGTTATCCAAAGAGGTTAGTAAAACACGCTCTTAAAAGAGCGTGGTTTACTCCAAGAGAAAATCTATTAACACCTAAGACAACAGAAAAAGAGTCTCCATTAACATGCGTCTTGACCTTCGACCCAAAAGCTCACAAAATTAAAAAGATTATCCAAAAACATTGGAAAATCATAGAACATCTAGGAATCCAGAAACCTCTATTTGCTTTTAAAAAAGGCAAAAATATAAGACAAATGCTTGTGAGAGCTGAGAGAAAAGAGGATACAAAAATAACAGATCTAAGAGGAATGTTGAAATTACCCCCTATAATGGGCCATTACAGGTGTTTGAATTGTGTGGCCTGTAATTTAACGTCTGACTCAAAGGAAATAGAGATCAATGGATCGATGCACCAACAAAGAAGCTTTTCCAATTGCAACACAAGAAATGCAATTTATTGTATTACTTGTCCTTGCAAAAAGACATATATTGGGCAAACCACCCAGTTGGTCAAGAAACGCATCCTGCAACACAAGTCACGCATCAAATGCAAAACTTCAGGGGCTCCGTTAGTACAACATTTTGAAACTCTTCAGCATTCAGAGGAGGACATAATCTGGTCAGTATTGTGTGTACTAGATAAAAGAAGACCAGAAGAACTGGAATCGAAACTGAGTAGATTAGAAGCGAGACTAATTGAAAAATATAAAACAGCAGCCACAGGGTTGAATGAAAAAGATGAAATCTGGTCTTTATTGTAAAGATGGGTTGAATTGTAATGTAATAAACTGTAATTCTGTTCCTTGATATGACATGTAATGGATATTGTTGAAATATATTAATGAAAACACTGCTTAGATTGTGAGGAGCGACTGACTATATAATATAGTAAATATGCCATCACTTGTGACTTTAGAATTAAATAAGTTTAAGGGTTAATACGGTTTATAAGTAAGCATATGGAACCTATAGTCCGGTTTTTATATTAGCCTGGTGTATCCCAGTAAGGGTAGTCATCAGAGATACCTTTCGTAATAGAGAGTTGAAATAGTCCCTCATTTGTGTTAATGCTGGTAACCAGGAAGTACAACAGTCCCCTTTTCAGTGTCCATACAAACCACCCCGGAAAAGGTAATCCCTTCTTAATGTCGCCTAAATATAGAGGCGGGCGCTTTCAAACACAACCAGAGCGACGACCAATTTGGAAAAGAAGAGAGACATTGTAAAAACGTAAGTGTTGTGTTTTTTAGACATTGGGCAAACGTTGCATTTCCACAACGCGGTGCTTACGAAAGCGGGGCATTGTTATATATTTTTCAGACCCCGGGAAGAGAGTAACGAGCTGGGCCGACGTTCGTCAGCACACGCGATCGAGTAAATGAAATAACTAAGAAGCGCTTGAAGCGCTAGCTAAGTAAGTGTGTTCCCCAATCACCTAGAAAGCTTGTTTGGAACCTCGGGCCACGTAGATTATGCACTGATAGTGGTCTCTTTCCCTAGACGCTGTAGACGGGAGATACATATCATCTAATCACCGGCCACGCAATAGTTCCATTAATTGGATTGACATCGAGCACAGTATATAAAAAAGAGCCCATGAAAGAATTTGAGAAGCTTTTCTGACTCTATAACCCGGTAAATACCATTCCACTACGATAACCCTCACTGGATTAGATATACTTCTATAAAATAAATGTGATTATTAACAAAGTAAAATATAAAAAACGGAAACTAGGGGAGTTTAGCTTACATAGAAGGTGTCTATAAAAATTAGCCATATTAAAATACCATGCTCTGACTTGTTCAATGAATTTAATTGAATTTAATTAATTAATGGTATGTCACAATGGTCAGTCTGCTCACAGAAGTAATATCCAAATAATCATGTTTGATCTAATGTCCACATGTAAATATGTAGATAGGTATTTTTGTTATTTATTTATGGAATTTATAAGTGATGTCTGTCCCTTTCTTTTTAATTCATATTTGTACAGATGGATTGTGAATAGCCCTAGTCCTGAAGAGGCCAGAATTGATTGGCTGAAACGCGTCGACTATAAAGAGACAGCAGATATATATAAATATTTTGGATTAATTTAAATAATGTGTTGAGGGATCTTTAAGACATTGGGTATAAATAATTTCCACCTATTTGTTTTCCTCACATTAGTCTGCTTGATCTCGATAGGAATGTCTGTTTTATTTTTTCAGTGAGACATCCTAACTTGGAAACGAAGGGCTTCTATTCGATTGTATATATGTAAAAAAATTAGTTGTATATACAAACGTGTTTTGAAATTGGCAACGAGAGATATATAAACTTTCTTATTTGATAAAATAAAAATCATTCAGTAATAACCTTTGACGTGTTTGTGGGTCATGACGAGACAGGAGACTATAAAAGATAAAAATAGACTAAGTGTGGTCACAGTGATATAAACACTAAATAGGGAGTACTTTTTCTTTATTCCTTATTATTTCAATTCAGAATACATACCGTATAACCAAGGTACCATTTTCTTATTTGAGTCTTTATTACCCAGGTACCGTTTGGTCTAATGGGTTTCCCCTGTTATGCATAGCGTCCTTTATTGGAAGCCTGGTGACTCTGGCCCGACGGATTCCGGTGTCTCGTATTCCCAGAAGCCGATAGTGGGTCTTGCGAGGTCGGCGGCGTCAGCGTAACCTCCATCCACTCCTCCGCCTCCTCCGGCGAGTCAAAGAAGTGGGATTTGTTTCCATAAAGAATCTTGAGGCGAGCGGGGAACAGGAGGGCATATTTCAAGTCTCTTTCCCGCAGTTTGCGCTTCACCCCCACGAAGGTGGACCTAGCTCGCTGAACTCTGGGCGTGAAGTCAGGATATATGGAGATGTTCTTGTCTTCATAGCGGATCGGCGCTTTCTCCCGGGCCACTCTCAGCACAGTATTGCGGTCCCTGTAGTGAAGGAGTCGCGCGATCAAGGGGCGTGGGGGTGCCCCCGGCTGCGGAGGTCGTGACGGCATTCTATGCGCTCGCTCCACACTGTATAGCGTCGTGAGATCTTCCGGGCCCACCATCTTCCTGATCCAGTCCTCCACGAATTGGGTGGGGTTCCTCCCCTCGCTGCGCTCCGGAATGCCTAGGATGCGGACGTTGTTGCGTCGGGCCCTCCCTTCCGCATCATCCACCTTGTCCCATAGCTGCTTGAGCCGTTTCTCCATACCCTCCAGCTTCGCCGAGTGTTCTGTTTGCTGAGGGATTAGATCGTTCAGCGCAAGCTTCTGCTCCGACACTTTCTCCGCAAGTTTGTTATGGTCTGCTCGGAGTAGCGAGAGGCCTGTCGCCATGCTGTCAATGCGTGATTCAAGCGCTTCCCGTGTGGCTCGTATTTCATTCAAAATGAGATCCAGCTTGGCGTCCTGCGAACCCTTTCCAGTCGGTGGGATAATGTCCGCGGTAGACGAAGCTAGAGGGTCTTCCGAGCCGGTGGACTGCATGTCCGCCGATGCGCCGTGGTCCTGGGTCCTGCCCCTGTGTTTCCCCATCGACCTGGTATGCAGGGTGGCGTAGTAGTATGCGCACTCTCCGTTTCCGGTCTGCACTGCCTGATGGCACTCAGAGCGGCGAGCAGAGGTGTCCGCCTCCGACGGCACCACGAAGATATGAGTAAAGGGTCACACCCTAGTGCGATGTCAAGCTCACAGCATAGGATCCACGTCAGTGTAGCAGCGCTCCGCGGGTGGCCTTCCTCTCAGCCGCGGGTCTGGCCACTACAGGGCGATGTGTAGGGGTGCTGGGCCACTATTGGGGGGTCCGGTGGAGATCAGCAGGAAGGGGAGCTCGGCGGTGTAGTCCGGCCAAAGGTGGTGTGTAGCCAGGAGCCCCCGTGAAAGCCTCGAGTAGCCGGGACCTGTGGCAGTGTACAGGTACCCACTCCCTGCTCTGCCGGGGGCCGCGCTGGTGATGTGAGGAGGTATCAGGGCCGCTGTGAACTTGCCGCTGTGATGCGCCTAGGACAGCGCAGGGCTCCGCGCTAGATGCTGGGAGGGCCCGGGGTGCAGGGTGGAGGTAAAATGGCGGCTATGGTCCTGCAGCGGCGGGGGGCCGTCGCGAGTGGTCCCCGTGCACACCAAGGCTATGGTGCACTGGGCAGAAATGTCCTTCAGGTGCCAACCCCAGGCCCCCACTCCTCACCGGTGTCAGCGGCGTCCAGGCAAGTGCGGGCGTCTCCTTAGGGTCCGGGCAGGCTCCGGGGCGGCCCCGGTGGCGCAGTGCCGCGATCCGGACAGTCCAGACAGGGACGGTCACCCAGGCTCGTTGGTGTGCAGGCAGTCAGTGTGGCAGCAGCAGGGGCCGTGTCCGCCGCCGGCCCGGGCAGCGCTCTCGAGCTCCGTAGACCCGCCCTCCTCCGGGGCTCGCCAGTAGTCCGTCGGGGCCGCGCCGCTGCCCGGCTCCCAGGCAAATCGAGTCCGCGGCTTACCACGAGGGGACAGGCCTCCGGGATCGCCACAAGTCAGCAGAGTTTCGGCGGCGTCCCAGAGGGGTGGTGCGCTGCGAAGGTATGCCGCTCACTCCCTGAAGCTTCGGACGTGGAGACGGGGTGGGTAACGGTGCAGGATGACAGGATAGTCCGCTAGTGTACAGGGCTCAGGACGGAGCTCCTCAGCTACACGTCCGCCATAGTCGGCTCTCGGCCACGCCCCCCATATAATACAGACTAAATCAATCAATATAATCTTTTTTAAGCCACTATAAAGAAATGCCATCAGTGTTCTTCTACAACCTCATGCAAAGTAAAGTAGCTAGAGCCATTTTCTACTGCAATCTTATACAAAGGAAAGCAATATGTAATCTGTAAACTAGCAAAGTATAATGTAATGGAAATAATCTCATTCTTTAAACATAAATTGGATAAAATCAAAGTAATCTGTAATTTGTGACAGAATCACTGGAGTAAGGTATGATATAATGCAGAACAAAGCAATTTCCTTTTGTAATACAGTAAAAAGACAAATAATGCGAGTAATTTCCTTCCATAATCTAACATAGGATAAAGTAACCAGAGCAATGTATATTGTGGGAAACGGTGTGGCGCAGCGGCCAGAGCAGAGCAAGAGGGTCGTGGCTCGATTCCCGGTGCCAATGGCAACTCAGCATCGTGTGACTCTAGACAATAGTTCACTTAATCGCCCTGACAGACCCCTGCGCCTGGATAAGAGGGTGATAAGTCGGGCTTTACAAATCTGGAATTAATTAAAGAGTAATCAAAAACTGATTCTTAGATTTCGTTGTGTGGCGTTTTGAGCTCTGAGTGAATTTTCCTGATTCATGCGCTTATATAGGTACAATTCACATTGCCCTTATAGAGGCATAGAAATCAAGCCCTTCTTTAGGCATAATAATTTAAGAAAAAGGGGTAACCCTGTGTCCCTCATAACGTGGGTATTTAATGGTTGAACAAAATAATGGCTCTGTTGGGTAAGACACATTACTTTGACACTGCTTAATAATGCAATCAAGATTCGGTGCGCTCTGGTACACACATAATTTGAGAAATGAATGCTCAAAATAAAAGGTTGTGAGATCAAGAGATTATTTCATGCAATTTATTTCAGAATTCATTCATATTTTGTCAAAAACAGGTGCAATTAAGAGACATTTTGTGAATAGTGCTCAATGAGTGAAAAAATATACAGTGAGAAGGGATTTCCTATATACAAATATATACAAGTATTTCATTCATTCGGTTGGGTAATCGAGTCCCGAGACAGAGATACCAGACCTCCTTCATTCTGACCAAGGTATGGAGCTGATTAGAACCTAGAGAAACCTTTGGTAGATTATTGGCAAAAAAAACTAAACCTATGCTACACAATACTTAATTCTTCCCGCGTACTAGACTTAGGTTAGGTACATTGGGGTAGGCGTATTTGAGAAGCACCAGTTGAGTATTTTAGTCATTGTTATTTATGTATGTATTTTTATATGGCTTAGAAACCATACAATGCTCTTATACTGTTATTTTATATTACTGTTTACGCTGTACGCATTATACTTTGCAGTCTGCATAAAAATTGTAGCAGTTCACTTCTCTTGCATGAGAAAGAAGACTGTTCAATAAACCCTTTTTATTGAAAACGCCCGTCTCTCTATTTCTTTGCAACTCTGTAGAAACTAAGCATGCATGATTGACTGAGTGAAATACTTATCTATTGTTTCCGCGACTCTGAGACATATATTCTTATTCTTGGGAAACAAAGTTGTCATGTTTATGCGGTTGTCAGAAACGAATCCCTTCCTGTATTTGAGAAAGTTTCTAGTGACCTCTGAGTTAGCTGGCACACACACAATTAAGTTTAGTATATTCGATAGAGACCTAATTGACCTCAGTCCTACGTCAAATCTATAGGATATATTATTCCAATGCGCAGAGTCTATTGGGAATATAAGAACTACACTACAATTTAATGCAGAATAAACAGACCAATAGTCTGGTATGTAATACAATGTAATTCTGCAGCTCTGCTATTCGTGTTCACTATTTGAAGGAAGCTCAAACTGGTGCACTTCCCGATGTAGCAGTAAAGCTTGTGCTGTTGCTTATGCTCTACATTTTTGTTTTCCAGGGAAACTCTGTAAAGCAGCTTTCAACTTTATAGATGTCCAGAGTGTTTCAGTGAAGCTTGAGAAAACTTTTTCACTGCATAAAAGCCTAAACTGTTGGCCCTATTAGTGCTGGCAGCTGTGTGCACACATTTAGGGCATGTGCCATCACTGCATCACATGTGTTGTTTTACTACATCAGTAATGTGAAAATACTGCATCACTGCATGGAAAATAGATGGAACACCATGATATGCACTTAGTTTCACAATGTGTACAGCAAAACTCTAAATCAGTAGGTAAGTAATCAGCGCTACAGGGGACTAATTTCTGATTTTGGTCAGGACTCTAAATGAGGCAAGTGGGCTTTAATTATTGGGGCTAAAGTCCAGCTTTCTGTTTTCACAAGATGTAGCATGGTTTATTCTGTTTACACTGCGCACCACTCATTCGTTTGACATTTTACGAGCTCTGACAAACAGCATTTGGTCAACAGACGATATAAGAAGCCAAGATTTAAAAATGACCACAAGACACACGAAGCCAAGCATATCCGCCTTCCAAGAGAATTTCCTTTAATAGAATTAATTCATAACTGAAAGAAGTGGTATTGCAACAATCAACTTTTGTCCGGTCAGCAAATTTTCAGTTTTTTTCAAGCAATTGTCTTTTCATGAGCTAATTTTTGAAATGAGAACAGATGGTTTTTTTGTTTACTTCATTAAAAAAATATCTATTTTGTTTTCTTATTGTTGTTACTATGTGGAAAACAACAAGAATAAAATAGTCATATGAACCTTGAATTCCAAATGGATGTAGAGGACATCAACATCAGCACTCAAAAGGAAAGCACGATGGGATACAAAAATAATATCAATTCTGGGTGAAGGAGAATTAGCTCTTCCTGACTGGTGCCAAATTTAGTAGAAAGAAGAACAGGCTGTCCCTTTCGACCGGCCCTCATCTAATTTCTAGAGTTTCTTTTTCAGAAAGATTCTGTTGCTTTATAAAACACCCATGGAGGATAACAGAGGAGAGCCTTGTGGCTAAACTATTTCAATAATGTACACAAGACCCCCATCAAAGTTCTGAACTCTACTTGTAGCAAAACCAGGCAACTAGGTTGAACCTAAAAGTAAAAAGATGGAACCAAATGACATTTGCCTTCAAAGTGCTCTGTTGCTCCCAGTGTAGACCTCAAATTTCAAATTGTATGTGCAATGCACAGGTCATGCGAGAGCTAGGGTACATTGCAAACTAGTCCCAGCTGGAGTTCAGATATCAGCTGTCATTCCATCATCTAACCAATATACAAGGAACAGAAGCCTAGAGCTAGATCACTGGAGTACAAGTTCCAAAACTATGCAAATCCTTGAACCAAGCACTTAACATAACCACGTATGCTAGAGGGAATTCCCAAAAACAGAACTATTCAGGAAAGTATTTGATAAAAGGAAGTCAAAGTAGCAACAAGCTGCCTTGGGAGCTACAGAAACGTTGACAGATCGAATGTTATGATTCAATAGGACACTGACTGGTCTTCCAACCTGCCAAGAGAAGCACAAATTAAATAAACCCAACACTGTTCATAACCTAAGTATCTGATGGATACATAAGGGAGCACTGTCATACAGGGCTGAATGTAGCCAGCTGTGATGGCCTAACAGGAAAATCCAACTAACTGCCTACAACGTGACCATCAATCGCTTACCATATCTCCCCCACTCTTGAACTGCAGCTTCAAGACCTTCTTAATGAGCAGTATGGTCTTGACGAGTACGAGTAGTAAGATTCTGCTCTCCTGGCACCTCCAAGTCATAAAGTATTACCACATCTAAGTGTCTCTTGATCAATCCAGTTGTATTCTATCATTCACAAGTTTGCAGAAAGCAACACAGTAGGTATGCATTTAAAAAAAAGACACAAATAGTCTGTCATTGTTGCAATTCACCACTGCTATTCGTATCACTATGAATTATGCCTGAGCGTATTAGGTCAAGCAGTATAGCATCACAAAAAATCCATGCATTAATGTATGCTGATGACTGTCATTTTTGACCTCATTCCATTTAGCCTTCAGCGCAGCATGGAAGATTTTTTTAGATATTCAGAAACCAACTTCAGAAAAGTAAACATTTCAAAAATGCAAATATTACCTTTTAGGGGAAGGAGAAATGCCAGCTTCTTCACTTGGGCGTTTGGTGGAAACCTAGTTGAGGTAGTATCAACATAACCCCTACCTGGGAAGAGTATTTTCTCAGTCACTTGGAACTGCTCCTCACTTCCAACGTATCAAATTATAATCTGTACCTCACCTTAGTGCAATTAAGAGATTCTATGTATCTTCAGGGAGTCGGCACTTTACTGCCCTCCTTGAAATGTATTGCACTAAGATTACCCCTATTTTAATGTATACAGTAGAGCATATTTCTATAAAAAGGTGGTGTGTTTTAAATCTTACTAAAGGGAATTTACTGTGCAAGATCACTTCCACAGGACAAGCTATACCGTTTCAAGTACTACGACTAAAATTAGCAATAGTCAGTGCATTTTCAAGAGCCTTGGCAACCCTTATAAGATGGGTTTATAATTCGCTTTATGCACCTGAAGCTTTACTGAGAGCGCTTTTAAGCCAGGAAACCTTTAAGGCTGGTTCAGAGAAAAAAACACTGTTAAAGAAAATATTGAGACTGCTTTGGAGTTTTTCAATGCTCCATTAAACTCCTACCGTCTTGGTCTTCAGCACTTTTGAAGTCTACCCCGAGATTGAGTTTTGACTCCGGTAAGGCACATTACTCACAGCTATCCCATTATAGGCCGTATAAAGCTAGTATAGAATATAAAGCGAGTCCAAAATATTTGCGATTTACATTAGAACATAAAGTCAGGTGTTGCATTTTGATGCTGTGATTAAGGACTCTACCATTCAAAGCCTTAACCAAAAACTGTGGAGGACATTTGATAAATCAAGCATTTGTTATCTGTGTAGAGGAGGTGTTCAAGATATGGCGCATGTCTTATATGTCTGTCCAAATAAGCTACTGGTCGAAGCTCATGGCCGTTTTATAAAACCTATTCGTATTAAATGTAATATTTCTAGAACTAATGATCTGATCGAGCTAATAGGAATCCTACCAGATAAATTTGTAGGTTATAATTTTATTACATTTTTAAAAACCTTTTTCCACTGTTTTAAAGATGTCAAATTTATGAATAATATTATCATTTGTATACACTGTAATTTTATATTGTGGATCTCTGAGGAGGTCTAAAAAAATAAAAATTTGATTTGATAAGTCAAGCATTTTACTAATCACTATTGTTTTTTCTGAGGAAATAAGTTTAAGTGTGAAAAGTAAATCCAGATGTGTCAGTAGCTCACTGCACTATGGGACACATCTGCACATCACCGATATGGCCCAACAAGGCTGGTAAGAGTCTGGGCTTGGTTATGTACTTGTTCAGAAGGGATGTGGCCTTGTAGTACTCAAAGTAGGATATACCCACGGTCTTTAGACATTAATCTGTATACAAAAATTGTACCAACGCTTTTGGATTTTTTTATTTAACCAGAAAAATATTTTCACATTGAAAACACAACTTCAGTAACCTCACCTTCACTTGTGTCTTCTAAAAAACGAGCACGGATCTACATTAAGATCATCTGCCCAACTGGCTATTGTACACACATTCTCCATCAGATCAGATTCCATGGAGCGATGTTATCATTGTACTCTGTGTTATATTTCTAAAGTGACTTTGTTGTGAGATACCATCTGTCTGAAATACATTGCGCAATATCAGTAACAGCGGGAAAGGACTATCGGTGCATCTGTTTAATATATAACGCACATTTTCCTTGGCAGTGGAAATGGATTGTCTGTGCAGGTGTGTAAAATTCTCTTCATGAATTGACAGTATTATAGCATTTATTTTACATTTCCCTCGATGTATACAAGTATATTCAAGGCTAAGTTCTCATGAACCTCCAGGATTAAAATCTTTGACTCAATATAATCACAGTACTTTGAAATACGTTATAAAGGGATGTGTTTATTCTAAAGTGCCATCAGCAGAATATGTATTGTAAATTGTGCTGTCTGTGCAAGTATGCATAATCCTCTTCATGAATGAAGGTGCAGCAATAGGTTTGGCCACATTGCACATGGCAATAAGGTGATATATAGGTGAAAAAAAACAAAGGTTAACATAACGTTATAGTTAGGTGTAATAAAAGTACTGTTTTTTTTTTTTTTTTTTAAACTTACAAATTTACTGAAAAAAACCAAAGCTAAAGTAACGTTATTATAGTTAGATGTGACAATAAAATCTTCTTTGTTTTTAAAAATAAGTCTTAGAAATTTACTAAAAAACCCAAAGGTTAAAATGTTGTTATAGTTAGGTGAAAACTGTCACAACATTAATGTTTGAACTAAAAACAAACCACAGAAATTTACCAGTAATAGTTAGCAGAGCCAACTATAACTTACGGTCCCGGCATGCACTGCTTATGACCTTACTATTACATCACTCATGACATGTTCTAACATCATTTATGACATCACTCATGCCATCTCAAATGACATCATTTATGACATCACTTATGACATCATCCAATGAGTGGGTTTATTTTATAGTTTACATAGTGGTGCCCACCTATCATATTTATTTTCTACCTACATGTGTACAGCCTTTGTCCAGCTAATGAGGGTACGTGTTTACAAAACGCATGTGCGCCTAATGCATCATAGGTCTATAGAGCTAATGAACACATTAGGCATCTTTGTATTGAAGAGTTGCTCTGTGTTCAGGTGACAGTTGATGACTTGTGTCCAGTATGTTCCACACAAGTGTTTAAGTTCTGCAGAAAATGTTTCCAACAGGACAAAGATTTTACATAGTAGATACTACGTATTGTAAGCAGCATTGAGTTATAAGACAGAATCCTCTCAGCATGACAATTTCCACATAACATAAAAGACTGTGTGCACCAAGTACTAACCTATATGCCTGTGCTTCAGAAGATGGGTGATCTGTAAAGTTTACACCACAGTATGAAGGCTGCAGGAAGTATGATCTTTAGAACCTTCAGACCATGGTTATTTTAAGCAAATTGTGTATTTTTTTACCAGTGTTGCATAGGGTGTACACTATTCTTAGAATATACTTTTTAATGCTCTGTGGTGTATTTGTCATGAGAGTTTCACTGTCTGTAAACAGTGTGGTACAGAGTAAACTCTCTCCGAAGAGAAAACACCGATTGCATACCCACTGTTTTACTCATCTCAATGTCATTTTAGTTTTGGTGACTGTAAGGGTTTTGATACAGATAAAAGCTTTCCATAGTACGGCACTAATTTTGGAACAGACGTTGAATATCTTGAGGAACTTGGCTGAGTATCTTGAGGAACTTGGCTTTCTTGGAACAGGTGAATACATATTGAACACCACGTGCTATGACTATGAGGATTTCCCATATATCTGTTGTTGGTTCTTAATGCGAGCTAGGCTACTCATGAAGTGGATGGTACAGTGTCAATGTTTCACAAAATACATTCTTGCTACACCTAAGGGTAAAGGCATTAATGATACTTTATATTATTCAGAGCTTTTTTTTACTTTATTTCAGGCCTCTGAAGCCAAACCCCCTACAGGCAGCCAAACCTCATGCTCCTAAAAATATGGCATGTAGCATATCTTATGGTGCTGGAGATTTCTGTGCAAGATACGAAATACTTTCTTGGGTGCCCCTCGTCATCCATAGAGCTCCCTCCTACACCCATTAAGGCAACGAGTTTTCTCCCCAACTTGGCTGCATGGCATAGACCTGTGGTGTAGGCCTCTGCCATCCAACCAGGTCCTATGTTCCTTGCTAGGGAGCTGAAAGATTGCGGCGGAAGAAGTGCACATCGGCCACATGCACCGGTCACTCTTCCAAGTGTTGGTACGCCCTGGTTTCCATGCTGTGACCCTGTGTGCTAACTCACCCTCCAGAATTAGGCTGCGTACTATTCCGCCAGAGACATCACTACATCTGGCTCGCAATCAGCGTCCTGGTGAAGCCAGATGCTAGTGCTAACTGGTAAAGTGAAAACTTTTTTTCTTTTGGAGAACATATTTTTCTACTTAGACGGAAGAGGGGAGTTGGGCTTGAAATTTTCTATCAGAACTGCCAAAGCTCTGACACACGTCACGTAGGCTGTCCCAATATAAACAACAAGTGAGTCACGCAGCCTGTTCCACAGGGCTCAGCACTTAGTAGTCATTAACCCTAAGACAGGTTCAGCAGCACTAGGGCGCCAACTTTATTCTAGGAGATGTTGTGCCTAGTGTTTAGAGAGTCTACAGCAGGAGGTCCCCAGATAGAGGTAGTTGAATCATTCTTAATGCTGGTAAGTCTGCACTACTGCTGCCTGAGCCACACAGGTTCTGTCTTTGTGAGCCACGCTTGTGTCACTGCTGACTGCAGTGAACCAGCTCTGTATGTGGGGTGTGCACGCGTGGGTTAGCTACACTGTACTTGCACTTTCTATGAGAGTGAAGCTTGCACTGCTACTCTTCGCAATGAACCAGTTCTGTATGTTCGGGATGCACGCCTGGGTTAGCTACACTGTACTTGCACTTTCTATGAGAGAGAAGCCTGCCCTGCTACTCTTCACAATGAACCAGTTCGGTATGTGCGGGATGCACGCGTGGGTTAGCTACACTGTACTTGCACTTTCTATGAGAGTGAAGTTTGCACTGCTACTCTTTGCAATGAACCAGTTTTGTATGTGCGGGATGCACGCGTGGGTTAGCTACACTGTACTTGCACTTTCTATGAAAGTGAAGCTTGCCCTGCTACTCTTCGCAATGAACCAGTTCTGTATGTGCGGGATGCACGCGTGGGTTAGCTACACTGTACTTGCACTTTCTATGAGAGTGAAGCTGGCCCTGCTACTCTTCGCAATGAACCAGTTCTGTATGTGCGGGATGCACGCGTGGGTTAGCTACACTGTACTTGCACTTTCTATGAGAGTGAAGCTTGCACTGCTACTCTTCGCAATGAACCAGCTCTGTATGTGCAAGATGCACGCATGGGTTATGCTACACTGTACTTGCACTTTATATGAGAGTGAAGCTTGCACTGCTACTCTTCGCAATGAACCAGTTCTGTATCCGCGAGATGCACTCATGGGTTATGCCACACTGTACTTGCACTTTCTATGAGAGTGAAGCTTGCACTGCTACTCTTCGCAATGAACCAACTCTGTATGTGCGAGATACACGCATGGGTTATGCTACACTGTACTTGCACTTTCTATGAGAGTGAAGCTTGCACTGCTACTCTTTGCAATGAACCAGTTCTGTATGCGCGAGATGCACTCATGGGTTATGCTACACTGTACTTGCACTTTCTATGAGAGTGAAGCTTGCACTGCTACTCTTCGCAATGAACCAGTTCTGTATGCGCAAGATGCACTCATGGGTTATGCTACACTGTACTTGCACTTTCTATGAGAGTGAAGCTTGCACTGCTACTCTTCGCAATGAACCAACTCTGTATGTGCGAGATACACGCATGGGTTATGCTACACTGTACTTGCACTTTCTATGAGAGTGAAGCTTGCACTGCTACTCTTCGCAATGAACCAGTTCTGTATGTGTGTGATGCACGTGTGGGTTAGCTACACTGTACTTGCACTTTCTAGGAGAGTGAAGCTTGCACTGCTACTCTTCGCAATGAACCTGTTCTGTATGTGCGGGATGCACCCGTGGGTTATGCTACACTGCACTAGCTATTTCTGTGAAACTGCTACCTACTGCAATGAACCAGCTCTGTATGAGCGGGATGCACGCGTGGGTTATGTTATGTTATGTTAGAGGGAGTCTTATAGAGCGCTCGCTACTCGGTCAGAGTGTCCCGGCGCTGTACAGATCTGTAGAGCTAAGGCCAAGAAAACACAGGCGAACTACTGTCCAAACAGCCAAGTTATGCTACACTGTACTTGTTATTTCTGTGAGATGCTATTCTCTGCAGTGACTCAGTACTGTCTGAGGGATGCGCGCTGCTGCCGATACTGTGCCTTCCAGTGCTTGTGGAGAAGGTTTCCAAAGCTGCTGTCCATCGGCATTCTTGCAACAGAAGCTTTTCCTCTGTGATGCTGCACAATGCATATTCCTGTCAATTCTTGGAATATCTTAGGAACGCTTGGAATAATGGCTCCAATGACAACACTGGTGGCATTGCATAATACATTTCCATCCACAATAGTGACCGGTCCAGGTGTAATATTTGCTCTTGCATAATATTAGTAACTGTTGCCGTTTTGGTAGCAGTATTTCTACTGCTGTCTGAAGCCTCAGTGTTTGATATTAGTGAAACCTGTCTGCATGCATCCATGTACTCACTGACCCACTTATGCACTCGCCTTTTTCACCAGACAGGCCATTATTACTGAAACAGTCATCTATCCATACATCCTTGCACCCTCTCACCCATTAATATGAAATGCACACGGTCACTCATCCCTCTATGCACTCATTCATCCTGTCAACTGGCGACTCATCCACACATACACTAACTCAATAAGCCACACAAACACTGACAAACTCGCCAGCCACGGAGGAAGCGCTCTGATTTACAAAATACACAGACCTATTGGCTTTGCCATCTTTGTTAAAACTGACAGCGTCGAAGCAAACTTAACTGCACTGAATCCTGAAAAATAAAAAGTGAATATGGTTTAGTTAACCTGAAATGCTGTTAACTGTGCTTTAATGGCTTTAAGTACTTTGTTTTGATGCCTTAGGTGTCCCCTCATGTAAAATCTTCTACAGAGTAGTCGGCTATTGTATCTCTTAGTGAAAAATGAAACGACCCATTTGAAACAAACAGAAATGGCGGCTCAAACAGATATCGTCGGCTTTTCAAGGGACAGCGATTTGCTATCAAGCAAGGATAACATTCCACTTGTTTACAGACGCCGTCTGTTTTTAAAATTGTTTACTGTGCATGTCAAATGGATCATCGCGTTTACGGTGTTTGCTTGCACAAAGAGATGTCTGCTTGGCACAAAGAGATGTCTGCTTGGCACAAGCCCATCCGAAGAGCCGGAGTCCAGGGCGCCCCGGCGAGCAGCCGTACCTCCCTGGAGTCTCAACAGAACCCAAAATGCACCCTTCACCACATGCAGGCAGCCCAGACATGCAACATTTGTGTCAATCGGTTTCATGGCACTGGCACCCTTCTTTGCGTTTCAGAATCGAATCTGGTGGACAGGGCCTACTTTTGAGCTGGTGATGCCCGGTACAATTATTGTTGGCACTCCACCAATAACCTCGTCCACGGATTCCCTCTCTACCACCCTCCGAAGGTGAACCTCATCTCTCCATAGCCCCTCTATCACATGTTTTTAATTTCTTTTATAGCGCTACTCAACCTAAAGTAGGGTATCACAGCGCTTTACCATCACACGCATACAGAGACAATGAATCATGTACGTGAGTAAATCAATGTATAGGAAATGTTACATGAGACAATGGGGACAGGAAGGTGTAGCAGGCATGTCATCCATACTGCTTGGCATTATATGTTAAGAGTGCTTAGTCTGGAGAACCACGAGCTCCAGCCTTAAATAGTTTCACTTTGGTTGGGGTTGTATTTAAGAATATGAATGTATTACTGCGCATAGGAACCCTTTGTAGCAGTCTTAGAATAAAAAAAGGCTGGGGGTGAGGGGGGTGGAAGGTTCTAAACCCATGCCTTGCAGTCTGAGTGTAGCTCTTTGATGCCAGTTCAAAGTTTGTTGTGATATATTAGGATTGTAACTTATGAACTGCAAGTAACTAAAGGGTCTCTATGACAAAAGCAGTTGCCCACTGACCTAGCTACATAAAATGTCATTCTGCATGTTATATGTCGAGCTTTGCAAGAGGCACATTAACCCACTGAGATACTTCATGGGGAATAAAAACTGCAACTAAGCAAAACGGAGCCCTCTCCAGCAGGTACACTAATCACCACAGGTATCTTGAGAGTTTTATCATCATCTGAAAACTGCCTGGCACGCAGGGAACTCTGCAGCAGATGCCAATAACCTCGTATGGGATTTCAAAATACAGCACCTCAATTTGGTGCACGGTGCTGTGGCACCGGTCGCACCACCCTAACACCGGCACTGTTGGTGGAAGAATCGGGGTAAACCAAGTGGCCTGGCCGAACTAGCAATTGCAAAGTCAAGATTAAATCAGACTATCTCTTAGCTGTATGGGTGCTCATTACTGGTTTTGAAAGTAGGAAGTACAGGCGATGGAAATCTTAACAGATTGATTGTCCATTATCAGGACTTTCCTAAGACTTCCCTGTTCACACTAGTCCAATCTAATCACGGTCAAGGGAATGAGAAGGGGTAGGTGACCAAGAACTAAGATAACACAACCTAAAACCGCATTTGGTAAATAGAAAACAATGACGCTTTCTTGAGTGGAGTAATTAGGGGCATAGAAGAGCTGCACAGACGAACACAAATCTTACCTTCAGTAACGATTTTTCTGGTAGACACTTTATCTAACTGCAGATTCCTCACCTTAGAATATTCCCCAGGTGTCAGACAGGATCCAGAAAATGTTGAGTAGTTCCTCTGCCTGCCAGTAGGTGGAGGCGATTGGCTCTGCATCTGAGTCAGAAGTGACATACGTGGTCCTATATAGCGCCATCCTGGCGCACTCCCATCAGTTTCTTTCATGACTATATCCAAGGCAAAAACGTTGGTCCAGCTGCTGGATGCTGGCGGAGGAGCGGGCGTATAAATCTAGGGGCTGTCCCGCAAGTTTAAGAGGGTTTGGAATCCCTGGAAAACTTAGGAGGCCTGTGATTGAGGGCTGACACCCTTGGGTGGAGAAACCTAGGGGGGCTGCAGGCGCCGATTGTCTGGACATGAATGGAGAGGGATGCCAGCGCTTGTCGGTGGAGGATGATTGTACTTCTGGGGGACAAAGTTCGCTACTGGTGTTTAGTACATCAGTGGAAATGGTGGGTGGTGTGGATCAATACCTGGGCCTGATATTTTCGGGCAAGGTAGGGGGTCGGCTGTCTGGGCTTATTTGTGGGGGACGGATTCGGGGGGAGTGTTTCTTACTGGCATTTACCAGGCTAGCTCGTTAAGTGCTGTGTTTTCTTTATTGGTGTACTGTGTGTTGAATGTTGAAAATACCAATAAACATTTTTTTTTTACTTTTTAAATGCGGAGCCAAGTTAGACTGAGTGTTTGACCAGCGCGCAGAATCTGATTAGGATGTTAGGGTGAATAATCAATTTTGCATAACAGGGAGGATGGGAGGGTTGGTGAGGAATCTGCGGTTAGATAGAGTCATTACCAGAAATAACATAAGCAAAGTTAAGCAACTTGCTCTTCTGATAGAGATTTTAAACTGCAGATTCCTCACCTTAGAATAGATATAGTCATACCTACCCGGAGGTGGGTCTGAACGGCACACATCAGAAAATCCACAAGGACCTACCGGCGAACTGTCCGCCTTGATGGACAGAAGTGTCCAAGCAGTAGTGCTTCATGAACGTGTACAGAAATGCCCACGCAGCAGCTTGGCAGATGTCCAGGACAGGTACCTTGTATGCTAAGGAAGTAGCAGCGACCTTACCCTGGTGGAATGATCCAGCAAGGCCTCAGGAGGCTGCTTTTTAGCTAATGCGTGGCAGATCTTGATGCAGAGTACAAGCCTTCAAGAGATGATCCGTTTCTGCAAACCTTTGCCCTTTTTCGATACAGTGAACTCAATGAAGAGTAGATCATCCACCCAATATTTTTTGGTGCATTCGATGTAGACGGAGACAGAGCTTTCTTATGGTCCAGGTGTTGAGTATCTCCTCCTCCTTAGAAGGATGAGGCGGGCGAAACAAGTTGGCAGTGTGATGTTCTGGCCGACATGAAATGGAGGGACCACCTTCTGCAGAAAAGGGGCATTTGTCCGAAAGACCAGTATGAGTGGGTAAAAGCTGGTGTACGGGGGGTTAACCGAAAAGCTTGAAGATTGCTGACCCTCCAGGCCAATAAAATTGCCACCAAAAAGGATGAAGTTGAAAGTTAGGAGTCTGAAAGGACAACTATGCAAGGGCTCGAATGGTGAGCCTATGTGGAACATCAAGACCAAATTAAGGTCCCATTGGGGCATGATGAAAGGGGTAGGAGGAGGCAAGTCTTTAAGGTAATGAGTCACAACCGGTGACTTAAACAGTGAGGGCTGATCCGACAACTGTAAAAAACAGATGTAGCTGAAATGTTACCCGTAACAGTGCCCAGGGCAAGGCTTTTCCGGGCTAAGGAGAATACAAACAGTTAAATATTTTGTGCTGAAAGCAGGTCAACATAATAAAAGGAGCACCAAGCTAAACACCTGTCCCAACGGTAGGTGTATATAGTCTTTGTTGAGCGAAGCATGGCTGCCAAGATGACATTGTAGATCTCAGGAGGCAGATCAAAGACATTCAACTGGTGCTACTCAATCTCCAGGCTTGAAGGTGGAGTGTGTATAGGTTTGGGTGAAGGACCTGGGTTCATCCGAAGAGGCAGCCTGATCTGAGGACAGATGCTCCTGCTCAGGAGTTCTGGAAACCATACTCTCTGTCCCAATCCTTACTTATTAGGATGACTTGGGCCCGGTCGTTCTTAATCTTCTTGAGAACTCAGGGCAGGAGTGGTATTGGCGAAAACACATACAGGTGTCCCGGTTCCAGTCTAACTGGGATAAGTCTCCAATCGAGAGCCGCTTTGCAAACGCCAAAGTGCAGAAGAGCTGACATTGTGCTTTCTCAGATGGCTTACAGATCGAGCCAAGGTTTTCCCCACTCTCGAAAGAGATCTTGAGCCACCTCTGGGTGGAGATGCGATTTGTGATCTGCAAGGCATCGGCAGCTGAGTTTCTCTGCCCTGGTTTTCAGAGAGCCAGCCAGTAGCTGCATGACCAGGAAGCTGTTCTCTTGCTCCAGCCAGATACAGAGGCTCAGGGACTCTTGGCACAGAGTTCACGACCCCACTCTGCTCTGTTTGTTGCAATATGACATTGTGATAGTGTTGTCTGTGAACTAAGGGTGGGCGTAAAATCCATTTCGCGGGCGGATTTTCCGCAATTTCGCGATCCGTGAAACTCGCGCAATCGCGGTAAAATCCGCGAATCAGCGGGGACGAATTTTCAGCCAAGGAAGGGTTACAGTAGCAGGTGCAAAAGTTGAACCTAATTTCTTTGTAACCTTTTACAAAAGGGTTACAAACAAATTAACTTCAACTTGGACACCTGCTGCTAATTGCTTCCTGGCGCCTCGTTGCCTACTTGCAACTATTCTCTGACCTTGCTCTGACCCTTGAAGCAGGGTCAGAGAATAGTTACAAGTAGACAACGAGGCACCTGTCCAAGGAATTAAACCTCATCAGGAAGCACTTACAGGAAAAAACAGGAAGAAGGGAGAGGATGGCAAATACACCCATTTTGAGTTGTCAGGAGGGGTTAAACTAAAAGAGACCTTTACAGCACAATTTTCATATGCATTTTTCTAAAAATAAAAAGCTGTATGTTCTGTAGGGGCAACTCAGGAATCTGGCCCTTCAGAGATCCGGCCTCTCTTTCTTTCTCTCGGTCTCTCTCTCCCCCTCTCTTTCCCTCTCTTTCTATCTATCTATCTCTCTCTCCCTCTCCCATAAACGACTGCATGGGTAACTTCGCTATGCAAGCGGCTCGCGAAGACGCAAAAAGCCCCGCGAACACGCAAAAAAACCCACGAACACGCAAAAAACCCAGCGAACACGCAAAAACAAAAATCCGCAAATTCGCACAAATTCGCGAATTTTGCGGATCGCGAATGGCAAATTCGCGGATCGCGAATTCGCAAAATTCACCCATGCTTACTGTGAACATCTCAATCAGCTTTCCTTTAATGGATTGGGGAAAGGTTTTCAATGTCATGCAAATCACCCTCAGTTCCAGAACATGGATGTAAAGGTGGGGCTCTGCCGGATACCAAAGTCCTCTGATCTCCACTTCTCCCAGGTGGCCGACCCAATCCAGAAGTGATGCGTCGACCACCCCTGTCAGCTATGGGTGGGGAAGGGAGAAGTGTCTACCGGTGGTCCAGTCGCGGTCTGTTAGCCACCACTGCAGATCTTTTGCATTCAAATATGGACTAGATCTAAGAGATCCCTTGATGCTGCGGCCACTAGGACCTAAGGTCCCACTGCAGAGCCCACATGTGCCAACAGGCGTGCTTCACAGCAGGATGCAGAAGGCCATCAGACCCAGCAGCATAATAGTCATGCCGCAATCCAGGACAAAAGTTGAAACATCAGTATCGTAGCCTGAATGCCCTAGAACTCACTGCTATGGAGGGTAGACACAGATTGGGGCGGCTCTAGGTTCATGGTGGCCCTGGGCAGGAAGCGTAGGTAGGGGGCCCCGGAAGAGGGGGTCTGGGCGGGGTGGAGCGCGGAGGCCAGTGAAGAGGGGGGGGGGGGGGGGGGGGTCAGGTTGTTTGGAAGTGGAATAGAGCCAGAGGCCACCAAATCCCTGCCAGGGGCCGCCACACAAATATGTATCCATCCTCAGAGGATTATTATATTAAGGATATATATTGATGTGGTGGCCCCTGGGGTTTGGTGGCCCTGTGCACGTGCACAGCTTGCACATGCCTAAGGCTGGTCCTGCACAGAATTGCAGTGTTCAGAATACCCAAGATGAAAGGGAGAGTCTGAGGAGTCAGGTGTGACTTTGCAAGCTGATAGTGAACCCCAGCAAATGCAGGAGGTTTGCTGTAGTTTGGAGGTGATTGAAGACTTTTACAAAACCTTGCCTTGCAGTAAATACTATCAGCGGTCTATATGTTGCGTTGCCCAATATATTTTTTCTTGACCTATTGAAACAACACACCTTTAGGTCTGGCTTGACAATGGAGCTTACCTGCAAGACACACTCTTTTTGTTATTGCAAATTGTTTAAAATATGTCACTTCCCATTACATTCGGCTCCATCGAGCAGTGATCACCCTCTCACCTCATTCTATTGGCTATCTACCTATCACATTCAGTTCTTTATCTCCTATATGTATTCCATACAGAAAGCAATATATTTTTGCTATTTTTCCCCTAATTGAAAAGCAAATTGGACGGGCTTGAATGTGATGAACAATAGTTTTGTAGGCAATGCATGTAAAGAGCATTTGTTAGTGACAGTGTTTATATATATTCGCATAAAAATACAGACGCGTTGGTTTTCCCAATAATTGTATGTGAAAGTGCAATGCCCGAGACCGTGCAATGGCGTTTCAGGGACCCCTCAGCCATTCACGGGGTCCTCCACTGAGCCCGGGCCAATGAGCATCTGTGGGATATGGAAGACTCACGGGCCCTTATTCACATTTTGGATTACACCACTGTTCAAAGATTTCACCAAGCTGGTTGGCGCCAACTAAATGATGACGCTAACACACTGGTGGAAATGTGGGGGTACTGTTTACCACGCGTTATTTAACTTATTTCTCATTTTTCTGCGTACATTTTAAATGTGCACATAACGCAGCGAGGTTTTTTTTTTTGCGCTTTGGGGTATTAACTCCAAATTTTGCAAACTCGGTATGAGACCCTAAAGTGATGTATTTGTAAGAAAAGTGTGAAAATAAAATAATATTAAGTCTGTTGACTTGAACCTACAAACAATGCCGATGAAAGGTAAGGAAAGGTGGAGCAATTCCAATCCGAGTTGGCAAGTCGAAGGCATGAATGCAACCCAGAATAATTTATCAAAAGTTATGTACTGCGAAGGAGCCAGTTCAGATGAAGTAGCGGTACTGCGTTAATCGGAATAAAGCGATTTAAAGCGTGCTGAATTTGCAGTAATATGCAAATGTCATCAGCACGGCATTGCGAGCATTCCATTAAGGAAAACGAAACCATTTAGGGCACGTTCACTTAGTCGAGAGCTCCCCCTAGAGCACAAAGCAAGAATATTAAAATAAAACTACATCATCAGCTCAGGCTCAAGAATCAATCCTGCGTCAAGTCGTTTTCAAGCCATAAGAGAGATGGGCCGTGTACCCGCACTTTATTCTATGGCGTTTAACTTCATTTTCCACTAGTCCGCCCGAGATGCTGTTTCCTATGACGGCTAGCTCTCCGGAAAAAGGAAGCACTTGAAGTTATGAGCGGGTGCTATCAGAAGACCAAATGCTCGCCCCAAGTACTACAGTGAGATGCTTTTTAAATATTAACGATCCTCGAATTCGTTTAAACATTATTAAACTCTATAACCTTTGTGACCGTGTCCAAGGCGCTGGCATGAGAACAGTTAGCCATTTATTTTTATTTTCTAAAATGCAAACATCACACCGCGGTACAAAGCTAAAAAGACAAGCCAAGAATACCCAAATTCATGACCTTATATTATGAAACACAACATTTTCGTCAGATTACGGGTATAACACATAGACCGTTAAAAGCAATTATTTGATTGCCCCCCCCCCCCCCCCCCCCCGCCCCCGCCCTAGTGAGCTCCAATCAGAACCGTGTGGAACCTGTCATGTTAAAACGTCGGAAGAGACGAATTAAAGTAATCTCACTTCATTAGCATAACAGAGGTGGTGTGTAGAACACGGTATGGGTCAAGTCGAGATAAAAAAAAGATGGAATGATAGTTTTGCTGTTGGGGGGACACTGGGGAAAGGTTACATCTACAAGAAAGCATTGTGTTTAGGTAAGGGGGAATTAAAGGTAGCGAAGATGGATGTGGCTTTTGTTTTGTGCAGCTGTATATATCGCAAACTCGACTCGAAGGTTTCAGAGCGCTTTACATGAGCACCAGTTGCCTTAACGACGGAGACATTCACTTTGTTAGGCCTGGGAAGATTGCGTGATTTGTCCAGAATCACAGGATGTTGGAGCGTCCCTGTCGAGACTCGAACCCAGTTCCCCAGCTTCAAGGTTGACCATTCTATCTGTTAGGTCACATCCTCTCTTCTTTTATACGGTAACAGTGGAGACGCCCACCTATGAGCGGAAAAGAGAGAACGTTGCCTGTGGGTTTAATCTCGAATACAACTAAGTTGTTAGCCCAGTGGGTTTCAGCACATCCACCCACCATGTGGGCAAAAACTACAGTGAAGGCCGACAATAGGAGGAGGCCCCTATACCTCAAGCAACTCCAGACTGGCTGAAACTAGTCAGGGATTGCTTGTGCCCGAGTCAACAGGAAACCTTGCCTGGAAAGTTCAGGCTTGGCTGTACTTTATGGAGCAGGACCACAACTCATTTGCATTGGACTTGTCTCTGTCTACAATGGCACAGTGGGTGAAAAACTGTGGATTGGGATGCAGCCCCAAGCGACTGCAAGTGGTTTAGATTATTTCAAGCATCCCACCCATCTCACTGCTGTTTGCTGAAGTAGAATCCCTAAGTGCGACAGGCAAGCCCAGACCTTGGTCCTGGGCTCGCTGTGCCACAGGAACCAAGTTCAACATCAATGATGATGAATGGAATGCTTGAATTAATCTCAGTCACTGGCAATTGCTGAGGACCGCATAACATTTCATTGTTTCTACGCGGCGATCCAGTAGCAGGTAATCGGACGAGGTCGTTCCTCGGAACAGTTGTGTTCTTGGGAGACGGACCTGCAGGACGCCATGTCGAGTTTAAGTTAGTAATAAACTCGCTTATGTTTCCCGTGTTGTCGGGATCCCCTCCACTCATGCTGATTCGATTAGAATCCAGGGTGATCAGTAGGAATTGGTACTTTGACCGAATTGCGGCTTGACAAATTGCAGGACTAATAGCAACACAGGTCCTATGAAGACTGGGGTGACCCTCATGGCACACAGTAAGTCGGTCGAAACATGTTGACAACAGCGGTATAAGGAGGGTTGTTTTGAGAACTTGATTTTCTCTTGTAAACACTACGCATCCTTTCTTTTCTTCTAATCCTGGTTGCGGCACCTGTCAATAAATTTCCTGTTTGGTATCCTCAAACCAGTTTTAACACTTCCTGATTAACTGCACGTGTTGCACTTTAGTCCCAATCACAGGGTGACACTCACTGATCACATATCCGTTCATGTATATATGTTGTATATATGTTGTGTTTTGTTATATTGTGTCCAGTGGTCTTTTATGTTCAAACCCCCTCCCTTATGCTCCGTCCAGAGTGTGGCTACACCTGGGCGTATTGTAAGCAGATCCGATGATGAAGCATGTCACACACTTCGGTGTGTGAGTGAGGGCAGTATTATCAAAACAAGCTGTCAAAAAAGATTCCCCTTCGGGTGAATTTTTGGACTAACCACAGTTTAGAAACACACATACACAATCAGTATCAATACCATAACAAAGGAGCAGAAAATGATGTAACCGATACAGTCATACAAGAAAATAAATGTACATTTTATTTTGATATATTAAAAACAAGGTTAAAAAACGCAATTTAAAAACCACAATATATAATGGGACAGTACATAAGGAAAACAATTCCTAATTCATAAGAGGGAAATACACTAGTCAAAACTGTTATATAGGATCACACTCCAAAATGTATTGTTAGTCACTTTGAAAGGAGTTCTTTGTCCAATGACTTAGTGCATTTCCACCCAGCAGAGCATCTGATGCTCTGCTGTGATCCTATATAACAGTTTTGACTAGTGTATTTCCCTCTTATGAATTAGGAATTGTTTTCCTTATGTACTGTCCCATTATATATTGTGGTTTTTAATTGCGTTTTTTAACCTTGTTTTTAATATATCAAAATAAAATGTACATTTATTTTCTTGTATGACTGTATCGGTTACATCATTTGTTGCTCCTTTGTTATGTTATTGATACTGATTGTGTATGTGTGTTTCTAAACTGCGGTTAGTCCAAAAATTCACCCGAAGGGGAATCTTTTTTGACAACTTGTCTTTTGGTACCCTACCCCTTTGGTTTGTTTGGGTCCCTCTCTTTTGTTAGAGACAGAAGTATTATCAAAACAAACACTTTTTGTTTTGTTGTACGGTGTGTTTGGGGTTTGATCTTGGTTCTCTCCAACCCTCTATGTGTGTAAAAATTGGTCCTCAAGGGGTTCGAGTTGGTAGAGTTGTATGTGGTTGACCCTCTCCCCTTCCCTTGTGTTTAATGACGTCAATGAACCAGAACACAAGCAGCCCAGTGGCTGCACCCAAACTAAGGTATGCAAAATAACAATGGATTGGGATTTAGCCTCAAGTGATTACTAGTGGCTGAGATTGATTCACTGGCGAGATTTATAGACTAGTCGCCGTTGGCATGGAGGGCCTGCCGTCGCTGGACTTGATAGGAGGCTTCTGTGAGTCTCTGGCGGCAGTTTCCAATGTCACAACCTGGATGTTCCAAAACCTGAGGAACCACTTCTCCGTTGAGATCAGGTGATCGGCGGAGAGGAAGCATCCCCCATCTTGGTTCAATAAGCAATGTAGAGAACCAAGAAATCATTGGTTGATGCGCTAAAAAAGCAAGATAGACCCCAGATTTAGTTTACCACGAGGACCTATAAAAAACATTAATTGACGCTAAAGAAGACTAGTAGCAGAGAAAAACTGAGAGCCTCTAGCCGCTGCTAGATCAAACCACCATCGTTCCTTCTGGAATTTGGTGTCCTATGGTAGCAGGGATGGGTTTTCTTCTATTGATATCAACATTTCAGTCAGCGACTGGATTACCCATTTCTCTAGTCTATACATGCAGAAGGGAGACTTCACGGACCGTAAACGTGAACAAATGGGCCTGGGGCCAACACAGCAGTGTTGTGGAGATAGAGTGGAGAAGGTTGTGACCCCTAAGGCGGTTCTACAATGTTTTACAGAAAGCACTAATGAGACCGATGCCCTGGAGATACCAGCTCATGAAATAAGCCTGGCTATTAAGGCAATTGTCCCCAATAAGCCCCTGGGTTGGATAAGATCCCTAGAGATTGGTTTACGAGCAAAATAGGTTATCTGGAGTACCTATTTCTCAGTGGTGCTCACTGCATACTCACTGCTATCATGAAAGGAGCACCTATCCCACCGACTTGGGTAGAGGCAGATATTATCCCCATACTTAAAAAGGACTCCAGAGATTTGCCAACTAATTACACACCTATAAGTCTTATAGATAGCTCCCACAAGCTATTTAGTAGGTGATTCTAGACAGACTACAGGAATGGCTAATAGCAAATGAAATCTTGACACCCCTCCAGGCGGGCATTCGAGAGTGCACAAGCACAACTGACCAAGTGTTCCTCCTGCAGCTGATGTATTGCAAAGTGGTGACTTTGGGTGGCAGTCGACTTTATATTGTTTTTGTGGATCCTGCTCTTTGCATTTGATTGAGGTGCCAATATCGACCATTTGGCAGGTACTTTCAGAGATGGGGTGCCAAACTACCAGCTAGATATTATAGTAAGACTGCACAATACAAATTATGTGCAGTTTAGATGTGGTCTAGCAGGCGAGTTGACTGAACCATTTCCTGCAAATAGAGGAGCTAGGCAGGGGAATGTACTCACCCCACGTTATTCACACTGTATATTAAAGGACTAACAACTTTTCTGGATAGGTGTGAAAATGATGCACTCAGGCTGGCAAACATGAGGGTTCCTGCCCTCATGTTTGCCAACTAAGGTGGCATGGTGTGATGCCTCCATGAGTGAGTACCAGTGGCTAAATTGAATCTAGTGTTCCATCAATCACTTTTTTGTATACTATAGAAACCAAGTAGATCTCATTAGCAAGGTCTAACTAGGGTAACATTGGTCTGGGGTTGAATGGGTTTTTATCATGATGCCCAGCAGTTAAAGTTAGACTGTTCTTATTGGAGCAGGGTCAAGACTGATTTACATACAACAGGTTTGTGTCTGAAGTGATACAGAGGATGAAAAACAATGAAGTGAAATGGGGTCCTGATTAATCGCCAGTGATTAATTCAAGCATTGCCTCCATTGCTTTGTTGTTTCTTGCAGTAGACACCCTAAGTGCGATGGGTATGCATATACTTTGGTCTGGTGCTCACTGTGCCACAGTACTTGTGCTATTCCTCACTGCTGAGGCATAAATATTTCTGTGATTGCTTGTGGTTGTGTCTGGAAGGCGTATGTCCCAGTGGCGGCTACAACTATAAAAATATGGTGAGGCACTACAGTGCTGAACTCCTCATATACTGGTCACTAGGGTGCACACCTCTCTCCCCGATCAGCGTCTACAAGCAGGAAAGGTAAGGACTTCCTTCCTGCTCAGTGGGCACCACAACAACCTATCCTGGAGCTGCTCTCATGCTGAGACCAGCTCCAGGATTGGTGGGAGCAGGCTAATCCCGCGCCTATTTTGAGGCTGGAGCCAAGGGCCAGCAATCTCCAGGCTGTTGCGCAGCCATGGGATTGCTGGGTGCGCACTGCGCATGTCAAGCTGGCCGTAGCAGTAGAGCCGGCCAGTAGAGGGGCAGCTGTAATCCTGCAATTTCAGGATTCAGCCTCACCCCCTGCCCTCGCACTGCAGCGTTTAAGTAAAATGGTATTGACATGCCATTTTACTCAATCGTGTGTTCCTGCTGCGCTCGCAGCAGGCTGGGCGACGCTCCTCCGCTCAAACGGAGGAGCCGCCCCTGATATGTCCTCGCAATTTAGGACGAACGGTTCCTACTGGAATGGAGCAGAATCACGATCAATTTGTATAGGGTTATTCTCTGTCTAGAGTGGCAACTAGATGAAAAACAATGAACGTAATTTAGCCACAATCAATTTCCAGTGGTTTAAATTAATGAAAGCATTCCATCCATCATTTTTTTTTTTTTGCAGCTAATATATGCTACGTTGGCAGATTTTTGTGACAGACTAATGCTAATAACCTGTGCAGGGGTACAAGTAAAATATTTAGCCATTTTGGAAACTGGCCTTCAACTGTATTCCCGCGTTTGATTATAGTTTGTGAAGTCTCCAATGTGAGAGTGCCGGAGGTAAGTTCCAGATTTTTGACCTCAGATTATGTTACTTTTGGTTCGGTTAAGAAAAGTAAAACTATGTCATCTTCAACTTTTTATCAATATTTTATTCTCAAGACACAGTGATGCAGAATCAGCTCAAGAAACAGAGAGGAGCTACCAATTTATTTTAAGAATATTTTACGGCAGTACTTTCAATTACTTTAAGCAAGTTGAGAGAAGACCATTATGCGTCAAGTTGGTCTAGATTTGCCTGCATTTAAGACTCTTTCTATAAGTGAAGCAGTGTTAAGCAAAGTGCTTCACACTGTATGATGGCAGGAAGATATAATGAAGAAAATGACTAGTCCAATGCAAGTACATTTACTAATTTCTATCTGAAGTTAATTGGGAATATTTCTTCTTTGACTTTCTAAGAGCCCCGAAAATGCACAATGCTAGCCTCTCATTTTGGCTTCAAATAGTAACTCTAAATATGTGGCATGATAATTAGGATTTTTAGCAAAGAAAGAGAAGCCTGCTTTGTCCCTTCCAAAACCGTCTCATTGCAGGTAACAGGTTTGACTCCCTCTCACCTTCCTAAAAAGTTATTAATATTTTGATCAAGATGTATGGCACATATTTAATTGTATAATTCTGGCACCTTGATATATTTTATTTCAATACATACTGATAAGTTTATGCATACCTTTGGGACTGTGGATTTTGTTCCTAGTAATTCAACTTTATGTCAGACACACAGTAAAGGTCCTGCGGGATTGAAGAGAAGAGGTTTTTGGAGGAAGCCAACGGAAGATTATTTTTATCCAGAATGGGCCTGGGATTGGAGAAATTGTTGTCTTCAGAGCATTTAAGAGAGAGCCCAGGATGTAGATGACTGGTAGATTGCTGGCATCTGTGACCTTTTAAATAACCTGCTGTGTAGTGCCATTAAAGAGGGTAGATGTTTCTATGTCTTTAATGAAACCCATATTCTGTTGCATATATGTGTCCACAAAGAGCCACAGCTATTCAGTATTTATACATTTTAGTGCAGATCCCTGAATGGAGAAATACACATTTACACTGCACTATTTCTAAAAGACTACAAACCCCAGTGGCATGGGTTACTTATTGATTCGCTCTCAGCTTCAAATAACATGACTCCTGGTAGAGCCCTAGTGGCATTATGGGTTTGTGCACAACTGTTTTTTTAATAATCAGGTAACAAATACCTCAAACGACTGCTCTGAGCTCCTCCTATAAAATACTCAATGAATTTTCTTAAAGCGACTCCATCTCAGCCGAAACCCCCAACGCTCATATCGGCCTGTCCTGCAAGTATGGAAAACCACAGCAGACCAACTTGTTTTTTTCATTCTTAATTTAGTAAGAGGTAGGTCTGGATGCATGGATAGCTTGACATGGCCACTATGAGATGCAGCACTAAAGTATAGGTGGTCACCTAAACAGGAAAAAAAATGGCAACTACACATTTTTTCTCCATTCAATATAGGTCTTTTTGATAACCAACTTTATTTCGTTTAGAAATACAGCGGGCATCGTCCATACATTAGAAGCATTACAAAGAAAAAAAGGTAAGAAAATATGGCTGTTCAGATCCACAGCAACATGCATAATGGTTCACACAGAACTCCTCCCACTTATAAGGAGATACTGTGATAGGCCGACCACTTCCCCCACACCATCTCGTGTTTGTGAGGTCATCCAGGGGTCTCATATATGGGATTTTCTTGCTGTGCACACCAGCATGCCATGTCGATAACAAGGGAGATGTCGGCTGCTTCCAGAGACGGGCTATGTCTCCTTTGGTTACTAAACAAGCCATACCCGGGAAAAGTCACTCAGCCTCTTCACTTGTCCCAGCAAGGTTCCATTCAATATCATTTTAGAGTTGTTACAGGAACGGTGGCTTAAAATGCTGTCCCGAAGTAAAATGTGCCAAAATGTCTAACTTGGCCATGTGTGTGAAGATGCTGATATCCTACCCATGAGTCAGATATCTTGGGTCTGGTCTTTGAGATAGATTTAGTGGTCTTGCCAAACTACTGTTTTTTTTAAAGAAATAATGTTTCCTATCGATACATAGGAGGGCTTTGGATCACAGTTGCATCCGGGTAAATTGTTATTCACATTTTATTTACACCGACCACAGCTTTCAATAATAGAGAATGAGATAGGGGCGCTTCTCACATCATTATAATGATGCAGATTATTCAAAATGCCATAACAGTAGTCTGATCCAGGTAACGGTGGTCGAATGTATTCCCTTTTTAAAATAAATAAATATTTTCACTTTTCTAAACTACTAACTTTTTTGTTATGTTAGGCCCGGGCAGCTCCCCTAACACTGTTACTGGGTTGTTTGGAGCCGCCTGCAGTACACACCACAACTGGTGCAGACAGCACTAACGGCTATGTCTGAATGGGCTTTTTTCATATCATTTACTGTTTTAAGATAGCCAGCACATTCCTTACAACATATGGGTCATCTTTAAACAATAAAGAATGAGAAATAATTAAAAACAAAAAAAATCATTGCATGTTCATGCATGGAGAGCCATGTTTGAATGGCTTTTGACATAGGATAAGCAAAATTATTCCACGAGGACCAATTTTGTGTGTGCATGTCTGTACACTGGCAGCCATCTTGGATTCATTTTCACCATAAGTTTAGCAAAACAAACAAAAATCTTTCCAAGAAGACTGCTCATGTGTGTTTATCCACTCGCACAGGTGACCAGGAATGTTTTTCCAGTACTTTATCATGCTTTACTTTTCCAAGTTGGCTGACAAAAGCTTCCAATAGATCAGCCATCTTGAAATGGTAGAAAACGATAGTCTTGAACAAAAAAAAAAAACACTTAATGAAAGCTGCCCGCGTACGCATGCATAAGAAGTCATCTTTGGATGCTCTTGAAATACTTAACTGTTAACCAGTGGCCGCTGGCTTTGGCATTAAGACCAAACCTTCTGGCTTTGAAAATGCTTGTTTCGCATATACACCAGGCACAAACTTCGCAATATCAGAAGCTCTGATTTAGGCGCAAAGTCCATCATGATGGTGAGTTACATAAAAGCAGTAAAACTCAATGTGGCATTTGAGACAATCTTGCTCAATAGAATGGGAACATTCATTCAAAACCGGCAATGGTGCGTCAGTCTTAGTGAGCCAACCAAGGGTTCACCGGACAGGCCAAGAGGTAGAAAGTTAAGTGATGAATACATGTGTGCAGAAGATTGCATTACTGGACAGTAATACATGCTATGTGTTATACATGTGCACAGTACATTTAAAAAAAATGTCCCATTGGGAGCAATACATATTTGACGAGCATGACAACTTCCCTAAGAACTATGTTTTGAAACGCACCAAAGCATGTTCTATACATTGGATAAACATGAAACTGAACGAATTCAAGCAGCTCTCCCGTGAAATTCTCCATGATCAGGAAGACGTAGGCGAAGTTAGTTGTGGTGTCAAACCTCACCGGAAGTATTGGATGCAACCTCAAATGGGGGTGCTGCTGCAGGTATCTGATTAAGCAGACAAGGTCTACAGCCGATGTGAAGAGAGACCACCCACCCCTCCCCCCCCTGTCCTATAGCACCCTTCCATCTCAGAGGTGCAGTGCTTTTGATTAAAGTACGTACGGTGTCAATCATCGAGTCAACAGGGCTTTGATTGTGTGGCCCATGGGCACCTGCCAGCTCTTGTCATGTAAACAAACGAAGCAATGTGACATTAAGAGATATATGGTATGGATTTTGGACGTCTGAGCTGCACTGACATCAGTTTTTATATACTGTGAAAATATTAAACTATTAGTCACTCTAGTATCTTTCCTCTGTGGAACATTATTGTATAAGTACAGGCTGCACAATGACATTATCTAAAAACTAGGGCTGTTCTAAAGCACACAGTTGCAGCCCTCCCACCACTGCTCTTTGCTCATCCCAGCTTTGTTTTTCCATGCGTAAATTCTTTCATTACGAAACCTCAAAAGCAACAGAATCCAAATAACTGGGCTTTACAGACTTCTACAGTTCTTTCCAGACTTCGGAGGGTAACTTGACCCAGCGAGGTTATTACACACACGGCTAAGAAAATAAACCCCGGCACCAAAACCGGCTACTCACTTACAACGAGTCTTGGTCCCCATATGGAGTCAGAAGGTAGAGCAGTCAGGTCTCGGTGGACGAGGAGTAGTTCAAACAAACAGACGGCCCCCTGGCAGCCGAGCTAGTGTAAATCTCTTCTGTTGGCTCACCACATGTGTGCTGGGCTTCACCCACACACAACACGCCGCTCTCAGGTTCCTGGGATCCCACACGACGCGGGGTCAAGAGAGAGGAGTGGAGATGTACACAACCAGAGCCTCCTCGCCGCTCTGAGGAGCAGGCACATGCACTATGTGGGCGCTGCTTGAATCCCAGCAGCCCTGCCAAAGGTTTCCTTGTAAAAAGTTAGGCTCTTAGAGCCCAAGGATGGGTCAGCTTTATGACTCCCACTTTATACATGCGTGGTTTCCGGCAAAAGAACACTTTGTGAACTGCAAGGCTGTATGGTAGGTTCATTCACTTTCAACTGAACACCAATTGAGACATTGTGCAATCCACATTTTTGGGACACAGGTTCCCCAGAGGTCCACACGCCTACCTTCAGAGTTCAGGGTGATGAGCGTCACGTTGCTGCCAATGCTCTGACTTCCAGACTGACCGCCGGTGGAATGAGTGTCGCTGGCCTCAGATCCACTATCACAGTCTTCGTTGTGGCTGTCGTCTGGTCCCGGGACCTTCACCACTATGGTATTCCGCCTGCGGCCAGGCAACGTACCACTGAAAAGAATTGATTAGCGGGTCAATTTTTACCAATACCAAATATAGGTACATGCACTGCAGTCGGACTGCAGCAAAAACAAAGTCAGATAAAATCGTCAACACACTACAGACATAGTCCATACAAAATGATCTTTATTACTGCATTCTCGCCTGTCTCAGGTGTAGTTTGGCTCTTTTATGGAGTGTGTGTAGGTACCAGAGACAAGTAGGGTCTTACAGACCCACAATGAATCTAAGAAAAGCAGTTTTTATTAATATTTTCCCTCAGTTCCAGCTCATGATGAATTGAGTCTTATCCGCAAGCTCAACTGCTTAGATCATAATGTAAATGTGGTCAGTACTTTTTCCAGGACCTTTTGATCGTGGAGAAAGTAGAGGCATGGTCTAAGCTTTAGTGCAATGGAGTTTAAGTTCAGCTCTGAATGTCTTGGTGCAACAAATCATTGCAATGACTGATGTGAAGAGCAGCATGGTCTCTGCCGCCTCCATCTGTAGAGGCACATGCACCCAGTACACGGAGAAGCAGGTACCGAACAGCTGGGTATGTACCCAATGCACAGAGAACATACACCTAGCACTGAGGAGTGTACCTTTTCTATTTTCTTGGTTGTCTTACTCCTGCTCTCCCTTCAAGAAGTAAGCCTACTAATGCACTGTGTTACGCCATCTTTGGTCTTTATTCAGTATCTTCCATTGGAAGGATCAAACAGCCACTCAGTGGGTTTGCATTGGTTTAATGCTGCCTCCTGCACTATAAAGGTTCGCTTTTCTAACTGTAGTATCCAAATGTCACTCATGCTAAAGCTTTCTTTTCTGCTTCATTGCGTAGTATATGATGGTAGTTGTGAACTGATGTAGTTCCTTGCTGGCTTTCATTGCACTTTCAGGCTACTGTTGCATGTTTGTGGCAACAGCGTTTCCCCAGCTTCTTCACCAGCAAGACTTGGGAGATTCTGCTTCAGTTCCTCTGTCTTCTAACCTGTACAGTGCTTTGCTGCTTTTCGGCTAGAGTTACTCTGTAAAAATAGCACAAACATTCATGTCTATATACATCCAGCACTACAACCCCACCCCCCCTCTCGAGTCAAAACAAATCGAAGCTACTGTTTCTCATGTACTCCTTATTCAAGGCTGCATCATTATTTGCCAGCACTGAAGTATCAGAGTTCCTTTACTAGGGCTTGGCTTTTCCCACATTCGCATCCACATTCTACTACCCATACTCTCTGGAAAAACAGACCTGTATGAGTACTTCAGTACCTCTCTTGATCCACACTTCTCTTCCATACTTTGACTCATGCTCACCTTTTTAAAACCTCAAAGTCCTTCTTGATAGGATAACTCATTCTATGGTCCACTCTTGCATCTCCCAAACCACATACCCTCAAGGATGACCTGTCCAGAAACAACCAGGCTCCACACTTACACCCCAATTCTTCTATCACCCTAGGACCGACAAGGAACTTCACGAGTTCTACTGGGGTGATCCATTCCGCATGCTTACCTCCGCCCTGGTTTTAACTGCTGACTGTCCCCTACCCTCTTGAAGGATTTATGATTCAACTTGTTACTACCTTCTAGGATCTATAAAACCCCACACTGTTAGGAAGCTGAATGAGGTACAGAAAATGCGAGAATGGTGTATGACCACGTGTGGTGGTGAAAGATAAAAGTTATTTGAAGTTAGTGGAGTAGATTTGACTGTCTGGGTGCAAGTATGTGCGGTGTTTTGCAGGTCAGTGCTTATGCAGGCCTCTGCAGAAAGTTGGTTGGTGGGTTGTGTGGGTGATTGTTCAGGCTGTGTGCGTCGAGGTTTAAGACGTGTACGTTAGAATAGTGTTTGAAAGGTTAGGTTGGTAGGTGCCTTAACGTACTAATATGCTGAGTAAGGTGGTGTATTTGTGGACTATTGTAGCATGTGCGAGGTCAGAATGGTGCTGTTGGGCAGCACCAAGTAGAACTTTAGGGTGGGATGTATCATGTGAAAGACTACAGTACTTCTGGAATGGCCTTAGAGAGAGTTTAGTAGTTGACTAGGCCATGGTGTGATCCACAGTATTTATATATTCAGTTAGTAATTTGGCGTGGTTCTGTGTTCCCTTGCCTTCTGGGAGAGACAGTGATGGATGGGGACATGTTAGGGTAGAGAGTGAGTGCAGCGTTGGTGAGGATTCAGGCACAGGTTTGGTCAGCAGAGTTTGTTCAGGTTGTGGCGAGCGAGGAAGCAGACACTTCTTCATTTTGTGTTTCAGGAAAGAGAATGATGCAGTGTTTTGACTTGTAAAGACTTGACACTTTTGTTAAAGGCCTATCAATAAAGACTCTTGTCATATGGACAAAGAAGTTATCATCTATCGCTGAGCGTGTCATATGTCATTCTTACTAAAACCTCTCCTTGGGATTCGGCAGACACAGCTTCTACATCTGTAAACTGCTCACCAATGTTTGTAGTGCCCCCATCCTCATTTATGTGCATGCTGCTACTAGAGATGCACAGAGGTAAATAAGCCCACAACTTCTAGCTGCCTAATGGTTGGTGGGTGGCAGGCAAGTCTTTGCTCCCAATCTATTGTGCTTGCAGCTGCTCTTTGCACAACTCTCGCCATACGTGAGTGTATCTTTAAACCCAATGGATGTGTGCCAGAAGAGGGGCACAGACTGAGGCGGAGTGTGGGAAAGACAATGTGTGTGTGTGCGTGAGAGAGAGAGAGCGGGAGAGTGCTTGAAAGTGTGCCACAGTGTTATTAGGAAAGACTGGTCATGTGCAAAGTGTGGCTGAGGGTGTGCCTGGAGCGTCCTGATTGTGGAATGTACGTGCAGTGTATAAATGGTGAATAAGCAGTATATGAAGAACTGAGCGGTGTCTGGGGTACATGATGAGCAGAGATAGAGAGTACAGTAGAGAGGACGAGTACATTCTGCGACAAATTGGACATCACCCAAACAATTGAGATATTTCAGGAACTCGTGTATTAGTAAGAATAAACATGCCCCTCTCCCCCGCCCCAATAACATAACAGGTAGATGAGTTGAGCTGTAACATTCGTTCATGAGACCACACTGCTAAGTTTGCAAGAAACACGAGGAATCAATGATTCCATTATTGACTAAAAATCAGCAATGGCTTCTCTAAAACAAGAACACTGTCCCAAGTCCTTCCAAATGCCAAAGCAAGTGCCACAGCAATGTCCCAAAGAAAGGACACATGTATAAACCCACCTGGAAGGTATACTAGCATTTTTTCAAAGTGTGGTTTTGAAAAGCAATTTGGGCCATGGTGTTAGAACATATGTGGAACCTTGTTGAAACGTTTTGGCATGCCGGTGGTGCACACTTTTCCACAGAATCCATCCAGAGACATGCTACATAGATGCCAAGGGAAACACAGAGCACTTTGAGATGCATTTGTACATGGAAATCCACATTTTGATTTGCACTTTGGAAATAGAAAGTTATAGATCAGTCCAACCTATTCCAAAGCTCTGTTGAAAGCCAGCGTTGCGGTGGATCAATGGTAGCGTGCACTAACTTTTAATAGAGATGGAGACCCATGCTTGTAAGGGGAGAGTCACCCTTCCCCCTTTTCAAGACTACAGCTACAGATCCAATGCCCCTGCTTCACGCTAAAAATCAGTCTGACCCAACAATCCTATCCCTACAGAAACACATCTGCAGGTCCTCTTTTTATCTCCTACTGCTCACTACAGAGAGCTGATGACCTGAATTCAACCTCCGTCTCCTCATCCGAACTGAAACCTGGCTCACCCAAACCTCTGCATTCATTAATAACCCTTTCCTATGAGACGAATCTCCCATCATCTGGTCCGGCTTAAAAGACAATCCTGGGTAGGTGTCGGCCTGGAGCAAAGAAACAAATTTACTGTGCACAAAAACCTACCTTGGGAGAAGTATATCAATATCTGGTTGAGGGAATTATGCTCATCCATCAGGATTATTAAACTTAAAAAGTATCTGTTTCTAGAACATTTCTTTAACCCGAAACAGACCTCTTCATCAATCAACGCAAATCCTAGGTAATAATAAAGAGCTAGGCGATTTAATTTAAGCTCAAGGCTCTTTGCCTGTGGAAAAGGGCTCTGCATTAGATAACTTATTCCAACATGTTGCTGTCTCATCGTTCATCCAAACACTTAAGTTCAGCCGCCCAAAACTGCCTCATGTTTCACTCGACAAGGTACAAATAAACACTTTGATAGCAGAACACTCTATGCTCCTTCACACTGTCTTAACACAGTACCTCCTCATTTAGCCCATTTGTTCTGTGCAACTACTTCTCCACAACATGCCCGATGATCAGCAAATTCACAAGGGAGGTACTGCCCATAAGGTTGTGCCCAAGAGAAGTACCAGGTCCATCTAGTTAAAAAATCGCGCACAGCCCCTCATCACCCTGAATACTCAATCTTATTCCCTCGACTGATTTTCTGTGACTTCTTCACTCGTATAATACACTAGAATGAATCAAGAGAACATGTCTACTTGGTTAAGTGACCCACCAGGGCATGTGTTTCTAGCACTAAACCTTGCAGTTAGTTAAATAAGGATGTTCGTGCCATGTATTGGTACCTCTTCACTCTAACTAGATGAATCCTACTACAGTTAGTCATCAAATGTTGTGATGTTCTAAACCTCTGGCAAACTGTCAGTCTGACTGCTTCTGGCCTACTGCCATACTATTATCTTGTGTTTACATCTGCGATTTGCCTCATTTGCAGATATTCACACCAACTTCAAATGTTCTCCTATGATCCTGTCCCATCCAGGCTCCCAAACCTTTAAAACCTACAAAACGTGGCAATTGTAAGTAAAATAAAAACTTGAGCAGCCGTCACAGGGTCAGACTGATTTGCATATAGCAATGTCTGAACTGGGGTGGTGGAGTGAGCTAAAGAATGGTGATGAATTAAACCCAGATCGGTTGATTGGGGGTGAGTGTTTGATTTGCTCAAACGCTCCGTCCATCATCCCCTTTTGTATCGTAGCGGGGGACAGACCAATGTCTGGGGAGGTGTCCAGGCCACTGGCCTCCTGCAGGTCATCGAATTGGTTCCCATCACAATAAGAGTCATTATAGGTATTGTCATCTGCATCATCACCATCATGATGGTTGAGCTTGCATTTCTGGGTGCCAATGGGCGTGCTGTTATGGTCTTTGTGGTGGGGTATGTGCTTCAGAGTCTGATAAGACTACTGACTCTGATTCCAGCTTCGGGAGCCAGACTTGTGGTGCAGGGGGGAAGTGTTAGACACAGCGCAGAATCCAGAGGCACTATGCTGGAGGAAGAGGCCAGCCTCAGATTGAGGCAGAGCAGCACAGTCAGTATCAGGGATGGATCCACTGGCAGTAGCCCAACTGGAGGCCACTTTGGAGCCCAAAGGCACAGTGAAGGTATGTGGTGGAGCACCAAAGATGGTGTCTAAGGCCTATTTGAGCACTTCGAGCTATTGTGGAGTCACCGATGACCCGGGGAAGTCGGGGCACATCAGGATCAGCACCAGAATGTGTTGCAAATTGGGGAATGACTCCACAACATAGCAATGCCCGGGACGTTGTGCGACTGTGAATGGTGGGAGTGGTAGGATGACAGAGACCCATATTTGGACCTCTTGTGTGTCTTGAACTTTTCTGACCTACTGGAGTCATGTGGCTTCAATAGCAACAAATTATGTGAGAAGTTTCAGGATCGAGTAGGCGTCCACGCCCTTCACTTCAACTTCTTATGAGGTTCGGGAACTGCAGGTTTTGCTTCGTTGTCGTTCATCATTCGCGCAGCACTCACATGATGCACATGCGTGTTTGGATACAAAAAACAAGCATCATTTGTGTCGGTAATGGGTATCTATCAGTGGCAGTCTCAACACAACTTACAACCTGTATTTTTACGGTGAGTCTGTCTACACACTCTAGATGAAAAGTTGAGGGGAACCTTTTTCTCAGAATGACAGGATCTGAGAGGCTTCGATTCTGCACTGGAAGTTGCAGAAAGAAAAGAACTGACAGTGAGCGGAGGAGGTGCATATATGGGGACCCCAACATCACACCCTGGCCCAGATGGATATGCCATCCACTTGACAGCCACATGACGCCACCTGCCAACGTATGAGGGAATTGCTGGAAAATGTTTCTGAGGCCAGTCTGGCATCTGGGAAATATTCACAAGGGGAAGAATCTTCAGTTAGAATTCTGTATCAGAAGGCATTGGTAACATCAAACAACACATCTCTCAATAGTTAATTATAGATCTTAATTATTCTGGAAATCTGACAAATGAGTCACCTGAATAAATACATTTTTTTAAGCTACTCTTAATGCTTTTATGTGCCATTGCTTATGGTGAAGTCAGTCTAGTGTTTGAGTCAGCCTTTCCCTCAACCTCCCGCTCACTGACAGTACAAGACAGAGCAATGTATTAAATACACCGGTTACTCACCCGCCAAGAATACTGTCTATGGCGTCCGTGGCTCTCCCTAAAGGCTCTTCTTGGGTGACCATCTTGGCTACCACGGTTTTCTGCTGCTCGTTGTTCAATATGACAGTGGTCTGAGGGACGACGCTATGAAAAATAAATCCCCGGAGGGGAAACAATGAGGATCAACACTTATTATGCATTCAACAACAAATCTGCACGCACAGTTTAGCTTCTACATAAAAAGACAAACATCTGGAATCTTAGCAGCATAGACCTCAAACTTGGATTTAACCTCTTTTGTACAGGCCAGATAAATTGAACTCTTATTACACTTTTACAGTGTCATGAAAGGTAAGTCATGTCACACATTGCTAAGTAAGCTACTACCTTACTACTAGTTACATGTAACATGAGAACGAGCATTACGTGGATATAAACTACTTGTATTTGTATTACTGTAATAACATAATGGCACACCTACTATGTTAAAGTCATTACAAGTGACATGACCTGCACCACCTTGCCTTCAGAGCCACATAGTTTTGTTTTCAACAGTGCTCAAACGCCATGCAGAGGGTAGCCGGACTAGGAATGGCGAGGATGTGAGCCAAAGTGGCTCCACTTCACCCAATTAACCAGCAATTATAGTGCCAATTACCAAATCTTTAGGGTAAATTCAGGTCGCCTGATGGTCAGCGTTAACTAGACCCAATGTTGCATCTACATTGCTGCGTGCTGACCATTGGCACAGAACTAATGGCTTTGGAGAGAGACACCATTTTGAATTAGAGCGGAGAGGAATAGAGTTGTGTCGGACAGTCACTCCCTAGCTACACTAAGTGGGAGAGGTGGAGAAGAGGAAATATCAGTGGCCTAGAGGGTATACTGAAAGAAGTGCAGTGGGGCTGTGGAGGAGGTGCTGATGAGGAGGCGTGAGTGTGCTCTGGGACTAAACACAGAGAACACGACCTTGAAAGGACCTTGGATAAAGGTAAAGAAAAGCAGCAAAACACAGGTAAAGGAGAGATGGCATACAGCAAATCCATCCAGAACGTATGCCTGCTAAAAACATTAAGCTTTGACGTGAAAGGGATCGAAGTGCCAGATAAACAGCTTACAGTTCTTACTCAATTGAAGGAGGTGCACGGAGACAGGTTGGTTTCGGGAGACCCATCTCCAGAGGGAAAATTGGGGTAGGCTGAAATTGAAATGGATTCCCAAACAACAATTCTCATGAAGCCCCAATAAGAAAAAAGGAATAACAATACTTTGCTTGCAGCATTGTACAGAAAATGGATAAGGAAGTGGAGAGAGGCATTTAACAGAACCTTTAGTGTGACCTTAGCTAGAGGGTTAGGGTTGCTTGCTCACATTTTGTCTGCATCTAATGAAAATCAAGATGTCTATTTGCACTCCTCCATTTCCAACATATTAGAGGCAGCAGCTGGAGAAATAGTGCTAAGATCAGACCTGAACTCAGTGATGGACAACACCAAGGATACATCAGGTCATGGACCTGGGGTATTGCTAAGAATTTAAAGACTAGCTGCGTACCATGGGTCCCATGGAGGTCTCTACATTCATCAACCATAGACTACGCATTCTGGTCGACGGCACACCTCACCTATACCAGGTTAGAATACTTTGTATTCCAAGAAGTGTTAAAGCAGTGCATCAAAGACACATCTAATCCTCACAGCATTATCAGATAATGCTTTTGGCTACTTAACTCCAACAAATAGGTGAACTCTAGGTTAGGTGCAGAGCCTGCAGTCTGAATAACAATATCCTCCATGACACAGCCTTTTTGCAGGGCATAAAGTATATCATACAAACTTCCATGAGTGACAAAGAAAAAGATGCAATGTCAATATCTGCTTTACTGCACATACTAAAGGCAGTACTTAGGAGTACATTAACTAAGGCTGGGTCCCCCTCAAAAGATGATAACCATTATGATTGCTACATAAATGCACCATGTCCAATTAACTCTGGTGTCAAATAATGGCACTGAGGAAGCAGATGTGTGCATTGGATAAGGAAAAAAGCAGAATGCACACTACGTCACACCAAAAAATATTACCACTCACCCGGAAACCAACCAAGCAAGCACTTGGCTACACAACTGAGGACCCAAGTTTAGGGGAAAGGTTTAGGGAGCTCAGGTTACAATAAGATGCAATAATACATGACGAAGAATGATAGGTATGGTCAGCCACTGCTATCAAAAATTACACAAAGAAGACAATAACCGTAGTGAAGAAGCAGAAAGACTGCATAAAAGAACACTAATACCCCCAAGGTATAAGCTTACACAGCAAATAGCTTTGACACAAGGACCATTGGCCTTAGGAGGATAAAGCTACAAAAAGCCTCAGCCCTTCTACAAGACATTCCATGGAGCCCCAGTTCCCTCCCTCGCATGCCTCTAACTCATTGGGTGAACATGGTCCTCTTAAAGACTCAATGGCAGAAGAAGTAATTTGAATGAGCCTACGGTAAGGATTAAGGTAAGGGAAGTAAAATCAAAACCCTTTGAATTATGTACAGGTACACAGCAGTGATGCGCTCTGGCACCCATTTTGTTTGCCTGGACTGGAAAGGGTTTTGTAGAACCTGTGCACAACATGGCCGTACAAACAAATATTATACTAATCCTCCATATGAACATTGTAAACCAAGTTTGTGAGTCTGCAGGCATGGCTCAATAGACGAAGGTAAGTCCTCGTTACACCAATCAAAAGCTTCACAATGAAGTAGGAACCACAGCAGGGCATAACATCAGTTTCACACTATGCATACAGCTCTTAACCATGGCGAAGAACACAAGGTCCCTCTTATGTCTCAGGAGAATTATAGAGTGGATATATGGACACCATAGGGTTTCCCTGGTGCAGTTGTACCTTTCTAGTCCTAGCTACACGCCATAATAGGGGATAGTACTTTAATATCACATGCTTCCAAACATTTGGAGATGAAATCCAAATAACTCACTAATATCCACCACTCAAATTATTTCACTATACTACTAAATGTAAATGTAAATGTACATGTATTTATATAGCGCAAATCACTGACCGAGATCGGTATCTAAGCGCTTGCTTAGGGAACCCGTCCTGGTATTCCCCTGTGAGATAACCCCGGCAGGGTATCCACAAGGTGAAAGCCAGGCATCCCGCCGCGAGGGGCCGTTGTGGAGATTAAGCAAGCTATTGCCCAGAGTCGCAGAGTGTGAACCCGTGAGTCGAGAAGGCACCGGAGCGAGAATTATCGAGTCCGTGGAATTTTTGAGCCCAAGACCCGCCGAGGCGGAGAATCGAACCCTTGTCCAGGGCCGATCTCATCTTCCGGGACTGCCGCCTCTAACCCCTGAGCCACACTTCTCTACTTCAATACTAATCGTCCATGGGTTCCAGAGTAGAATGCTACTCGCCGAAAAAGCGCTTCGACGCCTCGTCAAGGGTAGTAAATGCTATATAAATGCAATTACAATACAATGCAATACTTTGAATATTAAATTTTTCCCCAGCACATGGTTCGTCTGATCCGTGCAAAATCTGTGCACAACGTGAAATGTCAGCTCGGGCGCGAAATCCGATTAGTCGTGTCCACATGTGACTTCCCCTTTTAGGATGCTGTTTAGGTACGAGTCTATTCCCCAGTCCTACACCCTCTTGTGTAACGCAGGTTGCCTGCAAGAGTCACCTTTGTTATTACATAAATGGTTACCTAAAAGTGTTCTATTAACCTTCTAAATAATATGGCCTTATATAAAACTAGTAAGGAAATAAAAACATCTCAAATATGTACAAAAAGAGTACAGTACAGTATAACCCTTTGGGTTCAGAAAATGATTGACGCTTTAGAGCAGCAGTCAGGGCACTGCACACTCGCCCTATGTCATCAGATGTTGTCCGAAGAGAATTACAAGCCAATATCAATAACAGCCTCCTGTCAGATAGGCCCTGCAGACTCTCAGGCCTCGAGGAGGATGAAATACCAACAAGTCTTCGTGCTCCTACCTGCGCATTCCCAAGTGTCAGCCGCGCTGAAGTTACAGTCAAACTGCAGGGACTGGCTCGCAGCTTTAGCAACCCCCTAAAGGCTTCACTAGATTTTTATAAAAACATTCTACTGCTTTTTGCCTGCTGAAAATGAAAGTTGAAAGAGAACGCCTTGCAATTCTCTTTCAACATAAAATCTTACCGACTAGCGTATGTATGTGAAGTATGCCTGGAACGTGTGCAAGTGGAAATCGGTTTCATCTACACATTGTGCACACTGGCAGAGAGCCCTCTAGTGCACATCAGCAGGCCCTAGCAGACGAGGGATGAATGGTGCACCTGGCTGCAGGATGTTTTGGTATGGGTAGTAGTTAATAGCACTTCTGCAAAAGGAAACAACTTAGCCTTTTAAAGCAGATTCATCAAATGAGGAAGGACAGGGCCCCACAGAAAAACCTACTTCTGTTCACAGATTCACCAGCAGCCAATGCAGAGCCCTAAAGTGCTTCCCATTACTAACCCTCCTCTATATGCTATGTTACTAACAAAAGATTATTCTAGATATACATGAAAACACAGATACCAAGATACCTCGTTGTATAGTTAAGTATTAATTATAGGCATAAATATCCTTTTTGTGCCAGTGCAAAACTACTTTTGCAATTCACAGGTTAGTTAAGGGCTTGTAGAAATTGTTACTTACCTTCTGTAACGCCTTATCTGGTAGAGCCTTTACATAACCACATATTCCTTACCTTTGAAAGTCCAGCAGGCATCAGACAGGATCCATAAGTCCCCTTGCGTGCCAATAGGCAACGTCATTTGGCTCTACGTGGCGTTGATGGCTTCATCCGCACTGAAAGACACGTGCCCGGTGTCTATATAGGCACCACCCAGCGCACCGATGTCAGTTCATGACTGTTGCTCTGCACCAGAAGCATGGAGCCAAACTGAGGTGGAATTCCCAGTGTGCCAAGGTGAGGTCCTAAAGGATATTTTTGATGTGAGAAATACAGTTTGCAGCACGGGGAAGAACGGAGGGTCGGTGAGAAGTGTGTGGCTAAAGTCTCTACCAGATAAGGCGTTACCGAAGGTAAGTAACTTGTTCATCTGCTAGAAACTTCTAGAAGCAGATTTCTTACCCTAGAATAGATACCAGAGCAATCTACCCCCAGAGGCGAGTATGGGGACTGCTACACTAAAAAGTATTGGAGGACCAAACAGGCGGAATGCCCATCTCGTCAAATCTGACTGTCTAAGCAGTATTGGTTGGCAAAAGTGTGTAATGATGCACACGTGGCTGCATGACATATGTCCGGAACTGGGACTCCTCGAGCTAACAACCTTTAGCTCCGGTAGAATGAGCTCTCAAGCCCTCACAGGTTTATTTCGTGGCTATTGAGTAGTAAATATTTATACAGAGGACAATACATCTGGAAATAGTTCTCGGTGGACTACCTTTTCTTTCTTCGCACCCACAAATCCAACAAAGAATTGATCGTCCACCCAGAAGTCTTTTGTGCCATGGATGTAGAACAATAACGCTCTTCTTGGATCCAGGCCGTGGAGTTTCTTCTCTTCTTTGGCGGGATGAGGTGGGGCTTCAAAAGCAGGTAGTGTGATGATCAGCCTGATATGAAACGTTGTGGCCACCCATGGAAAGGAGCAGGCATGGGCCCCATGGACATTTCTATTGGGGGAAAAAGGTTTTGTATGGGGATGAATGGAAAGGTCCTGCAATTCGCGAACCCCCTTAGCAGATGTTATAGCCACAAAGAAGACTTTTTTGATGGTGACTGTCACAGAGTGCTGCTGTTGATGGGCTTGAATGGCGAACACTTTGAAAAGGTGGGAGCTACGTTCCGATCCAATTGTTGTATGATGAAAGGTGTAGGGAGAAACATGTGCTGTAAACCTTTCAGGAAACGGGTCACAACATGTGACTTTGAAAGGGCGGGGTTGATCCAGCAACCAGAGAAAGGCTGAAATGGAGTAAAGGGACTCTGTGACTGTACCCACGGCAAGATACATAAAAGGACTTCAGATAAGGGCACAGACAGAGGATCAAAGGTTTTGGCAACACACCAAACCACACATTTCTCCTATTGCTAGGTGTAAATCTTAAAGCCACAACTTTCTCCCATCGGCAGGCGTTAATCGTTTCCATGGAGGGATACCTGGATACTAGGATGATATCACACACTTCGGGAATGAGTTTAAACACCTTCAACTGGCACTGCTCAATCTCCACGTTTCAAGACAGAGTGTGTGCTGGTTCGGGTACAGGAAACTGCCCTGTTGCTGCCACAGGAGAGCCTCCCGAAGGGGCAGCGTGATCGGAGGACAGATGCTCATGCTCAAAATCCTGTTTGGGAGAGTAGACTCCCCTTGCTCAATCCAGAGCCACTAAGATGACTTGGGCCCAGTTGTTCCTAATCTTCTTGATAACTTTGGGCATCAGCAGAAAGGCGCACAGGAGTCTTGAGCTCCAGTTCAGACAAAATGTGTCTCCGAATGGAGCCACCTTGGAAACTCCAGCGAGCAGAAGTGCTGACATTGGGCATTCTTGGAAGTGCCAAGTTTCTTCAGCGGAGTTCGCCTGCTCTGGCATTCAGAGACCTCACCAGATGTTGAACCACCAGGAAAATGCCCTGACATTATAGTCATTTCCAAAAACGCAGAGCCTCCAAAAACCCACTCCGCTCCAGCTTGTTACAATACCACATGGCGGTGGTGTTCTCCGTGAACACTTGAACCAGCCTACCCTTGATGGAAGGCAGAACGGCTGTCAATGCCAGACGAATGGCTCTCAGTTCCAACATATTGATGTGGAGCTGAGAGTCCACCGGAGACCAGAGTTCTCTGATGTCCACCTTTCCCAGATGGCTGCTGCAATCCAGAAGTGATGCATCTGTCACTACTGTGAGCTCAGGGTGGAGAAGGTAAAGGGGTCTGTTGCTGACCTACCACTGCAGCCATTTTGCAGTTCACTCTGACATTAGGACCCAATACGAAAAGATTCCCCTGAGGCTCTGCCCACTGGACTTCAGATCCCATTGCAGCGCATGTATTATCAGCAGGACACAAGTGGCAAATGAGCCAGCCACCTCAGAGTCAGTCTCACCAAAATCAACGATAGAGGTTGAAACATCTGAATCATAGCCTGCCTGAATATGCTGGACTCGCTGTTCCTGAAGACAAGCCTGAAACTGCACTCATGTGTCCAAAGTTATCTCCTGCATTGGGACAGGTGGTAATGATCCTGCCACTTACCAGGTGCCCATGATGGCACATGGTCATATTAAAGAGATTTTGAAGTTGTGGCTGTGAATTGGGTTGACTTCTGGGTCTCGTTCCCACACAGCTTGTGGGGGGCTGTGTCCACAGCTGTGAAAGGACTGAGTAACTGGTAGCCTTGGTGGCAAATACGCAGCTGATAGCTCTACCGTAGCCATGGATGCAGCGGAAGGCAGAATGCGAATGTCATGGAGCAATGGTAAGCCCCAATGACATAGCAATAGCTCTACAGTCTTTAAAGCGTTCTGGCACCGAATCCGCATGGTCACCAAAAAGGCGAGCCCCATCGAAGGGCATGTCCATAAAGGGTGTCTGGCCATCCCCTGAAAAGCCAGTTGCCCCCTGTTAGGTGTGATGTTGGAGCGCTACTGTGGAAGCAGTGACTCTGCCCATAAAGTCGGTTGTGTACAATACACATATTTGCCACATCTCTCTCATCAGGCAATAGCTTAGGAGAATATGGCCCGGGCCTCCTCCGAAACCATAGGCAGCACTTGCGCAACCATATCCCGAACAGTATTGAAATAATGGCTCAGTAAGCAATCAGAGTTTACGGACAACAGTGATAGGTTAGTGGATAAGAAAATCCCCTTTCTAAAGGTATCTAGACTCTTTTATTCCTTATCTGGTGGTGTGGTAGGAACTAGCCGGGATTTATCTTGGAGGTTGAGTCCTGGACCACCAGGCTCTCAGTGGTGGGATGCTGGGTGAGGAAGGCTGAGTCCCGGGCACTGGGCAATGGCGGTAGGAAATCATCCTGTGCAGAAGAGTGGCTGTGCAGGGCTTGGCCCAGGCCCCGAGCAGGACATCAATGAGGGCTTCATTAAAGGAGAGTAGGGTTTCTGTTGGGGATACCCCAGGCTGAAGTACCGCTGTCAAGACTATGGTCTTGACCTCAACCATGGGCAGGTCAAGGTCCAGGTCCTCAGCCACTCTCTGGACCGCCATTGCAAAGGAAGCTCCTTTCTCCATAACCACTGTGGGAGGCGAGAGGAGGTCATGGTCTGATGAGGTGTCGAGACCACTAGCATCAGTCAGGACCTCATACCAGGTGTTGTAAGCCATGGACTTTGCTAGTGGGTCGGAGTAGCCATAGGGATCCTCAGATTCCCTCCATTGATATTTCTCAGACAGCCCTTCAGGCAAATAGTGCTCCATCTCCAATTAAGGCCTTGTGGGCCTTGTGTGCCTGGTCGGTGCCCAGGCAAGCATTGGGTGATGTCAGTCCGGCTCCATATCAGAGTCAGTAATCACAATGGGATCCATACCGCCTATGGGCATAGGAGGAACCAGGAACGGCACAACCGGCCAGGGGAGGTCTTAAATGCACAGTCACAGCAGATTCGGATCTAACCAATGGATCCTGAAGGCCCAACTGCTGTTGAGGTCAGAAACACAGGCTGAATCCCAGTTGTAGGCCCTCATGCACCCATGCGCTCCAGATGGGTCCGTACGCCCAAAAATGAATTCTCGAAGTTGGGCGGGGTTCGCTCTGGCTCCGGGAACCAGAAGATTCATGGTCCGCTCACAGATGGCCTTCGGATTCATAGTCCTGGAATCCGTGCAGGTCTTAGAGTTGTGGTCCGTTCCAGGCACCAAAGACACACCAAGTGGGGGTCTGTCACAAAAGGCTTGAAACCAGTCAATTTCTTAAGAGACATACTCCAAAAACAGTGGAAAAAAAGGCACACTGGTCAAAAACAACAAACGGCTGAAAATTCAGCCAGAAAATAACTGAGGGGAGCTCGTGCGAACCACGCTGATGGCACAGGAAAGAAGGAACTGAGGTCAGCATGCTGTTGTGGAGCCACTGATGACGCCATGCAGAGCCAAACCTACCAGCATGCAAGGGAACTGCTAAAAAATGTTCAGATCCAGTCTAACCCCTGGGGAATATTCTATGGTAAGGAATGTGCAGTTAGAAGTCTCCATCAGATAAAGGCTTTACTTACACAGAGGTTTCCGTGTGAGTAAATCTCCTATTGTGGTAGGTGAGAGGAATAAGAGAGAAGGAAGGACCTGGAAGTTTGTGAACAACCACAAATCAATATGCTTGTAATAGTTTGTAATTATTCATTATTCATTTTCAGACACATTTCACCTTTTTAAATGGTCAAAACCCTACTCCTGTCCAGAGCAGAAATGAACCACTTTTCAGCAAAGCAAGGGGAAGGAAACACCCCCCAAAAGTAATAGGGGCCCAGGAAAACAAATTTGTCTCCACCGCTCCAAAGGAAACATGTTTACCCAAGCGGAAAAAAGAGGACAGTGAGTGTATTTGTTCTCCTTTTTTAGCACTTACATAATTTGCAAGTGAATATTTTCGCATCAAAAAAAGAAATTCACATAGTATTTTATACAACCAGATAGCTGCGACTGCAGCAGATTTCCAAGTATAACTGGAAATATGAACATATTTGAGACTGGAAACTTGCTGGGGCAGATTTCCAAATGTTTTAAAGAATAGGACTCTAGATGTTTCACTGTATTTGGAAGCACAACCTCAGGATGCTACATTCATTCCTAGGTGAAAACGTCTCTGGGGGTTCAAAGCACCATGGGTGTGTAGGTGAAGGAGACTAAAAAACCTGGATCTCGCAAACTTCATTCAAAGATTTACTTATAACTGCAAAATCATAGGCAGAACAAGATTTACCTGTGGTTCCTAACTCTGCATAGAACCTGCTTTATCTTCAAACGGGCTAAAATGAAATGTTACAATATGTAACATTTTATAACTAAGCGTTGTTCCGCCGACGAGTACTTCGAACCCTAGAGGCTTATTTTTTACATCAAGGATTGCCTAACATGGCTGAGGAGTATGTTAAGAAATGTTTTTATTTTATGGCAGAGTGTATTTACTGCCCGGACGGCCTGCAAAAGTGTTGGAAACAATGTGTTCAATTAACATACTAAAAGAGTAAATCTGTTTTTTCATCTTTACCACCTCTCACAGGGACAGATTTACTCAGTAATTCACAAAACTGTCTAGGATAAGCCTTGAAACCTGCCTTAATTGTAAGTCTTCACATATTTTCTTGGAAAACTTTTTTTAATAATTACTTTTCCGCTTATACTAATAGACTAGTAATGGTCGTTTCCACTTGCGAAAAAGAAATCGCAGCCAGTGCAAATTTACATGCTATCTCACCGACCCACCCCATATGCCCCTCCTCCACCCTTACCCCTCACCCCCCACCTCCCAGAAAATGTTTTCTTCACTGAGAAACCCCTTTCTTTACAACTCGAACACTTTTGGCTGTGCTCCCCTTCATCTTCCCACCATGGGAATGGTTGCACTGCTGCTAGGCTCAAACGTAAATCTTTACTCTTTTCCTGGGTGTCACCGGATCAGAGAGCAGTGTGTGAAAACAGACAAACATAAGAGTGGTGTATGATCACAAACTTATAGGGGATTTTCAAAACAAAACCCACTACCCAGATGGCTGTAGATTGATTCAGATGAAAATCTTCGTGCGAGTAAATTTATTTACGAGTGCGAATGGTGGGTTTGCACTCTTGCAAATAAATCTGTTGTGGCCACTGAAGTACATATATAAATGGTTAGTAAAATTCGGCACTGAAACACTAAATGGCATTTAGAGGGCCTACTACAGCAGACACAAGAGAGCAACTATCCTAGAAAGCCAGGTCTAAGTGTCAAGAAACAGGAACATTAACTGATGGGATGAGCAAGTCCTCCTCGCCAGAAGAAAAATTCCAGCTTTATATGTTTCAAGTAAGCAGTAAATATAACCCTATATAAATAGCTCCCTAGTAAATTATCTTTTGAACATGACAGCGAGGCATGGTACTGGCAGATTACCTGTACGATTAGAGTATTTACTGAATGGGCTACAGTCAGCCAGCCACCCTTACTTAGTGACTCATGCATTTGGAAGTTTTTATAAAGTTACAAGGAATTTATGGAAAACAGAGCAAATGCTGAAAGGCAGCTTTTATGAAGATGCAGTGCTCATGTGTTAAAGTATTCCTGAAACTTCAACATAAATATGTAAGTAGGAACTAGAGACTTCCTGGTCACAAAAGGCATTTATTTCAGGTTTATGCAAGGAGGGTGGGGATGTACTGAGCTGAAATTGCGCACAGAGAGCCTTTGAGGCAGCTGACAAGTACACAAGGATGATTTACCACTGCAAGCCAAACTTTACCAACCAACACAGGAAGCTGTTCAAACAGAAGCTTGCATGGTTTGTTAAAGGCAGAGAGGAGCAGAGAACTCACTTCAACATTGGCATGGTCACAATCAACATTCATCAACAAACACAAACCATTTAGTATGTTCATCTCAACATCAATCACCCAGCAGCGCTTCAAGACTTGGGACTATTATCACTACTAACGTCAAGCTTCAGATAAACAGAGTACAAGCTAGGTGGAAGAAATCAGAGCATTTCTCACGGTACTGGGAACACAGAAGGGTATTTTGGTTCACAAAAAGGACAGATTCTAAATCCCTGTTAAAGGAAGTTACTTACTTATACACTGTGGTTCTCAAGTATTGATATCTTTCATAGATTCACATGCTTGCATCTTCCCTGTCGTCGAGGTAAGAGTCCTACATTAATTATAACTAGTAGTATAAAAGTCTTTCATCTAGGTCTACTATAATAAAGCAATCCACATCGTTTTATACATGACTAAATTCTGACCAATCAGAGCAGAATGTGCACCCTTCCCTCCTATGCAGTGGCTTGACACATCAGCTTTCTAAGCATAAGTGATAAAGTTACCCATATTATAAGGTAAGAAACACCAAAAGGGTGCGCTACTGAAGGGAGGTGGGAGGGTCACATATGAAATGTATCACTACTGGAGAGGCACAGTGTACAAGTGAGCAGCTTTTTTTTTTCTCCAGTATTGAATCTGTCATAGATTCACATGCTTGCATCTGAATAGTGAACCGTATACCATTAAAAAAATAAACATAAAGGCATCGAAGGGATGAAAGACGTAGCCGAGTGGATGAAGAACAGCCGCCTGAAACTCAACTCAGACAAGACGGAAGTCCTCATCCCGGGACCATCTTCCTCAGCCTGGGACGACTCCTGGTGGCCCCCTGCCCTGGGCAGCGCACCCAAACCAACGGACCACGCACGCAACCTGGGCTTCATCCTGGACTCCTCCCTCTCGATGACCAGACAAGTCAACGCCGTATCATCTTCATGCTTCAACATCCTATGCATGCTTCGTAAGATCTTCAGTTGGATCCCCACCGAAACCAGGAAGACGGTCACACAGGCACTTGTCACCAGCCGACTGGACTACGGAAACACCCTCTACACCGGAACCACAGCCAAACTTCAGAAGAGACTCCAACGCATCCAGAACGCATCCGCACGACTCATCCTGGACATCCCCCGGCACAGCCACATCTCCGGACAGCTGAGAGACCTGCACTGGCTCCCCGTCAACAAGAGAATCACATTCCGACTTCTCACTCATGCACACAAGGCTCTCCACGACCTGGGCCCCAGGTACCTCAAGAACCGCCTGACCTTCTACACTCCCACCCGCCAGCTTCGCTCTACCAGCCACGCCCTCGCCGCCGTTCCACGCATCCGAAGAGCCACCATGGGAGGAAGATCCTTCTCCTACCTGGCAGCCAAGACATGGAACTCCCTCCCCATCCACCTCCGTCAGACCCAAGACCACCTCTCCTTCAGGAAGCAACTCAAGACCTGGCTGTTCGAGCAGTAGCAGACCCCCCTCCCCAAGCGCCTTGAGACCCCCCGGGTGAGTAGCGCGCTATATACATTTCTTGATTGATTGATTGATCAATGAAGCTGTATGCGGTGGCGGATAATGTACATAAGTGTTTATGCATACACAGTGTTAAGAAAAATAAATATTAGCAATAAATACTAATGAGCACATCTTAGTGAAAAAGGTTTCAAAGCATTGCTTGGGCCACTGCAGCATACTGTTTTTTTAAAGCATCCAGACAATAATGTTTGGAAGTGTATGTCTGTTAGACCATTTGGCCGCTCTGAATATGTCCGAAAGTGGTACTCCCGCAAACAAAGCAGCTGACGTTGCCACACTTCTGTTAGTGTGTGTGTGTGTACTTTGGATGCTAGTGTTCTTCCTGCTTTTTCGTGGCAGCTTGTGATAGCTGTTGAGACCAATCACGCTATAGTTGTTTTTTGAAACGGGTTGGCTTTTTGTTGGGGGTGCAAAAGCAACCAGAAGTTGATCCGATTTTCTGAAGGACTTGGTATGTTGCAAGTAAAATTGAAGGCATCTTTAGACATCAAGGGTATTGAGTCATTTTTCCGCTACACTTGATGGATTCTGGAACAAAGTCTTTAGGACAATTGGTTCCTTTAGGTGAAATTCAGTAGGTACTTTTGGTATTAACCTGGAGTTGGTACGCAGGATGAAGAATATATAAGCCTCCTGCACTGTAAATGCTTGTATTTCACTAGCACTCTAACAGACGTTAATGCTAGTAAAAGTGCCATTTCCATATGAGGTATTTGATGTCGGCCTTATGGACTGGCCCAAAAGGTCGTCTCATTAGCTGCACCAGGATTGTGTGCAATAGCCATGTTATAGGTGGTTTTCTGATTGGCGGAAAGGCTCTAAACAGGTCCTTGAAGAACTCTTGCGAGAACATCTGTATCTTAAGAATGCCACGAGATGGACTCAAATTGAACTGTGGCAGAGGCTAGATTGAGCTAATGAGAGATGGTAATGTAGGACCTGCGCAGGCTCCGAAGTGAAAGGATGACTATTGTTGGCTGCGCACCAGTTACAAAATCATAGCCATTTTACTCTGTAGAACTTGTTTGTAGATGCTGCTCTAGCTTTTGCTAAAATATTTCTACATTGCTGAGGGATATCGAACTGATGGAATTCATAGTATTCAGGATCCAAGCTACTAAATGTAGACATTCCGGGTTTAGATGTATTACTCGCTTATCGTCCCAGTATAGTAAAACTGAGACTGGTTTGAGTTGAGCGTGTTGCTGTTCTGACATTAGGAGAAGTTGTCATATACCAGACCCAGAACCGAGGCTATTGGGATAATCCTGCATGGCTCTTGTTTAATCTTTTTTTTTTGGTCCTCGTTTACCACCATGGATTCAAGTGTAGCCGCAGTCGGGAATACCACTTCTGTCACAGATTATAAACCTGGCAGGGCATGGTTACAGGAAACTACCAGGAACCAAATACCCTCAGAAATGTCATACCCTTAGAGACCAACACGTAAGAAACCAAAGACAGGAAGAAAACATAGAATCAGCCAAGAACAGGTGGAAGTGCAACCATTGAGTCCCAGACTTCCAGATGGATCAGGCTTTGTAGGTTCAATAAAACAGCAGGTGTATAATCATCGGACCGGGGGGGGGGAAAAAAAAAACCCCGGCCAACTTAATGGCCCCTTACCAACTGATGCCAGAATGCTCTCTTAACTTGGTTGCCTGATCTTGCTAGATCTAATCTGGAGACTTGCAAAACTGACACCTGCCAGTCCATAAATGAAGGAGGAACAGGGTCCTTCCATCTTCTACAAATCTCCCTGCGGGAAAGAAGAATGGGTCATGGGTCAAAAACAGTAGACTCTTTGCTTGCCCTTGAACCTGAGCCGAAACCCCGAAGATGACAGTTGAGAGATCCAGATTTATTTGCTTTCCTAGTGATGCAGAGAGTATGTGACTTATAGCATCCCAAAAAGGAGCAAGGCAGGGACATTCGAAGAACATGTGGGTATCGGATGCCGCGGGCAGACCACATTTAGCGCAGACTACAGGATTCCCTTGTGAGATTTTCGTAAGCCTGAGAGGGGAATAATATGCCCGATGGAGCGTGAACAGATGATTTCTACGCAACCATGCCGGCTTAACAATGTCCCATAAGGCTTTACAGGAGGTGCTCCACAGGTCTTCTACATCACATCCTGACATGGTAGCTCCCCAGAGATGGACTGGTAGTAAAAAGTCACCATCAACTTCCTCCAAGATCGACTCATACCAGAGGGAAACTTCCTTTTTAGCCGGTGAAGTCTCTGCCAGTTGGGATACTAGAAAGCTATAGCCTCCAATAGGAAACCTGTTTGCCAGGCACGGCCGTGCAAGGAATGAATGAGTCCAACCCACCATTTGCATATATTTGAACCTTGAAAGGATCGGTCCAATCCTGCCTCTTAGGCACTCCCACAGGAGGAGATTACCATCCGTAAATAGGTCCCCCCAGACCACCAACCCGGCTTCTTTAAGTGGAACAACCAAGCTGTCACACAACCACAAGGGGCTATCTGGAAGACCCCAAAGGGGTGCCCTACTGCCATAGTAGCTGATTTTTATAGCAACCGTTAATTTTGCCCAAGTTTTTGCAAAACCCTGCAGAATCTTCAATTTGATCTTCTTAAAAAACTTTTGGCTGCCAAATTTAAACAAAATGTGGCTCGTGTTTAATCTTGTGTAGTATTTTTAGGAGGAGAGGTATAGGTGGGAAAGCATGAGCGAACATGCCTGCCCAAGACATTTGAGGTGCACGATTCCTTGTGTGGGAACCCGCTTGCATATTGAAGGCATTTTTGTTTTTTTGGAGTTGCGAAGAGGTCTAGGGAAGGAGTTACTCATATTCTGAAGATCTTGTTGAGTTGATTGGTTGACAACTCCCTATCGTGGAATCCCTTTAAAGACCTGCTTAGTATGTCCGGCCACTAAATTTCTGCTTTCTGCGTCCATCGTTTGTCCAGTTGTTCCTGCAGCGGTCTCATGTACAATCTGCAGTTTGGTATGAGAGGGATACACAATGACATAATTCCCAGAAACTATTTGTAGGTTCTAATTAAAATGGACCTTTTTTGTGATAAGGCATAGCCCAGTGTGATCTTTGTTACTCTTTCTTCAGTTAGATATAGTCAGGGCGACTGGAATTATGCGATTCTGCGGCCATGGCGATTTTCATATAATTATGCATTTGTCGCATTTGGCATGTAATCCATCATGCGCTGCATAATCTGCAGATTTTAACAAAAAACATTTGTTAATAGCTCAAAAGTTACAAAACATATAGCGAGTAAGGTTCCTGCACACCAAAACGCTTTTCGCTAAAATTGATTGGCCATCTTTAGGTTGCTTATTGCAGTATTTGGGTGTTAAATTGTAACTATTATGGTGCACTCTATTCCCAAACACTATTACCAGGTGCATAAAAGACAAAATAAGGAAGTAATACTATCATAAAACGTGCCAGTTATGTCACATAATTTGCCTTTTCTTGCCACATAATTTGTTAAACTTTGCATATAACTTGGCCCTCCTCCCCTGCATAAGTCCAGTGGCCCTGGTAATACTTTGCAGATGGTGGTATCCATGATGGCACCCAGAATGTTATCTTCTTCTATTGGATTACACAGGATTTGTCTTTGTTTATGTGAAGGCCAAGGTCTTGGAATAGTTGCATGCACCCCAATGTACAATCTCTTGCAGCCCTTGATGAGTTTGCTTTTTTTCAGCCAATCATCTAATATCCACTACGAAAGGAGTACTGACCCTGTCCTCTACTACCTTGATATGAATAGAACCTCTTTTGATGGAGTATTCCCAGGGCACGTGCAGTCTCTGTGTCACCTTGTATGGATTGTAACTCTTCATCGATATGCTTACCAAATAAAGCTTCGCCATCGTAAGGCATGTTTTCTCCTGAGGTGTTGGAGAAAGAATCTTTTATGTGACTGGCTTCTGTTTGACTATCCTTTTTAGGATCTTCTTTGGTCGTTCAGCTGTAGCTGTGTCTGATTTATCTCTTTTATGAGCTCCTTTAGCCTTTGGGCAGGGTTTCTCATCTCCAGAGTCTGGAGTTTTTGAAGCCTTTTTCTTTTGGAGTCACACTAAAAGCCTTGCCTCCCGATCTTTTATGTTCTTGTCTGAAAAAGTGCTTGTGGTGGGGTGCAGGCCGTATAAGCACCATTTATGAGGGTCGACGGAGAACAGCCTCATCTTCCCACAAGTCTTACATGATCAAAATAGCCCCTTCTTTGACCCCTCTTACATGGTGGCAGAATGTGTCAGATGAGAGGAAGAAAGGTAAAATAAAATGAAAAGAGGTCACCTGAAGTTCACTGTCCAAAGATGGTATCTGTGAGGAAAAAAGGTGTGAAGCCACTGCACAGGAGAGCAGGGTGCAAGCTGGGCTCCGATTAGTCAGACTTTGATCCTGTACAAAACTATGTAGATTGCTACTTAATCCTATAGGGAAATGCAATTATAATAGACTTAGATGAGAGACTTTTACACTACTAGTTATTATTACTCTGGTACTCCCACCTCAACGGCGGGGAAGATGCAAGCATGTGGATCTATGAAAGATTCAATACTGGAGAATTGTGCACTCTATATATTTAATCTCATTCCTTGCGACTTTAAAAAAAAAAAGATTCATAAAAGGTTCTGTTACAGTTTTGCATCATGTTTTTTTTTTTTTTACTGGATCAGCTTCTTTATCTATTGTGAATGCATACTTATAAAAGGAAGACCACAATGGCACAACCTCATGTATACCTTGTTGTTAGTATTGCAGTTAATGCCGGAGGGTTCGACTCTTCTGCCTTGGTTTTAGTAGAGTTTCTTTGGGGGTACATCACACTCATTTTCTTGAGAAGCATAGCAGTTTGTTTGGAAATGCCCTTTCTCGCAAAGTTCTCCGGCCAATAGTTGTGCCATCACTTGTTTAAAATATTCATACTCAAAAATGAAAGAATTCTGGTTAAGAGCAACATAGGAACTATGTGATGGTGTTTTCTTGCTTTGGCAATATACGACTACTACTTTTGGTCCTCTGCACATACTATTGCTGCTCATCTCTTCACTTTGATGCAGTCGTTTTGCACCAGTGCCCACACAGTACACATGATCTGGGTGGTACAGGCCCCTGTAATGTGGATGTCTGATGGTGCTTACTAGCCCGAGTATTTCAACTCTTACATTCAAACCTTTAAGAAAGCAACAGACCAATTACGTTGGAGTATTGCTGCAACACTACAATTCGCACTTGGGTGATTGTAGGAGCTCAGAATGGTAACAATATGGTTAGTTAGCACGCACATTAGTGAGGAGTCACTTTGATAGACAGCAGGAAGAATGATGAGGGATAGTATATTGACAAAATATTTAGCTACTCTATCATTTGCAGTATGAAATTCTCCCCCCAAAATAATCCATCTGTATCATTGAGGGAGAGAACAATGCACATCAAAAGAATATACATCAACATCAATTCAAACTTTGAGTAAATTACAACATTTCTGAACTGAAATAATAGGAATCTTTAAAGGTCTTCAAAATGTCCTTAATTTAAATTTGATGAATGAGTATTTAATTTCGGTTTACTACAGATTTTCTTTCTGTGTACACCTACTCCAGATGAAGCTCTTGTTATGGCAAGAAATGCATGACCCTTATGGGGATGTACAATGGGCTCGGATTTTAATTCATGGATATATTAGAAGTCAATGCATTGTGATGAGCACAAACTCGAAGTTAACATTCTTTAGATTTATGTTAAGATAAAAGAAGAATATCTTCAAAATGATTCATAAAGAAATCACATGCAAGGGAGTGCACCCTGAATTCCAAACAGTTCACTGATTTGTTCACACGAACCGCTCCTCCCCATCCCCAATAAGCAAAACATAGCACTAAAGTCGTTTAGTTTCCATAACGATGCTAAATCAACAGCACCATGACATGCTGCAATAACTTTCATAGTAGAACCTCTCAGGTAAATGTAGACACACTACCCCTTTCATTTGTGCAACTTATTTCTACTACCTGCCTGGATCATCATGCACTCCTTAGTCTGACAAGACTACCCAGTCCAGAAAATAATGTGAAAGTATTTGGTAAACCCCCTTAAACACACAAGACGCTACAATATAAAGGTCAAATGCCATTTAGCTTTAACCACTTCTAAACTAAACATTGAACATATTTGCTATTATATTTCACACAATCAAACACCAACAAACATCAAACAATATGTTCATGGCATTCCCAGTTCCACATGAAAATGGCATCCTAACTGAGAATGCCCAACAATGCCATTGAAGTGGTGGTTAGTGAGGGAAAAATGTGAATAATCTCCACCGCCACACACAGCTACAAATGCTCCATCATCTCAGAATACGTAAAAATGCTCTACAGTGGATTACTTCTTACCTCTGAGGCAAACAAAGCATGGTATGCCTACCGCCTTTTACATCAGCTCCTCACACCCAATACTGTGTCATCCCTCAGGGCTCTTCTGTTATTCAACACCTACCTAAACCCCTACCAGACCACATCTGGTACAACTATGCAGATGACGGGCATGGGGAAAGACCTCTAGAACTGACAACTTGAAGACTACCTTTGTGCCAGAAATATATGGATGAGCAACCACCTACAGCTCAATACCACACATACAGAGATCTTTACCTGTAGAGAATGGCAAAAATACCACAATTCCGCCATATGGCCCAAGCAACTTGGGGACCTTCCATGAACATCAAGAAAATTAAGAAAGCTAGGGGTAACCATGGTTCAGATCTAGCCTAGAAACCACATATCAACAAAGTAAACAAGTGCCACTATTACACATTGAAAACACTGCCAATGTCATCACAACTAGAAAAACTACTCATCCAAAAAGCTGCAGACAAGACTCCTTCTCAGCCTTCCCTCAACGTAATGCATGACTTCAGTTCTACAATACATAAATCTACTTGTCCTATAACAAAATCGACTTGTCCTGTAACACAATCCACTTGTCCCTTTGGTGCCATGTAGTGCAGCGACAAATTATGGCAGAAATCTCATTATGTAAGAGCTCTGTTATAGCCTCTCTGATTATGCCAGGGCTCATACCATAGTAGTCTTTTAATACCTGCAATCCCCTTATGTTGCCACATTTCTGCAGATCTACATACATACTGGGGCTGAAGGTAGTGGTAAGCAATAGCTACAGGGTTAGAATGCCCTTTTGAGTTTGTGCAAACCTACTAACTTGCTTGTTTTAAGGGTTTTCAACAACTCTTCACTAATCTTTTCCCATACTGAGAAATGTTGGAAACCTTCTTCCAGAGTTGAGAAAAAAGTGGTTGGAGGGAAAGTGTACTTGCAAACACTCAGATTTTCGCATGAGCAAATCTACACATGAATATTTTCTCATGATAAATGCATTTCACAAATTTTTTCTAGGAGTACTATTTCTTGTCCTACTTCTGTAAATTCTTGGGAATTAACGAAAGTCGTATAGCTGCACTTAACGTAAGGACATATACCATGGGTGCACTTTCGAGATTTTCTTTAATAATTGGGCCCCTAATTTGGTCTGGCTTTGAACGTGACCTTTTGTGTTTAATAAAATTTGGTCTCTCTCTCTCTGTATTGGCTGGCTTCACTGTGAGTGACAGCCTTCTGCTCTTTCACAAGGCGCATATCAGCACACAAAGTAGTTTTGTTCAGTGCCAGTAACTACTGTACTCAAACAACAAGCGGGGTTGCTGAACCGTTCCTAAAAAGGGGAGAGGGAAGGAGAATGGGCTGTACCATAGGGGTATAATATCACCCTTGGGCATCCATTAGGTTGGACATGTTTGCCTCACACACCCCGAAGGATGTCATGCTTCATCATCGGCGGTTGCTCCTCGTCGGGGAGGCGGTGCAATCCCCGACGGGCTCACCTCAAAGAGGGGCTCTTTAGCGGAGATCTTTTTGTCCACTTGCCTGTTGATGAAGTGTGGGTGTGTGGGCTGGGGCAATAGTATCCTAAACAAAGTAAGTTTAAAAGATAGTAGAGGGTCCCGGAAATAACTTTATTCTGGAGGTCCTCCTACTATCATTAAAAGGTGAAGTTTAGTTTGTAAGGTCACGGAGAGTTACGTGCCGTGTTTCAAACTAGACTATTGTGATGGTCGGTCAACATGTTTCTCGCTTGGGTTCTTCCCGCGATTCTTCAGGACCTAGTGAACGTGTGAGTGAGAGTTTTAAAACAAGGACATGCTAGTGTCATGAACCTAGTGTGTTACCTCAGGGGAATCCTGTGCCTGAAGTATGGAGATAAAAAGAGACATTAGTGCAGGTATCGTTACAATTGTCAACAACTTTTATAAATGGTAACAGCCAATCTAAGCATCTCAGTGCAGTGAAGTGAAAGTGGTGTGTGTGAAGTTACACATACGAACATGCCTGTGGTGTAGTGAGAGTGTGTAGTGTAGTGAACACTCTCTTACCTATGTCCGTGGTGTTTAAAACAATGGTAAAAACCAGTGGTTAAAAACACAACTGCTATCTCTAAGGGAGAACTCTAATCAGGGAAGGCAATTACTGACGTGATGAATATCAGACTCACCTAAAGGTCTTGGATTACTAACCACCTGAGTACTCGGCAGGTCGGAACAACAGAGGTTGCCTCTAGATCAGGCTAGAGAGGGAGAACTAAGGTTAGGGAAGTTCGGGGTATCTCTACGTGTCCGTACAGAGTCACCTACCCATCATGACGAGTCCACCTATAAATAACTCACACCCCGGTTGTTCATTACCTATTCGAGCTCGGCGGTGATGGGTAGGTGACTCTGTACGGACACGGATAACCAGAGGTAAGTTTTGACAATCCCAGAGTTGCCATACATGGTAGAACTTGATACCCCGAACTTCCCTAACCTTAGTTCTCCCTCTCTAGCCTGATCTAGAGGCAACCTCTGTTGTTCCGACCTGCCGAGTACTCAGGTGGTTAGTAATCCAAGACCTTTAGGTGAGTCTGATATTCATCACGTCAGTAATTGCCTTCCCTGATTAGAGTTCTCCCTTAGAGATAGCAGTTGTGTTTTTAACCACTGGTTTTTACCATTGTTTTAAACACCACGGACATAGGTAAGAGAGTGTTCACTACACTACACACTCTCACTACACCACAGGCATGTTCGTATGTGTAACTTCACACACACCACTTTCACTTCACTGCACTGAGATGCTTAGATTGGCTGTTACCATTTATAAAAGTTGTTGACAATTGTAACGATACCTGCACTAATGTCTCTTTTTATCTCCATACTTCAGGCACAGGATTCCCCTGAGGTAACACACTAGGTTCATGACACTAGCATGTCCTTGTTTTAAAACTCTCACTCACACGTTCACTAGGTCCTGAAGAATCGCGGGAAGAACCCAAGCGAGAAACATGTTGACCGACCATCACAATAGTCTAGTTTGAAACACGGCACGTAACTCTCCGTGACCTTACAAACTAAACTTCACCTTTTAATGATAGTAGGAGGACCTCCAGAATAAAGTTATTTCCGGGACCCTCTACTATCTTTTAAACTTACTTTGTTTAGGATACTATTGCCCCAGCCCACACACCCACACTTCATCAACAGGCAAGTGGACAAAAAGATCTCCGCTAAAGAGCCCCTCTTTGAGGTGAGCCCGTCGGGGATTGCACCGCCTCCCCGACGAGGAGCAACCGCCGATGATGAAGCATGACATCCTTCGGGGTGTGTGAGGCAAACATGTCCAACCTAATGGATGCCCAAGGGTGATATTATACCCCTATGGTACAGCCCATTCTCCTTCCCTCTCCCCTTTTTAGGAACGGTTCAGCAACCCCGCTTGTTGTTTGAGTACACTACACACGGGCACACGCTGTAACTGGACCTTCCACCTCCCTTTTTGAGGTGGTAATCGGTGCCCGGTTGATCCATTGATCACACTCCCTCTTTGTTGACGACCAGTAACTACTGTGGCATTGTGTGCTTTTTGAGACCAAAAACAATTTTCGCTTTTGCCAATGTTTGTTACAATGGTGAGGGCCCGGCAGCTCCAACACCAATAAGATTTTACAAAAACCATGCCAAAACAAGTCACACATTGACAAAACTAAAAAGCTGACCACCAATTTCTGACCTACTGGCTTTGCCAATGCTTGTTTATTTTTGTTTCCCATAATCTTATTGAAAATGGTTACACTGATTTTCCATTTTGAATATTTTGGGGAAATACTAGCATGCATCAACACATGTTACTAAATGATGCTGCAGAGAAATGGTACCTGAAATTTTACAGTAGTTTAGCTAAATGTTTTTTTTCCTGCTTTCATTTTTTATGAACATTTTATTTTGAAAGCAAAGAATCATCAATCTTGCTTTCAAGCTTCTGCACATGTTTGCATCAAATCAGAGAACATTCTGGGAGCATTATGCATAGCCTCATATTGCTAAACTTTGAAAAGGTGTGTATTTTTATACTGGAACCACATTCAGTAGTGTAGTTTGAGCTTGCAACATTTACTTAGAGCGCTCCCCCTAATAATAAAGGCATTCAATTAATGAACCATTAACACAAGTTTGAACAGCAATAACAGATGGACAAAATTATTACCTTAACTGCAGACAGAGCCCGTCCCTGATCCATAATGTGGTACCTCAAACTGGCAGCCAAAGGGTTTGTGCTGCAGGGGGTTTGGCCTACTTTTCCCAAGGACAAAATACACATGAAAACCAGTTGCTCTTGACCCCAAACAATATGTCCTGGACGTTGGGCAATAGGATTCCACACCCCTACTCCACTGGTTGCCTACAGCTAGAAAGGGAATGTTCAGGGCACTCTGCATTGTACAGAGAGCTTCGGAAGGAAAAGGACCACTATATTTACAAGTTAAATTCAATTAATACAAACTTATAACTAACACGAATTGCAAAGCAGTCATTGTTTTCTCAGTACAAGCCACCAAGCTCTGGAACTCGCTACGAGTCAAAATTTGAAGCATTCAGGGGCATATACACTTCAGAAGAGAGTTAAAAACAAAGATATTTCTAAGTTAACTACATGATCCCACAACCCTGGGACGGAACGAGGAATGATAATCACACCTTCAAAAAATAATATCATTATTGTGTATGGTTAGTTAAAACCTTTACAATATACAATGCAATAAAACACGATCCATGTTATAAAAGCAGATAATCTTAGATGGCATAAAGACCAGTTAAAAGCGAATAAATACATAAATACAAAATAGATTGTCAAGTGCCTTCCAGTACTAGTAGCAGTCTAACTACATCTAACGACTGTAAGAAGGTGCAGGAGATTAAATGTAGCAGCTAATTGCGCATTGGACTGGGCCACCAGGGCCTAAATCTTTTATATGTATGACGGATACATTGTGTCAATCGGATGTTTAGAGCTGTGTTTTCTGGGTTAAGTGCTGCTATAATGCTCTGCCGACAGGATGGTACTCTCAGCCTGTTCCGCTCAGTCCGAAGACTTGTTTTATGCCTGTCCAACATGGCTGGGCAAATGAGCAGAACGTGCTCAAGGAATTTGTCAGACTCACCGCAGCCCCTGCAATTGATTTCTTCCGTTGGACGGTGGCAGCAGGATAGGTGCTTCAAAAAAAGCCAGTCACCTAGTCTGAGGGCCACCTTCAAGTAGAATCTACAGTACACTTTCACAGGAATAGACCAACTGAACCAGCACACTATTTTATATCTCAAGGTATGTATTGAAAGGTTGACCTATGACTAGCTTGGGTATTATATACTAATGTTAATGCATATATAACTATTTTGGTCCACAATATAATAACAATACCATAAAACTGAGCAGTCAGAAGCTGGCTGCAGTACTTCAGGCTGCAAATTAACTTCATTATACTGCTTAACCCTCTTACACTCATGTAAAACATATCTGTTTTGGGTCTTTTCCATCAACAAGTACTCTTCCAGCCGATAAACCAGCCATTGCCCACTGAACATGCATGGAATAAAAGAAGAGATCTGCTACATACTACTGGCTAATCTGAGGACTGTAACCTAGTCTACTACTGCAGATCCCAACTACCTATATACGATGACTGCTTTTCTAGATCTCACAATCACAATCAGTTATGGGATGATAGTAACAAAGTACATCCAAGCATATCCCGCCACCTTTTCTCACTCCAACTATGCTTGCTAAGGAAGATAAACCTTAAACAAAATATCTTGGATTGGGTAATCTATTCGTTCTATAGCACGATAACCCCACCTTGGTGGTCATCACTCAAAACATGAAAACACTTCCCTTATAAGATCAAAATCCAAGACAAAACCCTTTCACACACTCACCCTACATGGCACAGCATGGTGCCCATGTAGGCAAGTGCTTTAGAGCGCCAAACAGTGGTAGCAAAGGCTATATAAATGTTGCAATACAACACAAAAATTATTTTTGGCATTTTTTGTTGTACTTTACATATTTCTACATTTTCTTCCTGTACTTTTTGTTTTCAAATGATTAAGCAATATTTAGCACTCTCTGGAAGTTAATGTCTAGAAAAGGAGTCAGTGGGCCCAAACTGAAGACCGAGCACAACTCAACCTGTCAATAACTATTTTGGAGTGTCATCTTTCTTATGTAACATTGCAGTGTAAAAATAGCCTTTAAATTAGTATGTAATTTAAAATAAATTGTAAAGATTGGTTTTGCTAATACTCAGGAAGGTTACAAGAACGATAATTAATCAGATCACAACCTGTTTTAGGTCTACTGAGACAGCGCATCATGTGCTGAGTCTGGGCCATTTCGGGCATATATATGAATGTAAAATATATTTTTAGTACAAATACGATTTTTTTTTAATCATGCGACTCCAGTGTGGCAGTCCTGTGCGCCTGCTTTTTTTTGTACCAAAGACATTGAGAACTTATCCTTTCTTCTCTCTTATTTTTCACTTGTTTCTCCATCAGATCAGACGCTCGGATATTATATGCTTCGTTTTCTCTGCACACACTAGTCTGAACTGAGCATTTTGGGTATTTTTTCAAAAATGAGTCGACAAGCCTTTTTTTTGCAACAAGTGATGCGTATAATTTATGCTATTTTACTTAGGCCTATTTGTGCTCTAATGTTCCGTAGCTTTCAGTCGCCTCAAAGAATGCGGAGCTAACATAAATTATTCTAAGTGCCTAATTTTCCTTGTATTTTAATAATATATATTTTTTTGTTTTTTTGCAGTTTTATACAGCTCTAACTCGACCCGATTCCTTTACATTACACAAGGACACATTCATGTTTTTTGTACGCATGGGGATTTAGTGATTTGCCCAGAATCACAGAATGTTGAGCCGACGCCGAGACTCGAACCCGGTTCCCCTGCACTAAAGTCGGCAGCTTTGGCTGTTAACCACATCCTGCTCAAGTTTTCGTGCTGCAGTACTGCAATCTTATTTATGTCTTACACATGTACACAGCTTTCCGAAGTGAGTGCTAGTCGTAATTTACATTTGATTTTGACACTCTGCGTTTATTTTATACACAGATTTCTGGGCAAACAATATAGTGAACATAAAATAAACAGGCATTGTCAAAGCAAATAGATCTCGTTTAAACAAGATCCATTGGCATTGTCGATGTTTTCTAGCTATGTTATACAGCAGCTGGTGTTCTGTGCAGCATGGTTTTAAGTCCATTTTTTAAAGTGTTGTGCAACGCTAGCCCCGTCACACTACTTTTTTTTTTTATTATTTCAACCATGCTGCTGTACAACACGGGTAAAAAACACATCGACAAAGCCAATAGATCGTGCATAAGCGAAATCTACTGGCTTTGACAAAGCCGACTCTTTTTAGGTGTGACGTGTAATGAGGCATAAAAAGCTCTGGTTCAGGATGCCTTGAGATGTTTTCAATCTCACCATTAATATGTTAGTCTCGGACTCGCCTCTCTCTATTGGCCGTGTGGTTGCATCTTTCTGCCTCCACAGGAATGCATTAGGTCTATTTTACATCCGTCATCACACATGCAATTCTTCGTCTCATCCGTCATTGTATTTACAAAGCAATCCTTTGTTTTAATTGATTTGCACAGCAGCGGGCATTTGTATTGCTTTTTCCGTCACTTGACTAAGAGCCCCAACCTTTAGGCTTTGCAAACACTTATTTTTAGGTCTCGCCTGTCGATGCGCATGCGCATCGAGCAAGCGAGACTATGGGGGCTTATCGACTCTTTATCCACACTGCAAGGAATCGTGGCGATTCCTTGCAGTGCCCGTGACTTTTAAGCTCAATGCGCATGCGCATTGAGCTTAAAAGCGCGTGCACATGGCCCCAGCCGCCTGCCTTGCCTACTCTCCCGCCCCCTCACTTCTTGATTGCACGGCCGCTAGGCCGTGCCTCCCCTACTCCTCCTCCTACTCTCCTCCCCTCCCGTCTGTTCCCGCACTCCTCCCACACCCCCGCTCCGCCCCCTCACTCTCACAGGATCACAGGAAAACAAAACTACTACTAACCGCGAACAAGAACTCCGACAGGCCTGGAGGTTATGATAAAAGAGGAGTTTATTACAGATGGAATGAGGAAAGTTATTTACGTTGCGTTAAGCACCATGGCAACCTCGCTACGCCACTGACGCGCTGCCACTGTCCAGCAATACGCCCAGTCTAATCAAGTCACTGTTTACAAACATATCGGTTGCAAAGAAATATGAGAAAATATTCATCCGGCTAGAAGGAATCTCGCTGCCAAAGTGTAAGGCGCTGCATTTTCTTCACAACCAAACTTCAGAAGAACACTGAGACCGTAACCATATTAACAACGCCACGTCACAGAGGCGCCCATGACCTAGACAGCCAGCAGCCAGAGAGCAAGGGAGGAGAGTGGGTGGGGCCTGGCCACGCCTCGCTTATTACTTTTTACCCAATTGCCCATTTCGGCCTGACTCCTGCATGGCCGTCTCCACCAAGGCTCGGCTAGCTCAGGACTGTCATGTTCGCGACGGCGCGTCGCTCTGACGTCAGCTACGAGGTTGACGTGTCGGCGGTGCAGGAACCGGAAAACGCTGGGAGTGAGAGGGTCTGTCATTGGGAGTAGCAGCAGGAGATACTGAGACCCACCGAGACACTTCCACCAGCCATGGCTGTGCGCACTTCCCTAGGTCCCCTTTGCCTGCTGATGACGATCAACCATTTGTCGGCTTTCTACCTACCCGGTTTGGCTCCGGTCAATTTTTGTGAGCCCAATGAGCGGAACAACGAATGCAAGGTGAGGATTTGTGCACTTCCATCGATAGGATTAAACAGATCGTTCTTGAGGCAGGGATCGGCGGCCTATACAAATTATTCGGTCAGTCGTTCCCCCCGAAAGCTGCATGATTGAGAGGGTCACGGGTTGATCCCTACACGTGACCGTTTATAGTTGACAGGTTCGGTCTTAACATAGTTCCCAAATTATAAAGCTCATTTCTCTTCACATATACCTTTTTTGGCTTGGACATCTCTTGGATTTTCAGAAAGGTGCTTTTTTAATCTCCCAATTTGTCATCCGGAGTGTATTGCTCAGTAAGCCTGAGGTTGGTGCTATTTTGAAGAATGACTGCACTTGTATGATTCGTTTAAGACCACCCTAAATGTATGTATGTAGCAGAGGCAACCTCGTTTGATGGGCATCATGTAATAGAAACTCAAAGTAAATTATTAAGTGGATAATCGGTCGTCAGTCTCTCGGCAGGATAAAAACACAGATATTTGAGTGTTCATTGTAGTTCCCATTTAGCGTGGAAAACTTTGAAAAAATGGTCCCAAAGATTTTGGCACAAGTGAGAGGATTTCTCTTTCCCAGCCTGGATAAACAAGATATAGAACAACTAACCTAAAATTATGAAGCTACAGTGTGTGCAATTTCAATGCATGAGTTAGAGTGGTGACTGTTTAAATCAATCGGTTCAACTACATAATAGGTCTCTATGGATATTTGTCTATGCATGCAGATTACCAGTTCTAGCCTTACGTATGCAGCTAGTAACAGGGATTTGTGCACTAGCTTTCAGTTTTATAAATATAGGAGCAACCTTTTTACAGCCTGTTACAAGTCGGTGCCTATTTGCATACTGTTTCACCGAGAACAGGACTAGTATAAACTCCTTTTAACATAATAAACATATTAATCTCCTCTTGGAAGCAAAACTGTTATGTACAGAGGAGATTCAAGCAATTCCAAGCTCAGTTTTGCAACTATTAAATCTTAATTTTCTGAATATTTCCAGACGTAGCTTGCTAGCATTTGAGTTACAGCTTTTAGAATTGTTTATGGCTTTTTTTATTTGTAATTCTTTAGCATTGGCTACAGGAAACAAAAATGCTAAAGATTTACAAAAAAAAACCCATAAACAATTCTAAAAGCACTAACTCTAATGCTGCGAGACCTATTGCATTTCCAATGCTTGTTCTCCTAGAATCCAAGTTAAGACAGACATGAATGTTGGTTCAAGATGAACTTTTCCAATGGATTACATTCTTGAGGGGGGCTATTTTAGAGAGCCCTAGGAAGAAGGTATGCGAATGGGCGGTTAAAGATGTTAGCCGCAATTTAAACATTGTTTTTGCAGATGTCTTGCGCTATAAGCCGATTTTACCATCTGAAAAATGTTGGGTAAAAATTGTGTCAGGATTTTTTTTGTCATGGAAATGAGGTGTTATTCAAAAACCTGGAATGAAAGGACATTTTGTAAATTAAAACGTTTCTTTCTCATCCATTTTCTAGAAAATGTCCATTGGTTGCGTGACACATTTACAGACCGGTCTATTTTCCAAAGAACAAGCTGAACCAATACAGAATATGGTTTGCAGCTATTCTGTAGGTTTAAAAAGGGACATGAATAATATTTCATAACTTAACACGAGTTACCCAAAAATATTAGTACATTCTGCCCAACCCAGATTTTCGTTTTGTTACTGTACTGTCGTTCCCCACTTTATCTTAGCTGCTGCTCTTCCCCTGCATATGTTTTCCATGTTATCACTAACCTACAACCACTCATCTTTATCACCAGTTACCCTTCGTCTCCTCCCATGTAGAACTTTACCCCGCTTCTCCTCTGTATCCATTTTTTGCCATCTATTCTGCTTCTCCTGCTAAAACTAAATGTTACTCTGGTCCCACTTTTAAGCATTTCTTCATTTGTAAAATGAAAAAAAGAACGGAGTGTTCTAATATTCTGTTGGATGGGTTTAAAGCTTTTCATTGAATTCAAAAAGTCAACATTAAGACCTTCTACGAAAAGAAGGGTACTGGTCAATTACCAATGGGTTATGGTGATCATATGGAGAGGTGAAGTGCCCGTCTTTAAATCTGGATGTGTGTCCAAAATAGCCAATACTGCCTGCAAAGAAACACCCAGTATTTGGAAATGTTGAATTAAGTGGGACAAGGAGTGGAGGGGAGGAAGAAGAAACACGTCACTGAATTCCCTTCAACATTCAGGTACTATGATGAACTGTTCGCTCTCAAAAATCTTCCACCGAAGCATGTCATGCATGCCCTCACTCAGCCTCTCCTCAGTCTTATGGCTGTGCTGTTTTTCATCAATTTCCTGCGTCCCAACAAATATGGGGTAAACATTATTCACTTTCTTACTCCTACACTGGGCCCAGGAAAGACCAGCAGAAACAACAAGTCAAAGCAAAGAAACAAATCCCTGTGGCACGGCCTTTGTTCAAACTGCTGTCCTACAACAGTACTCGGCCACTGTAGGGGTATGAAAAGGGCTGGCCAATATCTAATATGTCCACAGAGGCCTAACTCCAGACTTAGAGGGTTACTGGCTTTTGAAGGAGAGCAGTCATCCCTTTAACATGTCCTGACCTGCAAGGCGATCTTCTGCCCGGACTTTATACTCGAAGGATCCCAAGATTCAGCCCACCCACTGTTGGTACTGCATCTAAGGTCATGCATCAACCACTCTACAGAACCTGGCTAGGAGGTATGGATTCTATAGAATCCTTCTTCGGGTGTTACCAAGCAAGATCTCAGTTCCGCTGAATTTTAACTCGCCTGTGCAGGCAAGATGGAATTCTTGAGATGGAAAGGTCTAACACTGCTTCCTTCCACCTTTTGCAGACAGCAAAATGAGCAGTTCCTTAAAGCATATTCCACTAGTGGCACTGCCCGAGCCTAAGAGTCACAAGCTTCTGCAGACAAGAAAAGCGAAATAGACGAGCGGACAATAGACATCCCACCGCATAAGAAGGGCGGGGCAAAATCAATAGAAGACCCCTTCCCCGCCCTTCAATTTTCTCAGTGCCATCAGGTGCAGCAGCAGTCCAGGCTGCCGCAGTGTGGGTATTAAGAGAGAGAGGTGAATGATCTTAGCAGATAGTGGCACACTATAACTACGTTGTCATAAAGTCCTGTTTCTAATCGGCTACTAAGCTTGATAACCGATCTAACTAAGTATATTAAATTACCGATCAGCACTTTGGAGACTAGACTAGCTAAGATAGAATCAGATCTGAAAATAATAGCAGAGAATCAAAATAGGAGTCTCGTAAAGGAAGGGAATACTAAACAGAAAGCAGATGATAGAGCCGGTAGATAACCCAAACCCTGTAGTCCGATTCCACCAGCTAATCTTATGAGTAGTGGTAATCAGATAGAGGAAAGGGCTCTGACTTATATAGCCCCAGGATCTAGGAGTTCAAATGAAACCCCGTCTCATAGACCGCTAACTAAAGAGCCGGAATCTAAAGAAATAAGAAAAGGAACTACGTCAGGGAGGACCTTTAGCGAATGATTTGCTCTCTAGCTCAGGACCTTCTATTTTAAAAATACATGATTATCCACCTAAACTGCAGAATTTAAATTTGCTACTGCTGCCACACCTTATACTGTTGTTTTGGCCAATGTCCGCCACCCTCTGAGAGGGGATATGAAACTTGGATTACTTTGAGGAATTTTTATTCATTCATTTATAAAGTTTTATATACTGCGAACCTGATCCCGAAGGATATCAGAGCGCTTTACAGTTAGAGGGAGAGGAGGGAAAAAGATCACAACAAGACTCAAATGGGGAAACTAATATGCATAAAATCATATAGTGCAAACATAACAGATCCAATTATAGAGCGATTCATTGTCTGGGGACCAGAAAAGGATTAACAAGGGAGATGTTCTCAGCCTTTAAAATGGTTAGACGTGTCCCATGGGGAGGAACAAGTAGGAAAGCTTTTCGAGGGGATTGCGTTGTACTCTCCCTGGGGACTCCATCTCTGGTTCAAGAAATCTTTAGTCGAACCAGTAATAATAACAATATGGATGTAGGCATAAAAGTTATCCCTTTGGGGTACTTCTATCAGCTTAAAACCGCTAATTGACATATGGACTCGCATCTCCTCACACAGTCCACCAATGAATCAACCTATAATTTAGAGGTATCAAATAGATTTTGGCTTCTTCAATCCTTAGATGAGAATGATTGACTTATTGATGTTAATGATCACTGCAACTGTGAAGATAGTAGTGTATACCATATTCTCCGGGAGATAATTCCAACGAGAAATGACGGGGGTTTTTAATATGGATAAGGGAGAGATAATGGGTACCAGGGGTGAATTGGTCACAGTATTGCCTACAGAAATTAGCGATGAATGTACGAACGATGACATAATATAGGTCGAGAGGGCTGGACATGTTTTGAATTATCAGGCCGCTACTATTTCTAATGTAACTTCAACAGTGAGTATTAGCGTGCTCTTCTGGAATGTTGCTGGTTTGCAAACCAAGGTGAATAACTCTGTATGGACTGACTTTATCAACAGCTTCGATATCCTATGCTTTCAGGAGACCTGGCTGTTGAATGAAGTAAATATTGATGGTTATAATACCTTCCATACGCCAGCAATATGGTCATCCCATGGGAGACATAAAGGAGGGATCTATGTGTACATTTCAAACCTGTTAGGGGTTCTAAATATTGAAATATCAATATCAAAAACATATTATCAAATTGTAACCATGTATTCGGAACCCATTATAGCAGTGTGTGTAGTTACTTTTCATAATAATATCGAAAAAGGAAAAATGGGTGATATCTTAAAGTCACTCAGCGACGATTTAAGGAAATTAAGGGTTTCAAACGGTATGGATAGGATTATGATTTGGGGGGCAATTTCAATACAAGTATTTGTCCTCCGGCAGAACGTTGGTCGTGCGGTATACAAAATGAAGAGAATGAACCTATGTTTCATTTCGCTCACTCCGATAAGGGGGAGAAGTTCAATGAAACAATGGCCTTGCATGATCTGGGTTTAGCCAACATGCTGTGTTCCCCACCTGTGGATTTTAACCATACTTTTATCAGTAGAGGTTTTAAATCGCTAATAGATTTCATAATTGTTCCAAATCATTATGCTTCCTGGTTTGACAATTTTAAAACTAATTCCAATGTTCTGAGTGACCATCTGCCCTTAAGTATTAATTTAATTCTCCCTAAGTTGGATGTCCAATCAAAAAATAATGGTCTGGCATGGATACAAAAATTGCACTAGTTCGCCAAAATGGTTACTCCCTGCGATGGGGCAAGATAAATCCGGAGGAGATTAATAAACAGATTATAGCTAATGCCTATAACAAAATACTAGTGTGTTACAGATCATGAAGATACTTTAAGGGCATTCTCTTATATTACGACAGTTGTTCAAAATTCGCTTAGAGCTCAGAACAAGGGATCTGCTGCTAAAGAAAAAGGATGGTTTGATTTTAACTGCACCAAAACCTATACCCATTTGAAAGTTGCACTTCATAAAACAGTGAGAGACAATGATGAGATCAGACTATGCAGGAAAGCGTATAATCTGGCCAGAAAAAACGTAAGAAAGAACTGAAACATCAGGCATGGGTTACTCTTTACGAAGCATTCCCGAGTAAGGACTGTACCTCATTCTGGCAAGCAGTAAATGCCCCATTTTTCTCTAACAAAGATCGTGCAAAGATCGAGGTTGCAATAGACGAAAATGCATGGATTGACTTCTTTTCTAATGTTTATAGTATTAAGGGGAATGAAGAATCTTATACTGACCTTGAGCCTCCACAATGTGGAGGCTATGTAGACTTTACGCCTATTGAGCTGCACATAACACTCGATGAACTGGTAGCGGCTATTAATGCTAATAAAGGAGGTAAGGCACCAGGCCCTGATGGTGCGCCTATGGACTTATTTAAATCTATTCCATTATTATGGGCCCCACTGTTAACTCGGGTCTTAAAAGCCTGTTGTTCTAAGGGATTTATTAACTCCTGGTCAGAATCTGGGATTAAACAGATTTTTATAAAAAGGGGCACGCGACAATCCGGCCTTTTACCAACCAATTTCTCTTCTAGATTCACTAGTAAAGGTAGCAGTAAGGATTGTCTTGAATAGATTACAAACATGGGCCGAAGACCATGATATTCTAAGCGCCGTTCAGTATAGTTTTAGACAGGGTTTGGGGACAAATGACCAAGTTTTAAATTTTAGCATTTTAATGGGAAAGTGTACCCAAGCCAAGGCTGTCAAGTTATATGTAGCATTTGTGGACCTCACGGCCGCATTTGATTGCGTCGTACATAATAGACCATGGGAAATCCTTCTGGATTTGGAGGTTGACCCAGTACTGGTGCAATTTTTTAGACAATTATACGTTGTGGACACCGTCAAGGCAAGGTATGGATTAAAGGGTGAATATCCTGCGCCATTCCACATGAAGAGGGGTGAGAGACAACCCTGCATCCTGGCCCTGTTCCTTTTCTCCTTATAAACCAACGCTCTAGAGGAGGAACTGGTGGCTGAGGCGAGAGACCCTCCTCAGTTTAACAACAAGCCGATTGTATCCCTTTTCTACTTGGATGACGCAGGGCTCAAGGCCAGAACGCAGTTGGGTCTACAGAGAGCCCTTGCTACATATTAATTTTATGGATAGTCGAGGCCTTAAACTTAATGTGAAGAAAATCTTTGTAATGACAAGCAAGAAGGGGAGAAATAAATGCAAAAGTATGCCAATGGGGAATGACAGGATAGAATCACCTTATACATTTTCTTACCTGGGCATACTATTGGAGCATACTGGTTCCTGGGGATTGTCGGTCAGGAGTAGGAGCCTCCTTTTGAGGAGCTCAACCACGGCGGTGGTGAATTTTGCTAAAGAAATGGGCTAAAGGCCCCCGGGGATCCTCCTAAAAATTTACCAATCTAAATGTATGAGCATTGCAACATTTGGGGCAGGAATTTGGGGCTATACTGATGTATCTTCAATACAAATAGTGGAAAATTCATTTTTAAGGTTTATTTTAGCTGTCCCACAGAACTCCTCAGGTTTTAATTTTCATAATGAATTGGGGATCACCTACATTTCTGATATTATTAAAATGCAACCTTTATTATTTTATTCTGTAAATTTTACTCAACCGAAAGAGCAAGATGGATTTTGCCATTTTTAAAGCGAGGGGGTTGGAGGCAATATCGCCCTGCCTTTTGATATTTGCAACTGTTGGAAAATGTTTATTGCGTGGACATTATGACTGGACTTTTGAAAAGCATATTGAGACGAAGAAAAATGATCACTGGTTAATAAAATACCGTGGAATTGTATACCGAAGAGATTTTTCACTAATTGTCTTGGCTGCATGTTAAAATTAATTGATGGAATCTATATGAATGTGACTCATGTTTAGATGGAATTGTATAGGGTATTTTATTCATATTAATGTTTTATATGTTACTTTTATGATTTTAAAATGTCTAAAATCGAATAAAGTATATTCTGATTCTGACCTTGTGACCACATGGTAAATTTAGCGCTCTACAAAGCACCAATATAAATAAATACATTTCAATCTTTTTTAGTGTTTACAAATGTAAACTTTGGAAACACTCATAGATTTACTAGTTTTTTAAAAATTGCTATATAGATTTGTGCTAATGAGCTCATATTAAAATGATCACAGAAGCTGCAGTTTTATGAAATTGATATTTATACCCTGTTTTAGGAAGCAATATTTTTCTCTCCTGGGGTCCACCTTCCACCAATTGTAAACCTGACAGTAAGTAAATTGAAAAGCTTGATGCAGTGCGAGGTAAACTTGAAATCTTATCAAATCAGAAGCACCATTTCAGTACAAGCCAAAGTGAGCGCCCATTATGTTGTTTATTGCTTCAATGAGTGCAGCTTACCTGCAATTCAGACTACAGTTAAAAACATCCATCTGCACTTAGAATGGGAAGTTGGAAAGTCCATAAACTCCTGCCATGTGCGTATTTTGCCTTTTTGGAAAACATATGCTAAATAAAGGAGGCTAGAGTTGGTTATGGTGACAAGTCAATGATAAAGGCCACAGGTCTTGGCCAGTTCGTTGGGAAAAAGTAAGTCAGATGCCGCATGCCTAATCTGTTTATTATAAAAAGCTAAAGCAAAGATAGTAGCCTGACTTATTTATTGTGAAAAGCACATGTAAAAGCCAATAAGCATTTGAGTGTGGATTTTTATTAGACTGCGCTGAAGCCTGTATACTACTTTCTACAGGTGCAGAGGGCATGGGGCAATGGGTGAGCCCCCTTCAGTCATTGGCTAAATTGCCCTGGGAGCAACTTCTACTGATCTGCAATTAGGTAATTGCTATTTTTGATTGTGACTTCTAAGACATTTCTATTCGTTTTTTATATTGCTATGTGCATACACATTTTCAATAATTAGGATTTGTTCAAATTCTGAAAATAAATAAAAAGGCACTCTGATCTTCACAGACCTATCCTGTGTGTAGTGTGATTCTGCAATGTTTGATTACCCAAGTTATTGTCCTAATGGTGATCGGCTTGCAGCCCATCAATCAATCAAATAGGATTTTCTATAGCACGGCTAATCACCCTTGAGGGTCTCAAGGCGCTGGGGGGGCAGGCGGCGGGGAATGAGGTTAAACGGGAAGGTTATTCCGGGTCTTGGGGGCGAGGTAGGGGAAGGTTCTTCCTACGGTTCTGGTCTTGTGGATCCATGGGACGGAAGCCAGGGCAAGTTGGGCGGAGCGAAGTGGTCAGGCGGGTACGTGACATGCGAGAGACGGTGGTTCAGATATGCTGGTCCTGTGTTGTGGAGAGCATTGCAGGCATGTGTGAGGAGCTTGAATATTATTCTCTTGTTCATTGGGAGCCAGTGGAATTGTCGGAGGTGTTGTGTTATGTGGCTGCGGCAGGGAAGGTCGAGAACCAGTCTGGCAGCGGCTTTTTGGACGTTCTGTAGTTTCCTGAGTGGTTTCTGGGTGACGCCGGCGTAGAGTGCATTGATGTAGTCAAGTCTGTTGGTAACGAGTGTGTGGGTGATTATCTTTCTGGATTCTGTGGGGCTCCATCTGAATGTCTTTCGAAGCAGGCAGTGTGTGTGGAAGCAGGATGAAGATACTGCGTTGCTTTGGCGGCTCATTGTGAGCGAGGAGTCCAGTATGCTAATGTTTGGCTGTGTGGGTCGGTGAGGGGACTAGCTGCTTGAGTCTGATGTTGGTGAGGTTCTCCAATGGGGAGGTGGTGTTGTGGTCAATGGGGCTGTTCAGGTGGAAGTTGAGGTCTCCGATTAGGATGTAATGGGTGGATGCAACAGCCTGGGGTGTGATGAGGTCTACGATGGTGTCGGTGAAGGGTGGGCCGGGGCCGGGGGGTGGCTGTAAACAAGGGTGCCACGGAGGGTGGTGTTGGGGTTGGTCTAAATCTAGAAGTGGAGATGTTCCATGGTTGTCGTTGGGTCATTCAAGTAAGTGGTCAGTCGGAGGGTGTTCTTGTGGACGATGACGATGCCTGCTCCTGGTCGGTCGGCACGGTCCTTGCGGGTGATTTTGTAGAGGTCAGGTCTGGCGGTGGTGATATCCGGTCCAGAACAGGGGTTGGTCCAGGTTTCCGTGAAGAAGGCGATGTCGGGAAAGGCGGCATCGCGGAGGTCCCAGACTTCTGTGGCATGTTTGTGGAGGGAGCACGTGTTGAGAAGTATCCAGTTGTGCAGGTAGGGAGAGCGGTTGGACGGCTGGGTGGCGAGAGGAGCTGGTGTGAGTGAAAGTCTGGCTGCAGTTCCTGCAGAGTCCTTGGGCCTCCTTCAGCAACGCGAGTGGCAGGCAGCGTGGAGTCCTGAGTTGAAGGCGAGGAGGGTGCTGGTGTTGTAGCCGAGGAAGGTTCGAGAACCAGGGTCCCTGGCGATGGGCACAATCCAGGCACAGACGGGCAGAAGCAGGAGAAAAAAGAAAAAGAGGCAGACAAAAGCAGAAAAAGAGGGAAAGAAGGGCAGTCAAGCAGCTGAGAAGTGACGCTCTGCCACTAGACCACTAGGGATGAGGAGCAGGCAGAAGACTGCGGGTGGAGGAGGGCCTCAAACTTCTGACTAGAGAGGGTCATAGCAGCAGCGACTGGGACAGCAGCAGCTACCAGGTGGAGCTCTACAGCGAAGGGATACATTGATAATAATTGAACTAAAAAACACCAAAAGCATTACTGTTGTCCGATTGACAATTTTATATAATGGATTGCTTCTTATCATCTTTACACTATGCAGCATCCTGTTACTTACTGGAATTACAAGCGGTGTTTGATAAATATATAACAAATTACACTAATCTCTTACAGGGAAGATTAGGGCGTTTGTTACCTCCCATGAAGCCATCAGATTGGCGTTTTATTCCTGGCTTACCCACTTGACCAAACTGTAGGCAAAGAACTTTTTCCTGAGGCCTCAGATTCACTCTTGATGGAAATATGAAAGCAATTACACACATGGTAAATGGGAGTACAAAATGTGCTATCTCACAGCTGAATGCTTGCATAGCAGGGTCAGAGATAAATGCCAGCGTATTCATATTTTGTTCTGGGTCTTTTGACCATGTGCAGGGGATCAAGAACAAGCTTCGTTATGTATTACAATTTAAATAACTGTGATTACTGTGTAGCTCTGCAGTCTAGTTAAATCGCACAACTTTCTGTAAACTCAGGACGGATCCCTACAGGCAATGCTTCCAACGCCCACCTGCTTTACCAGTGACAACATCACTGCATAAAGTATGCAGTCTCAGAAGGATGCTGGTTTAGAGAAGAAGATCACTGCCACATGTTGAAAAGCTTGGTAAGTGGGCATCTTGCCACCTCTAGTGGTGCAGTCTTTGGCAGGGGTTCAGTAGACAGTGGGTAGAGGCAGATGAAAATAACTCTGGCACTCTGAAGAAAGTAACACGATAAGCTTTTGTTCTTCTTTCAGTGGGATCCACAACATAAGGTGGTGGGTCGGATGAAAGGCGCCCCACTGCAAGGAAGGGCCCAAGATTTCAGGAGGATGTGGCTTTTCTGGCACTATATCTACATTTCTTGGCAGCAATGAACCTTTTGAAGACAAACACATTTCATGGTGGTAATTAGGGTTAAGAAGAAAATACACTGAACGTCTCTCTTGAGAAGGGCATGGCTCTAAACAATACACAAAATTTCTAGGTAAGAAGAAAAGCCTTCTATGGGCTGTGCTGCAAGTGATTATTAATACATTATTCTAACCTTGAGGGTTTATTCCAATTTTGTTCTCAATAGTTTTGTCACATGGTATCACTTTTTAGGGTTTAATACTTATATGGTACTAACAATGCTCTATATATTTATACATTTTCTTCGAACCCACTCTTTAGGTCTGGCTGTAGCTACCAGTCAAGATTTACTATCGTAACACACACAGAAAATTAGCTATTGAACGGTCCCTTTCAGCCTTTGGGCTTTTTTGAGCGAGTCTTTTTCAGGCACCATGCACAGCCCATCAAGTTTTGGATCAGCCTACACCATCTCACCGATGGTGAAGTAGTCCTTTTTATTCATTTGTATTATTTTGTTTTAGCTTTGCTAGCATTATTTGTTTACTTTCAGTAAGCACAAGAGATGCAGGCGGCACCTAAATTACTCTAACGGCTCCCGCTTGCTGGCATGGCTGCTCACTTTACTGGGAGCATAAGATTATATAGAGCAGCTGTGCACTCTTCCTCAGGCCGGCTCTGTCGAAGCACAAGAGGGGTTTAGGGGGCAGCAGACCACCGGGAGGTCTGCCCCCGGGCAGATTAGAAAGATGGTGCAGTCCATCGACTGCCATTTTGTATTGGGCTACATACGCCCTCCCTCCTTTTTCTGGGGGGCGGGGCATGGAAATGTTTGCCAGGAGTTGGCAGAAGTTTAATTAGCGTTGCCAGTTGGTGAACCATGTACAAGGGGAGGGTAGGCAGGGAGTTCAAGGTTCAGTTTAGGACATTTGATTACTTACAGGTTCATACAGGCAGTCTTAGGATGTAGGGTTAATAGAAAGTTGGTAACGTTGAAATGCACTACATTTAAATGAGTTAGCTGCTGGGTGTGTGTGTGGGTGGGGGGGGCATAGTGGTGGGGAGTGGTGACATTGGTTAGTTCACTTGATGTATAACAATATTTTCGTTTTGCAAGCGAATTGCCTGGAAATTTTGTAATTTCACTTGTTTCAATAAAGCGGCCTATTTCATACAATTTAAGAGGTCAGTTTTATGTGCTGCACCCCTCCCTCCCAATAACTCGTCTCAAAGCAGCAAATCAGATGCTTCGACATACCTGCCATCTCATTCAGGGACTCTGCAGAGTGCTAAACAAAGAACTGCTCATTTCTCCTTTACAGCGCCCAGAGGTGAGGAAAACAACTCCTACCATTTCCATTCCTGCTGCTGATAGGGTTTTCTTTACTACTGGAGATCGCCCAACAGCGAGGAAGCACAAGCCCGACCATCTCCCTTCCTACGCAGCCTGGTCACTTGTTTCTACACCAAATCACCCTGCTTCGATCAAAAAGCAGCTACAACCGTCACTATTAATGTTACAACCAGGCTGCTCGTTTCACACCCCTTTAAAAGTCTGAATGCACAGGAAAAGATTCAGAACTGACCACTTAAGCTAAGGCAGTACAGTGCTGACAGAGGCTTACTGTATTTACATTTATTCAGGTGTTCAAGGATTTCAATATGGCCGCCTCATTTAATGGACTCTGACCCTTTAATCGTCCTTTGTTTGTCAATGGGCGGTGGGTTATGTGGCAGAAGCTGGACCAGCTATTCTCAGATTACCTGATTTGAGGCAATAATTTAATCTATGATTGGTTGTTTTCTATCAAGAAAGTTAAATAGAGGCAGTTGAACAGAAAGAAAAGTCCCTAAGTGGAAGCAGACAAGTCCTAGGGATTATCTCCAGAGCCCACAAAGTACCTACACATATAGGTATATACTAAAGTATATACAATAGGTCTTGAATACTCGACCTAAAAATGACTTTTGCGCTTTACTGGTGCAGACAGAATGATTGACGGGTGAGTATCTGATCGGAGCTGCCTGGCTTTTAAGGGTAATGGCTCGATCAGAGGTAGTTATGATGGACCCGGATTGCTTTTTGCGGGGCACTTAAAACAGCGATTCTTAACCTTCTGGCTTGAGTGGACCCCAAGTGAATCACTACTGGAAGCCTGGGGCCCAAGCATTAAGCAACTTTTACGGTTTGAACATTAATGCCCTACACAAAATACTTCAGAAAAGGGGGTGGTGATGAACAGAGTGTCTGAATTAAGCAGACCACTCTTACCCAGTCCAAGGATCAGGGCTTGATCCAGCACCGTTTTTTAGCTCACTGCACCATCCCACCTCAGAACCTGGCTACATGCAAATTAGTCTGTTCCTGTCCCAGTGCATGATGGGAACAGGGCAAACCAAACTACCAAGCCAATTATTATACTGGGAAGGAAACAAGCTTCCGGGGACCGGTTTCTGGCATTTCAGCCGTCGTCGGCCCGGCTTGCTTGAATCCTGATGGTGCAATGAGCAAGGGACTCACACCTGAGTATACCCTTCCACGCTTATGGTGGACAAAATGATTCAGAAAAGGGGGTGGTGATGAACAGAGTATCTGAATTAAGCAGACCACTCTTACCCAGTCCAAAGATCAGGGCTTGATCCATCACCGTTTTTTAGCTCACTGCACCATCCCAGCTCAGAACCTGGCTACATGCAAATTAGTCTGTTCCTGTCCCAGTGCATGATGGGAACAGGGCAAACCAAACTACCAAGCCAATTCTTATACTGGAAAGGAAACAAGCTTCCGGGGACCGGTTTCTGGCATTTCAGCCGTCGTCGGCCCGGCTTGCTTGAATCCTGATGGTGCAATGAGCAAGGGACTCACATCCGAGTATACCCTTCCACGCTTATGGTGGACAAAATTATTCAGAAAAGGGGGTGGTGATGAACACACAAAATACAGCATCAGCCTAAATCAAACAAATACGCAAGCTACAATGTATTTAATTCACACACACAAAAAACTAAATATAATTTTTCATGGGAAGTTGGAGCTTTCAATATTAGGCTTCAAAAAAGACAAAGCAATATTCCAGATTCTAGCATGCATCTTTTCCTTTTTTGCTTATAAGGCATGCAGTGCTTTTTTGAAGCCACCAATTATGGATTCTACTTTTTGTTTGATATTGTTTCGCCGCTCCGAAGAATCAAGTTATGGATTTCAGTCTAATTTGTAGCTTCCACTTTTAAATCCCTTCACATTTAAAAAGCGTATTAAAAAGTTTGCTATTGCTTTTTTCTGCTGTATATATACTTTTTAATCTGCTAAAACCAGGGCTTTAAGTGGGATGAAAAAACTGGGGGGGGGGGGGGGTCTCTCAAAGGGGCGCAGCTAGTGTAATTAAGGGCGTGGCTTAAAAGCACATAAACCAAAAATCTGTGCTTCTTAGCATAGTGTGCTACCTGACTTGTATTTTGCGGTTTCTGTCATTGCATCCAGATATATGATACAAGTTAGTAACATCATACAAACAACACGTCAGGACAATTGGCTTTGTCAATGGTTGTTAGTTGCATACGATAAATAATCACCCCCTATGGCTTGTATAAGATATTGAAAAAGCTTCCACTTAAAGCCCTGGTGACACCACGACAATGTTGCAGCTCCTGAGTTTCAAAAAGAGAAGGAAAATCCAGAGTTAAAATTACTCTTTTTAAAGGATTTGCCTTCCCACTACAACGCTCACCTCTAATGACATCATGCCGTAACTTCTCCACCAGTGAAAACTGAGCAGTGTGAGCACGCGCACATCCATGTGCCTGCTGTCACTGCAGTCCAGAAAAAAACGTACCGCCTGTGCCAGGGCACAAAACAGAGCCCGATAGAAACCCGTTTCGAGGCCCCCTTTAAAAAACTGCCGGTGCTCAGCACCGGAGAGAGACCCGGCCCATTTAAAGCCCAGGCTAAAACTACTTAATTTTCTAAACAGACGCAGTCCCTCTCAGTGGCAGTTGCAAACCCCATCTGTCTGCGAACCCCAGGTTAAGAACCACTGCCCCTAAAACATTCCTAAACATATAAAAAAAAGAATGCGAATGCACGTGGGTCCGTCAGGATAGGTTAGTCCATAAACGAAGCCACAACAAACGGTTCCACCACATCTGTAAAGATTATTTGAACCAACATAGCTTGAGCAAATACCAGCACCAGTTTGGTAGCATTAAGGTGCGACCTTAATATGCACTATTCAGTAAAGTGTTTTACAGAGATGTACAGTGAGGGGGAAGCCGGGAGCATCTCAACGGAGACAGATGCCCGATTTTCTAAACCAACATTAATTAATTATAAATGAGCAAGGCATCATTCACTGCTTGTATGTAGAAAACTACTCTTGTTGAGGGCAACATCATGCTTGCTGTGCCCCACTCATTTTCTTTTCTCTGTTAAGGAGTTTGGTATATGGCAGGCTGACTGGATGATGGGGACATGCCACTTACAAGTTCAAACAGCGGCAATCCAGTTTGCCTACTGCTTGCAGACTACATGGCACAGGGTTGGAAAGTACTTGTAAACAGCAAAGTTGGGTATGAGGCATTATTACACAGGAGAGTAATAGTGGAGGACGTAAACATCGTTTAAGCAAGCATTTGCAAAGCCAATCATTCTGCTTTAATGTGCTAAAGCATGTAAATAGAGGAATTTGGCAGAAATATGAGGAGCGGGTTAAGCCGGACCTTTCGGCTATGCCAATGCTTGCTTCCCCCCTCTCTCTGGCCTTTGCTTCTAATACCACACAAGAGTAGCCCCCAGATTCATCATAGTCATGTTTTGCGAGTCCTTAATAGCGATTATTAAGGAATCGCTATTAAAGACTCGCAAAACGGGATTCATGTAGAAATCGCAATATTTATTGCGATTCCTACAGCTTCCTTATTTGCGATTCGCTAATTGAGAATCGCAAATAAGGAAGGAAGGAAGCCTAAAGGCCCATAGGAATGAATGGGAAGTCATTCCTTATTTGCGATTAGCAAATAACGAATCGCAAATAAGGAAGCGATTTCAAGGGTGCCAGGGTGTCCAAAGGACACCCTGTAGCACCCCTGAAATGGTAATGTACACTGGTGTTGCACATACATGTCCAAAGGACATGTGTGTGTGTAACATACAACTTAGAAAAATGCACTAAAGTGCATTTTTCTAAGTTTTCGCTATTTACCACGAAGTTAGACTTCGCGGTAAATAGCGGCCCCAGATTGCGAATTCGTAATTTTTAAATGGTTCCATGAATTGCATTTAAGGAATCTCAAATTGAGATTCCTTAAATGCAATTCATCACAATTTAGTGATTTCTATATTTGCGATTTTTGCATTTGGGAGGATGAATCCCAAATGCAAAAATAGCGCTCGCAAAGGGCCAGATTCTCAGAATCTGGCCCTTTGCGAGACGAATTTCCTTTGATGAATCTGGCTGATAGGGAATAATCTTGCAATGGAGAAGAAGTTGGTACTGCTCTGAAGGACAAAATGTTTCCAGTGTGAATCAGAGAGACTGACTGCGATCTCCATACACAATACCTTACTGATTCATGGGCGCCACTGAACTGCTCTGTTGTCATCTGCTCTTTAGTGTCACTGTCTTGCCTTATATGTTTTAATGAGGGGGGGGGGGGTTATTATATTTTCTTTACGTTTGATTAAAAGTGGAAAAAACTGAAGAAAACATATAAGGAGCTTGTTATAATTTTTCATGACTCGTAAATGTAGATTATTGCATATTCTATAGAATGCATTCACGTTAATAGTTTTTTTTATGTTTATTGAACTTTACAACACAACATCAAGATTGCATAGACACGACTTTCGATATAAAGCAATGGGTTACAGCCACCAAGACATCTCATGGGCTTACACATTCGGAGTATCACTGTCTACCTCGTCAGGACTCCCCCACCCACCGTTCGTTGCAAGAATGTTAACACCCCCGACTCTGGGCGGACTGCAAACATTTCCCCTGAATGAATTCCACCTGCCCCATTTCGGAGGGCCCCCTCAATTCTTATAGACTTCCACTTCTGCGACCTCACGTTAATAGTTTTAAATATGTCTGTATGCATGTCTTCAACTAATATTTTTCCTACAGTATTTTTTTATTTAAACACATTTTAATAGCTTGTTTTTAATTCAAGACGAATAATATTTTTCAAATATTGCAATTGTGTCCTGCTCGTGTACTAATTGGCATATTGTGTTTCTCTGGGATTTAATTCGAACTCGGTTTTCACCAAGTCCAAGGCGGGTGAAGCAGTGCGAGTGGTTTATTAAAGGAGTCAAACGAAAACAGGGCAGAGGAAAAAAAACACACACGCCTAAATCTTGCCCCTTGACCTCGGTAGTAATAACAACAATCAGCTGCGGGTCAGGCATGAAATGACCAGGTATGCACCCCTAGATTTAGATCAATCCCACCGAGAGACTATTATGATATTAAATGCCAGTCACATCAGCAATTGCTGCCTACACACAATTATGCTTAAAAGAGGGCCAAAAGGTGGACAAATATTGTACATTCTACATTACTATTACACTGACAAATGGCGAAAACCTGCCTAAGTAATGAGGTTAATGCGTTTCACTCATCTCGGCTTAAGAAGTCTAACTAGAAAGAGGGGGCGCCCAGAAGACAAACACTGAAGGCTCCGCCTGGCGTTTCAGCCGGGCCTGGATTAATGATGGCTCCCATGCACGTGAGAAGTATGGCCACGTGATTCCCATCTCGGCAGTCCTAATAAGGTTCTCATTAAAAACTATTTAGCCATTAGGACCTGGTTCAGAAGCGGGTCACTGCGAGGATTCTGAAAGATGGATTATGCTTCATGTCGACAAGAATGAGTGTAATTCCTCATCGTCCTGCTGCTAGGAGGCTACTGTGCCTCCTGTACCGACCACCTGGAAGTAAAACATACACAAATGTGCCACTGTCCTTCTCAGATCACTGCTATTACAACACGCATTTACAATGCAATAGGTCTCGCAGTAGGAAAGTTTGAGCTATTGGTATTGTAAATTACACATTTTTTATTTATGTGTTGGTTTTGAAAATAGCGATATTATTAGCTTTGTCATTTACAATGCCAATAGTTTTAACTTTCGCAAATGTGACACCTATAGCATTTGTAATGCAATATGTGTTGTATTTACGTGACTTAGAAGTATTGATATTACAAATAACAATGGCTTTTATTTGTTTTAAATAACTTATACTTAAATTAAAGCTATTGTAATTTATAATGGCAATAGCTTAAACTTTTGTAAATAATTTTTGTGAAGATTATGTTCAGTGTATTTTGTGACGAAAATCCAAGAACAGAAGTGAAATATTAACATTTTTTTGTGACATTTGTAATAAAGCTTGAAACATTGAGAGAACATATTTGAACCAGTTGTTGTTGAATGGTTGCACAGATTGATGCTGTGGCGTTCAGTGATGCTGTGGTAGTGCAAAGTGATGTTGTGGTGCCCCCGAGTGATGCTGTGGTGGTGCTGAGTGATGCTGTGGTGATTCGATAGATCGATAGAGTGAGGGCGATAGATAGAGGGATGAAGATAGATAGGGGGAGGGCGATAGATAGGGGGAGGACGATATATAGATAGAGTGATGGCGATAGAGTGAGTGCGATAGATAGAGTGAGGGCGATAGATAGATAGAGTGAGGGCGATAGATAGATAGATAGATAGATAGATAGATAGGAGTGAGGGCGATAGATAAGAGTGAGGGCGATAGACAGCCACGGCCCGTGGAGGGAGTTGCAGTGGGGCAGGGTGGCGGGGCGGGGGAGGGGCAGGGTGGGGGGAGATAAAAAACTGGCATATGGATATTTGGAGGTAAGTAAACAATTTAATTAACAAAACGAATTTCGTAGCGTGCACTGCATCGCATGCGATGAAGGGCACACTACGAAATAAATGTGTGTTGTTAATTGGGCACGCTACGAAATTCGTTTTGTTAATTAAATTGTTTACTTACCTCCAAATATCCATATGCCGGTTTTTAATCACCCCCCACCCTGCCACTCCCCCGCCCCGCCTCCCTGCCCCACCGCAAATCCCTCCACGGGCCTTGGCTGGCGATAGATAGAGTGAGGGTGACAGATAGAGTGAGGGCGATAGCTAGATAGAGTGAGGGCGATAGCTAGATAGAGTGAGGGCGATATATAGATAGAGTGAGGAGGCCTCGTGGTGGACGTGGTTGTGCCAGTGGTGGTGGAAGTGGTGGATGTGGTGGTGGTGGACGTGGTGGTGGTGGAGGTGGGTGTGGTGGTGGTGGACGTGGTGGTGGTGGTGGTCGTGGTGGTGGTGGTGGACATGGTGGTGGTGGACGTAGTGGTGGTGGATGTAGTGGTGGTTGAAGTGGTGGGTGTGGAGGTGGGTGTGGTGGTAGATGTGGTGGTGGACATGGTGGTGGACGCGGTGGTGCTGCCACAGCAGAGTGAATAACCATCCCCTCAGTGCCAGAGCAGAGTGAATAACCATCCCCTCACTTCCACAGAAGAGTGAATAACCATCCCCTCACTGCCAGAGCAGGGTGAATAACTATCCCCTCAGTGCCAGAGCAGAGTGAATAAAAATCCCCTCACTGGCATAGCAGAATGAATAACCATCCCCTCAGTGCCACAGCAGAGTGAATAACCATCCCCTCAGTGCCACAGCAGAGTGAATAACCATCCCCTCAGTGCCACAACAGAGTGAATAACCATCCCCTTAGTGCCAGAGCAGAGTGAATAACCATCCCCTCAGTGCCAGAGCAGAGTGAATTACCATCCCCTTACTGCCACAGCAGAGTGAATAACCATCCCCTCACTGCCACACCGGAGTGAAAAATCATCCCCTCACGGGCATAGCAGAGTGAGTAACCATCCCCTCATTGCCACAGCAGAGTGAATAATCATCCCCTCAGTGCCAGAGCAGACTAAGGTTTTCCACACTCGCCCCTGCACTACCTCCAGGTAGTCCAAGAACAGCAAATTCATCAAGGCTCTACTAATTGATACAGCCTCCCCACTCAAGAGGCCCCTCAGGAACCACTTCAGAGACCGCGCCCTGGACCCTGACCGGGTCCACTTCCTTGACCAAATAAGATTTCAGATTGCTCACTATTAGTCCTGAAGATGATCTTAAGTTTATAAGATCGAAACGCCGCTGACCCTTACAACAGGAAATCCTTCCATTGTTTACATTTACATGGAGTTCCATCTGTCTTGTTGTCAATGGGATGTTATGTCTTTTAATCCACTATCACCTTGTCACATCACGCTCACTTTTTACTTTTGTGAGCACCTAAATATTACTTAGAGTACTAAGTTTTACTTGTGTAAAATAAACTGTCTATTTCACACGAAATATGTTCCCCTACTTCCGTGGTCCCAGCATGATTAATGATCAAGTTTAATTGAGATTCCTAGTGCCCCAGTTGGGGTTCACACTTTTTGCTCCGGATCCTTTGTGGCCACCACTTGAACCACTGTCTTTCCTAAAATGAAAAAGAAATATGAAATAAGACAAAAGCAGGGAATGGCTTGGTCTTGTATAAACATGGGATCCATGAAATGCACTGCTCTCTGGCAGACAAACATGCACTTAAGGAGAATCCTTCTGGGCACTGGTGGTCAGTGAAGCCGAGCGAGATGGATCCATGTGTGGTCACATTGTATCAGGTCTAAAATAAAAAGAATTTGGACATAATGTATTTTGCCCATCCAGGAAGAAGGTATTTCCATAGTCCAGTTGAGGGAACAAAATTGTGGCTTGGATAACCATTTTGGGGTGATCCAGTGAAAACAGGAAAAATATTTTTCTCAAAGACTTGAGCCAAAACCGACACAACTGGGGTCAATTTTAACACCTGTGGCTACAAGCACAAATGTATCAACAACAAAACCAGCATAGTGGGTAGACATGGAGGAAACTGAGGTAGTACCCAGAGGGCTTTGCCACCTTGAGTCAAATCAGGGATCAGAGGGTTTTTCCCTACTACATGGACCTCAGTTTCATTTGTGTTGAAATTCAAGGCACTATTAGTCAAGCAATTAAAAAGGGCACTCAGAAAGTTTTGAAACTTTGCTTCGTGGTCAGACAGTTGGGCATAAAGGCGGCTGATGAGTTGCACACCATCCGCATGAGAACAGAATACGAAGCAGAACATGTGACTGTGCTGTGCCAATGGGGTAACAGATAAAAAGAGAGTGAGACTCTGGAAAGATCCCTGAGGTAAACCCCATTAGAGCTTTTTGGTTTCAGAAGAAAAATAGAAATGGTAAGAGCCTGGCAAAAATCATGCAAAGAAGCTTTTAGCCATTGTAAAGCGGGGGCTTCCACAGTAATTTTTCAGGCAAGATATTATGAGACAATGGACTGAAAACAACAGAGAGGCCAAAAAAATAAGAACCGTTCCTGCTGCTGTCAAGTGGCACATGGACGACTTTGAAGAAACTATTGTTAGTCTGAAAACCCACCAGTGCTAGATCTCCAAGAACATGATCTTCAAAAAACTGATGGCTCATTGTTCACAGTTCCAGCAAAAATCTTTAAGTAACAAGGATCAGACAGACTGGGTGAACGGTTGCCCAAACACCAAATGTCTATAAAAAGGTGAGTTAGTACAAGCGCTATCATCTGTGAGACTAATCTGGGATTTTGATCAGAAAAAGTGTGACTGGGAGAGATGGAACTGCGAAAGATGAACCTCATGTCCTTGTTATACACAGTAGAGATGAGAAAGTAGGATTTCTGAGTTATTGAGTTATCTGATTGATGGAGACAAGAGCCTCACAAGTACATCCATAAGAAATGGAGAAAAGAAATGTGCTATCTATCTTGTCCTCAAAGAGGTCTGGCAGATTTTGACATAAGGACAAAGAGACAGGGCTGGCATTTTTCCTGCGAGCTTGGGAAATAGAGTTCAGAAATATTTGACAATATTTGTTTTTAATACTGGTAACTGCACCATCCTCTTGCTACCTCATCTTCACACCCAGGCAGCCTTGGCCTTTATTTTGATGGGATTCGACAAATATAATATTCTCTGTCAAGGTCTGGCCAAATCCTCCTTAGCAAAGCTGCACAGCATATAAAATGTTGCAGTTCAGAGAGCAAGTAACGTCTGAAAATTTGACTGACCATGCCAAACAGGCCACCCCTCCACTCCACTGACTTCTGCTCAAGAAGAGACCCGTCTTCAAAGCACTATGCCTATTGCACAGGTCTTATATAAATCAGAGAAGGCTCCACTTTGTGAAAGTTTTAGCTGTAACACACCTGTGAGAAAGATGTGGCCAAACGTACAGCTTTCTTTCCTTGGCACCCTATTTAAAAACAATTTCGGCTAGTTGGCTGCTCTCTTCATCTGCTTGGCTTTTAGCTTTGGAATAGTATTCCCTTACACATCAAAAGCATTCACTCGCACCTTGAGTTTTGAAAGGCCTCAAAAAATTCTCTCTTCTGGTAGACCCACTTTCTTCTCTTGTTGGTTTTACTGATTGCTATGTGTTTTTTGTTCTTTTGTTCGATACTGTCAAGTTGCCCAAGTTGGCGCGCGTGTGTTTTACAAAATAAATCAAATCAATGCACTTACAAAAAAACAAATCCAAATTGCTAGCAGCCTGTTTTATAATGGTGTGGAGCAACCAGATACTCTGTTTTGGTATGACAATCAGAATTCCTAAACCGTAGATATCTTATGATTTATTTTTTATTGCACCTCCAGCGTAAACCAAGGAGGAGGCCCAGCCCAAGTATGTCTTTGAGATGTGTTCTTCAAAGTGCTAGCTCATCTAGTTTGGTTGGTGACCTGTTAAGTAAATACACACAGGTGCACAAAATAGCACCCAAATTGAGCATTTTCTATTGAAGCAGTACAGAGAAGTTGGATAAAGTACCTTTTGTCCAAGCAAGTATAAGGTGAACACTGAAGAACGGGAGATAGAATTATTAATGCCACAAAGTTCACCACCACAAAGGATAAAGCCTGCACGGAGAAAGAGGAGGAGGAAGAGGAAGAGGAGGAAGAAGAGGAGGAGGAGGAAGAAGAAGAAGAGGAAGAGGAGGAGGAGGAAGAAGAAGAAGAAGAGGAAGAGGAGGAAGAGGAGGAAAAGGAGGAAGAAGAGGGAAAGGAAGAGGAAGTGGAGAAGGAGGATGCACTGTTTAATATCAAAAATAGCTTAAGAACCCACAAATTCCATTATTTGCAGATGTGCAGGCGTATCAGCCTCAAAGGTTAAAATCTCCAGGAACCAGTACTTTGAAAGTCTGCAGTACCAGATCGGGCACTAATTCAGCAAGCACAGAATCAAAGCCTGGGGCGGGGCTAGGCGAGTGGTAAACTATTACCCAGGTGATAGTCGCCTGTGTGGGCATGCTAAAACGTCAGCGAATTCAAAAGGAGGGAGACTTATATGGGAAAGAAGTTTCTCTGCAAATTTAAGCCGCACCTCGTCCTGTTTTGCTGTCACCGTGGAAAGAAGTGATACTATAACCTAAGGGAGGGCAGCTGCTGTATGTGGCTTCCTGAACCAAGTTCCTGCATCCAGGAAGAGGTCCAGCTCATGTTCCAATACAACATCATGAGCCAAGTATTTCTTCTTTGTGGGGGAGTGGTGTGGAGCCACATACATTACATGAATATACTGCATTGGCGATACCACAATGCAGTGGCGAGGAAGGGAGGAGGAGATGACATCTTGAAGGTGGAACAACTTCTGAGGGAGATAGGGTGCGAAATAATTGTCTGCAGCAGAAATAAGATAGTAGGTGGATTTCCCATCTATCCTCGATTTGTCAACTTGGAGAATCGCCCTGAGGACATATTCCACTCCATGCTACAAGCCAATGCTGTGCAGAACAGCATCTGTCTTGCTACCACAGGTGGCAGTAGGCGGAAGAGGAATACATGAAAGACATGCAATAATACATTTCAGGTCATCAACTCTATGATTCACAAATACATTAGCACTCATTGCTGTTCTCCTGAACAAAGAATGTCTCTATAATGGTAATAATAACAGAGAAGAGGCCTAACAAGTTGTAAAAAAAATGAGATGCAGTGACTTTGTCAGCTAGTGCCACAGCATCCCTTAATATATCTTCAGCATGGTTAGTAGGCTACAATGTTACAATGTATTTACAGTAAATTCCCATAAAATACGATTTGTTTACCGGTTGCATTTACGTATTTGATACATGTCTGTTGGTAAAAGTCCAACAGGTACAGTGTTCTAAATGCAATATTAAAATCAGCCATTTGGTGGCAAAAAATAGCAAGAAATTGTATGAAGACCACATTCTTTTCAATTAAGCCAGCGTATCTTAAGGGTAAAGTTAAAGGGGACCACATAGAAAAACGCCAAACCCTTGCCCACTCCCATGCCCTCAGTGGGGTTTTATAAAGTGAGTAGATAAGATGGACTCCTCGTAGCCATGGTCAATCTCGCAGCTATGTCTAGCCTTGGACCCAGATTAGAGGTCACTGTCCGATTCTGTCATTGGAAGACCTGATGGCATGGCACGAAAGAAGGGGTCTTCCTAAATCAAGTTCATTCGGCTTGTGAAAGAATAAAGCAGCATCCTTGGTTTGTAGAGATGTGTTTCCTGTTAGCTTTGGTGGTAAACTTGTTCTTCCCAGAATTTAACAAATTCGAAGGAGAGTGACAGAGCCAAGGACGAGCTTGGGCTTATTTTATTAGAGGTTTTTCTTTGGATCGCAGCACAAACACCAGAAATACTCACCTTTTTCATACATTAACTTTATTAAGGGATTCAAACATCTTAGTGGTAGCAATCAAGCATTACCGCATAACGCGTTGACCAGTTACTTAAATTAACAAAAAATCTTGCAAAAGAAGCTCCTTCTGCATAATCAATATTTCAAAGGAACTGAAATCTATAGCAGCAGTGCTGAATAAAAGAGAAGAGGCAGAACAAAACACAGGGACAACGACCAAAGAAGAAATTGTGAATGCTTCAAAGTAAAGGTATATATTTTGTCTTTTAAATGATGCAATGGGACAAAACGCATATTTATTTTAAAAAAGGAAGATCACGAAACCTTAGCAGAAACCTCATTTGAAAAACGTAACTGGCCCACAGAAAAGGCATTTAGGGCGGGCCAGTGCACAAAAATAGAGGAAACAAACATGGATGAGTAGGTCGGCGAAATTAATGCCCTTGAGCTCGGAAATAGTATTTGAAAAACTGGGCCCTCTGATGCTTTTGGAGATGAGGCAGACAATTCCACCGAGTCTATTCCAAATAGTTCTCTGGGATTCTGAAGTTAAACATTGATGATGGTCACACATATGTCAATAGATGCCACGAGTCAAAATCAAGAGTGCAAAGGTTGATCTAGAGGAATAAGGCGAGGCCCAATCTGTTTCTTGAGGTGACAGTTCTGTGACAATGAAAGGGTGTTAGAAAAGGGATTTTGGCAGGCGTGGGCATGTGCCAAAGCCAGGCAGAAACCAGCACTCTAGTCAAGATAATGGAGTTACACTCCTAAAATAACCCCTGCTCACCCCCTTCATAGCTTGGCACGCGCAGTCAGGCTTATGTTAGAGGCAGTGTGTAAAGCATTTGCACATAACCAACAGTAATACAGTGTAAGCACTACAAAAGGACACCACCCTAGTTTAGAAAAATATCCATTATTTTTATATACTTAATACAAGACCAAAAACGATAAAAATCCACAATTATCAAAATACGCTTTAAAAACAGTTCCTTGGTGTCGATAGCTCCGTCCAGGGCTATCACGACATCGTGAGCAAACAAATCCAAACAGTTCTGGCTGACTGCGGCATCGCTGGACAGCTACAGTGTCGGGAAGACCCGCAAACAGTAACTTTTTATAAATGTAGGGCATCGGCGACCTCTCGCTGAGCTTCCGAAAACACGGCGCCCGCAGGCGTCGGTTCCGGAGGTCGGTGCAGGAGTCGTCGGGGCCCTCGAAGTCACACGCGTTGCAGGTCGATCTCCTCTCTGTTGGAGTCAGGAGCGGTGGCGTTGGCAAGCGTTGTGTGCGGCGGTGCGAAGTGCAGCAGTGGAGTGCCCTCAGGTCACGGTGCGAGCAGTAGCTCGGTGGATGGGTCAGATGGCTTAGCCGGTGAGACCAGGGTCCCGGTGCAAGATGAAGGCGGTGCTCGTCATGGTGCTGGCAGGTCACGGTGCAAGAAGCGGCGTCGTTGTTGCTGAAGCGCTGTCGTCGACTGACGAACTGGAGTCGATAGCGCCGGTAGGTCAAGGCTGCGGTGCGGGATGAGGGCGGTCCGTCATGTAACTTAAGGAGCGGTGCCCACGAACCACGGTGCAAGCAGCCGCGTAGATTTCGGCGTGGAGCAGCTTTGTCGGGGATACCAAGGCGTCATCGTGAAGTGAGGTGGTGCGGAGTGCGGTGCCCACAGGTCGCGGTGCGAGCAACGGCTCGTGGCGGCGTCAGCAGGTGTCGCGGGTGAGACTAGGGTCGCGGTAAGGCACTGCGGGGGTGCACTCTGCAGTGCCAAGGCAGTGTCGTGAAGCGAGGCGGTGTGGAGTATGGTGCTCACAAGTCGCAGTGCGAGCAGCAGCTTGGTGGCGGCGTCAGCAGACATCGTCGGTGAGACCAGGGTCGTGGTGCCTTCTGTGGTGCCTTCAGGACACGGAGTCGGCAGCGGCGCCGTAGACGTTGTCAGGTTGCTTTTCTTCTGTCGCAGCACAAAACACACAGTCCCCAGTGATGAGGGCAGAAGAGCTTGAAGTATTTGCTGTTCCTGAGACTTCTTGAACCGGGGGCAAACTCTACCTCAAGCCCTTGGAGAAACTCACAAAAGTAAATTGCAGAAAGTTCAGTCCAGTCCTTTCACTGGCCCAAGACAGAAGCAGTCACTGCAGGCCAACACAGCAAAGCACACAGCAAAGTGGTAGTCCCTCCTCACAGCTTCTCCAGCTCTTCTTCTTGGCAGTCTTCTTGGTTCAAAATAGTTCTGAAGTTCAGGGGTCTGGGCCCCAGTATTTGTATCTATAAATCCTTTGATCCTCTAGGCAGAGGGTCTCTGTGCCCAGCCAGATACAGTTATGCCTTCTCTGGTGTGATTTCCCGGCAGGAGGTGGAGACAGCATTGTCAGAGGCAGACCAGGCTCTTTGAGGTGAAGGAAATCTCCTCCCTCATCCCCCTTCGCAGCCCAGGTCTATTCAGCCCTTTCCTGATCTACCTAGACTATCAGGAGCCACCCTTGCTTCATAGCCATCCGTCATCCAAACCCCAGACAGGCAATCCACATTCCAGCAGAGGCACATGGGATGACTGAGCAAGAAAATACCTACTTCCTAAAAGTGGTATTTTCAAACAGAATGTAAAAATCACCTTTACCAAAAGATGCATCGTTAGATTCTGAGTTCAGGTATATTAAATGTTATTTTCCCACCTAGTTCCCAGGGCAGTTATGTTTATAATATGTTATAAACAAACTTCCCGTTCTGTCCTATGTGGAACAGGCAGCCTTGCAATAGTGAAAAACGAAATGGGCTGTAATTCACTATCAGGACATGTCACACACACCAGGGCATGTCCTACCTTTCACATGCAATGCACCCTGCCGACAGGGGTACTTTGGGCCTACTGTAGGGGTGCCTGACATGTAAGAAAAGGGAAGGTTAGGGGCCGGCCCGTGTGTGCACAGGCCAAGTCAACATGACAGTTACAAATGGAGCACAGACTCTGCAATGGCAGGTCTTAGGTACCTTTTTCGGGCTACTCAAGGTGGTGGCACAATCTGTGCTGCTGGCCCATGAGTAGCATTTGATTCACAGGCCGTGGCACACTCAGTGCACTTTACTAGGGTCTAACAAGTAAATCAAATCCCCATTTATGGAAACACCAATCCCTAGCACAATTTACACAGAGAGCATATGCACTTTAGCACTGATTAGCAGTGGTAAAGTGCCCAGAGTCCTAAAATCAACAAAAACAAGTCAGGACAAAATAGGAGGATGAAGCAAAAAGTTTGGGGATAACCCTGCAAAAAGGGCCATTTCCAACAAAGGGGTTTTCAAGACACCAAAAAAAAGAGAACGTTTGGAATCTGAAGACAGCAAGATACTCATATTTCCTGGTATGAATGAGAAGGGAGAAAAGCCTTTTGAATGTAGGGAGGAAGCACTTTATAGCTAAAGGGATATAGCAGGCCTGCTTCAGCCAACAACATTGTGACGTGGAAGAAAAGAAAATGCACTTGTTTGGGGAGGCACAAAAGGATTTGAGTGCTCTTCGGAACAGTGAAAATACCCCAGTCTAAATAGGAAAACACTATCAGAAATTGTGTCTGTTGTTGCAGTTTTATAACAACTAAGCCCTGATCTTCAAGACTAGTTAAGAAAACAGTCGTAGGGTTCCAAGATAATGTGGAAATAGTGCTCTGTAATTTGGAATATGACATAGGAACACCAGGCCATAACTGCATATTGCTTGGATTGTTTTGTCTGCTACTGAACTGTGGCCTTGACCTTTGTAACCATGTGTTTTGAGGAGTGCTCCTAGTGAGGACACAAAGAAACTTACAATGTCAGGATTCCATCAGACTTTATTAGTGCCTCCCTTGGAATGGGCAGTGCTCACTCAAACTTTGGTAAAACAAACAAACTACCTCCGCTCCTCTAGCCTAGCCTTACTAACTACGCCCCGGTTTAAAAAGAAGCGGGCAGGGGGGCAGAAGTTTGCCGTACTTGCACCCACCTTTTGGAATGACCTCCCCCTACCTTTAAGACTCTCTTCCTCCTACATGGAGTTTCGGAGGTCACTAAAAACGTTATTATTCCAGCAGGCCTTTGGCACCTAGCTCTCCTATTTATCCTCACCCAGGGACCTCACCAGCGCCATGAAACTGACTTACGTGCGCTCTACAAGTTTTTTTAAATTCAAATAAATTCAAATGACCTGGAGTGAAAAGTGGACAACAGGGTTGAGAATTCGATTAGCTGCAAGTACTTGGAGAAAAAAAAAACTTATCCCTAGCATCGCCCAGTATGAGAAACAGACAGGATACAAATATAGTAACAACAGATAAATATCAGAAACACACACAGTTTAATTTTTTTAATTGCGACAAACATGACATTTAACGTCCCCTCTATGGCACACAGTAACAAATATCTCAGACTAAATCCTGCTCAAACCTGCTCAGTCCACCTCTGTAGAAAGAACCCCGCTCCGAGCCAAAGAACACATTTCTTATAGCCCAAATCAGAGTTGGATGATGATGGGAAACCCTTAGATTTCTGGAGCTACTGCGAAATCTGGGGTGGAATCCAGTGTGGACTCTCATTCAATATGCTATCTATTTCTATGAACGCTAAATTACCACTAAGAGAATCTGTACCACATTTAGCAGTCTCTCCAGAAAGCGGACAATTTCCCATTTTCACTCAAATGCAAATTAGGCCTTTAGAATCGATCAAGCACAAAATTACCATATTAATGTCAGTAGATGTGTCAATGTAAATGAAGGTCTCAGCTCAAGCCTAAAGCTCAACTAGCAATGCAGATGAAATTAGAAAAAACAAAATCGCACTTCCTTAGGAGACTGGTGCAAAAGGAACCAACTTCTGTAGAGTCAACATCTATGCAGAAGTCATTCAAAACAGCTTATATGGTCTTGGTTTGGTAGGTCTAAACAATCGTTGCATACAGCTAAAAATGATATGCCAGAAAAAGTCTACAGCTTCTTGGAAGAACTATGCTCCTGTAGCTCCCTATGTTAAAGTGGACCTGGCTTTACAACCCTTAAACTTTTAAGTGCGGCCTTCAGTCAATAGCAAACAGCCACTCTTCCTCCCCACTACTTCTGTTGGCCATTGTCCAACACTGGGGAGGTTTAGAAAGCAGAGGGTTAGAAAGCTGACATAGGCCACAGCGCCACTCCAAATGGGACAAACAACCCTTGTCATGGAGGTACCACGGTTTCTGACTTTAATTTTTTTTAATGGACAAAAGTAGCCAGCATGCCTGTTGGAAAAGATATTTCTGATACTGCTCCCAAACAAGCAAAGGACAATCTTGTTCCAACCTCTCCAGGACATACATCTCAATTCAACTTCTAATTTGTGCATTTTAGGCGTGAGGCCTTTCTCAAAATACAGATCAGAGTAATTTGCACTTGAGAATAAATATGCATGAATCTTAAAACATTTTTCAAACATCAAACTGCTCCAAAAGCTACTGCAACCTCGAAAACACTTATCAATGGTGACGCTAGTAAGACTTCTAAAATCTTAGAAACTATACTTCATAAAATCCACACAATCTAGTCGTAAACTGCAGAAATGACTTCACATGTGTTTTTATTTGAAAGGTTTTCACAAAGTAATATGGCTTCACACAGCTATTGTAAAACAGAGATTTTGAATGAGTCAAGTCAGCAATTTCACAGCTGTAGCAAAGCATGTACGGGCTCTTCTTCGAGTGGACCATTCCAGCAGTCATGGCTTACCATCGTACTTTATTCCAGGTCTGCGTAGCACCCAGGGGCGAGCCGGCCACCATCGGAACTTGGATGGGACACTGTTGTTTGTTCATCACAAGGTCTAGCTTCTCTTCTAGCGATTTGCAGGTGGCCTCTAGTGCTTGAAGCTTTGCCTCTATACTGTCCAGTCGTAGACATATTGTTTGGTTAAGTGAAAATAAGAAGGCCTAGAAAGGAAAATCAATTTGAAATGTTATATGGGTTAATTAAAAGACATCTATTCTATAAACAAAGACCTGTTAAGCTCTATTAAACATTGATCATTTGTCATATTTCAAATAAAGATTAAGTGACATAATTGTGCATAATCTTCTATAGTCTTAATTTTACGCCCCTTTCCTTCGCAACATGCGCCACCATACTCATATGTTGGACAGTCCTGGTAGCTGTGCCATGCAGACCATTAGTGGGGACATAGGATGCATGTGACCAAAGGCACACAGGAGGCAGACATATCAGTCTACTGATTGAGGAATTCCGCCCTTCCTTATAAAACGCCAACCAGGTAAGAAGAAGATGAAGTATGCTTCCAGAATTTGTAGGAGGATGAATCCACTTCATCCTTAACATGATGTGGAAAGTGTCCAACGCTAAAGATGAATTGGAATATGGTGGAAAGGTGAGACAACATATTTTAAGCATATCTCTCTGCGGGGCTGTCCAAACTAGATGCCTGCCCTGCAACTGACTCATGTATTACTTGCAGAAGAAACATGAGAAAGCTCAGGTGGGTTATGGGGGAATGCCGAAAGTGCTGTGAGAAACTGAAGAGACACAATCATTCAGAAGAAAAGTTGACTTAAGTTTCACAAGTAAGCTATATTAGCAGATTGTATTTCCTACATGGAAACGTTAGCATTCATTAAAAGGTAAACAACAATCTGATAATTCATTTCTTATTCTGTAAAAAATCAATTTAAGCACGTTCACTACATTTAAACACAAAATAGACAATAAATTGCTAGCATTCTTTCATTTTACAAGGAAGTTCTTTCAGTTCCTGAAAGAAGTTATTTATGCTTGCTAAATTAATTTCTTATTCTGTAAAAATCCAATTTAAGCTCGTTCACTACATTTAAACACAAAACAGACAATAAATTGCTAGCATTATTACATTTTACAAGAATTTCTTACAATTCCTGAAATAAGTTATTTTAGCTTGCTGAATGTTTTCCAATTAAAACGGAGTGGAAACAGCATATTGAAAAGAGGCATACAGTATTCACATGTATTAATAGGTGAGCCTATGCAACTCTTTTTCTAAGTTGTTTTGGGAATTTGATTATGTCCACCACTTGGTTTCGCTAAGCTCCGGGGCTTTATAACAATTTATATTTTTTCTCAATTTGTTTTTTGAAATAACATGGAGGATCCTGACCGGTTGTTTATTATGGCACCAGTTGCTGGTGAAAGCTAACTGACTTTGAAAATTCCGTTTCTAAATATCTAAAGTCAAACTGTTGTAATAAAAATCAAGTTTATATTCTTATGATGTAGCTTGAAATAGTTTTTATGCTCCCATAACTTTTCCTTTTTTCTTGAAAAAATGGTTATTATTTTTTTTAAACATTTTATGTGTATCATAATTAGCATGTAGTAAAAACCCAATCAGTTGAAAAGCCCAATAGCTTTGAGATTTTTTCAGCAAAGTTTGGTTTATTACTTTCACTGAAAAGTGTTTTACAGTGTTTTTGTTTGAGTGATACATTACATTTTAAAAAACATTTTTATCATATTAATTTGTCAGACAATAAGTCGCGTATTTGGTTACCGTTATCGACTAAAAAAAAGTAACAATTATTCGAAATTAAGCTTTGCTCCCTCAAGGAAAACAATAAAAACCTATTCCTGGATGTTTTTGTAGGCCCCAATCAAACGACCTCTACAAATATCAGTTAAATACATTGGAACTGTGTACCCAAGAAAGAAGGGCTGGTTATACCTTCATGTTGATACATATAAAATCAAAGCTACTTGCTCCAGTCTTGAAACCTAAGCAACTGCTTCCTGCATACGGTCTCAGAAGGCTATCTGCATCTACAGCCTAAATAATAAACAAGTCTTCATGCTCACCAATGAAAATCAGAGCTCAAACTCTGTCCCACACAAGCTTTAGGATTATCTAAAATGACATGTACCCGGCAACATGTGGAAGACCATCTGAACGTACTTAAGAACAAGCATTGGAAATGCAATAGGTCTCGCAGCATTAGAGTTAGTGCTTTTAGAATTGTTTATGGGTTTTTTTGTAAATCTTTAGCATTTTTGTTTCCTGTAGCCAATGCTAAAGAATTACAAAAAAAAGCCATAAACATTTCTAAAAGCTCTAACTCAAATGCTCAGAGACCTATTGCACTGTGTGAGGGTGAGGGGTTGAGGGTGAGTGAGGGTGAGGGTGGGTGAGGGTGAGTGAGGGTGAGTGAGGGGTTGAGGGTGAGTGAGAGTGAGGGTGAGTGAGGGTGAGTGAGGGTGAGGGTGAGTGAGGGTGAGGGTGAGGGTGAGTGAGGGTGAGGGTGAGTGAGGGTGAGGGGTTGATGTTGAGGGTGAGGGGTTGAGGGTGAGTGAGGGTGAGTGAGGGGTTGAGGGTGAGTGAGGGTGAGGGTGAGTTAGGGTGAGGGGTTGAGGGTGAGTTAGGGTGAGGGGTTGAGGGTGGGTGAGGGTGAGGGGTTGAGGGTGAGTGAGGATGAGTGAGAGTGAGGGTGAGTGAGGGGTTGAGGGTGAGGGGTTGAGGGTGAGTGAGGGTGAGTGAGGGTGAGGGTGAGTGAGGGAGAGTGAGGGTGAGTGAGGGTGAGGGGTTGAGGGTGAGTGAGGGTGGGTGAGGGTGAGTGAGGGTGAGGGGTTGAGGGTGAGTGAGGGTGAGAGGGTGAGAGTGAGGGTGAGGGGTTGAGGGTGAGTGAGGGTGAGAGGGTGAGAGTGAGGGTGAGGGGTTGAGGGTGAGTGAGGGTGAGGGGTTGAGGGTGAGTGAGGGTGAGGGGTTGAGGGTGAGTGAGGGTGAGGGGGTGAGGGTGAGGGTGAGTGAGGAGTTGAGGGTGAGGGGTTGAGGGTGAGTGAGGGTGAGGGTGAGGGTGAGGGGTTGAGGGTGAGTGAGGAGTTGAGGGTGAGGGGTTGAGGGTGAGTGAGGGTGAGGGGTTGAGGGTGAGTGAGGGTTCAAATCGGTTTTTGGGGGGTAGCTTTGAAATCAGTAGTCTTCGATCTGAACCGGGAGGGTTGGAATGTAAGGTGTCTGGCAGTGGATTAATGAGTCATGACCTGTATTTAAGACCATCCGCCTCGATATCAGGCGAGACGAGATTTACTCGTACAACCGTGGGCTTCTGAGCAGAGCTTCGGGCATAGACACTTTGTTTTTAAAATAAATTAAACACTGCTCTTAGTCCCAAGTCAGACACTCTATCACTGACGCTTTGGGAGCTTACGGGATTATTGCCCCAGCTACCATGTCAGCGAGGGAATGAGAGAAGCACCGGGAAGCCAGCAGCTCCCAGTGCACTACAGGAGGCCTTGCTGCGGTGAGTTAATCGACCTCTATACAAGAACGCCCAATGCCCTCCCGCATGCCAGAGTCCACAGGGCCATTCGTCAGGAAGTGGTGCGTGGCAGCGCAGACCTCAGCGTGCGCCGGCCCTGTGCGGCTGGGTCGTTCTTTCCTGATAATCAAGGGTCAGTTCCGGGGCAGCTAGAGAGAGACCTCTTCCGCTGCAGAAAGGTTGGCTGGCCCACCTTTTTTGGGGCGGGTTATGTGTTTTCTAACCAATGGCAGGGTAAACTGGAAAATACAGCCACAAAGACTCTCCAAGCTCCGCCTATCATCCTGTCAATCTGTTTAACACCAGTTTTCCGATAATCTTCTCTTGTTTTGGAAATTGAAGTTTAATAGAAATGGACTTAAAGTAGAGACGCCCGGATGTTTGTGATCTTCATTTGGAAGTTTTCAGGTAAGGCTTACATGCAGGAACATTCCGCCTGGATCCGGAAAGTTAATGCGTAGGATGTTATCGCTAACCGATTGAGTAAACGGAGGGTAAGTGAGGTACAGGAGAGCTAGGGATTTAGAAATACCGAAGACATACGTCGGATAGAAAAGTGTGCCAATTTGGAACAGGAGGAAGAGTTGCAGCAGAGGTTGGGGAGGCGTTGTAGAGAAGTCACGGCAGAGAGAGCAATACAGGGCACATGTATACTTAATGTGGCAGGGAGGAAAGAGGCACTGATTCAGGTCTGTGATTCGGAAAGAGTGACTGACTGCAACAAGATCGTAAATGTTGATGTTAGGCAGGTGGCAAACATGGTAGCTTAGGGCAGGGGAGGGGGCGGAGCGGGGAGAGGGAACAGATGGAGCGAAGGCTGATAAGGGGAGGGGGAGGAGAAATACGACACGGCGGGCAGGGGAGGGGGCGGAGCGGGGAGAGGGAACAGACGGAGGGAAGGCAGATAAGGGGAGGGGGGAGGAGAAATGCGACACGGCGGGCAGGGGAGGGGGCGGAGCGGGGGCCTAGTGCGGCTGAGGGAACTGATGTGCACGCGCTTTTAAGCTTAATGCGCATGCGCATTGAGCTTAAAAGTCACGGGCACTGCAAGGAATCGCCACGATTCCTTGCAAGTTGGATAAAGAGTGGATAAGCCCCCATAGTCTCGCTTGCTCGATGCGCATGCGCATCGACAGGCGAGACCTAAAAAAGAATGGTAACTTTCATACCAAAAGATATGTATAGCGATTATACGGCTTCACACTAGTTTACTGGACCTTTGCTAAGGGTGAAGGAGGGTGGGATTCACAACTAAAATATGAAGACCATTAGGATGACATTTTTCAAAAGAGAAATCTCCCTCACCAGTTAGAAAAGTAGTTGCATTGCACACAGGGGCATTGCTTGACCATTGAGAATGCATTTGCTGGCATTTGGACCCTTGTTAGAAGGTGAAAAGTCAATCTTTATAAGCGATCGCGACATCACAATTTAAATTGGACACCAGGTGGTTCTTACTATGTTGGGCACTATGAAACAGTCATATCTGAGATCAATTTTCACACAAAATAGCAAGCAACAGATATTTTGCTCTGACCCACATTAAATAGGACAGGAACATCTAGCATAAAAGAAGCTGCAAACCATCACCCTCTGTGAGTTCAAGCACTGTAAGAAAATGTTAGAGGAGTGTTATGAATTATTATAGGGCTAGGAGGATGCCCCAAGTTCGAAGGTGTCAACATGAAAACAATGTAACTCTTGAGTATGGGATGCATCTTCAAGAAGCAGATTCCGATGGAATGGCGGTGATGGAAACCAACTGGTTAAGGGACAGGAAGGAAACAGCTTCGAGCAGGCAAAGTTAATTCTGACCCTTTGAGCTAGGGAAGTAAAAGATTGGCTTTACAGAGCAGTCACTGATCTGTGAGTGTGTCTCTGTATGCCATTGCAGTGATGGCTCTGTACTCAAGTCTTGTCAGTATGACACTCACATGGAAATAGCCACCAGGTCTAGAGTTTCGTCCGGGTGGCCTTATTAACTAAAACTAGAGGAACTATTTGCAGAGTTGCATGCCGGGATAAAAGGTCCTGGAACAGTTGCACACTGAACGAAAGCTGGGTTAATAGTGGGGTGGCAAGACTGAATCACCACTCTCACTCGAATGGTAGGTGACCACTTCAGAAGTCAAACGGACATCTTGAAAGCCTGCCTTTGTGATAAGGAGCTTCATACTTCTAAGGGACGATCTGCTCTTCTGCATTTCTGAGGTCACATGGAGCACTACTGCTTTTGACTTCCCCTGTAATATGGGTAAAGGCAGGTGGTTTTGTGGTAATGATGGAAGATCTTCGCAGTCATTTTTTCTAGGAGGGTCCTGGACATCGTTCATAAGCCTCATGGAAAGGGGGGGGGCAAACCCAGCTTGGCTCTGGCAGAGCTCCATCTCTGGGGTTCCGGAAATCAGTGTCGGACTACAGACTTTTTAAATCTCAGATTTTCAAAGTGGCTGAGATAAGAGACTGTGAAAGAACAAAGCAATGGGGAGATGAAGATGGGGGCCTGACTCGAAGGGTGTCTTCGTTTCCGGCCAAGCTCAGGGAATTGCAACACACTACTCCGCCACTGAATCAAAGATTCTTTCAATTGAAATCATAGTGGACTTCATGATAAAAGGCTCTCCACCACTAAAACAAGTTTGGAGCTAGAGTCTATGGCAGTAGATGTGAAGGAATTTGCTCGAGAAACAAGACTAGTTTCGATTTGGAGTTATATCTACACTGATCCGCCTTTAATCTCAGAAAGACTACATGATGCAGAACACATTCTGGGTTGCCAACATAAGAATTCTGAGATCCCCCTCATTCTCTGGGGTCAGGTTACCCTCTTCACAATCTGATCCAAGCTTTTTAGATATCCAGATCCAATCCCCAGGATCACTACAAGGAGCGGACGTATAAAAAGCATGTAGACTCCCCACCATGAGCAAAGCGGAAATAAAGATTCTGTTGTGGCAGAATTGGGTAGCCCACAGGAAACAGAAAGAAAGTTCTGAAACTTCTTTACAGAAATCGACCACCAGGAAAAAGACAGGAAATAGTCAAAGGTTTCAGTCATGGCAGAATTGGGTATCCCACAGGAAACAGAGAGAAAGTTAATAATAATAATAATATGGGTATTTGTTAAGTGGTTGGTTGCACCCTACGGTGCGACCCTACGGTGCGTCCCCATGCTGCAGAAGAGAAACCAGATCAGGAGATACAGAAGCATATGTCTAACTACTTGCCAGGACCGAGATTAATGACTGCGTTGGTATCTGGGGAAAATAGCAAGTTTTTAGTCTCCTTCGGAACAAAAGCTCCGATGGTTCCATCCTCAGATGGAGGGGAAGGGAATTGCATGCCTGAACAGCTAGAAAAGTTCTGAAAATTCTACAAAGAAATCGGCTGCTATTGAGGGATAAAGAATTCTGACTTTTCCACTCTACAGCAGGCTACCCAGAGACACAGAGAAAAACAGATTAGCATTAAAAAAAGTGCAACTCACCCTGGCTCTGGATGCATCTGGCAAAGTTGAGTGTGACCTATTAAGAGAATGTGTCATCTAGTTAAACAGAACAATGAAGCTAAAGTGTTTAATGAGGCCAGGACGACAAGGTTTGAATAAATGTTGTTGAGGCATGGAGAAGTTTGGGAGACCGAGTTTACATTAACATATTGGACAAGGCTTAGCATAATATTTAAAACCCAACGTGTTTGACTTGAGTTTGTATGTCAAGACCAGTTGCTCCAGTGAGATGTTACCTTTAGCTTTCTCTTTCTCTTCTCATTTTCTTCCCCCACCCTCATACTCCCAGGTGTCCAGCAGGGACAGTTAAAGGTACCTATCGGTTTGTAATCATGATTTAATATTGCTTGGTTGTATATTTTAACAATAGGTCTCAAGGGACATTAGCCTCATCTGGTGCCTGGCCAAGGGGGAACAGCGTTTACAACGCAACTTTTACCACGCACTACCTTTACCACGCAACTTTTACAATGCAATACAACAACTTGCGCTGGGGGGCGCTGTAGGATAGGGAATGGTTTAATTTACTATCAAAAACCTTCCCTACTATCCACGGGGACTGGAGTTGGAATAGTAAATTAAACTATTCACTATCCAGCACCCCCCAACGCAAGTCGTCGTAACGACTTGCGTTGTAAAAGTTGCGTGGTAAAGGCATGCGTTGTAAAAGCATGCGTAGTAACGACATACATCCCTGGCCAAGAACCCGACAGAACAGTCATTCTCCTGGCAGGAGCTTCTCATACCCACTTTTTCTGCCCTCACCTACCCACTAGGCGAAGCTTTTACTTGCATCCAAGGAACATATACATTCCATTTCGCAGCTTAAGCGTTATCATTATATTGAATCTCTGCCAGCTTGTTAGGTCTGGTTGTTTGTTTCTATGAAAGACTGGTCTTTGATGCACATTTTTATGAAGCCTAACACAATAATTGTCCTTGCCTGTAAGGTCACAGTTCACACTAATAGTCTCAGAGCAGCAAAGCGCACACATTGGACAATGCAGAGGCAAAACGACACTCCGGTACCACATGCCTGCCTGCACTAGCTGTTTCAGTCTCCTTCAAGTCCTGGGCAATCACTGCCCTGTTCTTGATAACCTGTAAGGGTTAACCTTATTCTGAAAAAATGTATTGCCAAATCCAAGTTCAGCTGCAGAAGGGTGAGGCCAGGGGACATTTGTGCAAATGCTTTGTCACAAGTCTGTCCCTTCATAGTAGGTCTGTAAGTGTGGAGTAGCCCAGGGGGACAGACAAGAGCTATAAACCATCTGGTAAAAAAAACAAAAGCAGAAAAACTTTAAAACATCATTATCATGCCGTTTCCACCATGGTGATTAGGTTTGCTGCCTCAAAAGTCAATTGTGCAATTCTTATTGCTATGATCGTAAACCAGAAGGAAATTGCTTTTCTGTTGGTAGCAGGAGACGGGGAAGGGGATCTGTAAAAGGTTGTCCAGGTAGCAGTGTATCTGGCTTCCAAGGCCGGGAGATTACAGTGCCGTGGACTCTTGTACTGAAGGTGATAGATGAACTTGGACGTAAAGCCCACATCATCTGAGTCTGAGAGTCCCCTAAAAGAAGTAACAAACCATCCTCGAGACTTTGTTTTGCCAGATACTTTCTATTCCACTTCTCTGTTATAAAGAGAACAAGGGCATCTACTGTCAAATCATCAATGAACAGTACTCAGAAGGTCAACCAGCTAAAATGGAATGCATTCTGCTGAGCCAGACTTTGATGCTTCCTTTCTAAAGTAATTCATCCCTAATCAAAGTTGATAATTGAGGCAAATAAATATTTTCAAGGTAAGGTGTTTTGCAGTTAACTAAGAACTGTAAGAGTGTGTCTGGCTGTAGATTGGGTGGGGCTTTAGATTGAGAATTTGTTCTGCATGTATGCCCAAGATATAGCGATAGCGGAGGATATTGAAACTTTTTAAAGATGATTTATTTAAAATTAACCACATGGCTGCTGGGCGTTTCCCCCCCCCCCCCGTGCTGGAAATTGCCATTTTAGTGGCACCATGACGAGCTCAGCTCGTCATCAGCACACGACACCCGTGGGTGATGACGAGCTGAGCTCGTCATCAGCATCGAAAGGGTTAATAAAGCCTTGTCCTTAATCTTAATAGGCAAATCTCCTGGTATATGTGTAAATCTTGCAAATGGAAGATCTTTAGAAGTTAACTTTGAATCTAATATTGAAGTATAGTGCGGGATGTGGTGGTAGGACTGGATGTCTATAGCATGTATTTTCATAAGTGCCTATAAATATTTGCTACTTTTCGGTAACAAAGTAGAAGCTGGCATTTGCTTAGACAATTGTCCACTTATTTTACTTTCTTCATATCCTTCTTCTTAGGCCGTTTTGCTAACATATCTATCGTAAAAATATTTGTTTACTACGGACAAGTTTCTTTTGAAGTAATTTGGTATTGACGGCTTGGCTTGGCAGTTTTCAGATTTATATGGATTTAAGGCAACTGGACTGCTTAATCCCCGGGTTAGGAGTGCATTTCTAAGGGCTGTGCCTGCCTCTTACGTTGCATTAACAACATAAGACCATCAAATCTTGAGGATGCCACTGGATTGGATCTAGAGGTTGGGTTCAAAAGTACTTATTTTTATCTTGTGGACTTATTAGAGCTGTTAGGTGACCCGTCCGCATGTATGCAACCACTATAATCACTTTGTGTTGTTGCCTCTGCAACAGTGGATAGTGGATGCACCGTTCCCCAGACTAACATCTGTGTCTAACATGCAAGCAATACTATACAGAAAAGTAAAGGTACGCACAGATGTGCTAATAGTAATTCCTCAACTACAGAGGAGCACAACAGCTGAGTAACTATTGAAGGGGATAACTATTGACAGTTGCAAGTGCTGCCACAAAAAGTAATGCGGAAATAGAAACAACACTACAAAAGTGAATAAGCATGAAACCAAATTAGATCAGAAGAACCTAAACCAACATTAAAAAGCCACACTAAAGAACAAGCCTTGGCAAAGCCAATAGGTCTCGAGCTATAGGCTTTAACAATGTTTTATAGTCATGCTGTATAGCAGCACTGATGCTTTCCAGTGTGGCTAAAACTAATTTTTTTTAAAAATTGCTATGACGGAGCCAGGGCTAATATGCTTTTTTTTTTTTAAGTGCATCAGCACTGGATGCCTCAAAGTTCTTTTTTATTATTATTTTTAGCCATTCTGCACAGCAGCCACACTGCTACACGGCATGGCTACAAATCATTGCCAAAGTCGGCAGTGCCCGTCCTGTGCAGCATGAAGAAAAGGCAATACTCTTGAAGGCAAGACCTATTGGCTTAGCAATGAATGTTAGGTCTCACCCATCACCCGTGTGATTCTGAGCAAATCAGTCAATCTCACCCAGAGTGGGGACAATGACATACGTCAAAACATAATATCACACATAGAAAGCAATTGCACCCATGTTCATGTTTTAGTGAAAATAAATATGGAAACAGATATCATCTGAAGTCACAATAAACCTCCATTTCAAAGGAGAAAAGGGGTTCTTTGAAGTGCATGTGGCATAGTAAAACATTACTACACATGGGGTTCAACAGGGAAGAAGAAAAATAAAAGTACTAGCTCAATCACAGCGGAATCAGCAGAGGGCCAGCAATCAAGCTGAAGCACATTCAGTACTCGGTCTATGGTCCAGCTGAAAAAAGAGGACTGCAGCCGGCAGGTGGTAGCCAATTAGAAAGCAGAAAATTAGAGTGACAATGAAGCCAAGGAATGTTAAGCAATGGGTGAGCTACAAGCCTCTTGTTGTATACAATATCTCTCGCAAGCAAGAGCGCATGCGCTGTCACAGGCAAGACTTAAAAAACAGGATGAACACTAAAGTTTAACTGGGACTGTAAATTGAGCAGGGAAACAAACAGAAAAATATTTGGAAAGCAGGTAAAAAGTAAACCTACAAAGTAATCAACAAACAGCATGCCTACAGGGGAAAAATATGATACATTTTAACAACATATTCACTGAGGGATCCTCATTGCCTACTACTCTGCTTAATATGAGATGCTTCAATATGAGATTTGTCAACACTCCATATTATTGGTATGGCCCTCTTCCCGCTATGTACAACAATGTCTAAGCAAAAGATTTGTATGTAAACAAACAAAGGTCAAAAGTATATGCAATCTATGTGTATACCATTTCCACATGTAAGTAGAGCAGGGACCCAATAGTATATAAAAAATGCATTAAAGTAGTCATTACATCTTTGGTGTGCACCTATAGTCCCAATTACATGTTCATGCATAAAGAATACATTTGGTTATATGTATTCCAGTGCTCAGTCTTCCACCTGGTTTGCGATTCCAGCCAACACATTTTGTCCTACCGTGGCATGCAAGCCAAGTGTTTCTCAAGGTCTGAGGGCGTCGTATTACTGTAACGATCTAAAAGGTTGATATGGACATAAAGGTGCTCTAAATGTAGTGTGTTTGCTTAAATAGGGGTTCTGAAGGTTGGTATTTATGCAGGTTGGATGTAATTCGATCTCATTGAGGTGTACCATCTTGATGCAGTCTCTGTCCACATCCAGATGACACGCCAAAGAAGTACTTATTTTCCTTTAGTCGGGAGTCGAACACATTTTAATATCCATCTCAAACTGCCTCTGCTCCCAGCTTGTTTGGGACAAGTCCCATTCTTCAATTCTTGGTTTTACTGGGGTTGTTGCTGTCTGGAACTCAAAGCCGTAGGAAGTGCAAATTTGTTAGTACCAGGGAGTTTGGGAGCTGGTTTTAGGTCTCGCTTAGCTCCTTTTTGCAAAAGACCTCTAGGGTACTATCTCAAGTTCAAGATCAAAAATGTGTATAGCGCACTACTCACCCAGAGGGTCTCAAGGCGCTTGTGGGAGGGGGGGTGTGGGGGGGGGGGGGGGGGGGGGGGACATTACGTATTGAATATCCAAGTTTGAAGGAGAGGTGGTTCTGTGTAAGGCGGAGGTGGGTGGGGAGAGAATTCCAGGTTTTGGCAGCTAAGTAGGAGAAGGATCTTCCCCCCGTGGTGGATCTATGGATGCGTGGAATTGCGGCGAGGGCTTGATTGGACGATCATAGTTGGCGGGTGGGGGTGTAGAAGGACAGGCGCGTGCTGAGGCATTCGGGGTCGTAGAGGGCTTTGTGTGCGTGGGTGAGGAGTCGGAACGTTATCCTCTTGTTGACGGGGAGCCAGTGGAGGTCTTTCAGGTGACCGGAAATGTGAGCTTGGCGGGGGATGTCTAGTATGAGTCTTGCTGAGGCGTTGGAGTTGTTTCTGTAGTTTGGCTGTGGTTCCGGCGTAGAGGGTGTTTCCATAATCTAGTCGGCTAGTGACTAATGCGTGGGTGACTGTCTTTCTTGTTTCGGTGGGGATCCAACTGAATATTTTTTTGAGCATGTGTAGGATGTTGAAGCATGATGATGAGACGGCGTTGACTTGTCTGGTCATCGAGAGGGAGGAGTCCAGGATGAAGCCCAGGTTGCGTGCGTGGTCCGTTGATATGGGTGCTGTTCCCAGGGCTGGTGGCCACCATGAGTCGTCCCAAGCAGAGGGGGATGAGCCTAAGATCAGGACTTCCGTTTTGACGCAGTTCAGTTTTAAACAGCTGGTCTTCATCCACTCGGCTACATCTTTCATTCCTTCGTGTAAGTTGGTTTTGGCGGTGTTTGGGTTTTTGGTGAGGGAGAGGATCAGCTGGGTGTCGTCTGGGTAGGAGATGATGTGGAGGTTGTGTTGGCGCGCGATGGATGCGAGGGGCCTCATGTATACGTTGAAGAGGGTGGGACTGAGTGAAGATCCTTGTGGTACGCCGCAGATGACTTCAGTGGGCTCCGATCTGAAAGGGGGAGGCGGACTCTCTGGGTTCTTCCGGCGAGGAATGAGATGATCCAGTCCAATGCTTTTCCTTGTACTCCGACGTTGCTGAGGCGTTGTATGAGGGTGCTATGCAGACTGTGTCGAAGGCAGCGGAGAGGTCAAGTAGGATGAGGGCAACTGTTTCTCCGTTGTCCAGTAGTGTTCGAATGTCATCTGTTGCTGCGATGAGGGCAGTTTCGGTGCTGTGTTTGGCTCAGAAGCCGGACTGTGAGGGGTCGAGGGATTTGTTGGATTCGAGGAAGGCGGCGAGCTGATTGTTGACGGCTTTCTCAATAACTTTGGCAGGGAATGGGAGGAGCGAAACGGGGCGGTAGTTCTTAAGTTCAGTGGGGTCTGCTGTGGGTTTCTTCAGAAGGGCACGGAGTTCGGCATGTTTCCAGCTTTCCGGGAAGGTAGCGGAGTTGAGGGAGCAGTTGATGACGTAACGGAGATGGGGTGCGATGATGGAGTCTGCTTTGTTGAAAATGTGGTGGGGACATGGGTCGGTTGGCGATCCTGAGTGGATGGAGTTCATCAGGCAGATGGTGTCTTCTGTGGTGATTGGGTTCCAAGCGCAAAGGTTGTTAGAGGGGGGTTCTGGTTCAGAGGTGGGTGGAGTGGGCTGGTCTCCGGATTGGTTTTCAAAGCTGTTCTGTATGTCGGCGATTTTGTTGTGGAAGGCTAGGGAGGCTAGGGAGTCGCAAAGGTATTGGGATGGAGTGATGTCGTTGGTGCCGGCGGAGGGGTTGGTAAATTCTTTGACGATGTTGAATAGTTCTTTGCTGTTGTGGGCGTTGTTGTCAAGTCGATCCTTGAATGCTGATTTCTTGGTGGATCGGATCAGTTGGTGGTGTTTGCGGGTGGCGTTCTTGAAGGTGGTCAGGTTGTCAGTGGTTGGGTTTTTTCTCCAGGCTTTCTCGAGGGTACGAAATAACTTCTTAGATGTCTTAATGTCATCGTTGAACCAGGGGGCTTTTTTGCTACTTTGCTTGATTTGGTGGTTTTTCAAGGGTGCAAGTTCGTCGGCGCTGTGGGTGATCCATTGTGTGAGGTTGGTGGCTGCTTGGTTTGGCTCCGATGATTTGGCAGGAGGGTTTTGGTGAAGCGAAGTGAAGAGCTGGTCGGTGGTGATTTTGTTCCATTTTCTTCGGGGGATTGGTTGTGGGAGGTTGTGGGTCGTGATCTTTTTGTAGTTGAAGTGAACGCAGCTGTGGTCCGTCCAGTGGAGAGTTGTGGTGTGGTTGAAGGAGATGTGCTTGCTAGAGGTGAAGATTGGGTCGAGCGTGTGTCCGGCATAGTGGGTGGGGGTATCAACAAGTTGTTTGAGTCCGAGGTTGTCCAGAAGGGTGGTGGTGTTGCTGTCGTTTTTCTTTTCCAGGTGGAAGTTGAGGTCTCCCAGTAGAATGTAGTCCTCGGAGGGGAGGGCGTGTGGGCTGATGATGTCAGTGATGTCTTCGCTGAATTGTGTGCGGGGTCCTGGTGGTCTGTAGATGAGGGTGCCTCTGAGTGTGGTCTTGGGGTCGGTGTGGATCTGGAAGTGAAGGTGTTCGGCGGCTGCGAGGAGATCGTCTGAGCTGGTCGTGATGCGGATGGAGTTCTTATGGACGATGGCGATGCCTCCTCCTGTTTGAATGGTGCGGTCCTTTCGGATGATCTTGTAGCCGTCCGGGATGGCTATGGTGATGTCGGGAGCTGATGAGGCGTTCATCCTGGTTTCTGTAAGAAAGGCGACGTCCGGCGAAGTGGTGTTGAGTAGGTTCCAAAGTTCAATGGCGTGTCTGTGGACCGAGCGGGTGTTGAGTAGGATGCACTTCAGGTGGTTAGTGTCGGAGCTCTGTTTGGAGTCTGTGGATTTGGTGTGGGTCCTGATGCAGTTGAACTTGCAGGAGTGGCAGGTGAAGGGTCCATGGGTGTGTCCTGGGGCGGCTTGGTAGCAGTCTTGGATGCGGCCGGGGTTGAGTGCTGAGAGGGAAGCGGTTCCTCTTCTTTCGATTGTCCCTCTCCTGGAGCATAGACTCTGCCATCCTATTGCTTGGATCACTTCTTTATTGGTCACATTCTACTTTTTTCCTTATTTTAATCACTCAATAAGAGTGCATGTGTTTTCCTGCTTTCTTACTTGTGTTTTGCAATCCCCCACACCAAATCACTCCCCCTCTGGTTACTGTTGCTCCCTCCTTCCCCCCATTTGCTCCTGTCCATGTGTGTTGCTTTTCTCATTCAAAGACTTGTCCCCAACCCCACGCGGTCCATGTTGCTCCTTCCCCCTTCCACCCAATCCATTCCTTCCCTCATCCATGGCATACACCTCGACCATTGGACCCCTATAACTCGCTCCCACCACCTGCTCCTCCACCGTTTCCCCACCACTCATGGTCCAGAAATTTTAATTTTTTTGTAGGGCCCAGCAGTTCTCATTTGCTGGTAGGCCACTCCACTTTCAAAAAAGCAGTTGGAAAGTATTTTGTTTTATATACTGCTCCAAGTGGCATCCTCCATTTTGGATCAGTAAATAAAGAATAAAATGATGCCTGTGTCATTATGTAAGGGCATGCATAAATCATCACGTTTACTAAATAGAACAGCCACCAGCAGGGGCACAATACATATGCACTCATTCTTTTCTTTTTATGTAAATTCTGCACGCCGGCAAAAAACGTTTTTCTGTTTGCCAATGCTGCACAGCATACCCAAAAAGCATTGGTAACACCAATAGGTCAAAAAGGCTTTGAAAGCTCTAGATTGTTTTGGCATTGTCACAACATCTTATAGGTAAAGAAAAACACATTTCGATTCTATGCACAGTAGTAGTACTTAGTACTGAATATTAAGTGATGTAGTTTCTAGATGCGTGGAGTCCAGCTCAAACCATACGGAAGGTCAAAACCAGCCCTTTGCCGTTCCAAGCCTCCCAGTAAAAGGGAACAGTGCATTAGAAGATGTGTGGTGACTTTATCCTGCGAACGTTGAGAAAGTACTGATAATTGACACAGTCGCCTCAGGAGCGATCCACTGACTTTCCATCAGTGGTAGGCCTCAGCTCACCACACAACAACAAAGAGAAAGTTGGGCGGTCCTTCTTGGAGGGAGGGAAACCATAATGTGGTGTGGCTGCAATGAATGCCCTGCAGAATGAATTAGGGCTAGTGGTTAGGTTGGGATGTAAGCAGCACTTTCAGCTGTGCAGTTTTTATGGTGGGTACAACCGTTTAAAGGTATTAGATTTCAGGGTGTTGGTTAGAGAATTTGAAAAACAGTCAAACACATAGAGCAGATAATGCCGAAGGGTGCAAGTACGAAGTAAGCACCTTCCTATAGAACCATGTCGATGGAAAGGCCAGCACACAGAACGTGGATCACTACGCTTATCCGCAGGCTCCAATGGACGCTCGGTGGTTGTCCTCCACATGGCCAGCATGTTAACACATCATAAGACAAATCAGGGGACAGAAAACATGGATACCTCCAAAGAATTGTGGCGCAGCGGCCAAAGCGGCTGTCTCCAGAGTGCAGGCTCACGGTTCGATCCCCGTGGCAACTCAGCTAAGCATCATGTGACTGGACAATAGCTCACTTAACCTCCCTGACAGCCCCAGCGGCTTGAAACCTTAAGGGGTGATATGCTTGCGCTTTACAAATATGGATTATTTATATAGTCGATTAGTCACTGAGATTCTGATTTACCACCTGCCACGCTGCGTCACGGACAGCAACAGTGGCAATTGGTTTTACATACACAAGGATGAGGAGAGTTTAAGAGGGAGTAGTTAAACCCACTGTTCAGTGTTAAAAAAATCTTCACAAAACTTCGTCCAGGCAACTGCTACTGTGCAGCTAGAGTTAATCCAGGGATTATACTTGCTCAAAAGTAATCCCCAGAAGACCACAATTCTGTCTACTGTACAGTCTTAAAAAAGGAACTCAACAGCTTCCATCAGTTGTAAGGAAGTCTCAAAAAGTCCAGATACCTTCGATTCGTTTTCTGAGTGGTCCCATTCCCCCTTCCACTTCCCATAAAAGACACACACAAGTATTCTGGCACGGTGCCTCGGATACAAACCCGAACTCGAATCCGGACTGTCTGCCTCGCATGCTGTGTCTTAAGAAAGCAGTAAATCATTCCTATAGAGCGCTGCAAATGACCACCGTAGAAACGGTGCCAGCTGTCATGAGGCTGAAAGGAAGCAAACCCTGGTCCTTCCTGGCCATGCTCTGCACTTGAGGACTTGTGTAGCAAATTCACATTTCATTCATGGAAACAAAGCAGGTTCCATTTCCACCGTCTCTGCACAAAGTAGCGCCTGGTCGCATCACTCATCCTCGACAGCCCCTTCCTTGGGGACCCCCAGTCACAAAGCTGAAAACCATCACACAAATATTCGAATGTAATTTAACATAGGTCGATACATAGTAATGTAAAGTATATGAACACATCCAAGCTTGTGTGAGTGGGCTGTGCATAGCTCACGGAGCACTGACGTTTATGCAGTCGCACAGTAGGTCTACTGTCAGCAACAATAAACAAGCACTAGCAAAGACAGCGTCTCTATCCCTGGCAAACTGATGTGATGGTTATTTTATTTTATAATCGAAAGCATATGCCACCAACAATAAGAAAAGGAAAAAAAACTAAGACAGCATACAGCTAAAAGTGGAGGACGTGTGCTTGCCATAAAAAAAATTATTTAAAAAATGAACATTTTAATCCAATTTCACAGGTACGTCCTATCAGGCAGGGTACTTAAGAGCAGGTATAGCAGTGATGTTTCCTCCACGAAGGTGGAGGAGCGTCGCCCCACTGCTCACAGAGCAGTGTAAAAATAAAAAATAAATGATACTAACTGAAGTTATTATCATTTTATTTTTAGTATCGTCAGGTTAGTGCGAGGCGGGGCTTGCCTCCCCTGATGTCAGGGAAGAAGTGTGGTTGCTGCACTCTAAAGGGTGCATTACCTGTTGGCCAGCCGTCTTGGCCTGGCCAAAATGTCATGCGCCCTTTGCATGTTCTCAACCCAGGCTGCTCCCTGTCCCCATTTCAGCGCCGAACTACGGCACTCAGACCAATACAACGCTGCATTGCAGCGTTGTGATTGGCTATGGGGAGCTTGGGTGCTTACCAATGATAATGCTGCATTGCAGCATTATGATTGACTATGGGGAGGATGGGTGCTTCTAAGAGGATGCACGGAGGAGACACAACATGGGAGAGACGTGGGAGAGGAGGAGGAGAGGTGCGGCAATCAGGTAAGAGAATTTATTCTGGGTCGTCTACGATGTTACTTGGACACTGAGGTGGAAAACTCAATGTTATTTATTATTACTGCTGAATGGTCCTGCCAAATCTACTCACTCAACATAACTAATCCTATGGATCGATGGATCAGTTGCACAAGGGGAAGTCATAGGGAAGCCTTGCTCCCCCTAAATGTACTCTTAGAGTGATATTTAAACCGTGTCCTGCCAAAACTCTCTCAACACTGCATCCACACATATACATAAAAAAAGGAATACTTGACATTCAGCAACCCTTCCTTCCCCCATCACCCTCTGCCACTTGTGTCCCCTCCACACCCTTTGCACTCTGTGCTCTATGTTGGAAAGCAGTAAGTCTGTGTCATCATGCGGACAGTGGCTCAGACCAGTGTCTGCCTCAAGAAAGGTTTTGGGGCTCAGTTTCTCTTACTCGGTCGGAGCAGTGAGTAACAGTTTCAAAACCGGTGTTCTTAATACAAAAAAAAAATGATGTAAGTCGTACCTAACAAGAAAATATAACTGAGACTATGTCAGATTTTTTCACTGACTTTTGAGTAAGAAATCCTTTCTTTTATTCCAAAAGGTTGCTATATACAAGTGGCTACTACCGTAGTTCAGTCTTGTCTGAACTATTCAAACTCGTACTTCTTGACCTCCCATAACAATCTCCATTAGAGACTTCAAAGAGTTCAGAACTCCATTGCCCTCTTAAAAACAAATGTTCCCACAAAGACCCATTACTCCTACCTTAGCTCAGTTACACTGGCTACCGGCTTAACACAATTCTTTGTAGCCAATTTAGTTCTAAGGACGAAATGGGCTCATCCTCAGCACAGCCAATGGTTCTGAGAATGAGCCCACCTCTTCTTCATGACTCAAGGGGTTAAAGTCTCGGTTATTCTTTGTAAGAGTCTTTATTGATAAGCTTCCCCCTTCTTAGTCAAGAAATGTTGCTTCTATTCTCCAACCAGAACATTATGTTTCGCTGCAGAATATCTCTGTGTCCTCCTAAAGGTCATGACTAACACCTTCAGTCAGAGGGTATTCTCTTATCCAGCTGCCAAATAATAGAATTATCTCTTTGTTTCTCTCAGGGTGCCATCTTCCCAAACCTTATTCAAACAACAATTAAAAACCTGCCTCGTTAAAGTGCCTTTAATTATTATTAGCGGTGTACAATAAAGACTTTTAGATATATGGGATGTGTTATCTCTAGCACCAAGAAGCTATGGGGCGGTGAGATTAACAAATAACACATAACATTTCCTCTGCTTGAGGGCCCTACATTGGTTTCCAGTTGCCAGTAGATCCACATTCAAGCTGCCATGTATCACCCACAAAGCAATATATGGAACAAGACTGCTTTTCATGAGGAATACAATCACCAAATACATTCAACAAAGGAACCTTCACTCCAGATTGGCACCTCACCTCAAAATCCAGCCATACAAGAGAAAAAACATAGGTGCCACATCTTTCTCTGTTCAAGCTTCCAAACTATAGAATTCATTATACCAAACATAAGATCCACAAATAACTATCTTATCTTCAGAAGATTACTTAACAGTTGTCTCTTTCCTACATAACCACCATACTCAACAATAAATGTACAGCACATCTCTGTGTATATAAACAATTAATGCGATTACATGTATCTAGATATGTGTATTTCTTCTTAAAAATATGTATAATATGTACTTGTGTATCTTTATATTCACTGCTTTAATCCTACCAAAAAACAAATTTGACCCTCTCCAATGGACTACCCTATATCTCACCCTACACCTCTCTCAATATATCCTCTACCTCCGCTCTCTGACTCGTCTCAAACCTCATTCTACTACTATGATCTCCAAAATAACCCTTTCTAGACTCTTCCCTCCTGTATCCCTCCTTGGATCACCCCAAACCTCATTTTGAATGAATGAATATTAGTCTTATAAAGCGCAAACTTTGCCCAAGGGCATCAAGGCGCTACGGATAGAGCAGAAGGTCGGAAGAAGCGCGGACAAGGCCTAGCAGTTGAGAGTGAAGAGCCATGTTTTTAATGCCTTGCGGAACGAAAGGTGGGAGTCTTGCCCAGAGATCGATAGGGGGAGAGAAATCCAGAGCTTGGAGACAGCAACAGAAAAGGCCCTCTCCCCTATCCCCCAAACTGGCACTCCTGAACCTGGGAACTACCAACCAGTTTTTGTAGGCAGACCGCAGTTGTTTGGTAGGAACATACCGTAGGAAGAGCCGCTTAATGCGAATACTATGATCTCTGAAACAACCCTTATAAATTCTTCCCTCACCTCAAAACTCATTTTACTACTATGAACTCCCAATAAACACTTTCTAAACACTTCCCTTTTCTATCCCTCATTATAATTTTCAATCCAACTAACAGACTCACATGTCCACCGCTCAAATGATCTCAAATTTCACTATACTAATCCACCACTAATTCTTTTTGGGTTCCAGAGAAGCGTGCTACTCACCAAAAAGTGATTCAACGCCTCATCAGTGGTAGTAAGCACTATATAAATACAATTACAATGCATTCCAATTTCACAAGTATCCTGATTTGTCACCTGCTTTTCACCTTATATACACTGTCGGGCTTTGAAACTACATTATGTGTATGTTTTCTAGTACATCAGTTTCACCAGAGAGTGGCAATATTATAGATTGTGAATGGCTAAAGAGCTCAACAAAAAATGTTTTAAAATGAGATTTGCTACAATTAAGGGACAATTATTTCCAAACAGCCAAGGAAACTCTTTAAAACAGATTCTTCTGTTTTCAATGGTCTCGAGGGTTTGTGGAAGAAAATTCCAGATGTGAGGCCCCTCTTCCAAATTACTTTACTTCCTGTATTGCCTTCCTGACGTTCACTTATTCGAATGTAATTGAATGTTTGAACTTCGGGATACCTAGACCATTTAAACTTCTTAGACTTTTCTTTATTTACATTTAGTGGTTGTTTCTAGTTTACATTTCACTTGTGCTTCTAAAATATCTCTTTGTCTTCAGGATAGCCCGCTAACTCCAATAGAGCCAACAAGTCATCGACGTTTGAGGCTACAAAGACTGTCTTGTACATCTGACTGCACAGTATTTATTAAAGAAACAGATATGGGCATTGCGACGTTTTATACTCTGCAATGTATGTAGTCTGTCGCCCTTTTCCTTTTTATCACACTTGGGCAAGACTTTTATATTGCTTGCACTGTTAGTTCTCTTCTGGCACTGTTCTTTCATTTTGGCATTGTTCTTTTTCTCGCTTTAATGCCATGATTGATTCATGGGTAATATATAATAATACATGGAATGCCTTCAATTACAGTTTACAGGACTTTTTTTATTCTTTTGGTTTTTCATGAATTATTTTTGGTGTATATTGAGTATTCCTCAAGATTAAACCTATATTTCTCTGCATTTATATCTCCCTGCGTGAACATTGTTGTTGTTATAACGTTGAGGCCCGGGTGTAATTGGGGTTTACAGGGCTGCTGTATTTTGTTTCCTCAGGAAGCAGTCACATGCCTCTTGCACAAGGTCTGTGAGAGTCCGGAACAGATAAGATTAATGGCTATATAAACTGAAAGCCCTGCTGTCTACTTAATTGTCATCTATTTTCTTACGGATGATAGTGAAATAGTTTAGAGAAAATAAATGAAGACCGTCTTTTATAGCAAGAATGCATGAGCTATTTGCTTAGCCAATGAGTTTTAGTCATGTTGTACACCAGCATGACTGCTATTCAGCATGGCTAAATGTTAGTGGCATTGAGGAGAGTGGCGTGGAGCAGAGTGTTATAGAGTGGTATGGCATGGGGTGGTGAAGACTGGCATATAGTTGAGTGTCCTAAAGTGTCATGGAGTGGCACAGAGAGTGTAGTGGTGTAGTGTGGATGGGCTTAGAGTGTCATGGAGGGAGTAGAGTGGCATTCAGTGGAGTGGATTGACGTGGGGAGTGGCACAGAGTGGAGAAGAGTGCTGTGGAGTATCATGGAGGGAATTGAATGTCGTAGAGTGGAGGGGCATAGAGTGGAGGGGCATAGAGTGGAGGGGCATAGAGTGTCAGAGTTTAATAGAGTGGAGTAGAGTAGAGTGAAGTGTTGTAGAGTGGCACAGTGTGAAGTATATTGTTGTAGAGTGTGTGCCTTAGTTAGTGGAGTGATGTAGTGTAGAAAGGAGTAAAGAGTCAGAGTGGAGTGTCACAGAGTGTTATGTTGTGTCGTAGGGTATTGTGGTGTAGAGCGGGCAGAGTGGAGTAGAGTAGCATAGAGTTGAGTTGTGCAGCGTGGCCTTGAGTGGCGTGTCAGAGTAGATTAGAGTGTCTTAGAGTAGAGTGACAAAGACGGTCTTAGAGTGGCGTGGGGCAGACTGGCATGTCGTACAATGGCCTGGCGTAAAGAGAAGGGGTATAGAGTGGAGGGGAGTAAAGGGGAAAGGAGGGGCATAGAGTGGAGTGGCGTGTCACAGTGGAGTGGCGTGCTGTACAGTGTGGTAAAGTGGCATAGAGTGGAGGGGCAATGAGTGGCATGTAGTGTCACAGAGTGGAGTAGACTGTTGTTATGTTATGTTATGTTATGTTAAGGAGTGCTTGTAGAGCGCACTGTCGCTGTGGGTTTCCTGGCGCTGATTTGATGCTGAGGGGACAGAGGAATTTAGCTGGGTTGTGGGAAAAGCCAGGTTTTTAAGGATTTACGGAATTGGATGAGAGAGTTGGAGGTTTTGACCAAGGGAGGGAAAGAGTTCCAAAGTTTAGGGGCTAAATATGCAAATCTCCGACGTCCAGATCTGCAGAGTTTGATGGGGGGGGACAGCCAGGAGATGGAGGTGAGATGATCTAAGATTACGTGAGGGACAGAAGGGCCTAATGAGGGATTTCAGGAAAGCGGGGCAGGGACCGGATAAAGATTTGAAGGTGAGGCAGCCGATCTTGAAGGCTGCCCTCAAGGTGACATGGAGCCAATGCAAATTGGTGAGAAGGGGTTTGGCAGATTGCCCTTTCGGGATCCCGAGAGCCAGTCTCGCCGCTTGGTTTTGAACAATTTGCAGTCTGAGGAGAGAGGATTTAGGCAGACCGTGATAGATAGAGTTCGAAAAATCCAAGCGGGAGAGGACAAGAGCCATGATGACTTGAAGCAGGGCTTCGGGAGTTAAAAGATAGGCCACCTTCCTGATCCTGCGCAGCTGATACATGCAGGAAGAGACCACCGTCCCCACCTGGGGCCTAAGGGATAGCTCAGAGTCAATAGTGACCCCGAGACTTTTCACCGAAGCCACAGGGATAAGGGGAGGGCCAAGTTCTGCCGGCCAGAAGTGCGGACCCCAGTGGGCAGAGCTCCTGCCCGGATGAAGGAGCTCCGTCTTTCAGGGGTTCAGCTTAAGTTGGTTCTGGCACATCCACTGGAGGATATGGGACATGGCTGCCTGGAAATTAGGGATAGCAGAAGAGGAGTTGAGAGGAAAGATGAGTTGCAGGTCGTCAGCGTAGTTGAAGACGGCGACATCCCACTGCCTCAGAGAGAAAAGAAGGGGACGAAGATAGAGATTAAAGAGAAGAGGAGATAAGGAGGAGCCCTGGGGGACCCCGCAGAGCGAGCGCTCCCTAGGTGCCCTGAAAGTGCCCAAGCTGAGGGTCTGAGACCTCCCGGTCAAGAAGGATTCGACCCATGCCAGCGCCAGGCCCTGGATGCCGGCCTGCTCGACACGGTGGAGAAGGATGTTGTGGTCCACCGTGTCGAAAGCGGCCGACAGATCTAATAGTACCAAGGCCTGGGGGGTACCCTTGTCAGCGTCGTCTCTCAGAGCATCCAACACGGCCAAGATCACTGCCTCCGTGGAGTGGCCGGGTCTAAAGCCGGCCTGGTTGGCTTCAAGAAAGTTGGAGCTCTCGATGAACTGTGAGAGACAGGCGGTGACGTGAGCTTCCAAGATTTTTGAGAAAAAGGGCAAGAGGGAGATAGGTCGATAGTTCGCCGGGACTGCGGGGTCAGCTCCAGGCTTCTTCAATAGAGGCACCAGAACGGCCTCCTTGAAAGAGCTGGGCACCGTGCCGGAAGAGAGAGAGGAGTTTAGCAAGGGAAGGATACAGTCGGGTAAAGTAAGGCAGATGTCTTGAAGTATGGATGGTGGGCAGCAGTCGTCCGGTGATCCAGACTTGATGCGGACGGCCAGTGTGGCCAGGGACGCGGGATCTAGAAGGGGGAACTGTGTGAAGGAAAGAGCATTGTGAGGGGGGGGAGACAGAGTCAGCGCCAGGGAGGGTGACCGGGATAGTGTCCTTAATCAAAACAATTTTCTGTAAAAAAAACGTGCTAAGCGCATTGCAGGATTTCTGTGTGGGGGCCTGAGTCGGGAGCGTCCTAGGGTCAGAGGTGAATTCGTCGAGGACTTTGAAGATCTCCTTCGACTTGCAAGGGGCTGATAAAATTCTTTCGGAGGCATAGGCTTTTTTGGCCGCAGAGATAGCTTTTTTGTATTTGTTGCGAGCGGCCACATAAATATCTCTGCTTGACGATCAGTAGTCTCACCTCCACTTGCGCTCCAATTGGCGAAGTTCCAGATGTAAGGCTTTAAGTTGGGGGTCGAACCATTTGTGAGAATTACTGTGTCGGGATCGGGGGAACTTAGTTAAAGGGGCAAAGATATCGCTAGCTGACGTGAGCCAGTCAGAGATGTAACCATCTAGCTCATTGGTGCAGATATCGTTGGGGAGGAGGGGGTGGGTTTGTGATAGGTGGGACAACAATTTAGAGGAGTCAGCGGCCCTCCACTTGCGGGCGGTGCCGCCCTCCCGCGGGGGGATCCCGCGGGAGGGCGCGAGTGTAGAGTGGCGTTGCATGGTGTGATAGCGCACTGCCATTACGGACAACATATCTTCAATTGAAATGACCATTATATTTGCAGATACAGTTTTACTGATAAAACAATACATTGCACAAATGATAATGGGTGGAAATGGCATCACTTAGTTTATTGATCTGTTTTGTTCATATTAAAATATCTGTTTACACCACCAGTGCCGGACTGGGAACAAAAACCGGCCCTGGCAGAGTGCTCGGCCTGCCCCCCCCCCCCCCCCCCCCCCGGGTTGGTGGTGCCGCCGAGCTCTTTGCCGGGGCCGGTTTTCGGACGATTTTGTTACAGGGCCACTTTTGCAGCTATACTGCAAAAACAGCCCTGTAACAAAATCGGCCCCCAGGGGCCCAAAACCGGCCCACACCCGTGTGGCGCACCGGGGGATTGCCCGGTGCCCGCTTCGCCCAGTCCGAGCCTGTACACCACACTTCAGAATTACAAAAACAATGGACTTTATTCGTGCTTTCCTAGTTCTGATATATTCTTAAATAGCTGCACAGTTCATTTACTAACCTTAAAATGTATTTGTGTGCTCGAAAAAAGGCTTCCCTGTCACAACCCCAGATTGTCACATAAATCCACTCACTTTGAAGTCAGAGAGGCAAAAGTAAACACCAAGATTCCTTAGAAGACAGAGCCTGACACTTGACCTCGGTCTTTAAATGCACAGCAAATTCGACACCATGAGCACAAAATGTAAAGGCCTGTTTACAGAAATTAGTACTTGTGGAGGGATACAGTAAACAGGCCATGCACCATGGGAGGGACTATCTCAAGCTGTACAGCTTAAAACAATTAAAGCCTGAAACCGTATGTTACAAAACACCAAGCCAATGGTAAGCAATGGGTGGAATGCATTCCCTGTGTGGAAGCTTTCAGAATGTCTACAAGATGGCTTTAGCAACCATACAGCTGCACTGCCTGGAAGGCTTTGACCTAAAAAGCATGGTGTATGATGCAAAAGACCTTTATGTCCACTATTATGACCTCCGAATGGGGAACTCGGATACTTCAATATGAGCAAAAACGACAGTGAGAATCTAGGAGATCCTGGAGAACAGCGGGAGTAGGTTCTTTGAGCCAGGGAAAAAAGCCTGGAAGCTTCTACACTGGCCAAGTCAAAAGGAATAACGTATCAGGCACATTGGAGGAATAAGAGCAATGCAGATGAGCGGATATTGGAACGTCAGGCGTTAGCTCAACAATTTGTTGAGTAATAAAGAGCATTATGAGGTCTATGTAGTCTTCTCCACCAAGGCTCTACTTGCCTTCGTAGACAGCCTTACCCTACCCAGTACAAGGGCAACCGAGAGACAGAATCTGGATCAGGCACTAACGGTTAAGATAGCACACACCCTATGTAACCTACAATCAGAGAAGACACCAGGCCCCAATGGGCTTCCAGTGCACATCTTCATGCACTACGAGGAAGGTTTGATGCACCCCTTAAATGCAGTATTCATAATGGTGAGAGAAATTAAATGATTACCAACCCACCTCGGGGAAGCAGTTTTATAAACAATCTTTAAGCTGGGATGCCCAGATTGATGATGTGATTCCTACAGACCAAAATCTCACAAACCTGGAGTAGATCATGATAACAGACTTGTCTAATTACCTGCTCACAGTAATCCACTCCCTCACTCACCTCAACCTAAGCTTATTTATACCACGGAGGTCCATGCAGTATAATATAGGACGCCTACGCAGTATCTTAGCGCTGGTCTAGAAGATCCACAGCCCCCTGGGGGTGCTATCAATTGATTTTGAAAAGGCTTTAGACAGTGTGGATCGGGACTATCTGCTCGTGCTCCTAAAGCACAAGTTGCTTACCTTCGGTAACGATATATCTGTAAGAAACAGTAGTTAGTATTCGATTACTTACCTTAGAATATGCCCAGGCATCAGACTGGACCCGGAAACTTTTGCGTAGCAGTAGCCTTGCGCGTCGGTAGGCGTCGTCTGCGGCTCCGCGTCCGTCGTCGGTGTCGTTGGCGCCAGGATGACGTCGCCGGAGTACTTAGAAGCCGCCCTCGCGCACTGACGACAGTTCTTATACACAGCTTTTCCGCACCAGAAAAGCAGCCATGATAAAAACTAACACTGGTGCCATGAAACTAGGGCCCTGAAAGGGGATGACCTTAACCCTAGATATCGGTTCGCAGAACGGGGAGGATGGGTGGGGCGGTAAGGAATCTAATACTAACTACTGTTTCTTACAGATATATCGTTACCAAAGGTAAGTAACTTGTGCATCTGAAAGAAACAGGTTAGTATTAGATTCCTTACCTTAGAATAGATACCCCAGCAATACCAACCCCGGTGGTGGGTCTGCGAACCAATGATCACACCAGAAAGTCCTGGAGAACGGAACGGCCGAAAAAGCCATCTCTCCGGAATTGGCTGTCCAGGCAGTAGTGTCTTGCGAAAGTGTGCAGCGAGGCCTATGTAGCTGCCTGACAGATGTCCTGCAAGGGGACTCCCAGGCCCAGGGCTGTAGTAGCCGCCGTGGCATGTGTGGAATGGGCACGAACCCCCACAGGAGGCTCCTTTCGAGCCAGAGAGTAACAAGCCTTGATGCACAAGATGACCCATCGAGAAATGGTTTCTTTGTGCACCGCCCGTCCCTTCTTAGCGCCCACGTAACCAACATAGAGTTGGTCATCCACCCGGAACTGGCGTGTGCGATCCAGATAGAATGAGAGTGCATGTTTTGGGTCCAGACAGTGGAGCTTCTCTTCCTCTTTCGAGGGATGCGGAAGCAGAAAGAAGGTGGGCAAGGTGATGGACTGCCCGATGTGGAAGGCTGCGACTACCTTGGGCAGGAAAGAGGGTCGCGTCCGCAACACAACTTTGTCCGGATGGACAGAAAGGAAAGGAGGTTTAGAAGAAAGGGCCTGGAGCTCCCTCACTCTCCTGGCAGAGGTGATGGCAACCAGGAATGCAGTCTTAAGAGTAAGGAGACGAAGAGGACAGTTATAAAGTGGCTTGAAGGGAGCGCACATCAGATAGGTCAGAACCAGGTTCAAGTCCCACTGAGGCATCACGAAAGGAACAGGAGGAAACATACGAGTGATGCCCTTCAAAAACCTATTTACAACTGGGGACTTGAACAAAGAGGGCTGATCAGGGAGCCCTAAGGAGGCGGAAATGGCAGAGAGGTAGCCCTTTTGAGTGCCCAGAGCAGAGCCTTGCTGGGCAAGAGATAGAAGAAAGAGGAGAACCTCTGAAAGAGGGGCAGAAAGAGGATCCACAGCCTTTGCTGTGCACCATGACACAAATTTGTTCCACCTGCAGGCATATACCGATTATGGGGAGGGACGCCTGGCGGCCAGAATCACATTACAGACTTCAGGAGGCAAGTCAAATGGCCTCAACTGCCGCCGCTCAATCTCCATGCCTGTAAGTGGAGACTGGACAGGTTCGGGTGGAGGACCGTCCCCTGCTGTTGCGACAGAAGGTCCTCCTGAAGGGGCAGACGAATCAGGGGATTGACAGACATGTTGGGTAGCTCGGGATACCAGAATCTTCGTGCCCAGTCCGGAGCCACAAGGATTACTTGGGCCCGGTCGTGCCTGATCTTCAGCACTCTGGGCAGAAGTGGTTTAGGCGGAAAGGCGTACAACAGACCGCAATTCCACTAGCGACGAAAAGCGTCTCCGAGCGAGTGCAGCCTTGGAAATTCCAACGCGCAGAACTGATGACATTGCGCGTTCTCTTCTGTGGCGAATAGATCTAACCAAGGCTCTCCCCCACTGCTGAAAGAGGCCTTGCGCCACATCCGAGTTCAGAAGCCATTCATGATCCATCATGCACCGACGTCTGAGTTAGTCCGCCCTGGCGTTCAGGGAACCTGCGAGGTGTTGACTCACCAGGGTCACGCCCTGATGTTCCAGCCACTGCCAGAGGCGCAGAGCCTCCTGGCATAGGGTCCACGACCCCACCCCGCCCTGTTTGTTGCAGTACCACATGGCGGTGGTGTTGTCCGTGAACACCTGCACTACACTCCCCCGGACAGAGAGGAGGAATGCCTTCAGTACAAGCCAGATCGCCCATAGCTCCAGAAGGTTGATGTGGAGCCGGGACTCCGCCGGAGACCAGAGGCCTCTGATCTCCGCCTCTCCCATGTGGCCCCCCCAGCCCTGGAGGGACGCATCCGTCACAACTACGTGCTCCGGTTGGAGTTGGGAGAGGGATCTGCTGCTGACCCAATGGCGGTCCGTGAGCCACCACTGCAACTGTCTTGCAGTGCCCTCCGAGATCAAGACATGGTCGTGTGGTTCCGTGGGTTCGAAAGTTCCGAAACCAGATTTATAAAGATCGTCGGAAATGGACGATCTTGGTCTCTATAGACCGCAAATGGCGAGTGTAACGTGTCTGAGTGTTTTCGTATGAATCGATATAGGAGAACACTCTGCATTTGAGGATTTATTCTGAACCTCCAGGTTCCATTTTGTATGTGGCAGCCATTTTGTGTGGTTGCCCTAACATAGGCCCGATGACTGCGGCCGAGAAAGTCCTTGACACGTACGCCTTAGCTGACTTCTGGTTGACCTGGCCGAACTGACTCCTCGCCTGGGGCAAATCCCGCTGAGCCAGTTCCTTGTGCAGCAGCTGGCCTGATAAAGATCAAAGGGCAGGACGTGTCCGAGTTTATGGTACACCGTTCCCACCTCTCTATCTCCTTTCGAGGTTTCTTCCTTTCCTTTACGACATGTTCATCGATCTGGGTTGAAGGGTTTATGATGGGTTTGTCCGGCCTGATCGACCAGGAAACCAAGCATGCATGCGATCGTTTTTGGTGGGCTGGACAACGGAAAAGGGGATTATCTTTGACTGTCGTTATTTGCTACTTTTGAAATGCTACGTGGTCATTGGTCAGTTTGTATGCACCAAATGTAAATTGTAATGTTGCCAGAGGCGTAATTTTCGGCATAAAAGACCGTGTTCCGTTTATCGAAGTGTGCAGTCTCTGACGAACTACCCGTGTGTACTTCGTAGATCTCTTTCCCTGGTTGCAACCAATAAACTTTGGTCTTTGACGTCATCAAGAAGTATCCCGTGTCTCTGTTTACCAAGACAGGGGAATCCGGGGTCTTTGGGTGTTGCCCTGACACCGCTGGGTTACCGGATTAATACCGGTTCTGAAAAACCAAGTACCTCAATTGGCGCCCTACGTGGGGCGACTTCAGCGGTACCGGTCCAAGCCAGAGGTTCGTGAGAAGCTTCGTGAGAAAATTCTGGAGGAAGGCCAGCCACTTCATCGACCCCTGTATGTCGTCGTGGTCCGAAAGTCTTTGCTGCGAGGTTTCCCGCTTTCCGACGGCTACGAAGGACTGCTGCCCTGACTGGAGCCTTAGACGTTTGTAGAGCGAGACGATTGACGGGTCTTCTGGTGACGCCATCGACATTTCAGTTAAGTATAAACGGAGCGTCTCCTAGTCCTTAGTTTGGTTTGTATCCTTTAGTGGATAGCTTGGATTTGGTGCCTGCAGGCCCCAAAGCCAAGGGATTCGTGTATTCACGAGATTATCGTTTTAGATTCCCCTTGTTGTTTGAAGCTAGACTAGTGAGCAAGATGCCTGCTTTTAGCAGTCTTAGAAACTTGTTCAGTTGTGGTACTTTGAGGGATTCCCGGTTAGAGGATTCGTGTCCGGTTCCTCCGATCGGAACTCCTACATACGAACTGTATGTGAAACATGGTGTGGGTCCTATTAGCTACAATGAGATTTGGGTAAAATACACGAGGAGTGACGGTGTCCTACAGTGGCCCCGTCACGGTAGTTTCGAGACAATAATCCTAGATAACCTTGAAGTGAAGTTGTTCAAGAAGAAAGCCCGGCCGGCGATGTTTGACTCTTTCCGTATATGGCGCAAAGAAGCCAAACACAAAGAAATTAAGTTAGCGAAGAAAAATAGAAAGGGTATGTCAATGGCGCAAGCTGCCGTTGCATACAGAGATAATGAAGAAGAGCAAGAAAGTGAGCAGATGCTTAGAGTAAAGAAGCTAGCGGTAGACCGATGCTACCCGGTATTGCCGTCTAAAGAGCAGAAAGATGAGAAAGGATCTTACAAAAGATCCTTTAATGTCGCATCTGTTAATTTCACCACCACCTTATGTGCAGAATGCTACGGCACCACCGCCACCGGTTGTGGCTGTGCAAGTGTCTGTTGCTTTGCCTCCTGTTATTCCTCCACAGCCAGCTCCTTCGTTGGCTATTGTTCCCTATGCGCAGCCTCCTCAGGGGTTGCCAACTTTGCCTTTTCCTGCTACTACTGTTTCTATGCCTGTTCCGACTATGGATTCTTCTACTACTGTTTCGTCTCCTCTTGTCCTTCCGACTACTCCTTCTCCTAGATAGAGGATGACTGCTGCCTTTTCTAGTCTTCTAACTCCTTGGTTAGGACAAGTGGGTATGTCTCCTGCTAGTGAGCGTAGACAGTTGCGTAGTCAACTGCCTGATACAGATGAGCAAGTGGTTTTGGATCATATGGCGCGAAGATGGGTGACGTATAAGTCCCAGTACGATCTCGAGGGTATAATGGATGTTTTCCGACAATGGGAAGCACCAAAGCAACGTTATGTTTTTGAGCTTATGTGTGCGTTCCTCCATGAACAATGGACGGACGAAGTGGGTAGAGTTCCTGCGGAATTGTTTCGATTGCGTTCCGAGTTTGCTAAAGGGACGATTGTGAGTTTACACGACATCGAGAAAGCGGTGTCGTCGTTATTGTCGCTTCGAAGTGATGTTCCTACTGAACGGCTGTTTGAGCCAGATTCGTCAGTTAGGAGACATGCGCGTCAGTATCCGATGCGAGAGGTTCCTCCGGTATGGAGACCTGCTGATCCTAATGCTCATCCACCTGTTGATGCGCACTTTCAGCGAGTTTGGGTTCATGTCCCATGGAAACGTGCAGAAGTTTTAGCGCTTAAACAGACTTTACCTGATCCGCGGAAGAATCCGGCAGGATATTATAAAGAGCTTACGCAAACTGTGAGTTTGTGCGTCATGAATTTGGCGGACATAGATATGTTGTTCGGGAATGTAGTCCCACAGCCCATCTGGAATGTCATTCGACATACGGATCATGATAATGAATTGGGTGATTCGTGGGCGAATCTTGTTGCTGCAAATGATAGACAAGTTGGAGGTGCTAAACCTGACAATATCATTACTGAACTTCCTGGTAGAATTATCACTTTCATGAAGACCTTGATGCCCGAGGTCCGTGTTAATTGGGATAAATTGTCTGCTTGTAAGCAGAAGAAAGATGAGACTGTGTCAGATTTTTTCTCGCGTTTCGAGGAAACGTTTGTCGACCATAGTGGCCAGGATATGGCTTCCGAGGGTGGCCAGAGATTATTCGTTGATAAATTCGTGCACAATCTTCTTCCTGAGTTGTGTACTAAGTTGAAGGATTCCGAGAGTGCTTGGCCTGTTTCTACATCGGCGCAGATTCTAGCTACGGCTCAGTACTATGAGAATAGGCGAAAGGACGAGTTAGAGAAAGCGGATAAGAAGACTAAGGAATTGAAGACTAAAGTTCTTCTACAACAAGCTTATCCACCCCGTGTTAATAATCAGCGCGATTATCAGCAGCCTCAACAGTATTCGAGGAACTCGCAAAGAGACGAGACTCCTCAACAGCGTATTCAGTATGGGCCCAATCAGTGTACGTATTGTAGAGAAGAGGGCCATTACAAGAATAGTTGTCCAGTTCTGTTGCAACGTGCAAATAGTGCTCCTGGTGTGAGAGGTAGAGGTGCTCAACAAGCGCCTAGAGGTAGAGGTCGCGGACAGAACGCGCGCCCTTTGCCTCCGCAGAATTCAATGAATAGCTTTGACCAACGCAGAATTCGTCTGGTAGGACAGCACAGTACTACGTGGATGATTATTATGTTGAAGGCGATGAAGCGCAAGGCAATGATTGCTAGGACAGCCATGGACAAAGAGAGGGAGTTGTTTCGATTCCAGTAGATCAGAGTGGACCCTACGTGGAAGTGATTGCATCAGGTGTGTCAGAGCCTTTTCTGCTAGACACTGGTGCTACGAAGAGTTCTATTATGCGTTCTAAGCTCCCTGGCGCACCTTTGTCTGGCTTTAATAATGTTTCTATAGGTTTTTCTGGCGCCCCCGATACGAATCCGATTTCCGTTCCATTGCCTCTTTCTGTTGGTCCTCGTAGGTTTGAAGCACCCCTTCTTTTGACTACAGGTTGAGAACTTGCTAGGCCTGGACTTGTTGGAGAGATTGTATGCAACTTTGTACTGTTCTCCGTTAGGAGTACATCTTACTCTGGGTGAGAATGTGATCTCTCCCATATATGTATCGAAGGATTGTCTCCCACCTGAATTGTCTTCGTTACCAGATTCATTGTGGGCTACGGGTCCGAATGATGTGGGCCTGTTAGATATTCCCCCATATGTTGTGACATTGAAGGCGAATGCTAAGTTACCGCGCATTCCACAATATCGTATTTCAAGTGATGGTGAGCGTGCACTTTTGGCGATCATTTATGATCTGATTGACAAAGGTGTTGTTGAAGAGACTCGAGGTAATGTGTGTAATAGTCCGGTTTTGCCTGTTTTGAAAAGAACTGATCCTTCACAGCCTCCTGTGTATAGATTTGTTATCGACCTCCGTGAAGTGAACAAAATTGTTGTTCCACAATTTCCTGTTGTGCCTGACATTACTGGATTATTGACATTGATTCCTGCTTCTGCCACTTGGTTTTCAGTAATTGACTTGAAGAATGCTTTCTTCAGCATTCCGATTGCTATGGAGAGTAGAGATATTTTTGGATTCTCTTTAGGAGGACGAAGATTCCGCTTTAAACGCGCTCCTCAAGGCTATTGCGAGAGTCCATCCATCTACAGTCAAGCTCTGAAGACTCAACTTGACTCGTTAGTTTTTCCTGACGGTGCAGCCCTTATCCAGTATGTTGACGATTTGTTGGTTGCTGCTGATACCGAAGACATCTGTAAGGATGCCACTGTGTCCTTTTTGTCTCATTTATCTGATTGCCATCATAAAGTTTCTCTCTCGAAATTACAATTCTGTCGCCAAGAAGTTACCTATTTAGGTCACCTCTTATCGAAGGAGGGAAGGAAACTGACCCCAGAAAGAATTCAGACTATTGCAAGAATGAGTGCCCCTACGACACAGAGAGAAGTATGTGCGTTTTTGGGTATTACGTCGTACTGTAGACAGTGGATCCCTAATTTTTCTCTTTTAGCGAAGCCTTTGATAGCCCTTAGAGTTAAGTATACTCCAAATCCTATTCCTTGGACTGAGGAATGTCGAAAGAGCTTTTCTGAATTACGCAATGCGCTGTGTTCGGCTCCTGTGTTGGGTACACCCGACTACAGCAAGCCTTTCACATTGTATGTCCATGAGAGAGAGGGATGTGCATTATCGGTTTTGACTCAGCAGTTTGGCGGGAAGCAACGCCCATGTGCGTACTTTTCGTCGACTTTAGATCCTGTAGCCAGAGCGTTGCCGAGTTGCTTGAGAGCCACAGCGGCAGCGGCTGTTTCGATTCGACAATCTGCGGGTTTGGTTATGGATAATACGTTAGTGGTTATGGTTCCACGCGCAGTGGATACCTTGCTGAATCGTACGAAGACACAGCACTTAACTAGTGCTCGGTTGTCAGGGTATGAGCTTACGTTGTTAGCGAGCCATGTGCACATCAAGAGGTGCAATACTTTAAACCTGGCTACATTGTTGCCGATTTCACTTGAGACAGACGATGATAGTGAAGAGCAACATGATTGTTTTTTGAGAACCGAAGAAGAGACGAAAGGGAGAATAGATTTGAGGGATCCTCCTCTTCCTGACTGTGATGATGCTTTGTGGGTTGATGGTTCGTGTTTTAAATTACCGAACGGCGATACAACTGCAGCATATGCTGTGACGACTTTGCATACAGTTGTCGAAGCTGCACGTATCCCACATAATTCCGCACAAGCGGCTGAACTGATTGCACTTACGAGAGCATGTGTGTTGACGAAAGGAAAACGAGTGAATGTGTATACGGATAGCCAGTATGCGTTTGGTGTGGCCCATAGTTTTGGACGATTGTGGCGTGAACATCGCATGGGACGAAAATCCAGCATGGACAACTGGTGAATGAACTTCTTGAATCTCTTACGTTACCTTTGCAAGTAGCGATTGTGAAATGCAGTGCCCATAAAAAGGTTACGGATGATGTTGTTCGTGGTAATGCGTTTGCGGATGAAGTTGCGAAAGAAACTGCTAGAAATGTGATGAGTCGAATGTATGTTGCGGGTCCGGCGAGATGGGTTCCAGAGAAGGGTATGTGTGAAGACACCATTGAAAGCGTGAAAGTTATTCAGAGTGAGGCCACAGAGAAAGAGTTGGATGAATGGAGAGAAAGTAAGGGTAGGTTGGACTCGAATGGGTGTTGGGACTGATTTGTCTGAACATCAGAGATGGTTGTTGCCTAACGCGTATGTGCTTCCAGTCGTTACAATGGCACATGGAGTGGCACACATTAGCGTGAAAGGGATTTGCAAGTTGTTGGCTCCGGTTTGGCAGAATATAGGAATCCCCAGATGTGCGGAGAATTTAGTTAAGAACTGTATGGTGTGTTTGATGTATAATCCTGGTAAAGGAACTCCGACACCAGCTGGTCATTTTGCTCCTCCTACGTATCCGTTCGAGGCTTTGCAGCTAGATTTTATCCATATGGAGAGATGCAACAACTTGAAGTATGTGTTAGTGGTTGTTTGCTCTTTTTCCAGATGGGTAGAAGCTTACCCCCTTAAGGACAACACTTCCTTGTCCACAGCAAAAGTTTTGATAAAAGAGTTTTTTCTGAGATTTGGAATGCCGAGAATCATTTGGAGTGATAACGGAAGTGAGTTTGTGGGTCAAGTTATGAAGAGAGTGTGTGATGGTCTCGGGATTAGGCAGAAATTCCACACTGCAAATCATCCCCAATCAGCTGGTTTAGTCGAGTGCTACAATGGCACCCTTAAGTTGAAGTTAGCCAATATTCAGGAAAGCACTGGTTTACAATGGCCAGATGCTCTGCCATTAGCACTTTTGTCCACCCGAATGACTGTGCATTCAAGAATGGGTTTGTGTCCATATGAGGTTGTGTTTTGTCGCCCGGCGAATGTTTGGGGCGTACCAAGACCGACGAGGTTCAGCGACCTCGAACACCCTGTTTTGCTTGACTATTTGCGTGAATTGACAACTAAAATGAGTGTTTTACGCCAACAGGTATACGACAGTCTTCCTCAAGCTACAGAGGATCCAGGCCACGCTATTGAACCCGGTGCCTGGGTCTTCGTCCGAAACTTCCAGCGAACGAAGAACGAGCAGCCCCGCTGGACTGGGCCCTACCAGGTCCTGTTGTCTAAAAGATCTGCGGTGCGAGTGCGTGGCAAACGCAACTGGATCCACGGCTCGCACACCAAAAAAGCACCTTTGCCTTTGCCCTATGACAAGTGGGTCCAGGAGGGTCTTGCGGACTCTGAGACTGAGACAATCCCGAAGTTTATACCGTTCAGCGATGCTCGTCTGATTGGAACTAGTTCAGAAAAGGAGAGCGATCGACTTTTGCAAGCATCAGTACCTCCTGCAGAGCGATTGGACACTACCGAGCCTCATCTTTTGTTCGCTGATCAAGAACTACCTGGAAGGAACCGATACAATTTGAGATCGAGAATTAAGGACAAATAAAATATTAATAAAGTTGATTTTTTTTACTGTTTGCAGGTTAACTCTCCACCAAGGATCTACTCATTTTTGTTTTTCTTGAACTGCCATCCGGTTCTCGCTGCTAGGGTCGCGGTTGCTACCAGTCTTGGGAGTGTAAACCTGAGACACTAGGTCGAGGGTTCTGTTGGCCCGAGGCAGCCTTCCTGGGTGCAGCAGCGGCACTCTCAAGCAGAATCAACCAACCACCGCGGGCAGCACCTTTAGTTTAGGATGGATTTCTTTGAGCTGGAGAGACCTGTGCAGACATTGACTTTTAGAAAACGTATATGCAAAATAATGTCGAAGAAATGCTTTTTGATACCATGTATATTTTTGCTATTAAGCGTCATGATATTTATAGCTGGTTATGTAGCATTTGTTTTTAAAATGATGTCTAATCCCACTGTGCAACCTACACCTTCACCTACTATTTCTTCTCATTCTTTCCATCCTTTGCCCGAACATGAGGTAGTCAGACGTTTGGAATTCTCTAATAATTCTTTCATTTAACTTTTGCACCAGCATCAGTTAGTGATTAATACAACGAACTGCTGGATTTGTGGTTTGATGCCTCATACAACCGATAAGGGTATTCCTTATCTGGTTTTGCCCTTCAGTTTAAATGGTTCGATTCGAGCTTACAGAACCATGTTTATCTATGCCCACAGCGTTCACCCCCTACGTTCACCAAAAGATAATCCGAAGAATAGTCCTCTAGCTAGAGGCATAGTCGACATGATTAAAGGGACTAATGCAGTAGAGACTATTCCGAAAGATGAGAGGCAACCATATAGTGGTTGGAACGTTACTGGATATGGAGTTAGTCTGAGTATTAACCAGCGAGCGAAATGTTCTCCCCTGATCTGGATAGTGCCCCATAAGGGCTACTATTGTCTGCAGGGCAATGGTAAGAATCCGAAGGCTCAGTTAGGGAAGAGCGTTTGTGCTGAGACCTATGTGTTTCCGTCTCAGTCTTCCCCAGCGTTCTTAGCTGCTAAGGGTACCTACTTGGTTTGCTACGACAAAGCTTACACATGGTTGCCCCCCGACTTTTCGGGCACATGTTTTGTTTCCTTTCTGTTACCCCCCACTTTTACAGCTGCGGCAGATTACCACAAGACGAGAATTGCTAGAGGTGTTTTTAGCCAAGAAGACACTGGAGGACAAGAATTGGGAGATTTCTTCAAGGGTTTTCTGCCGTCCTGGGGACCTATGGCTAACAGTAGGAATATTCGTCAGCTAACAAGAGTGGTCGAGTCCACTATAGTTGAAACTGCCGGTGCCCTTGGTAACCTGACTGCTGAGCTCCAGTCGGATAGACTTATGACACTTCAGAATAGAGTTGCCCTTGATGTTATCCTGGCAGATCGAGGTGGAGTTTGTAGATTGATTCAATCAAGCTGCTGTGTTTTTATTCCAGACAACGCTCCATCAGTCTTCCAGGCCATTTTCAAATTGCACAAAACTCCGATTCTGTCCATCTGGACAAAGGAGATTGGTCTTTGATGGGATGGTTATGGGGATTGATATCCACTTGGGGTTTGAAGATTCTGATGGTCATTGGGATGGTCTTAGCAATCCTGTTTATGTTCTGTCTCTGTGTACAGTGTGCCCCTGCTATTTGTGGCCTTTGTGCTACTTTGTGCGTACGGAAACCTGTCCAGAGAAAGATGCTTAGTAATAGGATTATGCTACAGCAGCATATCGATGATCTGATGAATATAGATCCGGATTCAGATTGAAATGGGTCTGGGTTTATTGCCTATGATAGGGCAAAAGGAGGGTCTGTGGTTCCGTGGTTCCGAATTGGGTTCGAAAGTTCCGAAACCCGATTTATAAAGATTGTCGGAAATGGACGATCTTGGTCTCTATAGACCGCAAATGGCGAGTGTAACGTGTCTGATTGTTTTCGTATGAATCGATATAGGAGAACACTCTGCATTTGAGGATTTAGTCTGAACCTTCGGGTTCCATTTTTTATGTGGCAGCCATTTTGTGTGGTTGCCCTAACATAGGCCCGATGACTGCGGCCGAGAAAGTCCTTGACACGTACGCCTTAGCTGACTTCTGGTTGACCTGGCCGAACTGACTACTCGCCTGGGGCGAATCCCGCTGAGACAGTTCCTTGTGCAGCAGCTGGCCTGATAAAGATCAAAGGGCAGGACGTGTCCGAGTTTATGGTACACCGTTCCCACCTCTCTATCTCCTTTCCATCTGTTTCTTCCTTTCCTTTACGACATGTTCATCGATCTGGGTTGAAGGGTTTATGATGGGTTTGTCCGGCCTGATCGAACAGGAAACCAAGCATGTGTGCAATCGTTTTTGGTGGGATGGACAACGGAAAAGGGGATTATCTTTGACTGTTGTCATTTGCTACTTTTGAAATGCTACGTGGTCATTGGTCACTTTGTATGCACCAAATGTAAATTGTAATGTTGCCAGAGGCGTAATTTTCGGCATAAAAGACCGTGTTCCGTTTATCAAAGTGTGCAGTCTCTGACGAACTACCCGTATGTACTTCGTAGATCTCTGTCCCTGGTTGCAACCAATAAACTTTGGTCTTTGACGTCATCAAGAAGTATCCCGTGTCTCTGTTTGCCAAGACAGGGGAATCTGGGGTCTTGGGGTGTTGCCCTGACACCGCTGGGTTACCGGATTAGTACCGGTTCTGAAAAACCCAGTACCTCAGTCGGACAAGTTGCCCTGATGCTGGGCCCACTGAAACTTCAGGTCCCACTGCAGAGCCCGTATCCGCCACCTGGCGTGATGCACCAGAAGGATGCAGGAGCCCATCAGCCCCAGAAGCAGCAGCGTCAACCTGACCGAGGCTCGGAGTAACGGCTGAAAGATCGGAATCAGAGCCTGAATATCCCGAACCCGCTGTTCGGGAGGATAAACCCGAAACTGCGCCGAGTTTAGAACCCCTCCGATGAAGAGGAGCTTCTGAGAGGGACACAGGTGTGACTTCGGCACATTGATGGAGAACCCCAGCAGGTACAGGAGGTCGGCCGTAGTCTTGAAGTGGCTGACGACTGTCTGGGGTGAGCCCGCCTTTAACAACCAGTCGTCGAGTTAGGGGAAGACTGAAACCCCTAACCTGCACAGATGAGCTGCGACCACCGCAATCACTTTCGTGAACACCCGTTGGGCACTGGTAAGGCCGGAGGGGAGCACGGTAAACTGAAAGTGCTCGTGGCCTACCGTGAACCACATGTAGTGCTGGTGAGCCAGCAGGATGGGAATGTGGAAATAAGCGTCCTGCAAGTCAAACGCTACCATCCAGTCTCCCGGGTCCAGGGCAGCTAAGACCTGAGCCAGTGTCAGCATCTTGAACCTCTCCTTCCGGAGGAAGCTATTGACGTTCCACAGGTCCAAGATAGGGCGAAGGCCCCCTTTGCCCTTCTTGAGAACCAGAAAATAGTGGGAGTAACAACCACACCCTACTTCTGGCCCAGGAACGCGCTCAATGGCCCCCTTGGTCTAGAGGGCAGTAACTTCCTCTCGCAGAAGATTCAAGTGATCCCCCAACACGCGGTGGTACTGCAGTGGCATGGCTGGAGGGGTCGCCTCGAAGGGGAGGGAGTAGCCCCTTCGGACGATTTGCAGCACCCACCTGTCCGATGTGATGGTGGGCCAGTGGAGGAGGTGATGGTGAACCCTGCCCCCCACTGGCGTCACATGTGCCTGAAAGCTCGGACTAGGAGGGCTTTGAGGCGGATGCTGCGGGGGCGGATGTGGACCGGCCTCGCTGTTGTCCCCGGGCACTGCCACGGCGATTACCACATCCGCCACCGCGCTGGATGTTAGTGTGCTGCCCGTGGCTGGCAGGACGTGTGAAGGTGCCCCTTCCTTGGCCACGAAAGGAGCGAAAGGCAGCAGTTTGCTGGTGCGTGGCCGACAGGCCCATGGACTTAGCCGTAGCCCTGGAGTCCTTAAAGCACTCAAGCGCACCGTCTATCTTGTCGCCAAAGAGGCGACGGCCATCAAACGGCATGTCCATAAGGGTGTTTTGGACATCAGCCGAAAAGTTGGCGGACCTCAGCCAGGCGTGGCGTCTATTCGCCACAGTCGTGGCCATCGCTCTGCCTAGGGAGTCCATTGTATCCAGCCTACACCGGATGGAATACCATGCCGCGTCTCGACCCTCCGCAAGGGCTTGGGCGAGTTTAGTCCGGGCCTCCTCCGGACATTGTGGCAGCATGTCCGCGACCGTGTCTCATAGAGAGTGGGAATAACGGCCCAAGAGGTTAACTGACCGCAACCCCAAACTCAGTGAGGAGAACATCTTCTTACCATACTGTTCGTACCTCTTGGATTCCCGATCGGGGGGGAGCCGTCGGGAATGTGGTCTGGGAGTTAGAGGCCTGTATGACCAGGCTCTCGGGAGTGGGGTGGGTGAACAGGAAGCAAGGGTCGCGCAGAGCTGGGCGGTGGCGTCTGGCCACGTTCCCATCTACAGGGGGACCTGTAGCAGGCCTGGACCAGGTGCCCAGAAGAACGTCAGACAAGGCCTCATTAAACGGCAACATAGGCTCCGAAGAGCTTGCTTGCGGTTTAAGGACCTCAGTGAGGAGGTTAGTCCTCACGGCCACGACGGGGAGTTCAAGGGATAAGGCCTTGGCCGCCCGCGTCAACACCACACTATAGGCAGCCCCCTCCTCCGAAGCCACGGTAGGGAGGGGAGACAAAACCAGTGTCTGGCGAAGTTTCCAAACCACTGGCATCCCCTAGCTCACCTGTCCAGTCCTGATAAGACTGGCACGCATGTGCCAGAGGTTCCTCAGACCCCTCCCAATCCGCCTCGCCGCCCATCTCCTGGTACTCAGGGTTAAAAAATGGGGCCGGGTCATAGAAGAAAAAGTTCTCTTGACGTTGAATGCGGCGTCGGAACCGGGTCGAAGGGGGGACCGGGGACGACGTCGTCCGTGGACGGCGACGGAGGCGACACCCTAGGGGCCGGGGCCGGAGCCGGCGCCGGCGAGGTCGTAAGGTCGACCGGCGACGACCCGGTTCCGGATCCAGTGGGGCCCTGCGGCGTCAGAACCGAAGTCGCTGATGGTGCCGGGGCCGAAGCACCCGGCTCGCTTAGGCTCCCAGTCAGGTCCGCTTAGCCGGAAGCGCCGCGGAACCTGACAGAGGAGTGAGTGACCTCATGGCCGTGAGGAAAGAGTCGATGTCCTCTGGCGTCGCGTTCTGCCCAGGGACTGGCGGGTATGGGGCAGGCCGTGACACCCATGGCTCTGGCGGAGCCTCGTGGGCGGTGTCACCCGAACCCCCGGCCACATCGCACGAGCGTCGGGGGGAGTCGGAAGAGCGATTCGCTTCTTCGACTTCTTGTGCCTCTTAGCCTTCAACATCAAGGCCCGGCAGTTGGGGCACGACTTGCCATCGTGGTCGGGCCCAGGCAATGAAGACACCGGCGATGGGGGTCGGTAACCGACATTAGTTGGTTGCAGTCAACGCAGGGCTTGAACCCGGGCATCTCTACCGGCACCGTCGGAGTCGTTCGACTTCAAATAAAGATCAAAAATGATCTAAAAAGTTTAGTCAAAAATTGACAAAGGGTACCACTTTTTCCGGATCGGTGCTTGCTGGCGCGGAAAAAATAGGAACTGACGTCAGCGAGCAAGGGCGGCGTATAAGTACTCCGGCGACGTCATCCCGGCGCCAACTACGCCGACGACGGACGCGGAGCCGCAGACGACACCTACCAACGCGCATGGGTACTGCTACGCAAAAGTTTCCGGATCCAGTCTGATGCCTGGGGATATTCTAAGGTAAGGAATCTAATACTAACCTGTTTCTTTCAGATATGGAGGAATACTGTCCCACACTTCCTGTTGCAGTTGCATCAACTGCAAAAAGATCAAACAGCACGAGTGAGACTATATTAAGTACTATCCGACCTTCATAATAGGAAGGGGCACACACGTGGGTTACCCTTTGTCAACTCTACTATTCACGCTTGCTATCGAGCCTTTATCAGTGTGCTGCACCAAGATGAGGGGACTGAAGGGTGTCAGTGGGTGCCAGAAATGGAGGACAGAGCATTGTTTTTACGTAGGCGACATAACTATCTATTTGAGCTATCCCAAAAGGTCAGATAAGAGGGTTATACAGATATCAAACACGTTTTGAACATACTCAGGGACTTAGGATGAATTGGTCCACGTCAATTATACACAAACAATCGGCCTACTCTATAGAACAACCGCGCCTTCAGGCATATCTAGTCCACAATCCATCCATATTGAGTTAAGAGTTTCTTCTTCATTGAATTGTAACTTTTGCACCTTTTATTAAAACTTGTGCTCGACTAGACTCAAGGCTTCTAAAAGCATCTTAATACTTCAGCGGACTCTTCTGAACCCAAGCCAGCATCTCGATACCTTACCAATGTTAGCCAATTACCTAACACTGAATTGGAAATGTTTTTATTTTATTAAGTCCTTATATATTATTCTTTAATGAAACTCGGCTGCCAGAATAGTGTAGCCCGGACTGACTTAGGAGCCACCATTGCCTCTTACTACCTCTTTAGGCACTTTCTGCATTAATAAGTTAGGCGGCGGCGAGATAGTGTAGTAGGCTTCAATTTCCTGTACCATACCAGAAGAGATCTTTCTTTTTCGGAAGGTGTTTCATTTACTCTTAAATTCTACCCGACTACCACATTTACAGGTGCACTAATCTATTGTCATCCTGGCTAGAGGATGAATTTTTAGCAATGCCATATGTTCATTCTTGGTGTCTAATGCCTTAAAGGCAGCTAATGTTTCATGTTGACAACCTTAACTTTCACCTGAATGATACTGCCAACTGTGATACTTTTATTTTAATAGAATCTATGTCCGTGCTAGGCTTCCGGCGGCGCAGTACATATCCCAGACCTTAATTACGTCAATCACAAACTTTCCCAGATGTACTAGCCTCGTCCTCTGATCTGGTCAGACCACACAGCTTTGCCAATTTAAATATTAGTTTTCCCTTACCCACTCGTTGTCTTCAGTGGTCTAATAATTCACATATGACTCGCCATTGGGTATAATCCCCCAGGTGAATCCTAATAAAGCACTCAATAATGACAACTTACTTGTCACTTAGTTCACTAACACGATTGTCATCAGGGCAGAGGCAGGAATGTTTATCAGTGCTGTGTACAAACCCTCACTTTTAAAAATGCCTCAAAGTGTCGTGATATAATCTGACATACTACAGTGACATGCTTCTGTGTCTGAAAGATATACACTTTTTTGAATTTTGAAGACACATTATCATATTGTAACATTATGCTGGTTGCATGATTTGCATGTCAAAAATGTTCAAGGATCAGCTTGTGCACTGGCTCTTAGAACCAGAGCCCATTCTTGGCTCGGCTCTACTTGTTAATATGTTGACTCGCACACCGCTATGAACAAGGGACACACCCCTTTGGATGGGCACATAATTTCCCCAATTGATGGCGCGCAAGGTGGGACAAATTAAGGGGCCTCCCAGTCGGTGATACAGAACCACATGAAATCCTTTGCAGGCCTTAAAAGAGTTTGAGTTACATCAAAATCAATTGCCCCACTGTCTACACTTAAAACACTTGCACTGATTTCCATAGCTCTCTAGACACGATACCAACGTTTAGCCCTCTGAAGGCAGGGTTCGCTGTCAGGTCTGGCAGACCAAAAGATCTCCAAAGTTTATAAGCAGTACTTACTTTGAGCCGGCGTTTTCCGGTGCTGTTCACCGCCACTTAATTGTCAACACCAGCACTTATGACAGTCTGCCACCTGGCGACGCTGTTTGTCTAATTCAGAGATGACCACAACCACAGTTCTTTATTCATTCAACATACAAATAAATGACTAATACTTGACCATTCTTGAGCCATTCTTATAGCTTTGGTGGCCTGAAATTGTCCAAAATATTCACAATTGTAGGAGTGTGATGGTTAGTAGAGGTGCTGGTACTGTCATTGGCAGAGCTGGCAATGAGTGTTGCAAGCTGCAGTGGCCTTCTGAGGAAGGCCCTCGTAATTATTTATTGTTGGTTTTTTTGTTTACATACCACATCAAGAGCAGACCAGGTCTAGAAATGGTGTGTAGCCATGCCGGAGACCGCGAAGCAGTCAGGTGTGTGTGTGAACAAATGTTGCTGAGTAACAGAAGCTAGGACGCTAGCTAGGACACGTCCCATCAGCCTACCCTCGTGGTGGAATTTCATCATGTGGGAGGTGGTGGTCACTCTCAACCTCGCCCGACCATATAGTGTCGGGAATCAAAGCCAAAACTCTAGCCATGAGGTTCATCAAATAGTAAGGATGAGAGTGAAAATAAAAGTGCATTGCTAGAGTGATCGTAATGGATAAAATTAACTACTAAGACTCAGGAAACGTTCAGGCTGAAGTCTAGGTGTCAGACACGTCCCATCAGCCCACGAGGGTGGGCTGATGGGACGTGTCCTAGCTAGCGTCCTAGCTTCTGTTACTCAGCAACATTTGTTCACACACACACCTGACTGCTTGGCGGTCTCCGGCATGGCTACACACCATTTCTAGACCTGGTCTGCTCTTGATGTGGTATGTATTGAGAGTAGGGGTGCGAGCAGACAGGTCGTTAAATATTCCCCTTGACCCTCCACACATTCATGTTTTCAGTTTTTTTTGTTTAGCAAATTAAGCACTCTTCATACACATTAGGTTATCAACAGTCCTCATACGCTTCCTGCACTCGGAGGGCTGGCAGACAATGGCTTCCAGACAGATGGCAATTTCTATAGAAATAGCTAGATCCCTTTAATTACTTACCTGCATCATCATGTCCGCCTAACCTGGGCGTGACTGTGGAGATAAACAGACACTCCTCCCCCAGCTCCCCTTGTGTTTTAAGAGTCACGTGACTGGGAGACTTCTGCCCCGCACATGCCACAACTGAGATAGAGAGCACTTAGAGACAGGCTACATACACAGACTTGGAGGAGTAAGTGGGTATTTGCATTTAAAAATCCTCACTCAATCAAAAAATCGGGCATTAGGCAGAACAGCAAATTCTTGAAGCAACTAAGAATATATTTTATAAGGCCATCATTAAAAAAAAACTCTAGAGACACTCGAGGTTAACCATCGGAGAGCCATAAAATGTCAGGAATGATAAGTCTACCTGCAGAGAAGGGTGTAAAGAAACTTGTCTTCGCGGTGTACTGCCTCTTAAACAGCAAGTGTGCCATCTAGCGGCACAAAGTCGTACAGCCAATTGTGATTCAGAATTATCATCAACACCACTGCCTGAAAAAGTGATCTAGGAAAAAACAGCTTAGCTCGAGTGTTAGTCCACAGTGTCAGAAAATGACAGTATCGGTCACACATGCATGCCTCAAGAGCCTGCATCATTATTTAAAATCAGACATTTATATGTATGCGGGGTTCGGTACAACTTTGAATATGCTGCCGACTGGCAGTTTCATGCGACGAGCACGAAAGGATCTGCAAATTAATTTTACGATCATCAATGAAAATATTTCCTATAATAATTTAAGTAGAATACATATTATATAATGTAAATAATTGAACTTTTTAAGCGCTTCAGTACTTTGCGAATCTCACTCAAAGCCCCCTCCATCACCCCTAACAGGACCCATGTTCCTTTAACCAAAACCCCCAGTGCTTAATTTGAGCAGTTGGTTGCAAATGGGACCCAATGCCACTCTGTTTTGGGACCAGAAATTATTTTCTATTAACATCCTTTAATCCAGAAGAAAAGAAAGAAAGTCAGAAAACGTAAAAAACAGAAGGACTAGAAAGATAAATAGTGACAAAGTGGAAACACTGGGATGAGAAAACACCTTCAAGAGTGAAATAAGGAGGCAGAGGGTGTAAGGTGGTGGAAATAGAGGGATGGGGTAGACCCAAGACTACTAAGCCATAGTGTTCGGCAACTCCGATATCTGGCAGCGCCGCAGGCTGCTGAGGAAAACTTTGGGCGCTTATTGTTTGACAAATTCAGATTTGCCAAGCGGTAAAACCAAAGGGATACTTTGGCATCCAGAAATTCGCGGCTCATGGTATTCCCCCTTACAAAAATAAACCAACAAACTCGACTGGGAATAGGTACCTTTTGTTTCTACAAACTTACTGCTCCTGCAAAATGTTCCAGAAGAAGAAATGAATAATCAGCAATCAAATGGAGTTTAAGAAGAGCTTTAAAGACCTGCATCTTACTTGATACAGGTACTATGCTGTTTTACACACAACACAAACTGGACCCAAACTTAGCAGAACCACTCCTTCCAGAATCATCCCCTGGGACCAGGAATTGACAAGTGACGGGAATGCTGCTCCGCCTCCACAGCTGAACTGGGGCTTGGAGTGATGGCTTTGGACTAGAATGTATGTCCACACTGCACAGGTCCAATATGGCACCAAGCGCGGACGACCCAAGCGAGTGAGAGCTTCAGATACACCACTGCTGCCTGGCGTGAAGAACATTGTTCTCACCAGGGTGGAAAATGCCACCTGTTCTGAATTTCCTTTTTTCCTCCACGGCCAAGGACTGGGGGATTTGGAGTCATGTCGACAACTGAAAGGTTCATCTTGGCTGTGGAGTGGAAGCGCAGGGGAGTTACTGGAGGTCCTGCAGCCTACTGCCTGGCGTTAAACTGAAGATGCTTTGAAAGAGTGGCTTTCTGCTACCCATGCCACCACCTTGAAGACAGACTATGGTGGGCAAAGTGGAGGGTGGTAGGCCCAGGAAGGCTCCTTCGAAGGTGCTTGATGTGAGTCTGCAAGAGTAAACAGGCATTTGCAATGCAATTGGTCTTGCCTTTGGGACCTTATATGTATCTAGCTATGCATCACATTAGCCTGGGTGCTGAAACATCTACTGTTCTTTAACTTGGAGGGAAAGTAAGCACCAAACAGTGTGACACGCCAGGTCTGGGAACACATGGAGAGAAGTATTGCGTTTCAGCAGGAAATGGTATAGTCCAAAGCTCTGTTTTTAATATAAAATCAGGGCTTTCGTTGGTCATAACACTGAAAATACAAGATCTGAAACAAATTATTGTCTACGGGTGCTCGTGGAAGATAATTTCTATGGAATGGAATCTAGAGAATGCTAAAGTGATTCTGGTATTTTACTGACCTCTGCCGGTCGTTTTCTATCAAGACAGTTAAATAGAGGCAGTTGAACCGAAAAAAGTCCCTAAGTGGAAGCAGATAAGTCCTAGGGCTGATCTCCAAAGCCCACAAAGTACATACACATATAAGAATATACTAAAGTATATACAAGATGTCTCGAATGCTCGACCTAAAAACGAAGTCCTACTGAATGCACCAGTCAGCTGGCTTCAGGATGATATTATGCAAATTTCAAATCCTGTTATCTACTGCACTAACTTAAGAGCAGTGAAAAACAGGTCAGGTCACAGAAAACAGAGATAAGCGGGGGAAAGGCTGGTGCTGACCTGTGGCCTTCCTGGATCTTTGGAGACTCAAAGTAGGCAGCAGAATGCGAGTGATTGACCCTCGTCTCCTCACAACTCGTGCTAATTCCTTCATGTATGAGCAGATACGGGGGGGGAAGGTCATGTGGCGGTACTGTCCACCATCTCTTTTGCATTCCATGGGCTAATGGCATCCCGCAGATTTTTTTAATGTTGGAGTTTTATATAACGGCAAACTTGATTCACAGGTATTGTAGCGCTTTAGAAGAGCACCAGTTGCATTACACAAGGTCACATTTTTTAAATCTATTTTTCTTTTAGCCACAGGGAGAATTGGTGATTTGCCCAGAATCACAGGATGTTGAGCCGATGCCAAGACATGAACCTGGTTCCCAAGATCCAAAGTCGTCAGCTCTTGCGGTTACGTCACACCCTCTCCCAGAAACAGCGGATTCCTCTCTGTGTTCTGCAGCGACACAGACAACCCCTGATGAGGTCCACCTGGTGGATGGAGCTGGCAAGGTATCCAGGAATGTATTTTTTAAATATATGGAAAAGCCATACTAACATGTTATTTATGGCTCCCCGTCGACTGATCGAAAGGGACAGGTTTCCTGCAGTAGTTCTCAAAGTGAGCCATATGCAGCATATCACTGTGAATGAGGTAGTTATTAATAGTTGTGATGTTTCCACATTGTGATTTAAAGGTACATTATAGAAAACTTGAACTTCCATCTCGCGGTTTATGATTTCCCGTTGATAGAAAACTCCCTGTTATTCAAAACGACCCTATCTATCTAAGTCTTTTACTTAAAACACAATTTTAACAGCTTTCTAGTTTAAGAAAATGCTCTATTCTGTGCCTGGTTTTGTTTTCCTAAAAGGTTATGTTGCACAAAAGTACTGAACATCAGGGTAGTTAATCCGTACAACAAGACCAGGTAGTGATATGTCCAAGATCAACTGGGACTTGGTAAATAACTTTCTTTAATATTACCAAATCATTTCTTTTAAATGTTATGTCGGCCACCTGAGGGCTCAACGAAATGGATCCTTCTGCAGTAAACATGTACTGCTGATTCGGAGTTAGCGATCAGGAAGTTTGTGATGTGTTCCAAGCATTGTAGATGGCAATAAATGATTCATTAGAATCAGTATCACCAACAATGATACAGTTAATCAAGTTATTTCAAGTTAGTCGGGTTTAGGAATAAGAGTTGCAAACATTTGTCAAAAGGGATGTGCATGGGCCAAGATTAAGATGCCCACTGCTTTGGAAGCAGAAATAATTCCCCATTAATGTTTGGATAGACCAGTGACATTCGCCTTCAATTTCCAATTGGTATGCCTTCACGTGGCCCACTGAAGTGAATGGATAACTAAATGTGTGGTAAACAGATCCCTTAAAACAGAGGCAACTTCATTCTTGTTGCGTGGACCTGAAATTGCAGAAAACGATCTCCGAACGATGCCAATTTTAAATCATTTGGCTCCTACACAAGAATTTTGTCCCGAACTAGCACCATTTTTCCTTTTACAAATCCACAAGATATGTCATGTAATGAAAGACGTAAGTTGTGATTCAGCCTAACACCTCTATATCATCTGTGGCTGTGTCCAGTTAGTCATTATTTACCAACACAGCCTCAGAAGAAGTAGTTACATTTACAAAGAAGGTCAAATCTGGATCTCCAGAGGATATCTGTCTGGTGATCACCGCTCAGTTATTAACGACCACCATCACTCCACAGTTTACAGACATTTTGAATCTTTTCCTGTCAACCGATCTGAATCCACGTAGTAGAGCGCTGAAAGTGAAAGTAGCACCCCATTTAAAAAAGGTAATAACACATATATAAATAAATATATCTATATATATATATTTTTTTTTTTTTTAAGGCATTACTTGACAGTGCTATGTAATACAACCACAGCCCTGACATCTTCCTATCTTTGGTGAATAAAGTACTGACAAAAACAGTTGCAAAATAAGTTTCAGGCTACCCGGAGGAATACCAGTTGCTGGATTTCCGGGCCTCTGGCAGGCAAAAGGACAGAGTCAGAGCAGGTAGTGTCGCTTGAAGAGGTGAGGAACATCGTGGATGAGGGTGAAGGGGTGGGCATGAGCTGGCTGAATATCTCCACGTCGTTTGGCACAGGGGATCATGCTATGATTGATACACGTCTAAGAGAAATAACAATCACAGGAGCAGTGGCTACAAGGCTTTACTTGGTTCAGAAGGGTCCCTTTTAGTCTATAGCCTTCCCTCGTCATCGGCATACAGTCCTGCAGTACAGTCTACTGCCCCGCAAGGCTTTTCACTGTCTCCTATGTTGGCTCAACATGCACATCAAGCCATTGGCTCAATTAATTGCTAGATTACAACCGGTGTACCTGGACAACATATTGATTAGCGTTTGTATCAGAATGTCCTGGACTACGTAGGTCCTGGCCTACTATAATTCAATGGTAAATAAGCAGTCATTTCCTGAAACTGCACTGGAACAACACAGTGCTGCAGTTTATCGGTAATCACAAGCATCATCGGCAAAACACAATCTGGATTATGTCAACAAGCACCTCACCCCTACAGCTAGCTAGCATTAAGTCACTAGAAAGGGCTTTTGACAAGGCTCTTTCTTTCAAGGCCCTGATAAGGTTGGCTATCTTCTGGAAGTTTACATATCTTACATCTGTTAAGTAAAGCTCTCAGATGCATTCCCAAACCACTCTATCCTAGATTATTTTGTTTTCATCACGTCGTAAAATGACTGCATAAAAGCCTCTACGTTGGTCTACCTGTGCCCCAATTTTGAGGGACGATGCCTGGGGGAAATCAACTATTTATTTCATTCTCCCTCAACATTGTTCCCTCAACAAAAAAAACACGCGGCCTCACTGCAGTTACATGCACGGACCGCCGATGTCTCTAAGAGCTGAGGTGTGTGTGGGGATTGTACAATGAGACTCCTAGTGTCCTCCCACATCTAACACTACAATCCTGTGTGAGGCAGGTACTGTACCCACAGTAAACAGAGACAGAGCTCTGGCAGGATAACAGCAGGGTCCTTTACCAACCAGTCAGGGGGTCCACATGATTGGTCTTGTAATCCTTTTCTTTCCTTTACAAGGATGTTCTAAATGTTACATGCAGCTCAAAAGACCTGTCAATCAGGATTTGACACTGCAGTATCAAAAAGTACGTCCATAGTAGCTGCCTATTCTGATGAGTGCAGAGAAACCTATTATATATTCATGGGAGGAACTTCACATTTGTTTCAAACCTTTTCAAGGCTGAGCAAAGGCTAAGCGCCTACTAAAATTTAAGAGAACATTTTCACCTATCAAAAAGGGCTATTTTGATAGGGAGCATGATAGGTTTTACACTGTCACAGTCAGGCTACCACACGGTAGGCCTGAAGGCATGTTTGCATTGTCACTGTAGTGAATGGCACAATAGGTGATGCAGTCCACTAGTGGCATTTAAGTTCCAGGCAGTGGGTACACTTTATACACCATATACTAGGGACTTCTAGGCACAGACATTTTACTACTGATGAACAAGGGTAAAGTGCACAAACAAAAAAAAATATGGAATCCAGAAAAAGGGGGAAAATCCGGAGAGCAGCCACTGAAAAGGCAGATTTCCTAAAGTCAAATTAAAATCTTAAATCTGATGCATAGAGTTTGCTATGACATCAATTACTGACACCTCATGGAGAAAGTATCAAATGAGACTTTGGTAAAGCTTCTTCATTTCAACTCCTGCATCCCTTCTCGTGCTCAGCATGTCAGGCTGGCATGCACAGGGGACTTCTCTCGCAAGCATTTGGTAAACTAAGAAGTTAACTGGCTCGCCTGTTTATTATGTAGTCTTCAGGGACCTCTAGTTCTTAAAAAAAATTGATGAACACTTTTTTCGTTAGTTTTTGCAGCAGCTGTTTTCTATCTATGCAAGGATGCTCTTCAGAGGGTGCTCTATAATAAAATAAATAGAACAGATGTTTTGTACTAGCGAGTCTGCTTTTTTTCAAATGAATACTTAAACTGTACATAGAAAGAAAATAGTTTGTATATTTTCCAGAATATATTCAATGTAATTGATATCATGAATTTGCCACATTATCTGCTTCATCTGCAGATTTAAATAAACCCATTCTAATTCATATGGGTCAAAAGATAGCACGAAGAGTGCACATGAAATACAACACAACTCCAGTCACTGCATAATTTGGCTGCTAAACTTTCTCTTGCTGACTATTGAAGCCAGGTATTGAAAACAAGGACCATTCATAAAAACTACCTAACATCCCTAATACACTTTTTTTGTTCGAGTGGATTATGAGTGTGCTTTTGTATTTGGTCTTCAGCAGGAAACACAATTTCCATTTCCATTTTACTAAAGGTAAAAAATACTATTTATTTGTATTAAAACAAAAATTATCGGATACAATCTTTTCCCACGGTCTTATTGCTAAAACCAAAAAATGGTAGCAGAAACTCGATGTTTAAATATTTATATAGGCAAATTCATACCCATGATAAGTACTCCACATTTTGCACTGGTGGCTGAGTATATATATGTATGGCGGCGTACTGATGCAGGGCGGAAAACTTTAAATAAATGAAGAAACGCACGAAGAAATTGGGTCCGCGTTGTCTATCTGAGTCCGTGGTTTGGTTACTGGATTCTGGAAAGATAGAGTACTGCAATATATATATATATATATATATATATGCCTTTTGGCTGCGGGTGTCAGAACCTACAAGCAAAGAACACATGGTTTTTGAAGTCAGATTCAAACTGGGTAATACAGATTATAACTAAAGATTTTCTGGCAGGAACTTCCAGTGTTGGATTGCAAGATTGCAGAGCCCCTTGCCATCCATGCTAGTGAAGAGATAAGGGTTAGGACATATACACTTCTTGTTTCTTGACCTAAAGGTCCCCGTTCCAGCAGGAAATAATGTCTATTTTATTTCGGGATAGGCTAAATTAAATAAACATTTAAACACCAGCCAAAGGCACTTGAAAATGATGCGATCTTTCACTTTAAGTCAGGGAAAGTCTCGTCTACCCTAGGAAAGATGGCCCTTTCTATGAAATCTGACTATTATCCTCAACTCCGTATGTTGGACAGACTCAAGCATAGAAACCAAAGACTTCAAGATCCTCAACAATGTGAGTTGATGCAGCTGAAGCTTAAGTTCACTATTGCCTTGAACACCAAAGTCAGTAGTAAGAAGGGAGCTTATGGTAAACTCTTCCTATTGCAAAAGATGGAGAAAACATTTTTGCCACATATTTCTATTCAATGTATGGCATTTGTTCAGTGCAGGGAACCCCCAAAGGACTTTTGGTATTGTCGAGAAATAAAGAGGCAAACTGGGCAACTTAGTATGGACAGAGACAACGTTTCAATGTCTTTGTGAACTTTAGATGGTCCGTTAATTAATAGAAATTTACAGCAATCTCATTCCATAAACATCCCTCGGGATGATTTTAAAACTGTGGCTCAATCCCAGGTGTTCTCCCAGATGGACTATGGAATCTCACTTGGGATCAGCATCCCCAAAGTTCGGTGCCCCTATGAGGAAAACACTCAATGCAACCTCAAGAGTAGTGACCAAAACCAGATTGTCCGAGCCCATTACAGACAGACGTTCTAGCCTCCTTCAACTAGCGACGCTTGGAGGAGACCTTCTAAACTGCCCTGCAACTACACAGAGCCCTCCATTCCAACAACACACTTTTCGTATCTCAAAAACTCATCGCAGAAAGAAGTGATTCCCTGAGCAGTTCTGGCAAACTTCTTCTTGAAACTCCTTCCTTCGAGAAAGCAAGCAGGCTGAAACAATGTTTCTCTGGAACCCCTACCCAGGTACTGAACTTCATACCCCCACCCCAACATCTGAACTAATCTTTCAAATGGCAATTGCATATCCTCCTATCTCAATGACATTTCCCAACATAACTACCATAAACTTCAGTAGCTCATGGATTTCTAGAGGAATCCAGAAGACGTTGTAAATAAAAACCTGTCTATGACCAGTGCTAACATAAGTTTTCAATCCCAGATCAATGCTATTGCAATTTTATAGATTGTTCACATGTCCAAGTTACCTATGCACACAACGATCCTATGTAATGTGCTCTGCTATGCCCCAGGGTCTTGTTCACGCAGTATAAATATCTACAACAACATATATATTATAAATAAATACATACATACAGAACCAATAAATTTTAAAAAAATGCAGCTTGGACAAAAAAACGCTGCCACCTATCTGCAACTTTTTTCACTGTGGGAATATTAACTGGAGCACATTTTCAGAATGCAGGGGTCAAATAGAATGGTGAACTGAAAATGTTTGCAAGAGAAATACTAGTCGGAACTTGTAGAGTGCTTTATGGACCAAGTTTAATGACTTATGCTTGATCCACTTAACTGGGAGCCAGTGCATAGCAACCTGAGCTGGTCCAATATAGTCCATTTCTTCAGCCACAAAAGCAGCTGGGTTTCTGCATTTCTAATCAGCGCCAGCTTCTGATGTTAAGATGTCGATGCTACCCAGTAGATTGCATTACAATGGGGAAGTGGAGAGGATATATAGACATTAACTTTCAAAACTCTATGCGAGGAAGGATATCTGACCCGAGATTTCACAGACCGGTTTTTCTTTAGTTGATTAATAAACTGTAGGTCCTGGATAACACTCAGTGGTTTCTCAGTTAGACAGAAGACCCACAGAGAAGGTCTCAGACTTCGGTGGTTAAGCTTAAGCATGTTACGAAGTCACTAGATCTCAAAGCCAGTGAGGCAGGGGTACAACCACTAAAATTGATTAGGCACACCATCAAGGGAGACGAGAACTTGAGAACCCTGCACATAGGATAATGTCCACCTTGAATTAACAGTAACAGAGTTAGAATGCAGAAGTAAAAAGTAAAGGGTGACAAAGGAAAGCAGCAAGGAACCCCACACGTTGACCTCATAGTAGCAGAGCTACTGAGCTAGCACATATCAAAGGCCAAATCCATTCCAAGAGGGCTCGAACCACACTTTGAGCCTCATATAAATCGACGGGTGGTCAATTGTATGAAATGAGGCCAAAAAGCAGATGATTTTTACTGACCCCCTGAAAGTTTTGTTTCTTTGTTGATCCCACATCATGTTTATAAGTGTTCCTTGAGCCCTGATGCAAAAAAAGGAACACCCCCCTCCTAACAACCGTTGTGTATGTTGTACACAATTTTGGTTACTCAGAAGTAGAGGTCAGTTTTTGTCCCTGCGCTTCCAAGCAAGAAGAAATAACTGTTGCTGAGTAACATTGGAATTGTATTCTCTAGACGTATATAGTTTATCTTTCTTTAACAAAAAAAACTGTTTTCTAAAGCTCAGCTGTCTAACATGGGTCCAGGGGGACCGGATCCACGCTTCAGGAGAACCACGACGTAAATAAGTTCCATTCAGTTTATTTTATTTGGGTGAATATTTTTTTAAAAAGTCTATAAAGCATAGATCTGGCCTCCTCGAGCTATGTTGTACAAGCCGTTTCTAAAGCACTGGGGTCCAGTTTGTTTCTATAAGTGTATGCTGGAATTCCTTATGTTATTCCACAAGGCATACAATTGAGCCATCAACGCAACCTAGTCCCGCATCATCAGATACTTCCATCAGACCTCCATGTATTTCCCAGCCCTTCAAAGATGATGAACACATCTGAGCAGACTTACTGGATCAGGGAGAAATAAGGATTTTGTGAGAGCAGAAAAACAACCAACAGAAAATGCACCACAAAGTTATATTTAACATCTGCATGCTCCTCGTGTTGGGTTATGAAAAATATTAAGACAAGTAACTTGCATACTATTAATCAGATTTTTGTCTGAATAACAGTGCCCAATATTTTCAAACTTTATTTGCACACAAAAGGTACCTAATATTCTAACTGGGCATGGCAGGGTTGCCAAAGTAGGTCCAGGAAGGACAGATTCATGCCAGATTTTAAAGATCTCCACATAAGAAACTTTTACCGAAATCTAAATTAAATGAATTTACATAGTTAGTTGATAGCTTGAAAATCTAGCACAGATCCAACCCTTCTGGTCATGTGTCGGACAATCCTCTCTGTCAAAGAATGCCCTGCTCAGACCACATCGCCACCTCTAAATTCACACGTCCAGTTTACATGTCAATCTCTGGTCCAAACCTGTGTTTCTTTGAGCAACTGCAGAAGATCTAACAAGGTATGGCTGAGGAAAAATACAAGCTGTCTGGATTTACGGTAATCTTTGTTGGACAGGATATGCCTCTGAAAATGAACATTAAGGCCAAGCAACTCGTCGTCTGTCTGGAATACTTTTCACCTGACACATTTCCACATCTTGCAACAATTACTAGAGGCTGCACCGCCACATAAATAGAGGCAAGTTAAGCAAGAATTAGTGCCAGTGGATTGCTATTTATACACAAACACCCAAGTCAGAGTGAAAGAGCTTAGAGAAAGTCCGTGAAAAGAACAAGGATGGCCATCCCGAGATTCTAACACTGTAACATTAATTTTGTACACGAGGTCTAGCTGTATTTTCCGCAATGTAGCTCCTACGCAAAATCATAACAAGATCCTTAATAATAATAATAATAGGGAGATTTGTAGAGCGCATGGTGACGCCGACGGCGTGTCCCCGCGCTGAGATCCTAGTGCAGGCTGGAGGGGAGGGAGGAGGAACACTATTGAGAGTAGAGAAGTGTTTTCAGTTTAGCTCTAAAGGTGGACTCTAAGGGTTCCAGGCGGAGCGCCACAGGGAGTTCATTCCAACTGGACGCTGCCAGGTACCTAAAGGACCTGCCACCCATCCTGGCTTTGGACACCTTAGGAATGGCCAGGCGACGCGTGCCAGATGATCTGAGGGAACATATTACACATCCAGACGCACAGAGATGCAACTTTCCAGGATGAACCCAGTTCGCAAGCCAAGTAAATACAACACTGGGTTCATCCAGAGAGCACAACTACGTTGGAAGTGGTTGAAGGGTCGCAGAGGATTCTCCCACGGAGATAATGCCAAGTGTCCATGAGCCAAAACAGGATTTCAACAGCTCTGACAGGCACATGCAAGAAACCAATATCCTGCTAAAATGGAAAACTTTTGTAGCAAATGCATGTTACGTAATACTTAATAATAGGGGAAAATGGCCAACATTGAAAACTGAATTCATATAAGTGCCAAATGGGACTAAAAGGCTTAGGCGAGAGTCAATTAAACAGATCATAAACACACCATAACTCCTGAGAAGAACACATAGGATGGCTCTAGATCATAACAGCAGGTCACAATGAGTGCTAGTTTTTTTAGTGTATCAACGAGGGCACACTGGCGCAAGACGTAATGCTCGTCTTCTGAGGTGGTGAGCAAGGTGGACATTACAAGAGGGAGACCGCCACTCAGAAAACTTCCCAGTTACTGGCCATTACTCAGAGAAAAAGCCCACACACTCCCTCCACTCAGTATGTTGCATACTCTTAGCCCTTCACCCTGCTCCAAGCCTATAAAACTATAAATCAATCTCTAACACACGACCTCCACCATCAGGTACATTCATTCCACATAAACAACTTCTCCGTTTTCAAAACACGTTCCCTTCCCGACCAATCTGAAGGACTGCAACATCCCTCAGTACACTATTGATAGTCCCCATATCACAAAAATGCTGAATCTCAAAAAAATGAAAGCAGACTCAGATATTAAGAAGGGTCTCTTTTTTTATGAAAGGTTTCAAATGAACAGTACATTAGATTTACATTAACTTCCAGGGTGGAAAATATCACGAGAGTGGCGGAATCATTTTACTTAGGCCCTCTACATAGTCTCTGATAAGTAATGTAGTGAACAAAGTTTTGCAAGGATGTTTTCATATAGAAATGACTGATGGCAAATAAAGTCTAGGAGATGAGTATTGAAGAGCAAATTTCACTTGATGGGGAGGAGAGGGTAAACCCACATGGTCTTGGCAGTAGAGAAGGTCTATTTCTTCTTGGACAAAAGCAAACAGGGAGCCTTGTGGGAAAAAAAATATGACATTTACTTTTAGATAGTTATGTTATATCATTTCAAAGTTCATATGCAGTTCAAAGGCAAACATAGGCGTCCACACTGATGAATGCAAGATCCAAGCTAACAAACTGAACAATGGCAGGTTGCTGGGAATGGGAATATTCACCCTCGAGCTTGGGTAAATGATCATCTGCACAAAAGCCTCTGATCTGAAAGGTGTTTAAGGTTCAGGTACCTCATTTACGGAGTTCCGATCAGGTTCAATAAGAATGATCTTATTGAACTTGATCTTCATAACCACTTTGGGGATAAAAGAAAGAGGGACAGACGGAGAGGGAGCCTGTTGGGGGTCGGGCTCCTTAGCAAATCACACACTAGAGGATTGGTCTTCTTTTGGAATGGGTTGAAATCTTGTCTCCTCTTGCTTCTGTTGTAAAGATTAGTTACCTTCTCGCTCTGAACCATCATGGTTTTGTTGGCCATCCTCGGCAAAAAGGCTTTCAAAGCACGGGGCACTGCTCCAAATTTTACTATTTTTAAGGGTACCTTTGAACTGTTTTTAGATGTGTAACTCAACTTCAAAAATGAATCAGGAATCATGGTCCCAACCAGTTTTTTCTCCCAAAAAGAGATTATTACGTCATTGCCACCAGTGCTAGAATTCGTCCATTTTTCATAATGACATGTTTACCCTCCAAGTTCCCCTGAAGATATTAGTGATAGAAGCACTCGTAAATATACATCCCTGTATGGATAATAAGCAAGATATATCATACCACAGTGCCCAGTTCGTATTAAATTGTTCATGTTTTATGACTCGCGGAAAATGAGAGTGCTCTGAAAACGAGATGACAATCTCATCTGCAAAACAAATACAGTTCTTGCCTCTGTGCTCAAAATCAATATAATGAGGGAAACTATTTAGCTTTTCCGCCTCTTCCCATTACAACGAGAGGAGTGGAATATTGAGCAACTGAGACATTTCCAAGAGGACTTCCTAGGTTATTTTAAAGAGGCTCAATCTATTCAGTCAATTGCCCATGAGGGGATAAAAGCAAATGTATTGTGTCCTGACCTGAGCAGTACTTAATTGAGCTAGTGATTGCAGGTTGGGCCCACCGCACTTAATTTTCCTCAATAGACTTTTTGACCCAGAGTAAGAGAGAAAAACACAAAAGGAGGTAAAATGATGAAGAGAAACACAGAACAGGATTGACAAAGGTGGTGGAATACAGAGGCAGAAGGTGGAATCAAGAATACACAGCCTTGGTATTCATCACCCCTGACATTTGATAGTGCAAGCAATTGGTTTCTCATCAAAACTTTAGGCCTCCTCACTTATTCTTCTACAAATGAAGCACTGATCCCCAGATGTGTTGTTGAGATGCTTGCATTTTTACATGAAAGGTTAGATTGATTAGCATGAAACCCCATAGAAGACTCAAGCACACCCTGTGCATACACTAGTCTAAGTGGAACATGAAAAAAAGGTGTAAGATATACATGCAAGCACAAATGAACATCTTATGGATAGCTGGAACCAATGTAGATGTATTCATACCCTTCCCAAGTACTAGCATGTGAGATGCTACTTTGGGGGTCTCAGCCTTCTTCCAGGGGGACCTGTTACGAGAGGGTGTTATCACAGCCAAATGGGATTAGAGCTATGGCTTGTACCACTTGTTTATGTTTTGCAGACAATTGAAGATTTCATTTTATTAATTTAATTAATGTTGTGCACTTTGATGATTTTTTAATATGGTCCACCAGATGGGAGTCTACTAGAGTGTTAAGGACACAAAGAGTTTGCCTTTTTCTGCGACACGTGTACTTCTAAATCGAATGAGGGACAAAAGCCAGTTTTTATTAAGGAATGATTTGAAGAAGGCGAAATTTACAGAAGCTAAGTTCTGGAGGAGTTGTAATTTATTGGCAATTATATTTTTTTCCATAACCCTTGCAAGTCCTCGTGTTGTGACATCCATGTCTTCACCAGTTCGAAACTTTTGAAAGAAATGACAGGTCTTCAGAAGAAATGCCTTAGGCACAGAATAAGTGTCCTCAGCGTATAGGTGGTAATCACAATGATTTAGCAGATCTTAGGGAATAATCTAGAGGAGGCCCAAGCCATTCCCAACTGCCAGTTTTTGAGACTCCTAGGCAGAAGTAGAATCTTTGCTTTGATGCTCAAGTGCTGTCTCGATTTTTTTTACGACTTCTTGCTACAAAGTGCTCTCAGGTGGAATGAACATTTGTTTATAGTACTAAAAGTTCTTTAATTGCAAACTTGAACATTGATGGACTAACTTTGTCCTTCCTTTACAGGCCTCTCAGCTCAGAGTCCTTTCTACTTATCCCACAACATTTACCTCAACCTTGCACCATGGAAAAAAACACAGTCTATCTCATTGGTAGGCCTAGAAATCTCAGGATAGGAGATTGAGAACTTACTCTTATGCAAAGTACTGTTCTCATCTTATCTGCCAGGTCAGTGTCTAACTATGTGTGAAAGCTTGCAGGATCTACACCATGGAATTCCCTTCCTAACCCTTCCCCCTTCATCTTGTCGCTGTCTGCCACTGTTCTTGTTCGCTACTGCATCAAGGTAAGGGTGGCGTCGGCTACCATTGGGCTCCTGCGTATGTAGCCCAGTTTACTGACGGAGTCATATAACATAAATGCTACTTAGAAGGAGCTCACTCACTATGTGAAATTTGTACGGATATTTAAGTACAACCACTGTTAGATTTCACCAGTTGGTCCTGCTTTTGAGTGTCTTTCATGCCTTCATCTTATTCTAAAGTTTAAATAGCTGCAACATTCAATAGCTGCAAACTTACCGGGGGGAATTGGGGGGGGGGGGGGGGGTGGCCTTGAGAAGCATAGTGCCACTGTCCCTTCCCAGTCCAAAAATTTGCCTCTGCCATGCTTCTGAGGGTAGAAATATTACCTTGGGGAGTGCAGAAAGAATTAACCAGCCACAATAAAAGTGAAATTCAAGGTGGCCTTTGAAAACAATAGGTAAACACACTGAATTATAATTAAAGAGTCTTTAAATTCATTAAAAAAGTGTAGAAAGAAGGAGAGTGTGTTACCTTGTCCTTCCAGTCCTCACCTTCCTCCACTCTGTGGTTTCACCCAAGCGTCCCTCCTCTTTAACCAAAGACAGCATACTCTTCCAATTTACCCATGCTTATACTCTCAAATTGCTCAGAGTCACCTCTCTGCCACAAAACTTGACCATAGGAAAATCCCTTTCCATTAACAATTTGGGAAGGGTTGTAGGGGAAAAAAGCAGGTCTCTTTCCCTAGTTCTGCATCACTTACAATAGGTCTTCCAGAATGTTTCCTATCTTTCATGATGTCTGCTTGGGCTTAGAGACGTACTGTAACATCATTTAATGGATGAAGTTTCTTCTTCCAATCACCATTGGTCATCCCTTGCCCATGTAGTCTGATATTCAGCTTTAACTATTCTCTTAACTCTTTGATAAGTAGACATCACTATTGACACTTAATGTAACAAGGAACTCCAGCACCCTCCAGCACTTCATCCTTTACCTCTACTACTAGTAATTTAATCTTAATAATCTAAGTCCTTCAGAATGTATTCTTGTTATCTTTCAGTTATAAATTCTCTTGAATTATCATTTTGAATACATGGCTGTTGTATTAACAGCTACTCAAATTGTACGGCCCAGCTTTTCCTGTACCTATTTCGATAACAACCCGTTTGATTTGCACCACCAGACAATAACATATCCTATCCTCTAAATTCATGTCCACCTACACGCTGCATTCACGGTCATGTTAATACCTTATTGCTGGGCGATCCATCTTGAGCTAGGCTCAGGCATCTTGGTCATGATGTAGAAAATCTCATAACTAAATAAATACCTGAACACTGGTACCTAGAGAAATGTTTCTGGTTAGGCCTCATAAAGTATGCCCCTAGCCTCTAAGCATCTTCCTCGTCAGATTTGTAACTTAACTCTGATTTGAGTGAAGGTCATCTCAACATGTACACCAACCTATAGGCTGAAGGTGTAACTAACAATCTATGAGAGGTTCAACCATTTAATCAAAAAAGTATGAAAGAAAAGCAAGCCAGCAAAGTAACTGCACATCAACGATCCTCACCAGTAGAAATTAAGCAGTAAGGAGGACAAAATAGTAGTGATAGCAAAACACTGGGCTATTTAGGGAACTGAGAAACTGTTCATTAATAAATCAGTATACACCATGCAGCAAATGGCTTCAGCACTATACCTTAATAGAGGGGTCCTGACAATCGATTTCTATTCTCTGCCGTTTTGGCTCGGATTCCACATCTTCCTCGGAAACTATGTGATTCTCCAAAATCACTGAGGGAAAAACCAAGAACATTTGTTGAGAAAATGAATCATGGGCAAAACATGTTATAGAAAGCTGGAGATGTAGGTTAAAGTGATGAATGTAGAGAGTGATTTCAAATACAAGTTGACCCAGTAAAAGTTACTGTGCTTGCAGCTGAAGATAGATGGTTATTCAAAGTTTATTTTTTTTGCGTGCTTTTATATAGGGTTTTAATCATGCTGAAACACTTTAAGAAACTGTGACATTACACATTGAAAAACACAAGAGGGGCAGGTGGGAAGGCTGTTTGGTACCATACATGAGAATAACCAGTAACCTAATACCAGCAAATATGAAATAATGACTTACATGCAAGTGTCCAGCTTTAATATCTTTCATAGACAATACTTTCGAGACTAGTCTCGACCATGAAGCTAGGAACCTCAAAAGTGTTTTCTCCATTTACTATTAAAACCGGGGGCACCGTTGCTAAAACTTAGCATTCATTAAGCTTTCTACATCCTTTCTGGACAGTTTGCCCACCATTTAATAATTTGAGCTACACAGTTTCTGCTCACCCCTCACAGGATAAATTGGTTTAATTACATTTGTGAATTGTCCTCTGCGAGGAGGAGAGCATAGTATGTGAATTAATGAAAGATAAAGCTAGAGAACTTCAGAACCATGGAAGTAATTATTTCTAATCAAGCACTGGATCTTTCAGAGACTCAAATGCTTTTCTGAACTGATCATAAAGGAGAGGTAAGACTGAATTCTCATATGAAGCTGGTCCTAGGGCCTGCTTGGTCAACTTGGGTGTCTGGTTTTCAGCAAAGCCCAAATATCAGCAAGTGAACGGGAGTACCTTCTTCCATGTCACTTCTTGGAATACATCTTGCACAGAGGTACTTGTATGCAGTGCGGCTGTAGCTGCTTAATGTAGAATAGACTGGCCTAAATACAAATAGGCAGCAGAATGTTTTAGTCAGTCAGTGATCCAAGTAAGGCATTTTGTATGGTCTACAAAGTCCATAGGAGATGTCTAGATAAACAACTTATTTTGTGTGAACATCTTTTACTAAACACTTGCTCAGCATACATGGACAGGTTCCAACATGTACAATCACGACTGATAGAGCAAGGATAGAAGTATATCACACTTACGGTGTCTATGAAAGTCAAATAAACTGAAAAATCATATCACTGTACAGTCGGCACATCTCAGTACGGTTCAAAACACTACTCAAGCCCCTTCATTATCCTGGCTGTGCTCCTCCCATGGTGCTCCTCCATTGGCCTATACGCCCCTATCAGGTCCCTAACTATTCCCCATTTTCTCAGGCATCCCCAACTGACCAGACAAACTATTTTTTTCCAAGCAGTATGAGTGCTCTTTTGGGATCTAGGGTGTGAAGCATTCTATATGATCTACAGTACGCTCCTGGGAAAGTGCAGCCTGTAAAGCAATAGTTCGGTTGAGGTCAAAGTCTGAGAGACTCTAAATGGTCATCTTGTGTTGCTTCCCCAATGTCACTTTACCCTTGCTGATCAGCATGAATAGCTCTAGAACTGGGCAGTCCCGTTTCTCATTTACTCTCCAGGATGATACAAATGACATCAGGAAAGACTCTTTCCAAGACATGAATAAAGTGGTTGAAACAGCATCCCCTTCAGTATTGACAAAAAACAGTCAGCACTCAGGCTGGACCAAGAACACTTTTATAAGAAATCCTTTAGATATTGCTTTATTAACGGCAAAACAAACATCATAAGCCCTGCTGCATTGTTTTGACTCGCCAATGTTGCCAAAGGAACTCCAATAGTGTTTTTTGGAAGGGCTATACTCTGATAAATCCAAGAGACCAGTCAAAATGTCCTAGGGCTAACAGAGGACTGAGTGTGTGTGTTTTGAACAGCACTAGATGTAGAGGAGCTTCCACCTCATTCATAGAATTTTCTGTTGAAACTACCTTAATATTTCCAAGCAGTTTAATGTCAGTGGAGTATGTAATCAAAGCATGGCATGATAAGAAATTATTCTTGACTGAAATGCTCAGCTCCTGCAGGAAACTCAAATAAGGAGAGGCAGAAGAATAGTTTTATCCCCTGCGTCTTGGTCCTTAAACGGGTATCTGTTAAGGAGCACTAGATCCACGTACCCTTCAAATATGGACTGAATACTCCATCACTGAAGTGGAATACCTATACGACGATGGACGGTTACGGACCTGTGACCAACTAGTGGCAGAACACGGCCTCCCTCCGGACCAATTCCTGCTATATAGGCAACTCTTAGACAGTAGTCGTCAATGCTCTATAAGGCTATCAGGGAAGTGCTCCTTAAGCCACTGCCCACATTATGACAGGCATTGGAAAATGAGGTGGGAAGGGCATTCAATGATAAAGAATGGGAGAAGGCACTAGAATACCCCAAAAAGGTTTTCAGGAACGCGCGATTCAAAAGACATACCATTCCATTTCTTTCTTTATTTCGGCGAGATTCGCCATAAAAGATCATAAAATTATACAAGCATGTTAAAAGAGACATAACCAGTTAAATATGTGTAATCATACAATAAATACAACAAGTAGGATGACAGTGTTCCAGTTAAACAAGGCATAGATACTATACAATACATAGTATGCATATTGATCGAAGTGTGGGATATCTCATAATCAAGTAGCAGGATCTCTATGGAAATACTTGGATGGATTGTCATTCCAATTGGATGAGAATCCTTCGCTTACGCCACATGGCTTCCAGAAATTTAGCAACAGCAAAGACAGTCGCACTCGCTAAGTCTGATTTAAAAATTCTGTACGCCTGTAAAAACATACAATTTGACATACTGTACAAAGCGTACCTCACGCCCCAACGCCTACATCGTTTTTACCCGGACACACACTTTGCATGTCCCCGATGTCAGACCCCCGAAGCGGACTTTAAACACATGTTTTGGGACAGTCCTACTATCCAACAGTATTGGAATAAAATTCACCAGGCACACCGAGCGACGACACACATCATGAACATCACTACTTGGAGGCGTACGCCCTCAGGATATTCCGCAGGTGGAAATCAGAAAAAGTGTAGGGTCGTTTCGCATCCCTAGCTATCCTTCTGCCGAAAAGGGGGCTGGCCATGTACTGGCGGGTCCCGGAAGGGCCCCCCCGGAAGCAGCCTAGGTGGGTTCGGTACGAAAATGGGTTGCAGCAGAAGAAGAGGTGTTGCGGGATGAGGAAGTGAAGGGAACAAGCAAATACCCCATATCTCTGGAGTGGGCACAGATATTATACCAATTTAGATACAAAACCACACCAGCGGAAGCACCAGAGCCCTCATCACCCTAGACACCACACTTATCCCCGATCGAACAGACAGCAGCCCGCAATAGACTGAGCCCAAGGACCTAAGATAGTCGTCCTACCAGGGTCAACCCAGTAGGCCCCACACACAGAGCCAAGACTGCCCAGAACTGCCCGAAATGGTCCCTCCCCACACGTACACGATCACACTGGGACGTCCCACTACGACCAGCCTTTTCTCTTCAGCAGACTTATTAGATTCAGCTCAGTATGGCTTCCAACAAGAGCACGGAACAGAAACTGCCCTGATTATGGCAGCAGAGGAGATCCGGGCAATACTGGACACAGGTGCCAAGGCGGCCTTGATCCTGTTGGATTTATCGGCGGCCTTTGACACCGTAAAGCACAACATTCTAATCAGAAGGCTACAGGAGGTAGGAGTCAAGGACGCTGCTCAAAAGCCAATCAAATCCTATCTGAACAACAGATATCAACATGTTCAGATCAGCAACGCCTGTTCAGAGGGATTTCGCTGCTGTGTGGGGTGCCACAGGGCTCCTCTTTGAGCCCCACCCTGTTCAACCTTTGCATGACCCCTTTAGCCAATATCACCAGGCAATTTGGTTTCACACTAATATCATATGCAGATGACACCCAGATTGTGAAGTCCATTTCAAGTAGCCCCAATGAAACAGCTGAGCGCTTCAGACCATGCATGTCCCACATTAACCAATGGATGGGGACAAATTGTCTAAAGCTCAATGGAACCAAAACAGAGGTCCTCCTGATGGGAACTGACACCTCTTTGGTCACAGAACTGGTGGCCCCCCAGCATAGGAGCTCTACCTACCCCAGTACACAAAGTGAGGAACCTTGGTATCACTTTTGATGACAGACTTACCTTCCAAGATCAGGTCAACAAAGTCGTCTCCCTGGTGTTTCTAACCTTAAAATCAATTCGCAAAGTACATACCTTCATTCCCCCAGAAGCTGTAAAAACACTAGTGACAGTTCTAGTCATGGCCAGACTGGACTACGGAAATGCACTATACTTAGGCCTTCAAAAGCAGCACATGACGAAGCTTCAGCGAGCACAGAACGCGGCCGCCAGAATGCTGCTAAACATTCCCAAATATCAATCCATTTCAGAAGGCTTGAAAAAACTTCACTGGCTTCCTATGAAGAACAGAATAGTCTTCAAATCTCTATGTCGAGCAAACAAAGCTGTACACAGAAATGGACCACACTTCGTGAAACAACTTCTGACCTGGTACCATCCACCCAGACGCCAACCCTCAACATAGAGCAAGCTCCTTCTAACACCAAAATTCAAAACAGCTCGTTGGGTAGGAAGAAGCTTTGTCCTGGGCACAGTAAAACTATGGAACTCTCTCCCCATATCAAAAGCTGTCCAAATTTGCTGAGATTCAGAAAGCTATTAAAGACCTGGCTATTTACAAACTAACACAGCTCTCCTTCTGTCCACAAGAACTCTGTCTCTCCCCTCTGCTGAACACGTAAACACCCTTGTGCGCGATATAAATCCCACAATCAAATCAAATCAAACATATTGGACTTCAGCAATACATATCGCCGCTGCCCCCACCCCACCAATACAACTTAGCCAGTTTATCCCCCCAAGTTTGAAGTTAATACTATCCATCGGCAGTTCCATAGCCGGTGATCATACACATGGAATGTATTCATTACCTATCACACTACATAGCGCCCATACGTCAGTGTGCGGTTAGGCATACCTCTGGACTTCCGGGAAACGAGCCCAACCAGGCTCTTGCGCATGTCTATTAAAGTACTTGGACCTACTGAACAGGTAGCACCCAGAATGTACCACAGAGAAATGTTACTTGTACACTGTATGAACAGTTATTGCAAACTAGACAGTCAGTAGATAGCTTCTTCTTTGTCCTTATCGTGAACACGTATCGCTCTATTATGACTGTGCTATGCCAATCTGCTATGCACGATGTTAAAACCCAATAAATTTAAACAAAAAAAAGGAAGCACTAGATCCACTTCAACTCCTGTAAAAGTGAGCATAATTCTCAACTTCAGTCAATGCAGAAGGATCCTGCAAGCAGCACAGGTCCTCTTAAGAACTTTCAGAAAGTTTAAGTGGCTCCAGGCTTTCCAAGTGACCAGGACAACTGCACATATAAAAACAAGCCCTATACACCATGTCGGCTGGTATTTTCAGGTTACTTACTTAATTTCCCTAGAACAAACTGTTTCCACATTTATCTGGAGGATGCTGCAGGCCTGTGATCAAGATAGCTGGACGAGGAAGTCAGTCAAAAAATCGAATATGAAAAAGGACACAGCTGTACCCACGACTCCAACACCTGTTTATCTTAAAATATGTCAGACAGGATAATTCATGCACATCTCATTCACTGTAAGCAAAGGAGGAAGGCATGATGACGTCTCCATAATGTAACTCTACCCATCTAGCAGGTTTTTAAAATATCAGATAGACATTCGGTTTTTTCCCGAAAGTCTTCATTCTGTTACATTCTTTGCAAAAACCTTAAAAAAAGCCTCTTCCCTGTTAGGGTTAGTGCTAAGAAACAGCTGCTAAAGAAACTTTAAAACATGGGATTATTAAAATGTGTATGAAGATATAGCTACCAGGCAGTTATTGGACTTTCTCACAAGCACACTCACAAAGAGGCTTCCCATGTCTACAGGCACTAAATCTGTAGAGTTTCTAAGGATAATGGAGTAAAACCTCCAACTTGGAGGCTCCAAGAAAAAAAAAAGGCTTTGGAGGAATGCCCTCACAGAATGTAGACAAAAACAGAAACATTCATATCCTGTACATTCAATTAAACTAGAAAGTGCTATCTTAATTAATAAATAAACAAATAAATACAACTCAAGTGAGCTAATATGTATTTACAGTCCTAATATTTAGATTTGTCAACAGTCAGAGGACAACCAGCCCTGGTCCCTTTGGAAATGAGATGGTCCATTATGTTGGTACAATTATGCTAACCTAGTCCGGGAAAGGAATTCTAACAGATCTCATATGCACCATAAAGTCGAAAATACGGAAAATGAGGATTCAGCATTAAAGAACAGAGCAACGAAATTGGATGCCATTTTAACACAGCAGCCAAAAATATTACACATCGTACGAGTCATGCAAGCCACAAGGACGGCGTGTGCACATAGTGGTTTCAAAAAGCAGCTCCTTTTCTCAGTCAGTTTCGTTGGCTCGTCGACCGCTGTGACCCACAGAATTATGCCAGATGTACCCACGAATTAAATTCCATATTCTATTTCATGTTATTTTATACACTACTATAAAAAACCCTTGTAACTCGACTTCTGTTTATTTAAATACGAATCACCTTACTGGCTTTGCGAGAACAATACCAGATGTTAGACTATGCACATCGCTTGGGTTTCTAAATTTGAGGGTTTCCCAATCCTGCTCATGGAATGATCGAGGGCGTCGGGCAACTATCAGGTTTGCAGGGTATGTTTTGGTGTGACACTGTTCCACTGAATGGCTCTTTAATTAATCTCCTGCACAAGTTTTCTGTGAGTACATTCTTCTCCTCAAAGATGCATTATTATTATTAAAAGTGCATTCTGCAGTTTTTTTGAAGATGGTTTACACGGTGGTAGCACCTGTCATACTTGGTAATTCGTAAGTGAGATAAAGCTCTCACAGTCTGGAAAAATGTAAGGTCATACCTGACAGAATTGAACATGGAAAAAATGCCTGGTAAATAATAGGCCTGAGCTAAATTTCTATTACATTGGTGGATTCTCATGAATTCACATTACGTTTGTTGTGCAAAATCCCCAAAATTATGCAATTAAACTGCCTGGCGTTTTTGTAGCATGAAATGTAACTGCACATTCATTTTTCTGGTCAGAGATATCAATTTCAATTCAATTCAATTTTCAAGTCTTTATTTCGATTTTTAGAAAAATCATGAAAGACATCAGCATAAAAAAACAATTTAATTTATGACATATTTAAAACAGAGTAAGCCAGCAGAAAAAAACGTTAAAACAGGAGAACAAATTAAAAATATATACAATTGATATCCTAAAGAGGGGGATAGAGGGGGGCATTTCAAGAGACTCAACTTGTTATCTCTTATCACCCAAGCCCATCCCAATAACTTTGCCATTGCTATCAAAATAGCTTGTTCCGTGTTGGTCCTAGGAACCCTCAAGGCTGCCGTGGCTACCCTGAAACCCAAATTCTTGCAGATGGGGTTCAGCCAGATAAGAGATAGCACTAAATGCTGGTTCCACATTTTGTAATTTTGAAGAATGTCACGTAATTACGCAAATACACATTATGCTAATTTCATATACTCCTCCTAAATACCAGGGCATGAGAATGTTGGTGTCGCATGAGAAAGCATCGAAATAAAAAATAAAAAAAAACATATGTTGATATGTAATGTTGCAGACTACTCCATTCTTTGAATCCTACCTGTTACTCAGGCTAGGTCACCCCGAGCTGGCACCACTATCTATATTCAGATCTGGTCCAATAGGAAACTTGATTTGTTTGCCTGGTACGTCAGTATGGCAGTATCAGAGCTGCCGTTTGACCCCGTGAAGAATTTTCAAGAGACTATTGCATTTAAAAAAATTCTGCAAATGTTAAGAGTTGTTCACTGAGAATGTCTTAGTTCCACTTTTAAAGAAGATACCTTTTCACTTCTAAAACTCATAACTGATGAGGTCTGAAGGACTGTAAGAGATCGAAGACATTTTTACCTCTTTCATTTAGGAATACACACCGAGCTGGTGCACTGCCAACAATTTCCAGGACTCATTTTGACTCTTGAACAGTTCTGAATCTGTCACTAAGCTTGGGGGTTAAAAGAGCCTCAAATTTCATATTTCCAGAGCCGCGCTGTTACATAAAAAGCCATCCCAGTACCTGGAATACCCCCACTAACTTTAGGCTCATAACACAAACACCTTTGGTAGCTAAAGCATTGGAAGCCTTTTTTGGGATCAACTTGAACGACACAATCAGCTCAAAAACATTAAAGAGGGACTAAGATCCCTTTTGAGCACCAGAGGAGGGAGAGGATGGTGAGTGAGGCTTACTGCATAAAGACCATACTATATACCCTGCAGCACGTACTGCCTCAGCCACAACTATACATCTTCCGCTTCATGCTGTGCAACAGAGCATTAGTGGAAGAAAAGAGAAATACTCCAGCCCGTTCTTTAATTGTAGGTCTTGAATGCCCCCGTGTAGGTGTCAGAAGGCAAAGGCCGCAAGCCATTCACTCACTTCAGGCCTCCAGATTCAGCAGACTATAAGGTGAACCAGGTCACACTGAAAGTTGGTCATTTTCAGCATTGATATAAAGCATTGTCCTTTAGAAGGCTGTAAAACAGTCAAAGGATTTATAAAGACAGAATCTGTGAAAATGTGTGTGTGATGACACCAGGACCAAAGCGAGAGGGAGCAGAGCAGGTATGTTGCAGGTATGTTGTATGTATACTTCATTACACGTGTCCATTCGTTAATAAGTAACGTAGCATGTATGCTTAGTAATAATTATACTAATAGTGACAATTTATATTGCATACAATACAAACAGATCTATTTTGTGGCACCTAATATCACTATCCAATATAATGGTATTCATTTTTTCAATATCCAAAGAATGCTTTTTTTTTTACATTGCACAATGACACAACTGCATGCTGTGTAGGCCACATGCGCATGCACACAGCCCAACTAACTGCTTTTAAGGATCAATAACCTAGACATGATTGTTTCCCAAATATATATTTTTTAATAATCACAGAGATCTGACTATTTTAATAGGATCTGCCCCTGTGACTGGTAGAAGACATTAACAGTGCTACTAAGAAGTAGTGTGGGGCTTATACACTCCGATTTTGGTTGCTGCAAGGGTGGCATCTTAGAAGCTGCACATTGGTGGAGTGTCTAGCTGCAACGTCAAGCACTCAGTGGACTGGCTGCAAACAGGTTGCTGGCAGAGAAGAAGTGGGTTCTAGAAACTCAGAATGGGTTTCTGGGTGCTAGAGGAGTGACTAATAGCTCTAATTGGAACTGTAGGGGGACTGAAGGTCTCTACAGGTTCAAAGTTAGGGTAGGATGGCTATCTGAGGTTCTTTGAGCAACCATCAGAATCACCAGAGAGGTCTCACCCCTCAACAGAGGAGAGACTCTATGACATGAACCTCATAAGAGCGCTCAGTTTCTACACTGATCGCATCAAAGACCACCGGGTGGGCAATCAGCTCGTTGTGGGGTTCGCAAGAGCAAAACAATAGCAAGGATATGCAGATGCATACCATCTAGTGCTGGGTTCTGCTTTGCATTAAGATATGCTACACAGTCACAAAAACAGTCGCTGGAAGTCTTGCGCGCTCACTCCACCAGGGCAAAGTTGCTACCGCTGCCTTACTAAGCCGAGTCCCTGTCCTAGACATCTGCCAGGCAGTTCTGTGAGTGCCCATCCGTATGTTTATTAAGCACTATTGTCTGGAGAGTAAGGTGTATTGAGAGACACATTTTGCATGCTCAGTCCTAGAGGACTTTCTGGTTCGTGTCCCTTCACAGAGCTACCTCCAGATAGGTACTGGTTTGGTATCTCTTGGCAGCATCAGTGTGGAGTCGCATGGCACCACCTTCCACTGCACATTCATTAAATGATAGCGCCATAAGATACCACTCATTTATTAAGAGAAATTGATATTGCTTTCTTTCCTTGATTTAGGTATAGAGATTTTGGTATTTTGGGCCGTATTTTTGTGTCTTTTGTTTGTGCTTCTGGAGGCATTATATCATAGTGAGCCGCACTGCTGTTGGTTGATTTCTACAGTGAGCCACACATTTATTGGTTAGTTGTCGCTGTAAGTTGCGCTGTCATTGGTTAGTCTTTATTGTAGCCACACTGTGATTGGTTGATTACTGGAATTTCTATCACATGGTTTGTGTAGAGTCAGAATGAGTAAAAATTAGTGCTACATTGAAGAAGTCTAATGTTCCTATTATAGATTGAGAAAAGATACCTCCAGAAGTGTATCCTGCCTATGAAATGATGTTAAACTCAGGGCTTTATACATATGTGATTAAAGTAATAGAACGAGATCATATCGGATTACAAGAAAATGCAATTTCCTTTAGAAGGTACCTTTAATGTGGAAAAGCTTGATTATTTAAGGTATGTGATGAGTGAAAGAAAACCACAACCTAGATCTGTATAGTTTGAAGCACTCAGTGAATGGGATTGTATCATAATTGAGAAGGAATGAAAGAATGAAAGAATGAAAGGTCAGGTTAAAAATGCTGTTTGCCATCGGTTACATTTAAAATTGCAGCTGCAGAAGAGCACATGGAGAGGGACTACAATGTTTGGTTGTTTTCCACAATTGGTAATGTGACAAATAAAAAGAAAAATTACAACAGAAATTAAAAAGAAAAACAGAATAATTCAGATGAGGAGGACACATTTTTAGAAGTCCTATTAGACTCAAGACCTCCTCCATATTATGCGTCACAGACACAGAACCCTATTTAGGATATAGATGCAGGAGAAGAGGGTATGGGTACATAAACAGTAGGCATGACAACTGAACCTGAGAGTAAAGAAGGGCCTAATGTGATTATTCCTGCTAATGTCATTCCATCTAATGTTTTTACAGCTATTCCTACTGTTGATGCTGTTACTACAGTACAATCGAATGAACTGGCAAGGAGGGAAATCAATATTTTGCAGTTGAAAACTGAATGTGGTGAACTTTTACAGGGGACAATTGAGAAAGAAAGACTCACTTCATACAATGAGGATACATTGAAATATCTGAGTAGAGAAAAAGCTAGATGTAAATTTCCATCAAATCTATGTCCTACTGCTCGTCAAAACCTTCAACCTTTGCATTGTGCAAAACCTCCGCCTCGCTCTATGGGGAGGATTATTTCTTGGCATAGTAACAACTTCCTTTGGGTTTGATTGTTGACACCAACACTTGCTCCATCAGTCTAAATGAAACCTGCACTATACCTTAAAGTTAGGAGATAAAAGGTGAGTGTGGTTGTTTTATTTCATAATTTCATTAGGATTCCAACTATGTATATATAGGCCTGGGTAAGTTCAAGTCTGTTCTTAGGTGTGGTTATTTTTTCTTGCTCAAGACTTGTTACCAAAAATAAGTAGGTAAATGAAGTATAATTTGTCACTCTTGGAATATACTTTAAGTATTTTGTTTTTGAGTTGGTTTTCAGTGCACACAAAATATAAATAATTGGAATAGTCAGGAAAATATTTAGCCAGTAAGATAAGTTGGTGCATAAACGCATCAACTGCAGAGATGTATTAGTTATCATAAATCCATAGGTTCTAAACCCATCCAGTCCACTTATCCTTCTATCTATCCATCCTTCCAAAGTCAATAAATGGACTACATTGAGTTGGGCAGTTATAACTGTCACAGTGTTTCTCTAAAAAGTTATGGATACATTTCAAGTGGGTCTGAAGTGCTTCAAGTAGAGAAGAAGTGTCTGTCACTCTATCTTGCTCTCTCGACCATGTGCAACTATCCTTCATCTACTTTGATTGCCTAGCACAAGTCCTTCCCATCCACTTTTCCTGTCTTTTGTTTGGCTTCTCAGCTTACACCATCCACCTACAAGCCCATCATCCCTCATGCCAATGTCTCTGTGCCCCACTTCTCTTCCTATGATTTCTCTGGACCTGCTGTCGCTCCCTCCTCCCATGTTTCATGTGTTTACCCGGCTGCTCCCTCCTTCCTAAGCTATAGTGTTTGTATATCGTTTGTCTCCTCAAGACCATTGGCTGGTTCCTCGTTTGCCCTTCTGCACTTACCTGCAGGTCGTCTCCCCACCCTATCCTCCTTCAGTGTTTGTGACATCATTAAAGAAACACTCTGACTTACAAAGTAGCCGGATCTACTGCATTGCCAATGCAACAAGTCAATCAAATCCGCTTGCAAGATCCCAACCTCAGCACACAGAGGGAGGTGGGGAGATAGCATTAATACAGGCCCCAGGAAATAGGGTAGATAATGCTACCAAGGCCAATCAAAATTGGCTTCTGTACAGTGAAAATGGTGAAACAGATTTTTAAGCGTCAGTGAAAAAACACAGAATAAGCACTTTTGATGCAAGCCTCATGCATCAACTGGACAGCAGTGTAAACTCTCCTTACACACAGCTGCAGCTCAGGTAGCAGCAACACAAGCCTCTCTCATGCACAGAAAATCTGTGGGGCAGGAGCACCGCAAGCATTCATCTAAGCACAAAAGTGTACAGCATTGGCAACTTCAGTACATGCTTCCCTCAATGAAAATATGGACTGCAATGCAAACATCCCCAGATGGCTTCATATGAGCGAATATGGCTCATAACATTGCGATGTATTACAACGCGTGCTTTTACAACGCGGTCATTACAACGACCGCGTTTTTAGTATGCGATGCATTTACATAGCAAGTCATTACAACGACTTGCACTAGGGGGCGCGCTGGACTAAGGAATAGTATTAATTCCTATTCCTACTCCAGTTTGCACAACAGTAGGGAAGGTATTGGAATTCATTTCCAATACCTCAGCACCCCGTAGTGCAAGTCGTTGTAATGACTTGTGATGTAAATGCATAGCGTACCAACAACACGGTCGTTGTAATGACTGCGTTGTAATAGTAGCGCAATGTAATGACAGCGTTGTAAACACTGGTTCCCCATAGGAGCAGACCAGGTTTCCAATCCAGGAGAGTTATTTAATACACAATGACATGTTGTGGTTTTCATGTTCCTTAAATGCCAAACTAGGCCAAATGACCTAATACTTATTTGTAGAATCTCAAAACTAGAAACATGGGTCTCCTGTGGGCAGCCACATGGGTACATTAGTGTTGTCACCAATCTTGAGGCGATTGGAAGGTATTATTAGATTGGACTGCCTGTCTTTCTAGTTTTGCTTCGAGCACTGATTTGCATTAACCAATGTGCTCTTGTCTGGGCAGAGACCCCAGGAGGCTGGCTGTTGTCTGTTCTACCCGACAGGTGGGCTGTGGGAATTTCTGTCAGTCTGCCAGGTAGCCTGTTTCCAAAGCATTCCGCCTGGAGTTGCATTGTTTCCATACAGGCTCAAAATCATCTTGGATATTCATCAAGCGGCACAGAAAGAAAAAAACTCAGAGCAACTTTTGGGACTTTGTAAAGTAGTTAAGTTTATTCTCGACCTGAGTGAGGTACGTGCATCGCCACCCTTCTCTGACCTGCTGCTGTAATGTAAGTCAGCCTATGGAGGGCCAGTGTCGAAACGTCTCCTGCAAAACATCCACCGAATGCAGTCTAAAGTATGAGGCCCCCTGGGAAGTATGACTCTCATTCCAACAGCCGGAGGGCACTGCATCAAGGACATCTATATTTGCATTCTTCTCAAAGGTGCATAGCCGTGGTGTGTAAAATGGCATTTAAAAAATAAAATCAGTAAATTACTTAAAACGTTTGTAAAATTATGCTTTTAGTCATAAATTTGATTTTCAGATAAATTGTGCAACTTTTCCATAAAGCATGCTCTTTTTTTAAGAAAATCTCTTGAGATACTGGCAGGAGACTTGTTTGCGCATAACATGTCCCTCGATGCAAAAAAATATGCAAAATTGCATATGCCAGCATAAATGTCATTTCACATAGGCCTACTGCGTAAGGCAATGACAAGAAGCAAAGCAGTGAAACAGGCTTCATTTTCGAAGTTGAAAAGACAGAAGATGGTACCTCATCTGGTATTGTTACCAATACATGGCAGTATGATGCTATCTACGCAAAACAAACACATAAAAAACTGTCAGTTAGTTTAAGGCAACTTCTGAAACATCACACCTTAAAAGACTAAGTACTGCAAACAAGTGAGGGACATCCTTTGATTGGAGAAGTCAAGGAGCCCTTATTGGCTAAAACTGAAAATAAATGTCTTAAAAAGGTTAGCCCTTTTGCTTGACGCCTTTTGCCATTAGAGAGAGCTCTACGTCAATACCAAAGAAACTTAAAATGATTCAGGCTTAGAGTCTCAGCGAGACTGTCTTGCACCGACCACATGCAAAAGAAAAAGTTTCTTACCTTCTATAATATTTCTGGTGGATACTATATCTTCTCTCATAGTCCTCATGTTATGAATATCCTACAAAAACCAGAGTCGATCTAGAAAACCTTTTCACATTATTAGTTATCCCGAGGTGCCAGGTGTCACCTTACAAATCCAGCTGTGGCTCTGTTTGCCCAGGAACTAATGACATCAACCTCGATAATGCACTGCCTGGCATCTGGTGTCATTTCCTTGCAGTTTTTCCATGCCCACTAAAACGTGCGATAAGGAACTAAGAAACGTGCGATAAGGAACGAAGAGCTTGTCGATAGGAGACAACAACAGCGGAAACATCATTGCTTACTGTGAGATCTGATTAAGAAGGGCACTGCCGCAAAAAGAGCAGACGAAGGGCAATAAGGTCTATGCAGGAAGTAATGTTGCCCACCAGAAAAACAAGTTACTTACCTTCGGTAACAACTTATCTGGTAGACACTTTATCAAGCTGTGGATTACTTACCTAAAAACATTCGCATGGTGGCAGACTGGATCCGGAACTCTTTTTAGCAGTACCTCTGCACACCAGTAGGTGACGTCGATGAGCTCCGCTTCAGTATTGTCTGCGCAGTGCCTATATAGGCGTCACTCCAACGCGCTGACAACAGTTAGTTTTCATAACACTTCCACGCCAGAAACACGGAGCCACGACAGAATGCTGATGTACCGGTGTACAGATACTAGGGCCCTACAAGACCCGTACTATTTAAAAGAAATCTGTGTGTGGAAGTGGGGAGGATGGGAGGGTCGGTAAGAAATTTGCAGCGAGATAGAGTCTCTACCAGATATAGTATTACCCAAGGTAAGTAAGTTGTTCATCTGAGAAACTTCTAGCAGCAGATTCCTTACCTTATAATTAAGACCCAAGCAATACCTCTTGGGGGTGGGTCTGTGAACAAATTCAGACCAGGTAGCCCTGAAGGAACAAAAGGACAAAATGCATGTTACAACAGACCTGACTGTTCAGGCAGTAGTGCTTGGTAAAAATGTGCAGAGATGCCCATGTCAAGGCCTGACAGATGTCCAGGACAGGGCTAATGCAGTGGTAACAGGCTTGGCTCTGGTGGAGTGAGCCTGAAAGCCCTCTGGGAGCCGCATCTTGGCCAGTCTGTAGCAGAATTTAATGCAGAGTGCAATCCAACTGGAGACGGTCTGTTTCTGCACAGTATTCCCTTTCTTTGATCCGGCGAAACAAGGAAGAGTTGATTGTCCATCCTGTGTTCTCTGGTATGGTTAGTGTAGAACAATAACACTCTTTTTGGGTCAAAGTGACTGGGTCTCATTTCTTTGGGACGGTGAGGCGGAGTAAAGAAAGTCGGCAATGTGATGCTCTGGACAATGTGGAAGGGTGTCACCACTTTTGGAAGGAACAAGGCACGCGTTCTCAGAACCAATTAATCTGGAAAAAAGGTGGTGTAAGGAGGGTGCACAGAGGATGTTTGCAGCTCGCTTACCCTCCTGGCCAATTTAATGCCCACTAGAAAGGCTGTTTTGATTTTGAAGAGATGGAGAGGGCAGCTGTGCATAGGCTTGAAGGGCAGGCATATCAAAAATGTCAAAACTAAGTTCAGGTCCCAATGGTACATGATGAAGGGTTTTGGAAGAAACATGTTGGAGTCCTTTTAGAAAATGAGTCATAACAGGTGATGAACAGGTAGGACTGATCTGGCAACCGCAAGAAAGCCAATATGACTGAAAGATATCTTTTAACTGTGCCCAAAGCATTGCCTGGCTAACTATAAAACAAATAACATCTCATACTAAGGAGCAAAGAGGGGACCGACATTTTTGGTAGTACACCAAGCATCAAATTTGTCCCATCAGCAGACATATACTGTCTTGGTTGAGAGACACCTGTCTGCCAGAATGACATCTCAGACTTCTGCAGGGAGGTCAAAGACTGTCAGTTGTTGCTGTTCAATCTCCATGCATGAAGAACGAGTGCGCAGGTTCAGGTGTAGGACCCTGACCTGTTGCTGTGAAAGGTGATCCTCCCAAAAGGGCAGCCTGATCGGAGGACTGATGCTCAAGCTGAGGAATTCGGGAAACCATACTCTCTGTGCCGAATCTGCTTAATTCAGACACTCTGTTCATCACCACCCCCTTTTCTGTATCGTTTTTGGCCACTATAGGTGTGGCAGGGTATACTCAGACATGAGTCCCTTTCTCACTGCACCATCAGGATTCAATCAAGCCGGGCCGAAGACGGCTGAAATGCCAGAAACCGGTCCCCGGTAGCTTGTCTCCTTTCTGGTGAAGAATTGGCTTGGTAGTTTAGTCTGCCCTGTTCCCATGATGCACTGGGCCAGGGACAGACTGATTTGCATATAGCCAGGTTCTGAGCTGGGATGGTGCAGTGAGATAAATAATGGTGATGGATCAAGCCCTGATCTTTGGACTGGGTAAGAGTGGTCTGCTTAATTCAGACACTCTGTTCATCACCACCCCCTTTTCTGTATCACTTAGAATAAGAGAGCAAAAGGCTAAGAGATTAGGGTCTGGAAAATAGTTACATCCTGCCACCTGCTCTCCCCCAACTCCTTACCTACATGGGTTTCTGGCACACCAACACATCCCGTTAACGCTCGTAAACTAAGGCCACCACTCCTTAAGCTGTCAACTCAAATTCACATGAAACACATCTTAATATACTGTTAGACTCTGAATCTGAAATGCACCTAATCCATAACCGATGGAACACCAGTATCAACCAACCTTCTGGAAGTAATTGGTGACTGCACTTCTGTGCCTTTGAATCCTAACTGTACATTCTAGGGTTGCCCTACTTCTCTGGCATGGCCCACACCCTAACGCTGCGCACACCATAACACCCAATAAACATGGAGCAGTGCTGGCACACACATTGCATTTTAATTGGAGGGCCAACAATGTAATCCCTCACCACAGCTATACCTGTGGGGAATACAGATTGGAACACTGCAATTACTTGTAGCTAAGTTCCCCCACATGCACTGCCAGCATGCAAATATTACTTTCCTCAACCAAGTCTAGCAGAGATCTTCGATGTGGCCACGAGGCAATATCGCAATGATTAATGAAACAAACAAAATTAATGAATATGCCAATGTGAAGAACAGTGGGTTCAGACTATTGTCCATTAAATAATAGGGATAATAAACATATCAAAAAAGAAAGGAGAAGGCTGAGGAAGGGGACATTTAGAGAAAGAGCTGGATGCATAATCATTAAGAGTTTAAAGATTTTTAGGGGAGACTTGGAAGAATAGCAGAGGTACATTCAAAGGAATATTTTACACTGATATCAAAGTGAAGATATAATTAGAAAGTGGCAGGAACAGACAGTTGGAGTAATACAAAAAGAGATGTGGATATTTAACAGGGAGCTTGTTAGAAGACAAAATAAAACAAAATCTGAAGTCACTTTACCTGTAGGTCCCCAGCCCCAGGAAGCAGGTCTCTGTGCTGTCACAATAAAGGAGATACAATTAAACCCCCAGAAGGGAGCGAGCCAAAATCATATATTGTGGAGATTAAAAACCGGGCAAATTTAGACATTTGGCCAATTCAAATCTCCGATATGCACAAAAATAGTTTCACAAATGGATGACTTCGGTAAGAAACAAAATAATTAAGGGTCGTGGGATATTACAATAAGTCAGTGAACAATTTAAAGGTAAAATTAATTAAAACATGAATAGTTGATATTTATGCCTCTGAACAAGAACTTGCTTTCTTAAATTCAGTACCCCATGAAATTGAGATGAAAGCAAGACAGCACTTTATAAAATGCTTAACTATGCTTTCATAATGGGAAAGGGACTTCGAGTACAGAGGGGATCTTCAAAATGCACTGCTCTAAGAAAATACAAAAACTGTGTAGTTGACCTAAAAAGACTATGCATAGCAAGCATTCAATTCAACGTAAATTAGAGCTGGGGAAGAGAATGTCAATTGCCTATTGTTCTGGGGGCATGAAAGAGCAACACTGGCTCAAAGACCAGGTTGCTTTTAGCTGGGTGCTCCATTAACTTTCATGTCCCCACAACTTGGTTGGATGAAGAAAATTGAGCATGGGAATCTGCATTTTGTGGAAAACCCCACACTACGATAAAGAGATTAAGTTAGCATGAGAGCTACTAGATAAGCAAGATCCAGAAAAGTGTGTGTGAGGGCGGGGGGCGGCGTCATTTCTAATGTCAAGGTTCTAATGTTTAAATAAACAAGTAATGTTATTTAAAAAAGTGTATCAAAGATCTGATATTGTACATATGCAATCCTGTGCTACAATAATGTAGTATGTGCAAAAGAAAGTTATTTTCAGTGCAGTCCTTTTTAACAAGAGCCTTGTGGTTTGTCCACAATCTAGCGTCCAGCAACCAAACTACACTGAGTAGAGCAAGTAACATTACACTGTTTCTGGTCCTGCCATTGCAGATGATAGTGCAGAAAGTGACATCACAGTCTGTGAACCTGAGGACAACACTAAAGTAAAAAATAAAATCATTAATCCGATGTATGTTTAGGGCAATAAAGCTAGTAAAGTAGGTTAAAATACATTTTAGTTGCGATCTGTCTATTAACTAAGAAACCACCATTTTATGATACCCACGGTACAGCCCATCATATGCTTGACACAGGCCCAAATGTATCCTTGTATGTATTTAAATATAAATACATACATATAGGGCATTCTACAGTGTCACATTCAGCCCTGAGATTTATTTAGCTGAACCAATTTAGAGGCACGATTCACACAATGCGCAGCCTCAAATGGTAATGCCAAGATCAAGCATGGCAATCATACGCCCATATAATCTCTTCACTTAACTCATGACTAGATCTTGCATTCCAGAACTGCCTTATTTGACAAGGTAGAGATCAACATAACAAAAAAAACATATGTCAGAGACGTACTCATATACAGATGTACAGTTGCTAATGTCTAGGTACATTAGCAACTGGCAACATGGCTGTGTGTGGGGGGGGGCTCTGTGTGTGTGTGTGGGGCTGGGGCTATGTGTGTGTGTGTGGGGCTATGTGTGTGTGTGTGGGGGGGCTCTGTGTGTGTGTGGGGGGGGCTCCATGTGTGTGTGGGGGGCTCCATGTGTGTGTGGGGGGGCTCTGTGTGTGTGGGTGGCTCTGTGTGTGTGTGTGGGGGGGGGGGCTCTGTGTGGGGGGGGGCTGTGTGTGTGGGGGGGGCTCTCTGTGTGTGTGTGGCTCTCTGTGTGTGTGTGGCTCTCTGTGTGTGTGTGGCTCTGTCTGTGTGTGTGGCTCTGTGCGTGTGTGTGGCTCTGTGTGAGTGGCTCTGTGTGTGTGAGTGGCTCTGTGTGTGTGAGTGGCTCTGTGTGTGTGAGTGGCTCTGTGTGTGTGAGTGGCTCTGTGTGTGTGAGTGGCTCTGTGTGTGTGAGTGGCTCTGTGTGTGTGAGTGGCTCTGTGTATGTGTGTGTGTCTCTGTGTGTGTGTGTGTGTCTCTGTGTATGTGTGTGGCTCTGTGTGGGTAGCTTTTTTTGTAGGTGGCTCTATGTGCGAGTGGCTCTGTCTGTGTGAGGGTGGCTCTGTGTGTGTGTGTGTGTGTGTAGGTGGCTGTGTGTGGGTGGCGCCGTGAATGACTCTGTGTGGGTGGCTCTGTGTGGGTGGCTCTGTATGTGTGTGTGGGTGGCTTTGTGTGTGGGGCTCTGTGTGTGGGTGTGGGGCTCTGTGTGTGTGTGTGGTGGGCTGTGTGTGTGTCGGGGGGGCTATGTGTTTTTTTTATGTGTGGGGCTCTGAGTGTGTGTGTGTGTGGGGAGCTCTGTGTGTGTGTGTGGGGGGCTCTGTGTGTGTGTGTGTGGGGCTGTGTGTGTGTGGGGGGGGCTGTGTGTGTGTGTGTGGGGCTGTGTGTGTGTGTGTGGGGCTGTGTGTGTGTGTGTGGGGCGGTGTGTGTGTGGGGGGCTCTCGGTGTGTGTGTGGGGCTCTGTGTGGGTGTATGGGGCTCTCGGTGTGTGTGTGGGGCTCTGTGTGGGTGTATGGGGCTCTCAGTGTGTGTGTGTGGGGCTCTGTGTGTGTGTGTGGGGGGGGGGGATCCATGTGTGTGTGTGTGGGGGGCTCTGTGTGTGTGGAGGGGGGCTCTGTGTGTGTGGGGGGGCTCTGTGTGTGTGTGTGGGGGGGGCTGTGTGTGTGGGGGGGCTCGCTGTGTGTGTGGGTGGGCTCTGTGTGTGTGTGGGGGGGCTCTGTGTGTGTGCGGGGGGGCTGTGTGTGTGTGTGTGTGTGTGGGGCTCTCTGTGTGTGTGTGGCTCTGTCTTTGTGTGTGGCTCTGTGTGTGTCTGGCTCTGTGTGTGTGTGTGTGTGGTTCTGTGTTTGTGAGTGGCTCTGTGTGTGTGAGTGGCTCTGTGTGTGTGAGTGGCTCTGTGTGTGTGAGTGGCTCTGTGTTTGTGTGAGTGGCTCTGTGTTTGTGTGAGTGGCTCTGTGTTTGTGTGTGGCTCTGTGTGTGTGTGTGTGGCTCTGTGTGTGTGGCTCTGTGTGTGTGTGTGTGGTTCTGTGTGTGTGTGTGTGTGGATAACTTTTTTTGTAGGTGGCTCTATGTGTGGGTGGCTCCGTCTGTGTGAGGGTGGCTCTGTGTGTGTGTGTGTGTGTAGGTGGCTCTGTGTGTGGGTGGCGCTGTGAATGACTCTGTGGGTGGCTCTGTGTGGGTGGCTCTGTATGTGTGTGTGGGTGGCTTTGTGTGTGGGGCTCTGTGTGTGGGTGCAAATGCAATAGGTCTCGCATTTGCGAGAGATTAAGCTATTGGCATTGTAAATGACAATGCCATTTATTTATATGTTTTAAAAACAAAAACATAAATAAAAATGTCATGAGCAATGCCAATAGCTCTTACTTTAACAATGCCAAGACCATTGCATCGTAAATGCTTTTTGATATGTACGGACCACTAACTGGCTGGTTTGCACACATCTGAATGTAAATGTTCGGTAATAAATCCACAAGAGCAGCTCCACCTCTTGTTTAATGAGGTTTGGCCTACAAGGTAAAGTCTTGCTGGCATTACAGTAACAATAAAATACAGGACTCTACAGAAGTAGGCAAATGGGGTCATGTAAGACCATAATTAACTAATAAATGGTCAGATGGCCAGATGTTTTGCGTTTTATCAAGCTAAAACTTTGGTACACTTTTTAAATCCAAGGCATGTAAAGCCCTTTCAGCTGAAGCAGAAGAACTTTGAAAGAATGTTGGAAGGGAAATGATATGATTAAAACGGAAAATCAACCTTAGGACGAAAACTTGGATGAGTTCTCATAACCACTTTGTCTGTATTAAATACATTGAAAGGATCTTTACAACATAGGGCCTGCATTTCACTAATTCTAGAGGCGGAAGCAGCTGCCACCAGGAAAGCAGCTGTTCAGGATATATGCCGAAAAGATGCCTAATTTATTGGCTCAAAGGGGAGAGGGGCGGGGCACATAAATTTGGACAGGACAAAATTCCACCCACAGAGAGGAGAAGATCTCTTTAGGGGATGATAAAACTTCCTAAACACTCCTAGGAAATCTTTCACAACAAGATTTTGAAAAAAAGTTTGTCACGTTTTTTTCCCTCTAAGCTGTTACGGCAGCAAGGTGTATTTTTATTGAAGAAAATGGCAGCCCTGACTTCGCTAAATCAAGAAGATAAAGGAAGAACAGATTCTTCTTTGTGTTTGGTTGGATCAATATTATTTTGCAGACACCAAATGCAAAGCTTCTTCCACTTGAATGACTATAACTCTCTAGTGGAAGGATGTCTGGCATCTTTCAAAATGTCTATACAATCTTCTGGCAGGTTTAAATGTCTGCATTGCAGAAGTTCAGGAGCAAGGAAACCAGGTTCAGTGATGAAGAACCGGATGCAGGATGTGGCCTACGAACTTCAATAGAAGAACCAGACTGCACTGCAGTTTCGTTTGTGGAGGTTCCGAGAGGTCTAAAAGGCTGGAGCTGTGAGAATCATTCTCGTCCTATTGTACGCTAGTTTGATGATCACTTGTATCAATGGTATTGGAGGAAATGCATTAAACTTCTTTGACCAACTGATCAAAAGAGCATTTCCCAGTGTTCCTGGTTTTTAATACCAGGATGTCTAATTTAGGCATTTCATATTGTCTGTGTTTGCGAATCAGTCGTCATCTGGAAAACCCTATTTGGGATTTTAGATGCAGACTTCTGGATCTCGTATCTTCCTGTCTGTTGTGGTGTTGGCTGTCTGAACAAGCAGGAAGTCAGTTCTGAAGCTGGTTAGAAACCACTGTAGGGCCAGATGAACTGCCCTCAACTCTCGGAGACTGATGTGATAAGTCTTTTCTTTCGGCGCCTTCAATCCTGATGACTATCCATATGGGCACCCCAACCCAGGAGAGAAGCATCTAGCATGATGGTTTGAGATGTCTCTTCAGCTGAAAAAGTTCCACCATGGGAGAGTAAATTGCAGCCTGGGGCTGTGTCGATTTGCCCTCCCAGTAGACTGAGAGTTGATAGCACTCGTCCTCCTGGCTTTGCTGCAATGGCACCATCTGCAGATGAGTGTCTGGAACCAAAACAATGTGGAAAGCCCTTTGAACCCAGGAGTGAAAAGATGTGATGACTATCAGCTGTTTCGCCTGTAGAAGATTCAGATTCTTCAGATGGACAGAGCACAGACTCTGCTCCAAAGTCACTGGTGACTTGGAGTGATTTACCCTGAGGCCTAACTGGCGAAACACAGACAGAGCCAAGCTGAAGAGACACTAGGTTTCTTGCGGTGTTGAAGCCTTTTAAAGTCAATCGTCTAGGTAAGAGTAGGCATAGATACCAGATTTTCACAGGCGAGCTTCCATTACTGCTATGCACTTCAAATAAGAGAGAAGAGCAGATTTTAGGCCAAAAGGTAGGACTTTGTATTTATAATGGGCATTGCCTACCAGAAATCCCAAGAATATGCAATGTTTTCGAATGATGGGTATGTGAAAGCACGCATCTTTAAAATCCATAGTATAAATCCAATCCGGATGATGTAACTAGAGGTTTATTTGGTGATGTGTCAACATTTGAAACTTTATGAATTTATTTGTAATCCGGAGGTCTAAAATAAGACTATATTCCTGCCTCAGCCCTTTCTTTTAATCTAGGAAATAGCAGTAATAAACCCCCTTCCCTTTCTGGTGTTTGGGGACACATTATATGGCACCTTTGAAGAGGAGGGTGCTTACTTTCAAATGAAGCAAGTCTAGATGATATTGAGAGGACCTACTCAGAGGAATGGACGGAGATGGCGACTTGAAACCTCAGAGAATAGTCATTCTCTTCAATATTTAACAACCATCTGTCTGTCATAATCTTTTTCCACTCTACCAGATGACAGCTGATGCTTCCCTCACTGGTGTGGTGAATGGAAGAGGGGAAGAGAAAAATCACTGTCCCTTTTTTTGTAGCTTTTCACGGCTGAAAGATTTTTTGATGCTGTTGTTGATGGTACTGCTGGGTCCACTGAAAGGATTCTACATTCCAATTTTGGAAATGCCTGTTGTGAGGCTTAAAAAATATTTTTTGTAATCCTTATGCTACCTGCTTTTAATGTTGCCAACTCTGCTTTTATGCACCACTTTTCTTCATCTGGAAAATCTCCAAACAAAGTCATTGCAGAAAAAGGAAGATTTTAAATAATCTGACTTTAAACATGTAAAATGTAGCCATTAAGCTTGGCAAAGACCTTAACAATTGCCATAAACACCTAGCTTGGCAATATCTGTAGAGTTACTAATCACTTGGTTAGAGAGCATGATATCATCTTGAAGCTTCTCAGAAGTTCTGTCTATCCTCTCAAGGTAACTTATCTTGATATCTATGAAGATTTTCCACAGAGCCCTATTGTTCCATCCAAAATGAGCAATGGCACTGTCTTTATAGCAATGGTTGCTGTACCCCAAAACTTTCTGTGTAAAAAATCCATCTTCTTGCTTGCCTTCTCAGGATACACTGTGAATGCCGATGACGTGGGATGGGGTTTCTTGCTGATGCCACTATGACACACTCAGGAAGAGGATCTGCATGCCGGAATAAAGGATTTTGTTCAGAGGCTTGTATTTCTTTTTGCAACTGTGAAGGCGTAGAATTGGCTGAAGCTGGGCAAAGGAAAAACTCAATTGCATGACCAAGAAGTCATGGAACCAACAGCAGCAAAAGGAAGAAGAAGAAGAATGAGAATGTAGACCTCAAAGAAGACTGAAGACTTTTGGAAAAGTGGATATGTCATCAATAGGGGAAACCCTGGCTGGAGGTAAACCAGTAGGAGTCAGGGAGTAGTGACGAACTGAAGATGATGCTGTAGAGTGAAAGCAATGAGAAGACCTTGGGTATCATAAAGAATAGGACCGATGAGTTGACCTTGAGCGATGAGTAGATCTAGAACAATATCTAGACCAATTATGTAAAGGAATCAGAGAATGGTGATGTCTGTTCTACGGTCTAGAATGGTCTTAGTCTCCTAGCTGGTATCACTTTGGTCTCAGCAGAAACCAGGGAACCAATCAGTCGATGGAAGATCAGATGAGCCGACGTTAGTAATGCTGGGTGAGAAGACTTAAGGGCTGCGTAAGTGGAGGTGACAATGACTGAACACCCGGTTTGGATTGTGCTGGATGAGGTCTTAGAGAGGCCACATTCCCCCGGAGAGTGCTCTGAGGCAGAAGATAAGGTACCTGCTTGCAAGACCTATGTGGACGGAGACTCTGAAGACCGCAAAATTCTTTTTTTTTTTAGATTGCGGACCCAGTCAGTTTAAAGGTGGAAAGAAGTCCCTTGACGTTGAATGTCTCCTTGACATCAAAAGAGTTTGAAGTCGACAGCCTAGTCCTTGAGCTGCAGTTCCTCAGAGGTAAGTCAGCTCTCAACAGCAAGGAAGTGGTGACAGAAACCACCCTCGGTGTCATAGACCTTGATGTTGAATGTGCTCATTTTCTCTTTTTGATGTGGGATCTCTCCATTCTTTCTTCCGTGGAGCGGGTCCTTGGAGGTGGTGGAAGGAACAGAAGTAGAAGGAACAGAAGTAGAGGGAACGTCCTCCCCCTTTCCTTCTGGTCTTATGGGTGCTCCTTCACATCTGTGCATCTCCTCCTGATGACCATGAAGTCTTATCTTCTCCAACGCTCAAAGTTCTTCATAATATCATCTTTCTGAATTTGCAGGATTCTGGCTAATGAGTGGACAGGAGTAACACAATACAGACTAAGTGAGGGTCTTTTTGTGCCTCGCACAGGTATGGCACTTCAAAAAAACGGGGTGCCATTCTATGAAGTAAAACATATTATTTCTGTCAGGGAGTCAGGGAACAGAAAAAAATGTGCTCTTAGTCTTAAAACACGTTGAGAGAGTGTTTTGGCCAGATATGGAAGGCTTCAGCATATATGATGTTTCCTATTTCTTTCACATTTCATAAGAAACAAAGGAGTTTATTAAAGTGCGTTTCAGGTCACAGGGTTTCTTTTTGTGACTTTAGGGCTGATTTAGATCTTAGTGGACGGGTACTCGGTCACGGCGGGGACGGATATCCCGTCCGCCAAAATACAAATCCCATAGGATATAATGGAATCTATATGTAGGGGGACGGGCTATCCCTCGCCGTTGTGACGGAGTGGCCAGTCCCCCAAGATCTAAATCAAGCCCTTTATGTTTATTTTAAAAATAGTTACTTTTTTAAAGTAAATGCTCAAAAATTGGCCCATTAAGCCTGTTATTGGCTGTTGTAAAACTTTCATTCACAAAAAAAGGCTTGTGCCAGAAATAAAAAGCATATATTTTAATTGATATATGCTTTATTTAAAAATAAAGTGCTATGGGATCCCGCGCATGGGCAGGACCATTCGGTGCTTATTCGTTATATCAAAGAGCATAAATCAGCACGTAAAATGATATGTAGCCTGGTATAAAGATGGGAAAGCAATCCTCAGATGTAATTAACCAATGATGCGAGCTAAACAAAGCAACCCTGAACAAAAGCAAGATTATATGTAAAGAAGACAAAGAAGCCTTGGAAGACCAAACACAGTGAGAAGAGATTCTTATTATTGCTGGGGAAATCCATTCAAGTCACAAGATTAGAGGACATCTGAAAAAAGGATAACCCTAAGATTTGTAGGGATGATGCCAGAATCTCCCATGGAGTAGGTCACAAGGAGATAGTCAAAACAAACTTCAGCGCAAGGCAAGTGCATGTAGAGGTTCAGAGCAGTATTGAGTTAAGATGACAGAAAGTGTCCTATAAAGGCTGCCAGCCACGAGATACAAATTTCTTTGATTGGTTGAGATTATAAATATTAATGTACAAACAGATACTTTGGGAATGAAGTGTCATGGCACTAGATGGAAAGGAGTGTATGAGTTTTAAGGAGCCAGCTGAAAAGCTCCATATCCAAGCCAGCCTCAAGAAAGGGAGGAAACTGGCCTCACCACTAGTTCTAGCAGAGGTATCAGCAAGATTCAGATTTCAAATCAGCAGAACATTTCATCAATATATACATAGGAAAATAGAAATATTGCACTGATTATGTCAATGTCAAATATGGAAAGTATGCTGGTGTTGAAAAGGGAGAAGAACGAGAAACTAGACAACGAAAAGCATGAAACACAGTACTTTGTAAATGTTTCTTTGTAGCTTTTAGGCAGACTTAATTTCCACTTGCTGTAGGCCATATTGTCTGTTTTAATGGTTTACCCCCATCGGTGTTATGCTTACACACTGGTGTAAGGGGAATTATATTGGGTCACATCATCTTACTTGGATAGAAGGCTAATTTACGTGGGATGTGCCTTTAGTTTCTAGATTCTCTGAGTATTCATGAGTCTGCCTTATCGGCTTAGTGGAATGCAAAGAAGTTAGAAAAGAAATGAGGGAAGAAGGTCTGAACCTTCTTCCCTCATTTCTTTTCTAACTTCTTTGCTTAGTACCTGCTACTTGATTTCTGCCGTAAAAATATAATCAGGACTTCTTGTTGATATAAATCAAAGAGAAATGTAACAGTAGCTCCAGTATAGCAGAGAGAGTGATGCAAGTAGTCACATAATTAGGTTGAGAAGGTTTTTATGCCAGCTCATGGACTGTGCGGTTCTCTCAAATCTGAAAATGGTCGCTGCAATAAAAGTGAAGATTTCTCATAATTATCTTTGCACAATTGAGTTCATATTCAATTGGGAGCTATTTCCAATAGATATGTCGGAGGATGACTCCTACTATTCAATTTTTGATACGAACCATGAGAATGTGCAATATGATCTACGATGATCAGACAGAGAACTTAATTCATTCAACTCTAGGCTGTTGACTTCAAGAATAAAACATTTGTTTTGTCTCACAATTCTGCAGCTGTCCCATATTGCATGAAGTAGAATCTTCCTCAATGTATCTATTTTTTCTAAGCAGGAATATTAAGGGTGACATTTAGAAGTTTCTTTAGAGCATTTCACATGGCAGGGACAAGTAATTAATAATTTGCGTACTGTAGTATATTAAAGAGGCAGAGCTGCATAATTGCGTTGTCATTTGTTGTGTCTATGATGAAGGCATGAAACTTTCATAGTGTTGGGCTAAAATACAGCACTGCTTAGAGCCTGCATTTGTAGGGATTCTTAATGAATGCTATTTCAGGTCCACAGGATGAATGAAGAAGAGGTTATGGTAATGACCTTACCCCTTTCCGAAACGGACTTCACACTTATCTAGCTACTGAGGGCCATTATAACCCTCAAGCAGCACACGACCTTCTGATTTTTTATTGATGACAGAGGGATTTTTTCTATTAAACTTTACTACCTTGACTCCCCTCTAGCCATCTTTTAACATCTGCACCTTGCACCACTTTATATTCAGACCCCCACACCCCCATACGGCTAGATCACTCAAAAGATCTCTGACAAAGTGACCCTTCGGGGGACATGTAGGGCATTGCAGCACCGACCCGACGAGGAGCACCGCCCTATGATGAAGCAGGACATCCTTCGGGGTGTGTGCGGGCATCAAGTAAAGGACACACTGTCCCCTACCATTGTCTTTAAAAAACGGCACACCCCTATCTCTTTTCCTTACTCCTTCTTAGAAACTGTGAATCCCCTCAGTGACGATGATAATGAATGCTTCAACTGAGATAATATTTCCACATTTTCAAGCTCAACTCATAACCATGTCTATAGGACCAAAGTCTTTCAAGACATCAAGGAAGGTAACATGCATGGCTGATTTCGCCTTTGTTATTGTACATTTAGAAAGCTTTTATACATCAGGAATGCTCCTTGGCATGAAGAGAAATGGATCTGCTATAAGGAGCCAGACTTGCTACTTGTAGGATATTGGGTTAGTAGTCAAGGGGAGTGACTTCCCACCTCGAGCAATTAGCACAACCCTTGTCAGGGTGAACCCTCAAAGTTACTAAATTAACCCAAGCTTAACTTCCTGATAGCTATGACACAGAGCAGAAATGCTTAACTCAGGGCAATGTGTAAAGTATTTATGCAGTACCAAAACAGTAATAAAGTCAAAATGCAAAACAATAAAAATTCAAAACCACATTAGACAATGGTGTAAAAAGCAATACACAATATGACACCAACATGACAAAAATCCAATAAGGGGAACCGGTTATATGAATTTTTAAAGTAGAAATAGCGCCAAAATGCACAAAGCGGCAATGAAAATCAATGGTTTCGGTAGACCGGGACCAAGGTACAATTTATGGCTGACCGCAATGAAGCGTGTGCCGAATATACCAACAAGGTGGGTTCTGATCAAACGTTTTACTTTCTGACGTAGTCTTTCAAGCTCCAATCCAGCACAAAAGTGCAATTCTAAAGACCCTACAGGACAGTAGGGGAGCGCATAGGGACTCACAGTGTGTCAGGCCAACAGCACAGTCCAGTCCAGGTACTGCTGCCTCTGTTCAGCTGGGCAGTTGATGGAAAGGCTTCTTGTAGCTTGTTGTAAGCCTCCAGCTTAAACAGAAGATCAGCCTTGGAGTCCCCGTCTGTGTCCTGGGTATAAGAGGGAGCAGTCTGGTCCTTTAGTGCTCCTCCCAGGTCACAGACTGCAGGTCCAATCATCATCTGTGCTTCCTCAGGTCTAGCAGTGTTATGAATTGGGTGCCTACAGGTGCCAAATTATATTCCTGGCACAAGCTACTGAGTGGGAATGACTCTTGGACACACTCTAACCAATGGGTTAAATGTTCCCAGGGCCAACCCTACTGAATTTAGTGTTTTTGAAGAGGTCAAAGGTCTATGGTCACGCTAACCTTCGGCTCCGAGGGCTGGGGTGTGTGGAGGGTGCACAATGGTAATCCTAGTGTTCTCCCCCATTTAACAACAAACTACAGTTTGAAGCAGCCATTGTACACCCAATAAACGTAGAGACAAATTTGTATGGTAGAAGTGAATACACAATTATCATCTTGGCATCCTGTTTCCATTGTTTCATATGTGCCCCACAGTGTTGTATGTATACCCAACAGACACGTCAAGCAGGCTTTGACACTCAAGCAGTATTTGACACTGTAATGTCACAAAGGATGTTCACAGCCCCCACCCTTCTGCTGAGCAGAACGGAGTAATCTCTGCCCATTCAGACAGACCTGCCCATCACAGTCACATATTAAATAGCGCCTGAGGGGCATCTCACACCTATTCAAATGCTAATCCCTTGCTGTAAGAAATTGGAGAGCAAATGCAAACTAGCCTCAGGGAACTTCTGATTAGGAAAGGGCAATTTTCTTAAAGTTACCTTTTCTTAATTTTATTAATAATCCACTTTACTATTGAATTGGATTTTTATAACTATTAAAAACTGTTCTTTAATGTTTCTTCTTGTTAGTTGCATTCCCAAGATACAGTATTTGGATGGTATTCTGGTTATCTACATAGGATAGCTATGCCTCCCACAGTGAAAAATAACTTCTGGGTACTAGTTAAAGTAAAGGCATATTAACATTACATTTCTCCATGCCCTACTTGTGAATACCAAGCACCCTGTCTTGTGGGCTACAAAGACTAAATAGGGGTGGCTTTTATAGTTAAAAGGGAGGTTTTTACCTGTCAAAAGTGTTTGACAGGTTGACTTACAGGTTTTACATTGCTACCGTCCGGTGACACAGGGCAGGACTAATGCCATGTTTGTGCTGCCACTGCAGTGGAAAAATCACAGTTGATAGACAGAATGCAGAACAATGTCATACATTCACCCCAGTACAGAGATCTGGGCCTAAATCCATCGTTTTTTTGCACTCCACACCACCCCAGTTCAGACATGGCCATATGCAAATCAGTCTGACCCTGTGCCTCATGGGAACAGTCTAGCCCGAACTGCCAAGCCATGCCTTCCCTGGACCGGAAACAAGCTTCCGAGGACCGGTTTCTGGCATTCCAGCCATCTTCAGCCCGGGTTGCTTGAATCCAGTGGTGTGGAGTGCATGGGACTCACGTCTGAGCATACCCATCCCACTCGGGGTGACAAATGCAAAAACCACAGTTGATGGACAGAATGCAGAACAATGTCATACATTCACCCCAGTACAGAGATCTGGGCCTAAATCCATCGTTTTTTTGCACTCCACACCACCCCAGTTCAGACATGGCCATATGCAAATCAGTCTGACCCTGTGCCTCATGGGAACAGTCTAGCCCGAACTGCCAAGCCATGCCTTCCCTGAACCGGAAACAAGCTTCCGAGGACCGGTTTCTGGCATTCCAGCCGTCTTCAGCCCGGCTTGCTTGAATCCAGTGGTGTGGAGTGCATGGGACTCACGTCTGAGCATACCCATCCCACTCTGGGTGACAAATGCAAAAACCACAGTTGATGGGCAGAATGCAGAACAATGTCATACATTCACCCAGTACAGAGATCTGGGCCTAAATCCATCGTTTTTTTGCACTCCACACCACCCCAGTTCAGACATGGCCATATGCAAATCAGTCTGACCCGGTGCCTCATGGGAACAGTCTAGCCCGAACTGCCAAGCCATGCCTTCCCTGGACCGGAAACAAGCTTCCGAGGACCGGTTTCTGGCATTCCAGCCGTCTTCAGCCCGGCTTGCTTGAATCCAGTGGTGTGGAGTGCATGGGACTCATGTCTGAGCATACCCATCCCACTCGGGGTGACAAATGCAAAAACCACAGTTGATGGACAGAATGCAGAACAATGTCATACATTCACCCCAGTACAGAGATCTGGGCCTAAATCCATCGTTTTTTGCACTCCACACCACCCCAGTTCAGACATGGCCATATGCAAATCAGTCTCACCCTGTGCCTCATGGGAACAGTCTAGCCCGAACTGCCAAGCCATGCCTTCCCTGGACCGGAAACAAGCTTCCGAGGACCGGTTTCTGGCATTCCAGACGTCTTCAGCCCGGCTTGCTTGAATCCAGTGGTGTGGAGTGCATGGGACTCACGTCTGAGCATACCCATCCCACTGCAGTGGATGGCACAATAAGTAGCATCCAACCTCCAGGTCCTTGGTACACTCTGTACCATATACTAGGGATGTATAGGCAAGTTAAAAATGCCAATTGGGAATATGCCAATTCAACCATGATTAAAGGAGGAGCACAGGCACCTTACTACTGATTAGCAGGGGGAAGTGCAGAGTGATTTCTAAAGCCAGAAAAAACATAGGGCCCAGCAAGAAGTGAAAAATCCAGTGTGGCCATATAGAAAAGGTGTATTTCTAGCACCATACCGCAAATACTAAAGGCTCTTGCAAAAAGTCAAGTTTTTATTATTTTCCTCATTGCACATCAAGATTGCAGATCTCCCGAGGCTTCGCCGGGAGCAACAGTGTTTCTTTTACTTCCCTGATGTCATGTTTTAATTGACTTGTGCCTACCTGCGCATTTCGCTCTTCGCAACTTCTTGGCTGCCCCTTCGCCTGCTTTCACGACCCAGACAGCCAGACCGCCTCCGCTGATCGCCCCCTCCTTGCCTCGCGTGGGGAGTGGGACGGGCGGCCAGTACACCTTGGGCGGGTCTGGGCTGGGCGTGCACTACTCTGGCTCCTCCACCCCCTGCCACGCCCCACTCGAAACTCCCCCCACATGTGTCCCTATATTATCACTTCTCCTCACCGACGGCGCAGCGGGCGGGCGCAGCGGGCGCGACGAAGGCGCGCCGAAGTTGCGCCTAAGTTAAGCCCGTCTGCGCCCGTCCGCGGCCGACCGGGGCTAGGGGCGCATCACCCTGCCCAAATTATTTCTTACACTTCTTCCCAGCTCCACATGCTACAGGGTCCGTGGGTTCTATCTGCCTCTACACACTCACGGATATCCCAGCTAGATTTATCCCCTCCTTCTCACTGTTCCTGTTCATTCACTTCTCCCATTCCGGTCCCCCCTTCCACAGAAGCCGTCAATACTACCCCAGTTAAGACCCTTAAGGCGTATTATCTGAATACCAGATCGGCGGTGGCTCATTCACATGAACTATCAGTGTTGTTAGATCATCATGCACCAGATCTTCTCCTTTTAACCGAGACATGGTTCTGTGATGACTCCCTACCCACCTTGCTAGCTACATTGCCCGCCCCCTACTATGCACTTCGGGCCGATCGTTCATCCGGCAGAACGGGGGGTGGCGTCGCGGTCATTGCCCGTTCTGATCTTCCATTTCAACTGCTCTCTCTCCCCGATATTGCTACCACAGAGTATCTTGCTATTCGAACCACGTCCACATCCCCCCCTCTCACCTGTCTTCTCATTTATCGACCTCCCCAGTCGCCTCTACGATTTCTCCCTGATTTCCAGGAGGTGTTAGCCACCCTCTCGGTCAATAACTCTTCGGTGTTATTACTGGGTGATTTTAATTTTTGGCCCTCCGACCCAGCAGAGTGTTCATCTTCTAGAGAGTTGTCAGACACACTTTTATCTCTTAATTTTGTTTCTCACGTATCTTCCCCAACTCACGTCAAGGGGCATATCTTGGACCAGATTTGGTCCTTGAACTGCCCTGTCGACTCCCTTCTTATTTCTCCTTGCACTTGGTCTGATCATCACTTGATTTCTTTTGTTCTTCCTATAAGTTCCCCAGTTAGGGCCCCCCTTCCCAAAAATGCCTGGGTCCGCTCGTGGAGTAGAGTTGACCCGGCGAACTTATCAGCTCTTTTAAGTGCTTCCTATCCCGTCTTACACGGGCTTTCCACCTCGGCTCAGGTTAACAGCATTGAACAATGGCTCTCCTCAGCCAGTGAGTCCATTGCCCCCTTGAAACGTCTGACCTCCAAGCGGGAGAAAGATGCCAACCTGTGGTTTACCGATGACCTGAAAACCATCAAATTATCGGTACGCCGTGCTGAGAGGGCCTGGAGGAGAAACTATTGTCCCATCTTAAGAGCTGATTTTACCACTCTATTAGCTCAATATAAGAATGCCATCTTGGCAGATAAAAACGGCCTATTTCTCCTCCAAGATCCTCACAGCCGAGAACCAATCAAGGGAAATTTTCTCGATTGTTCAGAACCTAGCCTTCTCAGATCGTACCTCTCTTAAGCCCTCTCCTTCCCTTGCCCTTTGTCACTCTCTGAATAGCTTTTTTATTGATAAAATTGCTGCCATTAAAGCTAATATCCCTGCACCTTCCCCGTCTTTTGTTGATCCTCAGTGCCCTCCTTCCCAAGGACAATTAAACTCTCTCCCCCTTCTGACCAAGGAATCCTTCACATCCTTAATCCCCCCTTGTGAAATCTGGCTCTCCCCTTGACACCTGTCCCGCTCAAATACTTCGTCACATTTACATCTCTTGCCCTGATCCTCCCCTTCACTTACTAAACAGCTCACTCTCTCAGGGGGTTGTCCCCAACCCCTTGAAATCAGCTATCATTTTACCCATTTTAAAAAAACCTGGCGCAGACCCCTCGATCCCAGCCAACTTTCGCCCCATTTCTCTCCTACCATTTTTGGCTAAGGTGCTCGAGCGCCATGTCACCAGGTCTCTGAGCACCTTTGTGGAAGAAAATGGGGTACTGGCTTCCCGCCAGGCTGGTTTTCGCCCCGCACACTCTACGGAGTCCGTAGTCCTTTCGGTCCTTGACAACCTCAGGGAGGGGAGGGACACCAATCAATTCCAGGCACTGGTCCTCCTCGATCTCTCTGCCGCCTTCGACACGGTGGATCATACCATCTTACTTTCCCGTGTCGCGGCGGCGGGGATCGGGGGTACGGCCCTGGTTTGGTTGTCCTCCTTCCTGAGGGACCGCACCCAGGCAGTTCGCCTGGGTGATTTCACTGCGGACTTTCGGAAGGTTCTGTGCGGGGTCCCCCAAGGCTCCTCCCTTTCACCTCTTCTGTTTAATCTTTACATTTCTCCCCTCATCTTTTCTTTACAACAAATGGAGGTCACCGTATACAACTATGCGGATGACCTCCAACTTGTCTTCAATCTGTCCTCTTCTTCTGCCTCTATCTCTAATTTCCAGTCCACTATGATTTTCATCAGGGACTGGATGGATTTCAACCACCTGAAACTCAACCCTGATAAGACCGAGTTGGTGCTGACGGGTGGTTGTTCCAGTCCCTGGTCTTCACTTTTTTGGCCCCCTTCCCTTGGTCCCTCTCCGGTCCCCTCTACTTCGGTCAAAACCCTTGGTATTAAACTCAACTCTCACCTTACCCTTCACTCCCAGGTTAGTTCTGTGGTTTCTTCCTCTTTTCTTTCTCTTCGCACCATCCGCAAGGTCTCTCGATTTTTCACCTTTGAGGCCTTGAAGTTGATCGTCCTTGCGATGGTCATCTCCCGCCTGGATTATGGCAACGCCCTATATGCAGGTATACCTGCATATAGTCTCAGGCGGTTGCAGATGATCCAAAACCAGGCGGCTCGGCTGGTCTTTAACCTTCCTAAATCCTCACATGTCACCCCCCTTCTGAAACTTTTACATTGGCTTCCGGTTCGGGAACGTATCCAATTCAAGCTCGCATCTATCACTTACCAGGCTCGATTGGGTATGGCCCCTGCATTCATTTCTTCGGAGATTATCCCCTACTTGCCAACTAGGGAGCTCCGATCTTCTTCCCAATCCCTCCTGACAGTTCCCCGGTTTTGCCGGAAAAAGTGGGGGGGCTCAAAATTTGCGACCCTTGCCCCAACCCTTTGGAACTCATTACCCCTTGATCTCAGATCCCTAACCCCATATTCCCAGTTTCGAGAGAAACTTAAAGCCTACTTCTTCAGCAAAACTTTCATTTAATCCTTTGTTACCCGACCTCCCTTCCTTGTCTATTGTGGAGATCTGCCAGTTACAGCGCCATGAAACCGCGGGTGTAAGAGCGCTATATAAGAATTTTTAAACTCAAACTCTATGCATGGTAGCGAGGGTGATGTAATGGACACCAAAAAGATTGATATCAAAGTGTAGGCGCCACAAAGCGACCTGAGGTTTCCAAGCAGTGACATCGTGGGATGGACACAAGATTTGCAGATGAAGATCTTAACTGCCTTTTCAGGACCATCTGCGGATGAACATCAGCGACTGCCCGCATAAAGAACAATATGTCATGCAGAGAGTTTAGAAGAACATATGTTTTTTAAAAAGAAGCTAATGAAGGCTCCATAGATGAGGATATGTGTGATTAAAATATGGGCAACCAGCATCAACCAGATGGCACTTCTTCAAAGCATTTAGATGGGTTATATAAGATAGTTCTGAGATTAGGAACACTACTGACTTCGAAGAGATATGGTCCCATCTCTGTGAACCAGGAGGTTCACTCTTGCCACCAACAACCATTATTTTCATTTCATTAAAGTTTAGTTCAAGCCCAATGAATTATCTGCTAATATGGGGGCGAAAAATGTTCAGTTTCTTCATTGTTAGCAGCCCTTTCTCGAACCACCTGTGTATTTAGTTGAGGATAAACATTAAGACTACCAATTCTTCTGTCTCCTGTAGAATAATGATTGTGAACAGACTTTAATCAATCCCCATTAGCTTAACAAGTCTAAGATTTCATATATACAGAAAGCATAATGCAAGTTGTTGTTGCTTTAGATTTTAAAACCCCTCTGATATTTACAGTCTGTAACAGACATGGGTTGGCTCAATAACAAAGGTGCCACCAGTTGTGCTTAAGCAAGGCATATTTCTTCCAATTGTATTATATTGGCTTTATGCAGACTTCAAAAAAACCTCAAAACTCAACTTCAAACAAGAAGCTGATTTAAGCGTTCCTTAACAAATACATACTGCTCCCCTGAACATAACAGGGCATATCTCTACACCTCATACTAAACAAAAAATCATACCTTCTCCCCCGACCTTCGAACTGAGTTCTGTTCTAATCATGACCTTATACATACAACCATCAAAATTCTTCCTTCTCTTTTCACCTTCTCCTTCTTCCCTAGCCTTAAGAGGAAAACACCCCCAAGTAATTCCCTGCCTTTCTAACGTATATACACAACAATCTGACACATCTACAACACTCCAGAGCCTTTGGCCAATTTAACACAACACTTCAACATGATTTCGACACACTATCCTTTTAGGAACATTCTCACCAGCTCCTCCACAACAACAACCCTATATCACACCAGGCATTTGTTTACTTAAGAAGATCATGTGGAAGCTCCTACACAAACGTTGCAAACAAAAGACCCCAGAAATCACGACCTCTATCAACATGCCTTGCACACACTATTGCTAGCTTTAGACAACACACAATCAACCTATTTTAAAAATCTTGCAGGGACAATCAACAACTTAATCACGTCATGTAATTCCATCACACATTATTCACGCATTGCTAAGAATGTAACTCACGCTTCCTGAAAGATCTCCGTCATGAGACATTCTTACTACTACTGACACACTCCCTCTTTGTATTCCAGTTTACCCATCAGATTACCCAACTATAATTTTTCTACCACTTTACCTATGGAACTCGTCTCTATACTCAAATCAGCAAATCCATCATGCACCTAATCAGATCATTTTAGCTCACAAATTATTATATATTTGGCTCGCTCCTCAAAGGTTCTTCTCTGCCTTGGCTCGCCATTTAACCCCTTTCATCTATCTGGAAACTATCCACTATGTTTCAAACTTGCAATAGCAATACCATTAGTTTAAAAAAACCTGCTGCTAAATCTTGCTCTCCCTTTCTTACCACTAAATATTCCAGCTCCCTTACTTTTCCAGGAAACTGAACCAAATAGATTTCAACCGTCTTACTATATACCTCACTTCTAATAATCTTCCTAACCCTTTCAAATAAGGCCTTTCAAATAAGGCTTTTGTGCTCCCCATTCAACTGGAACTACACGCTCCTAGGTGGCACACTTTACTTCATTGGCTTTCCACAATCTGTCATCCTGTCCTTATATTTTTTTTTATCTATCAGCAGCATTTGATACAGGGGATCATCATGTTTTTTATTTTCTTCTATACACAACATTGGCATCATAGACTCTGCTCTGCAATGCTTCTTTATCCTACCATTTAATATGTCTTTCTCTATGACATGAGATTTTAATTTATGCTTGCGAATATCTCTAGCAGCTATGATTCCCCTATGCTCACTCTTAGATCGGTTCCTTTTCTTTCTCTCAACACCACTTTGCTTCTCCTCTTTTTGCTTCTTCCACCACGTTGCTCCCCTCTTCCCTTCATGCGATTTCCTTAAGTCCACTCCTATTTGGATGGTTTTACCAACTCTTTGAAAACAAACGTTCTAAACTACTGCGTTTATTCACACTCATCCCTCTATCCTACCCCATCCACTTCCCCATGATACCTGGACTTGATTTTCCTCCAATTGTTTATGACTTCTAGTTCAATTTGGTACTGAATACTCATGAAAATGTGCACTCATCTCTCCCATTCCACACTACCAAAGCATAGACCAATTTAGTTGAACCTAATAAATTGGCTACTACCAAAGTTTACTCATGAGCCTCTCTCAATACTCTGTCTCTTTCCTGTACAATTTAATAACTTTTCCACTTGCATTTTAATCAGCCTTTAAAGAGTATACTTTTCACACAACGGATTCTAACTAAAAATAGGGCACTCTACCAACTAATGCCATTTCTTTTAGGAGTCCATGTAATGTTCCATAGTTACCATTAGGATTTAATACGTCCACACTCAATCTCAAATGTGCAAATTTGAAACACAACAAATACGGAAAACGACTTGTCCATCATCCAAGTCTGAATCTCTACATCTCTTAGTTTTCCTTTCATTGGATCTACCTAAACTAAAATGTTACCATTCAATTAAAAAGATTGCTGCAGGAATCTGTATGCGGTAATCTATGAATAAATGTTGAACCAGGCACAGATTTTGGTTAAACGATACACAGGGATGTAAGAACTGGATGCACAAATGCTTATAAACAATCATGTTGTACTGGAATAAATGTTAATAACTCACCTGACTGATCAGGGTTCAGATCCTCTACTGCAATCTGAACTACTTCAGCCAATTCTTGTTCGGACATCATTCAGAACAACGATCTGAGTGAATCCCCAATACTACTCCAGTTATATCTGCCCAAATGAATACTTCCAGTATCCAGCAAGGTCTTGCACACCTGTACAAAAACAAAAATATTTAGTAAGCTTACCCATATTTACTTAGGTCAAGAAAGGCTTGTGGAACACTCACAGATTACTGATCACATCCAAGGCACAACTAATAAATTCAGAAAAGAATGAAGTACCACTTTCCTCTAGACCAATCTTTGACTACAAGTAGTATGGTGCATGGGGGCAGGAATCAGACATTCCAGCTGGTAATTTCTCCACTGCACCTCGCCATTACATGTATTTTGTGGACCTGAATGGGGAATTACATGCAGGCATCCAGATTTACTGGGTCAACTCCCTCACATTTTGTCACACACAGTTTCTCTCTCCCTTTTGATTCACACTCTTTGCAGTTCCAAATCATGTTGATGGCATCGCCTATAGGCATACTGCTTCATGCGATTGGTAATCGGGCCACTAGTAATAAATTAGGGGAACTAATCTCAGAATCACGCTTAACAAAAAAATAAAAGAATAATCATACTCTTTGGCATGAGGGATGACCAAGGGAAATAAGTAATGGCCAAACCAATAGGTCTCCTTTGGGAACTAGTGGCTTTGCCAATGGTTTTCAGGCTCTGTGCACTGCATCCCTGATGCTGTGTAGCGTGGCTGATGTATAAATAAAGAAACGCATCAGGCGTTAGTCTAACACATTTCAGTGTGGTGATCCGCATCACCGCACTGAATGCATCAGTCATGCATTATAGCGCTGCCCAGCTGTCAATGCAGAGCGCTGCTATAATGCACCATATCACGACTAGTATGAGCAGCAGCAGCGTGGTGCATGCTGCTCCCAGCAGGCTAAGGGGCTGGCAACTTGCAGCTACTGTTCTCCCACTACAACAATGTATTGAAGTCAGACATCACCACCCCCGCCGCGGATACATAAGTATAACTAACTCAGTCAGTGCCCGGCCAATCATGGCTGGTTAGAGTTTTAGGCTATGGTCAGTGGGGGGTGAGACTCAAATCAGTGGGTGGGAAAAGGGGAATAGGCTCAGAGCCAGCTGCTCAATGCAGACGCAGCTGATAGTTGTAACGATGCGGCTAGGATCCCAACCTGGCTGCGTGACTTGACCCTGCATCATCAGTAAGTGCCAGAGTGAGCGGCAGAGTATTTCACCTCATAAAGTAAACACTTGCAATGCCATAAATTAATTGCTATAGTAATTTTGGGCATGTTTGCCTAGCAATTCGGCTGTAGTAGTAAGCAGGAGCTACAGGAGGTGCTTTTGTCATGCTCCGGTCCGGTCGTGCTCCCTTCCTCTGCAGCATCCCCACTGTGCTGCTGTCCTCTGGCCCCCTCCTTTCCCCGTGGTCACGCCCATGCTCATCCGATTGAGTCGCTGGAAACAAAAGTTGCCGCGCTGCCTAGGAGTTGACCTTTAGAAATTGGTCAGCTCATTTCAAGCACTTGTGCACCTTGCTGGAGTGAGTAGCGGCGCGGTTTCTAATTGAAAACAGATGGCATGGCCGCCGCTGGTCGCTCTCGTGGATGCCAGCACAAGCACGAGTGCTTGACTAGGCTTGTTATTCTTCTTTTATTTTGCTGGAATCAACAACTTCCAACTTCTAGCCTCGCCCTCTTTTGAAAGCCAACAGGTTGACAAGTTTCTACCGCAGGTGCCTTACTTTTAAGATCAACAAACGCCTCCATGTCACCAGGATATTTATCACCTTGTTATGCTTGGATTTTTAATTTGCATATAGGTGCATTCTGGGAGTTGTAGCCTTGGTTAATTCTCATTTGACCAGCACACCTGATAACATCTGATCACTATTTTTACCCATTAAAATATCTCAATATGCTGTCTGGTTTTTGGCCAGTTAAGTAGACCAGTTGTACTATCACGCTTCTGCTTTGTCAATCATTTTTTTAGCAAGCTGAGTCTGTATTAGATAACACACAAGGAAACACTCTGCTGCTCTGCTCATCGCTCGCCATTACTCACCCCTCAAAGATGCGACCCTGTGACGACTTGTCGTCGTACCCCAACTCCTACCCTCAACTTGTTGGTTCCTCAATCATTTTTTGACACTTAGTCTCCAACAGCACTGAAAGAAGAAAGCACCACTAGGGCTCTAACTTAGAGCACTAGTGGTGCTTTCTTCTTTCAGTGCTGTTGGACTGGACCTTATTTTATGTCTATGACTCGCTCGGTCGCGCTTGTCTTCTGGGCTGAGGTGTCACATGAAGACTCAAGCTCACGGCTGTTGCATCTGTAAGCTACGTGAACAGAAGTCTCCGGGATACTTTTGTTTCACGGTCTTGTCTGCATTTTCGCGGAGCCCGCAGCTCAGCATCATCAACTTTGCCTTTGGTTATTAACACATGGGGAGCTGGAGCCTTCAGTTCAGCTACGGAGAAAGGTAACACTGGCTCTCTGCTGCATTTCTAGACGAGCGCTGCCTAACAGCGCACTCTGACTCTTTACAAGCTTTAGCTCTCACAACGCCCAACTTTACTTACACCTCCTACACATTGATCTCCCCTTACTAACTGACCCCCCACGCTAGAAGGCATCCTGTCATCTGCCCGCATACTCCTTGAGATCTTCCAATTGACCTGTTCCTTGGTACCTTACTCGGTTCCACCATACTATCTGGCATTGGTACAATAACCTGAAAGTCTGAGACAAGCAAAATAAACCATTGTGTGCAAATTCAGTTTTTAAAACTAATGCTGGTACAGCCAGACAACCAAAGACTCTTAATTTGCATATTACATACGGTCCTTAGTCTCGCAGGCACTCTCTTACTCCTTTCTAGCTTTTGCTAGGAAAGCGCTCCCTGCATTAGAATGCGAAAGTGCTCCCTGCATTAGAATGCGAAAGTGCTCCCTGCATTAGACTGGGAGTCAGATTGACGGGCAGTGGTAAGTTTGCTTTCTATTTCATTGTGTATATATTGTGGTCTACAGGTAGCAGCGTATTACTGAAATGTGCTCAACTGTTGTACTTTAAACTAATATGGCTTTACAGCTAAGTCTTCATTTGTTAACTAAACAAGCATTGGCCTAGCCGACAGCATGGCTAAAGAAACAAACAAAAAATGGTGCTATGATTTAGTGGCCACATCATTGTGTAGACACAGCGCCATTGAGCTACAAGTGCCTTTTTAGCCTCTAAGTTGTATCGGTAAGTAATTGAAAAAAACATTGGCATAGCCAATAGGTCTCGCTTTTGGAACCTTATAAGTATTTAGTTATGCAGCACAATATCCTTGGTGCAACAACATCAACTGTTGCATGGCAAAACACTTATAAGTTCCCAAAGGCAAGACCGACTGGCTGTGCCAATGCTTGTTGAGTGTGCGGCAGGTGCCGGGTAGGTAGAGAGCCGTGCAACTCAGTAATAATAGCAGGCGGCCGCACACCGGACCCCAAAGCCAGTCAGTGCTCAGCTATTGATTTAATTATACTGCATAGTGCGAGCCCTGTCGAAGAAGAGTGCAGCTACCGCAGAGGCAGAGCGATTCGAAGAAATACTTTCAGCAGATGTTATTTTGATGTATGCGTGGGAACAAGTGTTGGCTTTGAGAGTGTAATAGAAAATGCCCTGGGTTGTCAGCAGGGCCGGACTGGGAACCACAACCGGCCCTGGCAAGGTGCTCGGCCGCAACCCCCCCCCCCCCCCTCCCCACTCCCGACTCGGGGGGGTCGGAGGTGCCGCCAAGCTCTTTGCCGGGGCCGGTTTTCGGCCGATTTTGGTACAGGGCCGATTTGGCAGCTATGCTGCAAAAACGGCCCTGTATTAAAAACAGCCCGCCAGGGGCCCAAAACCGCCCCCCACAAGTGCGGCGCACCGGGGAATTGTCCGGTTCCCGCTATGGCTAGTCCGGCCCTGGTTGTCAGTATCTGCAGGCAAAGATAGAGCGACTGAACACACAAAATCTGCTTTCATTCTGAATAACGAGATAGCTATTGCTAATGCGTAGGGAACGATTTCCCATGTCTTTAGGATGTGCTGCACTATTGGCTCAACAGAGGGAGGGAGCTTATATTAGCTTTTGTGTCTGTTGAAGAGATATTTATTTATTTTGCAATCACACTTGCTACTTCAAAATTTTGAGTATAAAATTTAATTTAAAAGTGCAATTCTTCCATGCAGCTGGTCACATTCCACAGTCAGTTAAAGTTAAAGGCTGCTGCTCATGACTTTGAGTTTGGAAAACCTAACCAATACCTTTAAACTTAACCACAAGCTACATCTGTGTGTGGGTGGGAGCCGCTTCACGTGTCTGTCCTTCCAAAACTGCAAACTTACAGTGCTAAGGGCCCTTCCATTTCTGGTGCTTTGCAGCGGTTGTAAGATCTTCTTAGAAGTTCTTGTGGCTCAAGTGGGTGCAATTTCTGATTTTTTTAGGTTTGCTTCATCTTCATTGCTTGATTTTGTTTACGAGAAAGTGTCACTCATAGTTGTTGAAATGTCACTCATATTTACACTGAAATTATGAAAATGTCACACATATCAATCTAAAACCTTGGCAGCTATGACACAGGGAGGGTCGAAGGGGTTGTAGGCAACACAGGGGAGGCCTCCAATGGTCTTGATAAGCCACAATATGCCTCGCACCAGACAGCACATGTGCTGTCTATTAGACACAACCTAAATAGGACTGTGATGCAATTAAGATTTAAAAGCTCACTAAGACCGGTGTATAACTGGAGACCAAACACTCTGAAGCAAATAACGTCTTTGTCGGATCTCAGTTTTGGGAGTTAACAAATGTGGAATAACATATGTAAAATGTAGTTGAACCTATTTTGTATAAATTTATATGGAGCTTTTTCGATCTTGCTATTGTTAGCTAGCGAAAATCTGGTATTGACAATGTGTTGCAAAACTACAGGGCAATTTGCTCTCTGCTTCTAATCATCTGTAGTGCCTAATAAAGTGCAGATAATGTTAGTGGCAATGTTTGCATATGTGCTGGTTTTTATTGTTTAAATGTCCATCCTGAGTGTGCACCCTAAACACGTTCAGTATCTCAGTTTCCTTTTCTAGGACAAGAATAGAGGGAAAACCCTGGGTCTTGACATGCAGCTTCAAATATGAAAAGTCAGAACTGCAGTTGCTGATTCTTCAAACCCTCAATGATAAGAAGATCAGTTGTATGGTACCAGCCTAAGAGTTAGAAGTCTTAGAGAACCGCTATGAATGGGCTCAAATGGGGAGCCAATAAGGAACATCAGGACCAAATTACGGTCTCATGGGTGCATGATAAAAGGGGTTGGAGAGAACAAATGTTGCAAACTCTTAAAGAAACGTGTCACAACAGATGACAGTGAGAGCTGATCCAGAAACCGCAAAAAGCAGATGGCAAAAAGATAACCTTGAACAATGCCCAAGGCAAGGTCTTGGCAGGCTAGTGAAAACAAACACAACAACACCTCCGACAAGGAGGCAGAAAGTGGATCAACATGAAATAAAGAACACATAAGCCACCAATTTGTCCAAACACCAGCTGTATACAGTTATTGTTGAGGAACGCCTGGCTGTCAATATGACATCACAAATTTCTGGAGGAAGATCAAAGGCATTGTGCCACTCAATCTCCACGCATGAAGGTGGAGTGTCCACAGATTCAGATGCAGGACCCTTCCCTGATGCTGCAATGTGAGGTCCTCCCCAGGGAGCAGCCTGATCGGAGGACAGATGCTCATGCTCAGGAGTTCGGTATACCAAACTCTCATTACTCATTACTGCTAAGATGATCTGAGCCGGTCTTTCCTGAACTTCTTGAGAACCCAGGGCAGAAGTGTTATCAGCAGCAAGGTGTAAAACAGTCCTGGGTTACAGTCTAAGCAGAACGTGTCTCCGAATAAGAGCAGCTTTGGAAACTTCAATGTGGAGAAGCACCGAAATTGCATCTTCTCGGCCATTGCGAATAGATCGAGCCATGGTTCTCTACATTCTCGAAAGATACCTTGAGCCACCTTTAGATGTAGACGCCATTTGTGATCCACCAGGCATGGACGGCTGAGTTAGTCTGTCCTGGCATTCAGAGATTTTGCCAGGTGCTGCACGACTAGGAAGATGTCCTGAAGTTCCAACCAAGTCCAGAGGCGTGGGGCCTCCTGGCACAGGGTCTAAGATACCATTCTGCCCTTCTTGTTGCATACCACATGGCGGGAGTGATGTCCAAGAAAGCCTGAACTAGCCTTTCGTTGATGGATGAAAGGAATGCCTTCAGTGCCAAGAGGATAGTCAGCAGCTCCAGGAGATTGATATGGAGCTGGGATTCTGCCAGGGATCAGAAACCTCTGACCTCCTCATCTCCCAAGTGGCTACACTAGCCAGATGTGATGCATCGGTCACCATTGCTGCTGTTCCAATTGCAGTTTGTCAACCTCCACTGGAGATATTTTGCAGCCCCCCCAAAAAATTATTTCATTGTCCGTGAGATTCACCTGATGTGGTGCCCATTGGGACTTCAGAGCCCAATACAGAACCCACATATGCTTCACCAGCAGGATAAAGGAGGCCATCAGACCCAGCTACCTCAGATTCAGTCTCAACAAAATCTAGGACGGAGGTCATTGCAGTTTGTCAACCTCCACTGGAGATCTTTTGCAGCCCCCCCAAAAAATTCTTTCATTGTCAGTGAGATTCACCTGATGTGGTGCCCACTGGGACTTCAGAGCCCAATACAGAACCCACATATGCTTCACCAGCAGGATAAAGGAGGCCATCAGACCCAGCTACCTCAGATTCAGTCTCAACAAAATCTAGGACGGAGGTCGAAACATCTGGATCATAGGCCGAATGCCCTGGACTTGTCGCTCCTGAGGATAGGTGCATAGCTGCACCGTGTCCAGAATGGCTTTGATGAAGGGGAACGTCTGAGAAAGAGTCAGGTGTGACTTCAGCATGTTGACAGTGAACCCCAGTGAGTGCAGTATGTTTGCTGTAGTCCTAAAGTGGGCGATGAATGCCTGGAGGGAGCCTGATTTCAACAGCCAGGCGTCAATATAGGGGGAAGACTGGGATCCCTGACCTCTGCATATGTGCAGCAACCACCGCCATCACTTTCTCAAATGACGGGGGGCACTTGTGAGGTTAAAGGGGAGCACAGCAGCCTGGAAGTGCTAATGGCCCATCATGAACGGAGGGAAACACCTGTGGTACTGCAGTACGAGAATGTTGAAATCAGTGCCTTGATGGTCCAACAATACAATCCAGTCGCCAGAGCAGACAGAACCTGAGCCAATGTGAGCATTTTTTTTATTTCTCTTTCTATAGGGGGGGAAGGGGAGGATAGGGGGGTTAAGCATATGCTGACATTGTGGGCGCACATAGCAAGACTGTTGCTGTTGTCAAGAACCCAACAAGAGGCCTAGGGATCTGGCGGTGACTCGACTCTCTTTAAAATGTTTGAGCGATGTGTCCGCCTTATTACCAATGTGGCAGGAGCCGTCAAAAGGCATATCTATCAAGGAAGAATGGACATCCCCTGAAATCCCTATCGACCTCAGCCAGGCATGTCGGCGGAGGACAATCGCTGAGGCTATGGCCCTGCCTATGGAGTCTGTGGTGTTAAGTTCACATCAAATGGTGAAGTGCGCTGCATCTCGGTTATCTGTCAGTGCCTGGTTCAAGATGGCCTGGCTCTCTTCGGTGAGCAGGGGCAGCAGCTTCGAAAAAGAGTCCTACAGAGCATGGATATATCCACCAAAGAGGCATACTGTGTTCACAGACAGCAATGCCAGGTTGGTGGAAGAGAAAATTCTCCTCCTGGAGGTATCCAGATTCTGATTCCCTATCAGGGGGGACTGGTAAGGAATGTGCTAGGGTTGAGTTTGGCTGTCCAGGTCTGCATCACCAGGCTTTCAGGAAAGAGGTATTGGGTGAGGAATCCGTGGTCAGAGAGTGGCAGTTGGGTTGGAGACATCACTGATCCTGGCACGGGAACCAGAGTACAGGGTTTAGCCCAGGCCCCCATGAGAGCGTCATTCAGGGCTTCATTAAATAAGAGTAGAGACCCGTACAGCTGAACCCGTTAAAGCACCTCCGTCAAGACGTTGATCGTGACCTCGATGCAATGCAGCTCCTCCACTGTTCTACATATTGCCATTACAAAAGATGCTCCTTCCTCCATGGCAGCACCTAGAGGAAAAACCAGGCCAGAGTCTGGTGAGGTGTCCAAAAAAATGCCATCACCCAGATGCTAATACCAATTTTCCTCCTGATCGGAATCAACCTTCAGGCAACCATAGTCCGCATCATCACCCCTCTCTGGAAAGGCTTGGCTGCCAAAGGGTGGCAAGTCCAGAGTAGGTGGACGTTGTCCAGACGTTGCCGGTGTCTTAGTCGTGCAACATCAGCGCAAAGTGAGAGAGGATGATAGGGTCCTCCTAAAGTGGCACCAGTGGTGCTGGAAATGGCACTGAAGGGACTGGGAACAGCACAGAAGTCGGAGTCAGTCCATATCAGAGAGCTGATCCTAAGGGCCTGGCTAGTGTTGGGGAGAACCCACTAGCGGTAACCCAGCAGGGTCATATCTCAGCTCCTTGGGGCCCAAAACAAGCCAGAGGGAGCCTGTGGCCCAAATACAGAGGGCATAGCATCATAAAACTCCTTGAGATGGGCAGGGATAGCTCCATCTCCAGGGAACTCGGGGCAGCATGGAGTAGACTTGGCTGCCGGGTGGAGTGAGGGTGAAGGCATGGAAGCACCCGGCTGACTAGGATTGGTGGTAGAGCTCTCTAGATTCGCACATGCAGAGTTGCTCGACACCACTTACTGGCACACAGTGTACTGCACAAGATATTCAGGCTCCAGTGTGATGCATGGGGTATTTTCTAAGGTGAGGAATCTGTGGTTAAAAGTCTCTATAAGAAAGACTCAATCTTTCTGATGTGAAAATGAGACACTCTTGACATTTAAGTTATTGCACCTTGCTACTTCCAGTTATAAATAAAATGAGAACAGAAAGACTGTGATGAAAATAAGACATATTTGAAGTATTCTGGGATTCACCAGGGACACTTTGTTGAGATTAAAAACTATGTGGAGAGCCACATGTCTAAACCACGAAAATAATAGTTATCGTTATTTTATATAGTGTTTGCTAATATGATCGTGTCCATTTATAGCTCTGCAAATTACAGGTATTACCATAGACTATTTTACTGGTGCTCAAAGGGTCGACTTTGGAAAAGTGAAGTGCAGAGATCGCCAAGTTGATATTCAAACATCTCTCTATGGTGCACACACAGATGACAGCACCAAATTAGAGAAGCAAAGCTAAGTCCACCAAGAACATTAACAGGAACAGATACCAATGGGTTCTAAAGATAACCCTATGAGGGCACCCAACAGGAGGTGAGAACTTTAGAAGACTGAAAAAGAGAATAAATGTTTCATAAAAGAGAAAATATTTCTACATAAACCATTCATGAAATGCTTCTTGACAGAAAAATGTGCCTCATTAATACTTCAGTCTGAGGGTGCAGTCTTGCCTCCAAATTCTATATTATAAATTGGGTATAATGCAGTAATACTGCATTGTTGCCCACATTCTGCGCTAAGAAACTCCGCTTTCCCTTGCAAAAATTCTGGCAGGTTTTACAGCAGTTGCAATGTAGACGAAATATTGACAAGCATACCTTCCTTCCTAGTGAAAGTTTGTAAGGTTAATCACCTGTAAAACCACTGAAGATAATTCAAATTTCAAGAGCAACATGTGCTTATTCAGGAATGCTGGTACAGGGTGCAACACCCTTCCCTGAGACCTCCTGTTTCCCTGTCATGGTCCTTGATACTCTTCTCACTCAGCGTTCCCTTTCTGCTCCACTTGGATACTGCATCCCTCTTTTCTCGTACTAGGATGGATTCACTGCCCATCCCTTATCTCGTCGCCTAAAATGCCGGCACTGAGGATTTCAAGGCAACCTAGAGAGCAGACAAAATCTCCAAAATGTGCAGACCCAGATATATACCTTACTAGAAACCTTCTACCACATAAGATCCACAAAATTGGCTATTACAGCTTCACCCAAACCTAGAAAATAAAAGCTTGCCATCAAACAAACCAAATGGTATAATGGCGTCTGGCCAAGTTGAACCTATAAATCATGCACCTCGAACATAACCCCAGCCATAACCTGGGACACAAATTGAACAAGTTATACGAGGATAAAATTCCATGAAGCAGCCACAAAAGAAGATACCATAAATCCACCAGGCTCCCAAGAGGCTGTTCAGTCATCACTAGGGCCTCCACCAGTACAAGGGCAATCTTTAACATATAAAAGAAATATGAAGTACAGAATTCCTCAAAAGCATACCTTGTGCATTCCAAGACCTACTGAACTTTTTACAAAATTAAGCAAAATCTAAGAAGACATATCTAGCTACCCACAAACCTAACCTTCTCGCTCTCTCATAGAAATTGCACATACTGCATTCAAGGAAAACAAAAAAATTATTTACTTGTTATGTGATATCTTGCCCAGCCTCATGCTTGAGACATTAACTTCAGTCACTAGTGGTGGTGACGTGGAGGAGCTATATCCATATAAAATGTTTCCCTCCAAGGAAGAGTCATCAAAGCGCCCTTGAAATACGCAATCATCCTACTGTTCTTGAGGAACCAAGAAATGTGAAGATTATGGCTAACTACCAGCAAATGTATACCATCATCTACACAAGTAAAATCATGGAATCAAATCTTATAAGGCTGCTTCAAATATGTTAGGAACTAAGTCATGCTCGTCAGCCTGGGGTTAGGCCCAAGAGGAGCACCGAATCATTTAAGATCAACATCAGAAAATAGCTTGCCTAACCCTGGTTGAAGAGATAAATAGCCGTAACACCCCATCCTCCCAGCCAAATAAGACATAGTGGGTGGGGAAAGGCATACTAAAGCAAAGGTCGAAGGAATGAACGAACATATTCAGAACCATCGCAGAGTGAAGGTGATTCTTTCATTATGTAAACAAATATGAATTGGGAAACTGGAGTTGTTCTCAAACAGTGCCATGTGACATTTCAGAGACAAACTTCCCCTGCCTACTATTCATCATGTCTCCATGTGCTATTTGCATCAGCTTTTCACAAAGTACCATTTACTTCAATTGCACTTCTAGCAGGAAAACAGACCAGAGGACAAAGATAACACCACTGCAAGCCTGGCCACAGGCTCCACCGGATGAACAGAGGCAAGACTGATGTCCGAGTTTTGGGAGGAGCAGAGGTTAAATTACTGCCATTTGAATGATCACAAAAATTAGTAGGGCCTCCATCCTGCACAGATGATGTGGAGCTTTAATTTGCGCTGCAAGTCAAAGCACCCTTCAAGGTATTAACCTACAACTATCTTTACTTAAAAAAATCCTCCAACTGCCCTAAACAGGTTTTAAAACCAAATAGACCCAAAAGTTCCCTGGGGTAAAAGATCAGGATACCTGCAGATATTGGTCTTGCATCCAAGAACCAGTGCTAGGTATATACCTTAGTTGATTAGCCGACAAACAATAAAAGCCTGAAATACTGAGACAAATCCCCAGGAGTCTGGACCTGTAAGCTGCAGAACACTCTTGCGCCTAACATGTGTATCTATTGTAATTGTAATTGTAATTGTAAAGGCTCTTCTATAGCGCATGGCTACTCGGAAGCATCCCAGCGCTTAGGACTGCCCAGAGGGAGATGGATTGCAGAGGATGCAGAGGCCTGTGTTGTCTAGATTTTAGGGAACAGGACAGTTTTTAGCTTTTTTCGGAATGCAAGTAGGTTAGGTTCTTGTCGGAGAAGTGGAGGAAGAGCATTCCATAACCTAGCCGCATTATGCTATTCGAACCTGTATGCAACTGAATTCCATGCACAACAGTAGTTTCAACTGAAGAATGCTTTAAAATGGTGCACACTTGAAGATGTGCCAGCACTCCCAAATGACCGGTTTCTTCACACATGCTTTGAGAGAATCCACAGTACTCTGAAGTGACCTAAACCTGACTCACATTGCTCTGTTTAACCATCAAATATATATTGTCCTGGTCCCCCATACTTTCCAAATGCTGCAGTATGTCCCAGTCCCACTGAATCCTTTCCTACATAATCTGGTCTCACCAGTTTTCTGTTTTAAAACAACTGCAGGAGGGACGCAAGCTGACATTAGATGAGCAAGGAATGGACGAGAGGAAAAGGAATAGGGTTCACTGAGGTTTCACGCTAATGTAGAATTTGTTGAGAACCTGCTAATTAACTTGTCCTTTTATTCAGAGCTTTAATATTCAGGCACGGTTTCAACCTCTATCCTTTGAGGTGCACCATTAAAAGACTGCCCAGCTAATGGGGTGAGGTACACTGCCATTATGCAAGAGCGGCCCATGCAGGTAAGAGAGGTGTAATTCGACAGACGGCGAGAGAAAATTATTTATTTAATTTTCCCTTGTCGCCGTCTGTCAAATCCCCCTCCTCCGCTCCCCACCACACCCCACCGTTCTTACCTGCACAGGCCACTCCTGCCAATATACCTTATTTGAAGACGTGTGAGAAAGGAAGTGGATGGCATATCGGATTTTCCTGTGGCCTCTCAAGGACATTATGTAATTTTAGGTAGATCATACATCTTGTAGGGCCACCATTACAATTCTCAGCCTTATGAGATCCAGGTGCAGCTTTCTCCAACAAGCCAGTAACAGCTCTCAGACAACTCTATCCTCCAGAACCAACTGAAAGGGGGGTGGTTTGATGCAGAATATTGATAAGTGATATTCTAATGCATGTTGTTAGTTGTCTACCATCGCCCCAATATGTTACTAGCAAAGTGCAAGTAAGGAAGTATGTGTACGTTTTGAGCTATCTTGTTTAGGTGCTACTTGGCCTGCCTCTTGTGAAGTATCCCTCAAGGGACAAGAATTATGGATTATGCCATAATGCCTAAAATGAGGAACGTGTTGCTGTCTGAATATGTCCATAGTATTTTCATGAGTTGGAATGACCCTTTGTCTATTCTAAGAGTGACTGAGGGTGGGGAGAGGGCAAATGCGTGAAAAAAATTGTCACATGGAAAATGGAGAAGAGTGGCAATTGTAAACACTTTGGAAAGAGAGTGCGGCTCCAGATGCAAAGAAGCAAACTAGTCTCCAGTGGTCCATGCATGAAGGCAGATAACAGCAGGTCTCCTGTAGTCATAACATAAGAAAGAGTGAATACCACCATTTCAAAGATAATAGTGCAAGCAAGCACACCAGTTTCATTGACTGTGAGCTTCAAAGTCAAGACACAGGGACCCCAAAGCCAAATCTGACACAGATCATCCTTCGCAGCTGAAAGATTCTAGTGTTCCAGAATGATGGCATGAAATGCAGATTAAAAGAAGAAAAGCAAAATATAAGGAAACAGTTTCAACAATTCAAGATCCAGGAATCAGTTCTGCAGCTGGGCAGTCTTAAAATAGCCCTTGGAGGGACGCAGCTTGAGATGGCCCAGATCTCTCTCCAGTTCAAATATAAAGAAAGGAATGAAACAGGAGACTAAGACAGACGGCTACTGTCAGTTATAATTGTGAGCCTAAATGCGACAAACTGGTTTGTGTTAAAATATGTAGAAATACTAGCCGAATAGTTGAGTTTTTTTGTGTGTGTGTCGAATGCAGCTGGATAGTTTTCTCAGCTAAGCTTTTACAGAGAAGCGAGTGTTGGTGCTTTGCCACCCTGCACACATCCCCTTATCCCTAACCTATTTGAGCTCCTTTTCTTACCCCTCTATCTTCCTGCTACCACTCACCTTCCCTTTAATGTCATCCAGGAATACGAGGCAACAGGCGTTATACAGTTAAGTGTTTATGAATAAATTTAAAAGAAAATAAAGAAGGCTTTTGTGTAGGATGACGTGGAAGATGATCATAATAATATTACTATTAATAAATAAAAGATTTTGCACCTCGCAAATTGCGAATCATTTGCGACTCACAATTTGCGAGGTGCTATTTGGCATGTACAACAAAGTGTTTAACACTGTTTGCGATTCCCAAAGGGGACAGAAAATTGCGAGGCTCATGAATATTAAAAAGCCTCTCGCAATTTGTGAGTCTATTGGCAATGACAGGCCCTCCCAGGGATGGTGGCCTACTGGGCTCAGTACACCACCATGTCTGGGACTGCTTTTAAATAAAGCATTTTTTTTTCTTTAATACAGCCCGTTTTCCTTAAAAGTAAATGGGATGCATTTAAAAAAAAAAGAGAGAAAAGAAACGTTTTCGTTACATTTTTTAAGGGCAGGAAGTGGTCCCTGGGACCGCAACATGGGTTGTGGTCACAATTAAGAAGGGAACGCCCCTTCCCAACAGCGACTCACAATTCCTAAAGAGCGAGGTGTAAATAAATTTTGACATGCTATTTAGGAATTGTACATAACCCTTTCACATTTTGCTTGTGCACACGGGTCACAAACCTGTTTGCACATGCAAAATAGGGTTGTACATCTGGCCCTATATGCCCTCTGCGGATTGCAAGCACCACCTGCCTCCCAATCCTGTGCACAGGAGTGAATGCCAATTGTTTTGAGTTTTATCCGAAACAAGTAGGCTATCCCAGTAAATGCAAACCACTTATATCTTAAAACAACACTCACTGCCCTACAGTAAATGAGAAGCAAATTTTGCTTACACTTCCGTCCCACAGATTTAATCCAGCAGTTTGGTGTTCTCCATCAGCGTTTTTCAGAAGTGGATTGGGGTTGCAAACCAGAGGCTCCACTAGGGTTCATAACTCTGGCTGGTGAATCAAGAAGTCCAGAGCTGTAGTGGGGGTAGTAGGACACAACTGATAGAAATAACAGGAGCATGGCTGTGGGCTCTGGGGAGAGGAGCTATGGTTGTGAAGCAGAATGAAAAGAACTGGGACATGTCAGAGTGAGGGAGACTGGTCTCAGACCTTTGGGTTGTGTGGCTTGATCGTTGGGTAGACGCTGTGGATATTTCATATTTGGCCTCTTCTGGTGGAGTTAGGAGGCGCCTTGGAGGTCACCTGTAAGGATATCTAGAAAGGGTGTCATGACCAGGGACTGGCATTTTTGCAGGACTGAATGCAGAAGCACAAGAAGCTTGAGGTAAACCGTGATAGAGGCTCTGCTAAGGGTACACTTGCACCGCAATCACCGAGCAGTTGTTACTTTCCGGTCTGCGGATGCGGCACGCCTTGTTCTCGTTCTAGTTCGGATTCCCGCTATCCCTTTGGCGAACCACTGGCAGTGTTCTTGCGGGAAAGCGGAAAGGAGCCCCGTTTGCTGAGGAAAGCAAACAGGGAGTTTTGGATGGCTTTTTCTTGTTTATACTTTACTTCGTAGAGAGGAGGTGGCCTTTTCTAAACCCTTGATGTCAACCCCTAATGCACAGAAGAAGTTAACTGTGAAAATCGTATATTACATTTGTTCGAACATTAAAACGGAAACTGAAGTGTTTCCTGGATTTACTTTTCTCAGGGAGCTAAATGCACCTGGGAAAACAGTGCTTTCTGATCTCGTATTCTTGAATTCGTGCTCACGGATTTCTGTGAGATAATTTGCTACATATGTATTCTGAGATGTATCAGAACATGGAGTTTAGTATGTTCATTTAAGAAAACTAAACTAACATTGGAATTGGAATATATACTGTTCTGCAGGGCTCATCTTAATTGCCTGCTCAAATTGTTTATATGCCTGTGCCTGGGACCCTTTTTATATTAAAAAAAAACAAAAAAACAAACACATTCTATTTTATTCAAAAACACAATAGAATCCAAAGGCTAGAAAGAGAATATTATAACATATCTCTTATGAACTATACCATTAAGTGTACAACTAAGAGGGAAAACAAAGGTAACACAAGTAATGAATAAACCTCAGAATCGCCTCAGGATAGCTGGATTCCCATCAATATACAATCATGTGCCCAGTGTCGCAAAGGGAAAAAAAAGTATCCTTCTATGCGATGCTTCTCTCAAGAAGGAAAAAACGTGGATTGTGTTCGGCAAATGTTATTTGAGGTAATCCTTCTATGTGCAGTGCTAATATATATAAAGAAAGAGTGATTAAAAAGGATAGACAAATGAGATGGTTTCTTATTCCTGTAAATAATCAAATCGATCTCTCATAGTTTTCCTATTATAAACAGTGTAGGAGTGAAAAAGATTATTAGCTTTCCAATAATAAAGCAGTTTGAAAATGATTATTGCTTAAACGGTCGACATGTTTTAGCCTTAAGGGGCAGCTTCCCCTGGCTTTCTTCAGGACCAAAGTTTCTTTTGTCACTGCATTTATATTGAGAAAACGTTCATACATACAGTCTTACTGTTCACACCACCATGTTCAATCTCTTGTGAAAGTATGATGGGTAAGCTGCATCTGGGGAAATAAACATAACATCTCCTTGTATACCTTTGTATTCACATCTATACTCAAAAGAATCATTTTAGATTATCTTGCCAAAAAAGTGCGAAGAATCACCATGACTTTCCAAGAGTTAAGCCTCACCTCACTCGGCACTGTTAAAGTTTAGATTTCAGTATGAACATCACTGGCGCCATCTTGTCCCAACCTAGGCCCGTACGAGCGCGTAAGCGGCAGCCATTTTAGGCACCATGGCCACTTCATACATTGCCGATTGCCTGCACGTCTCCATGACCTCGCTAGCATCCCCCGCGCACTGGCAGCCCCCATGCACACATGCCTGAACCGTAAACGCACCTACAGCGCAACCCTGCCCCGGAGCCACTTCCCGTGCCGGACCCACATTCTCTTTCATCTCTTTCACTCGAACAGCCCCTTTGATAACTCCTTCCTCTGTACCAGATTGTCCGATCCGATCCCAGGCCATCACCTAGCCCTGCGGATGCAGTTTATTGCCCCCCTACTGTAGAATCTCGCCTTTCATCAAAGAAGCCGGGATTAATCAATGTCACCACCCCATGAGATCCGACCGATTGCACACATTTCGGTTCCCAACGGAATGTCCAGCTGCGCGATAGTCATCACCTGCTGAGATTGAGGTGGGGGCCTCTACTGTAAATACGTGTGGGAACGGGCCTGATTCCGGGGATGTCCTACTGTACTTCAAAGTAATGTTAAGAATGTGTCTTCATGCAATAGAGCAATAAACTACAGTATAAGAGGCCATGCCACAGAGATGCAGTTAGAGCACCTCGAGACGATACCCTGTTTGTCCGATCTGACGTGCTTTGATCTGGAGAAATAAAAACCAGTTTCCTGCTTTCCAGTTTCCAGCGCCCGCCTCTTTATTTGATAATTATTGAATGGTTCAGAGGCGACTACCGCCAAGCAGTACTTGAAGGTCTTCTACAGAAAACTGATTTTCCACAATTGGCGTCCCAAACGTGGGGCCCATCAGCGACACGTGGGTCCAGTGAGAGAGGTCCTAACGACTGCAACGATCGGGAAAAGCTCCTGCCCGAAGGACCCTCGTCCGGCAGCTGATCATCCGACCTTCACCGGTTCTGGACGGACCTCTCTCGAGTGATCTACGGTCCTGACTGGGAGCCCTCAGGAGTGCCGTGGCAATAACGGAGAATAGAGGACGATCGGGTGCTGGAAGTGGAAGACGAGAAACTGTCCATACGGTCCGGGTAAGGTCGTGCAGCACGACTCTTTTTGTTTGATTGTTTGATTGATTGTTTTTGATAATACTAGTGTTACTTATTGATTGATTCGTTTAGCTTTCGTTGCTACTCGATATAGTTATCGGTTCTTTTTGAGATATTCTCTGTTTGCAAACAACGAAGAATAGAAATATTCTGTCTAGTCTTTGCAAGTAGTGAAGGATAGGTAGTGCAGACCTTTGTCCAGCATTGTTTGAGATCTTCACTTGTCCGATATACGTCATGCCTATCTTCTCCCCACTGATTGGTAGCTGGTTCAGCCCGGACCGTTTATTAGAGGTAGATCATCCAGCTCCACTGGAAGGCACCCCTAATAAGGACATGTTTACGAAATATGGACTAGTCGCCGTAGCTTATAGTAAGTTATGGCATAAAAACACTAAAAAGGATCGAGAAAGTCCGTGCCCACTGATAGGATCTTTTGACCTCGATAAAATAGAAGCGCTAGAAATAGCCCTTCGTAAAAATAAAACCACGCCAACCATGCTTGATAGTCTCGACATGTGGCACAAAGAACCAACGCAACGCAAAAAGAGAGACGAAGCAAGGTTCGATAAAGAGCTACGAAAAGCAGCTCATCTAGCCGGTAAACAGCTAGAAGAGGAAATCAAAGAAAGAGTTAAAAGAGAACAAGAATGAGAAACCTCTCAGGTAGTTCCAGGGCCTCGGCATCCACGGGCCTCTCGTACTAAATATTGTATCAAAAGAGGCCTCAGATAAACCCGAAACGAAAGAAAAAGAACCAGCAAGAATTCCCCTTTTGAACAAAAATGAACGAGCGGGCATTGATAAAATAGTTAAAACGTTAGTGGACCGAAAAGAAACGGAAGAGTATGTATCGGACATATGTAACTCATATGCCGACAACCATAAACAACACTTTATTGTAAGTTTTTGCTACCATACCCTCACAGCATACGAAGAAAGGTATAGCGATAAGGGACCCGAACGCCTTGCAGCTCTGTACAGGAAAATAGGTATCGGGGATGAGAGTGAATGTGATGTGATTGAACTTTTCTCGCATACGCTAGAGCTCTTCCGCCACCTCACAGAACAACAACCAATAACCAAAGGTGCAACCCCTGTAACGATCGCACCCCCAGTAGAAAAGTTAGACACTATAATGCCCATAAAAGAAGCCGCTCCCTACTGGGTTCCCCCACGAGGTCAGGGAACTCATGATGATATCAAACACCAGGACGCTAAAGGTAGGGTGGTGTACAATTGGGTATATCAACCCTGGGATGGGCAAGATATCCTAACCTTCCGTAAATCCTTGCCGGATTTGTGAAAGAACCCCACTGCCTTCTACACAGAATTAGGCACTGCCTTAGGATCGACAATCATGACCCTAGCTGACATAGACTTGTTCTTTGGGCTATGTCTGCCAGCTGACGTGTGGAAGCAAATCCGGAAAGTCGACCACCTTGAGCTGTTCGGACATACCTGGGGACAACTCGATGTCATAGACAAGCAACGAGATCCTGGACAGAAACCCCTGAAAGCTATATTGGAACTCCCAGGTAAATCCTGCAGAAAATAAAGACTCTAATCCCCGAGAAAAAGGTAGACTGGTCAATAGTAACAGCTTGCCGCCAGAAACCCCAAGAAGATGTCTCCGAATATTTCTCACGGTTCGAAACGGTGTTCTCCGATTACAGCGGTCAGGACAGGACTACTGCAACCGGACATCACTTATTTGTGCAAAATTATGTTAAAGGTCTGTTGCAGGAAGTTTCGCAGAAACTACAGGTTAGCGAGAGTAGTTGGGCAGCCTCAAAGCCTGCGGCCATCCTTCAGATGGCTCAATATTATGAACATCAAAAGAACGTAAAGAAGAAAGACTTAAAGGAGCGAGTCATGATAGCTCAGTTGCAAGGAGTACATTTAGGGAAGGAACCCTACAAAGGAAACTACCAGCAAAATGTCCCCAGAAATTCACCTCCTAGAAATAATGCACCCGCACCCTACACTGGACGTAGAGATTTAGGCGAGAACCAATGCGCATTTTGCAAAGAGTATGGACATTGGAAGTCGCAATGCCTGGTCCTGCTAGAAATAAACAGAAACAAAGAGACTAGAGACTTAACGAACTGACCAAGAAATAGAGGACGTGGGCAAGTGTACACAAACGACACTAGCGACGAAAAACCCGGTAGAGTGAACACCTTTGACCGTCCCCGACAGAACCAATACCAACAATCCGACTATGACAACGCTTATGACTTTGCATAGGACTGCCAAGGGCAAGGGAGGGATCCAGTCGAGCTCTCGGTTGACCTGCAAGGCCCTTATGTCACCGCTAAGGTCCTAGGCACAAAGTCTCCATTTCTGGTAGACATGGGAGCAACACGTAGTGCATTACCCAAACGACTGATTCCAAGGGCACCCTTGTCTGGCTCACACGTAACATCAATAGGTTTTGATGGTACGCCCTCCACTAATCCCTTGTCCAAACCAATCCCTTTTGATCTGGAAAATAATATCTCAGACACGACATTCTTTCTCTCCTCCAATACCCCCGATGCCACTATGGGTCTTGACTTGCTGAAACATTTTCGAGAAACTATTAGATGCTCACCCGACGGAGTCCAAGTCATTTTATACAACAATCCCAATCTACTCAGACCTTGTACCTCACGACACATGTACTCCATAACGAATGCCGACATGTCTCTACTTGACACTTTACCTTCTTACTTATGGGCAAAGGCAGACTCAGACGTAGGACGGATGATGATAGACCCAGTGCATGTGACTGTATGACAGGACGCAACTCTACCGAAAATACTGCAGTACAAAATATCCCCCGAAGGCGAGAAAGCATTGGTAGAAATTATCCAGTCCTTAGTGAACGCAGGAGTGGTAGAGGAAGTAGTCAGCAACATTTGCAACAGCCCTATCTTACCGATTATCAAAAGGCAAGGAGAGGGAGATGAGAAAGCGTACCGCTTCATCATTGACCTACGAGAGATCAACAAAATAGTTGTGCCACTGTACCCCATAGTCTCTGACATCACCACCATTCTAACCCTGATCCCGTCCACTGCCACCACATTCACCCCGATTGACCTAAAAAACGCCTTTTTCTCCATACCCATCCACCCAGACAGCCGCTACCTCTTTGGATTTACCCTAAAATCCCGCTTATAGATTTTGTAGAGCACCCCAAGGGTACACCGAAAGTCCGAGCATTTATAGCCAGGCACTCAAAAGACAGTTAGATGCAGTTCAGTTACCGGACGGAGTGGTGTTGATACAGTACGTAGATGACATCCTTCTAGCAGCCGGCACCACTCCGCTTGCAGTCACAGCCACCATCCGACTCCTACATTTCCTTGCACAGAATGGTCACAAGGTTTCCCAAAAGAAATTGCAGTTTTGCAAACCCCAAGTGACATACTTAGGCCACCTCTTGTCTAAAGAAGGAAGGAAACTCACGCCCGACAGAATCCAGACCATTTTGGAAACCCCCATCCCTAAGAGCCAGAAGCAAGTCCGCTCTCTGGTAGGCCTCACCTCATTCTGCCGACAGTGGCTGCCGAACTTCAGTCTCATTGTTAAACCCTTACTTCCCCTTCTGGCCAAAGATACTCCCTTCCCATTCCCTTGGACCCCCGAATGCCAAACCTCCTTCAAAGAGTTGCGAGATGCCCTCTGTTCAGCACCCATTCTAGGAACCCCAGACTACTCCTAACCCTTCTCCCTCTACACCCACAAAAGGGAGGGATGTGCTTTATCTGTCCTAACACAATCCATTGGCCCCAAACAACGCCCTTGTGCTTACTTCTCTGCCACTCTTGACCCCGTAGCCAGAGCTTTACCAGGTTGCCTACGAGCTGTAGCAGCTGCCGCTGTCTCAATACGACAGAGTGAAGGAATTTTACTTTCAAACCCCCTTACAGTGTTAGTACCCCATGCCGTTGACACCCTCCTGAACCAGACCAAGACAACACCTGACTAGCGCACGAATGACTGGATACGAACTGACACTATTGGCACGACACATTACCTTGAAGAGATGTACCACTTTGAACCCGGCTACCTTGTTACCACTACCTGAGAACGACCCCAATGTCACTCCCTTGCAGGAATGTGTGACCCTCACTGACGAACAGACTAAGAGTAGGGTAGACCTCCGGGACACTGCCTTCCCACTGCCTTCCCAGAACCTGACGGAGAGCTATGGGTAGATGGCTCATGTATCAAACTCCCTGACGGCACCACCTCAGCTGCATATGCTGTTTCCACTGCCCGAACTGTTGTTGAAACTGCCCGCATTACCCAACGATCCACACAGGCGGCAGAACTAATTGCCCTTACACGAGCGTGTATTTTAGCAGCAGGGACGACAACGAACATATATACGGACAGCCAGTATGCCTTCAGGGTGGTTCACCATTTTGGGCTTCTATGGAGGGAACGGGGATTCCTGACCTCACACAGCACACCGATCTTACACGGAGATCTAGTCTCCGCCCTGACTGAAGCAGTCCTCTTCCCCAAACAACTGGCCGTAATCAAATGCCAGGCACACAAGAAAGTGACAGACATTGTAGGACAGGGAAATGCACTGGCCGACATCACTGCCCGAACCACAGCCGAAAACAGAACAACACGAATGTACGTGACCAGGTCACAAGCAGAGAAATGGACAGATGCTAGGGAGACTATAAAAGACATCCAATCGACAAGTACACCACATGAACTGACTGAATGGGCACGGGTGGGACTAAAAGACGATGAAGGCTGCTGGAGGATGAAAGACACGGACAAATGGTTGCTGTCCAATGCTTACCTGATCCCCATACTGACCATGGCACACTCACCTGCACACATAGGATCTGCCCCTATGACTGAGCTAATCACCAGAGTATGGCACAATGACAAAATATCAGACGAAGCGAAACGCCTAGTTCAGCAGTGCATGATATGCCTACAACACAATCCAGGGAAAGGGATTGTAGTACCTCGGGGAGGGTTTGGGGTCCCTGACCATCCCTTTGAAATCATCCAAATGGATTACATTCAGCTAGAGAGGTGCCATGGTCTAAATTACGTGCTAGTGATTGTTTGTGCATTTAGCAAATGGGTGGAAGCTTACCCCACTCGAGTCAACACCGCCATCACTACTGCCAAGGTGTTGTTGAAAGAGTTTTCCCCACGCTACGGCCTTTGTAGAATTTTGTGGAGCGACAATGGCCCCCACTTCGTAGCCGAAGTTATCCAACTCATACTGAAAGGGTTGGGTGTAAAACAGAAATTTCACGCAGTTTTCCACCCCCAATCTGCAGGCCTGGTATAACGACACAACGCCACACTAAAACTAAAGAAGATAGTTGCCACCACAGGACTGAAATTGCCTGATGCCCTCCCATTGGCATTGTTATCAATGCGCTCCACTCCAACCAAACACCACCTAACTCCGTATGAGGTAGTCTTCGGCCGGCCTATGAATATTTGGGCCGCGCCAAAGCCAACATCCATCCATGATGTCCCAGACATCCTAATGTCTGATTATCTGCACAATTTAACGAAAACACTATCTGTTATCCACCAATAGGTGCAGCAAGCCATACCAGACGCATCCAGGGGCCCCGGACACGACATCCAACCTGGGGACTACGTGTTGATCCGAAATTTTCAAAGAACGAAAAGCTTGGAACCCAGGTGGACGGGCCCCTGGCAAGTCTTGGTCACTACCCGAACTGCACCTCGAGTAGAAGGAAAACGAAATTGGCTGCATGCACACCATTGTCGAAGAATATCCTCAACCCTGACAGCGACCGAAAACGTGGACACCCAAGAAGAGCTCCTGACGAAAGAGCGACCAGCCCTGAGTTGCTACCCAGAAACAGAGACACTTGAATTGGCAGAATTTCCAGATCCCACTGTGCCATCCAGAAAAGGGTACAACTTGCGACGAAAGGAGAGTTCTTCGGCCAAGCAGACCACTAACTAAGTCAAAAATTTCAGAGCGGTAGCTAACACTACAAAGGCTACCAGGAGAGACGCCAGACAAAGTATGTGGTCCTGCCCGTCACCGAACCTCTTGAAGGTGATGGAAGATCCCGGATGTCCGAAGACCCACCGTATAGACCCCAAGACTGCCAAGCTGCAGGGCACAAAAACAATTGCACTCTTCATTGCCTCCCTCATCTGCCTCTTGCTCATGGTCACAGTTTGGATCATGGAAGAAAGTGCTCCCGCTCACAAGACAATGATACCGACTGTGCAGCCCACCACCAAGAAAGAAAGAACATTACCTCATTTCGCTTTCACCCCAACTCCAAGAACGGCGCAAAGAATTACAATTGCTGCATCAACACAACCTTGCTGCCAATGCCACGAACTGTTGGATCTGTGGGCTGCGTCCCCATGCAACCGGACACTCTATCCCCTTCATCCCTTCACCTTCCTCTGAGCATGGATCCTGCCTTGCCTGGCTGATACTCCTACAAGGGAGCTACAAAGACAATGCAATATCCGATGAAACCGTTGCACAGGTCCACAATGAGTTCTGGCTGAACAGAACAGGAAAAACCACTGCTCCCTTTTGCCCTCTGACTTCCAACACCACTTTTCAAAAAAACATCCTGGATAAAGAAAGAATCGAAATGCTGTGGTGAACGTCTCAGGCCTTGTCTGCATTGAAGGTCATGGGACGAAAATCGTGGGCCACAGCTCCTGCCGCATCACAAGGACTCTGAACACTGCTGATCCTCCATCTTTTGTTGCCTCTCCGAACATGTAATTTGTCTGCAGTACAAAAGCCTACACCTGGCTCCCAAAGGGGTGGGGGGGGACCTGTTACATTGCCTTTGTCCACCCTCCAACATATGTGGCACCAGCAAATCACCACAGGCAGAAGCGAGCAAAAGACATAGAACAAGCAGATTCCACCGCATCACAGTTTCTAGATGCAGCAAAAGGACTCATTCCTCTCTGGGGTCCGATGGCAAACAGTTGAGCCATCCGTCATCTGACCCAAGCAGTCGAAACAGCATTGAATATCACGGCTGGCATCCTCACGAATAATACAGCCGAGCTACAGGCGGTCCGCCTCTTGGCTCTTCCGAACCGTCTCGTCTTAGACGTGGTGCTAGCGGATCGTGGAGGAGCATGCCGCATCATTGGATCTAGCTGCTGCACCTTCGTACCGGATAACTCACCATCAGTTTTCAAAGCAATTGAACACCTCTACAGACTTTCATCAGAGGTCCATCAGGAACAAGAAGGCTGGTCGCTTGGGAGCTGGTTCTGGAGCACTTTGAAAGATAGGGGTTGGAAGTTATTGATGATAGTATTGGTACCAGTTTTCATAATATGTGGTTGCTGCTTGGGGATACAATGCATACCGCCTCTGTGCTCTCTTCTCATGAACTCTATTTGCCCTAAGACTTTGGACTCTAAAACTGAACGTATGAAAGCCTTACATGATCGGAATATAATGTGCATCAATACAGAATAACAAGCTGGCTAGAGATGTTCAAAAGGGTGCACTGTTAAAGTTTAGATTTCAGTATGAACATCACCGGCGCCATCTTGTCCCAACCTAGGCCCGTACGAGCGCGTAAGCAGCAGCCATTTTAGGCACCATGGCCACTTCATACATTGCCGATTGCCTGCACGTCTCCCTGACCTCACTAGCATCCCCCGCGCGCTGGCAGCCCCCATGCACACATGCCTGAACCATAAACGCACCATCAGCGCAACCCTGCCCCGAAGCCACTTCCCGTGCCAAACGCACATTCTCTTTCATCTCTTTCACTCGAACAGCCCCTTTGATAACCCCTTCCTCTGTACCCGATTGTCCGATCCGATCCCAGGCCATCACCTAGCCCTGCGGATGCAGCTTATTGCCCCCCTACTGTAGAAACTCGCCATTCATCAAAGAAGCCGGGATTAATCAATGTCACCACCCCATAAGAACCGACCGATTGCACACATTTCGGTTCCCAACGGAATGTCCAGCTGCGTGATAGTCATCACCTGCTGAGATTGGGGTGGGGGCCTCTACTGTGAATACGTGTGGGAACGGGCCTGAAGCGGGGATTCCGGGGATGTCTTACTGTACTTCAAAGTAATGTTAAGAATGTGTCTTCATGCAATAAAGCAATAAACTACAGTATAAGAGGCCAGGCCACAGAAATGCAGTTAGAGCACCTCGAGACGATACCCTGTTTGTCCGATCTGACGTGCTTTGCTCTGGAGAAATAAAAACCCGTTTCCTGCTTTCCAGTTTCCAGCGCCCGTCTCTTTATTTGATAAATATTGAATGGTTCAGAGGCGATTACCGCCAAGCAGTACTTGAAGGTCTTCTACAGAAAACTGCTTTTCCACAGCACCAGCTTAGTTCATTGTTTATGAGGCCCCGCTCTGCAGAGGAAATTCCGACAACATTCTTATGTGTGGGAAACATTCATGTTTTCAAATACATCCATGACCACAAATAAACAAAACATGTAGCAAACCGTAAAACTCCTAGGATCTAATGATAAATTGAATGGCTGGGTCTTGAACGAAGGGGATATATATACACATTATTGTTATTTTACTATGTTCAGTTAAGCATCATTAAAAAGCCGATATCGGTATTTATACCCGAAATTCTCAATGCATATCTCCAACTCAAGAGAAATATGTATAAACAGTACAGTGGAACTCGAAGCCCCTAACCCTATCTTCTGGTCAGTAAAACACCAAAAATACCTTCTGATAAAGATTGAAAGCATCTACATGCACTGGCACACAGGGTTGATGTACTTCGTGGTCATGTCTCTTTTTGGCAAGATAATCTAAAATGATTCTTTTGAGCATAGGATGTGAATACAAAGGTATACAAGGAGATGTTATGTTTATTTCCCCAGATGCAGCTTACCCATCATACTTCCACAAGAGATTGAACATGGTGGTGTGAACAGTAAGACTGTATGTATGAACGTTTTCTCAATATAAATGCAGTGACAATAGAAACTTTGGTCCTGAAGAAAGTCAGGGGAAGCTGCCCCTTAAGGCTAAAACATGTCGACCGTTTAAGCAGTAATCATTTTCAAACTGCTTTATTATTTGAAAGCTAATAATCTTTTTCACTCCTACACTGTTTTTAAAAGGAAAACTATGAGAGATCGATTTGATTATTTACAGGAATAAGAAACCATCTCATTAGTCTATCCTTTTTAATCACTCTTTCTTTATATATATTAGCACTGCACATAGAAGGATTACCTCAAATAACCTTTGCCGAACACAATCACGTTTTTTCCTTCTTGAGAGAAGCATCGCATAGAAGGATACAGTTTTTTTCCCTTTGCTCTGTCTGATTGATAAGAGAGGCAAGAAAGAAACCGTTTGGTATCCCAGATGATGACACTGGGCACCTGATTGTGTATTGATGGGAATCCAACTTTCCTGAGGCGATTCTGAGGTTTATTCATTACTTGTGTTACCTTTGTTCTCCCTCTTAGTTGTACACTTAATGGTATAGTTCATAAGAGATATATGTTAGAATATTCTCTCTCTAGTCCTTTGGATTCTAACCCTTTTTATATTGTCTTACTGAAGGGGATCCAGATATTAAGCCTGTCAGCCCTGCACCCCTGTCAAGTCTCGGCCCTACATGTCTTTGGGTAAGATTCCTTAAACAGGCCTGAAGAGAAAGATAGTGAAACACCGCAAGGGCATTATTAAGTGTTGTTTCATTTTCTTTAGATGTGTACAGCGACATGATCATTAACATATGCTGACTAGGAAAAGAAGAGATGTTATTTTACCTTTACAGTTATATAGAGAAGGTGATACATTTCTGTGAACTTATATTTAAATCCAAGTGTGTCTTATACTGTGAGTTACCTGATTGTTATTACATTGCAGGTCTCCCTCCTCGCTGTCCCCATGCTTCCCTTCCCCCACTTGATCACTCAATGGAGTCTGTATGCTAAATCAGACCGTGGTGGTTTAGAGAGGTGGACCAGAACGAGCAACATACGACCCTGAGGATCCAAGGCTGCAACACCCTGAAAGGCTGACATCAGAGGGAGATGGAAATGGAATCTTTTTTCGGTAGGATTCATATGAGTGGCTGTGGTTTATTCATCACAAATGTATGGCTCATCCGAGTGGTGATAAGAGTGTGAGTGGGATTAATGGTAGGTTTAAGCAAATGAGGCTAACGTAGGAACGCAGATTCAGATTACAACGTTTGGAGGGTGGGAGTTGAGTTCTTGTTGCATCCTTTCAGAGAGTCGCTGTGAGTCTGAACAGCAAAAGATAAAGGAACGCTCTTTTGTATTATCAATAATCCATCACAAAAGTGGGGTCTGAGTTGTGAGGAATTCAGACTGAGGAGGCTAGTCGCCATAGCTAGCTCCTACTCTGGGTCTAATTAGTCTGCTGGCAAAACAGGATGGGTTTTACTATTACTTTGTGGCATTAGCCGTCCAAATGGAGGATGACATTCAGGACCCAGCATTACTGCACGTTTTTCCCCCAGCATCCAGGCCCTTCACCAAGCCCTTGACCTGCCCTAAACAAGAAAAGCAAGTGATATTTCCGGGTACAGTATTGCTAGCTGCGTTAAAGCCGGCTGATAACAGAGTAACACTTGTAGAGAGGCACGCTATCCCCACTGAAAAACATGGGTGTTACTCCTGTGGACTACTTGTTGTGAGGGACAAATGTCCTACTGTAAGACACATCCCTTGAAGCAGGTGACAGGCTGGGCAATACAACGGAGGGCATTAAACTTCAGCAGCCAAGCAGAGCCTGGATTCCCAGCCTAAGTCTTCCATAGGGATGTTACACAAGCAAGAACTCAATTGACAAAAAAAAGGCATGAGCTACAGCACAGATTAAAATCTGAACTTGAAAAGAACCAGGGAGTTCAAAAATATAATAAATTCCAACTCGGAAGGCAAGAAAGTATCTGTGCTGACATTTTTTCCAACTAGTGTGCAAACCTGGTTTTTAAAGAAAAGGCCTCTTTGTCACTTGTTATTGTTGACTCAGTCGCTTGATACACCCCATGCAGGACATTGGGCCTTAAGCTTGTCACTCGGAAGATGTTCACTTGATGGGTCCAAGAATTTGCTGATAACAGCAGTTCCTGTTCCTAGGTCCCCAATACTATAACCACTGTTACGTGGCGTCGCAGAGATTCTTTAATTGCAACTCACTGAGAACTGTTCTGGCCACAAGGCACTGGACTTTTAGCACCCCGTTAAGCCCACTTCTCATAAACGCCTCTTTAGGTAGAACTTATGAGAATTCTTTAAGCAGTCAGCCAGGGCTAAAAGACGAACAAAACATCCAGAACTCGCATACAGACCTACGAGAAGCCAGTTTCAAGCTCTGGGTCCACAGATAGCCCTACACAACAGAGGCAAACAAGGAGTTTGTAAGGGCACATTAATTTCTCCAACATGAGTGTAGCAGTGGTAGTGGCGGTTGCTAACGTTTGTATAAGGGTTGCGGTTTGGGTTTACCTTACTGCTTTGCCAGCTCAAGGATAACATATATCACCTATAGCAGGCCCTTATTGAGGTTTCATTATTTATGAATGTCTCTTTACTTTACAAAACTAACGCATTTTTATTCTGTAACAGACTATGGGGCTGCAACAATCGGTACTTGCTGCACACGGTCTCCAAAAGTAAAAATCAAAAGAAATGCAACACTGTGGAGTTGTACTGTGGCTACTAACCCTTTTCATGAGATGTTTATAAATTCTAGCACCCTCAAAGCAGGAAGCCAAAAGGCTGGGTAGAGTAGCCTGGTCACAGCTGTGACACAAGGTCCTTCAGTGTAATCGGTCAGTGATCCCACCTATATGCACAGTTCACCTTTGTTCCTTCTTGCAGTATCGTGTAGCCTCCTTTAACCCGTATAAAGGATGCTCAAGAGATGCCACTGGGGCTAGGGAAATAGAATAAATAAGTAGAAGGACAAGAGTTTGTCTGAGCAGGTTTTGTGGCGATTCTTGTAGCTACACCTGGCTCTCTATACAGTGCTGAAGCACCAGAAAAAGTGGGGAGAATTTGGCAACCTGTGATTGTAGACCTAACTGTCAGCCGTTCATCTGAACACCCCTCGCCAAAAGCACTTCAATGACTACAATATTTTCTAGTATTGTGCAGGCAACTTTCTGAATGGCATGAGGGAACGTTCAATGTTTTATAGATAAAGGAAGTGAAGTCCATAGAGCTCAAGAATCACGTGATTTTGGAAGGTGAAAAAACTGCGACTGAAAACAAAGACTGCAAGCAGCAAAGTCTACAACTTAGGCACCAGATTGCGCTTTTCCTTTGTCAACATAGGATGTTGGTCAAGGCAATAAGAAGGAGCCAGGAAAGAATGACCATGGAGCCCAATCTGCAAATCAACATCCTAACACATTATCCAGATCTTTCTGCAAGTATCCCTTTGAACATCTCTGCTTTGTCATTGATGGCTTTAGCACGTCCTCCGCATTCTGTGGTTTGACCTTCACCGGGCCTCGCACACCACTGATCAACCCCCCCGTCCCACCCCCCTCCCCCCAGTTCTGCTGAACTTGCGCATGCATCTCTGAAGGAAACCAACAATGCGGTCACTTAAAATAAACGAGAAAAGGATGATGGAAAGAAAGAGGGAATGCAGATGAGTTACAGGAGATGGAGCGGGATGAGAAACAGCCAGTGGACAGAGAAGTTGGAGTGGTAGGGTAGAGAGACAGAGAAGAGAATGAGAAAGGCAAGAGATACAGAAACAGAGAATAATGGAACACTGAAACGAAAACAGGTGCGAGACTTTGCCTCAATATGAAGGAGGGTAACCAATCTATAGTTTGCGGCTAGGGTCCGATCTCCACTCTTAAATATGGGGCATAAAATGGATCTTCTCTAGCTCTCCGATATATCAGCATTTTAAAACGGTTTTGTAAGGTTCTCCATGAGCCTTCCCCACTCCTGTAGGGCACCTTCTGGTTGATTTATAGTTAAAATAAGCTCCAATTCTTTTAACCAGGTACTATCAATAGGTTTAAATTCGGATAGCCACTTAATCCTTATGACAAGCTTCACGGACTCTTCCCCTGTTGAGGTGCCCACATTGATGAATTCGTCCGCTGGTTGTAGCGCAAGACTCTTTAATGGATTGTGGTCACTTTATGGTCTGATTGATATGTCAAAGTGAAAAAATCGAGCAGCCAGACCTGCAGATAAAAAAGTATAATCAATGGTCGAAGCATAATTACAGGTTGGTGGAAATATCAGCTCCTTATTTCTCACCTCAAATTCTAACTGAGCTGATACTAAATAGTGGTGCTTCATAAAATCATTGAATCCATGGCAGGCACTTGCCTTAAAAGCTCCAACAATGTTCTTCCCCAGCCCCTTGATGTTAATATCTCCAGTAATTATAAATTCACAGTGCGGATGGTCTAAAAGGAGATATTCAAGGAAATTATTTACCAACTCTCTCCTTGCTTTCCTGGGAGAGCTCAAATAGCAGTTAACCACAATCATGACCATCCGTTTAATGTTGGTTTTCAAACCATGTATGCAAACAACTTGGGCTACTGTGCAATTGCTGTCAAGAACCGTTGCTGTTAAATTGGCTGCATGCTTAATAAAAATTCATAGACTCCCTGAAAGGCGGCCAAAAGGACTTAACAAAAAAGCCATAGAAAAAATCTCATAGGAACCTGGTAAAGCAGTAGGGACCGTGGCTAACTTTTCTTGAAAGTAGAGGATGTCATCAGTATCCAAATAAAGGCACCCTTCTCTGCTCCCCATGATTTTGTTAGCCCTGCCAAGTTCATGAGATTATTGAAATCTCAGAATTTGATATCTGTAATGATTGGTTATTAAGACGCTGGTGTCCAATTTCCATTTTGGTTGACATGTACTTCATTCAGGGTTGAGGCGTGAAGACCAGTGTTCTTATATGTGACATTCACCAATCACCCAGCCTCCCACTCAATGCTTTTTGTAGACTGAATCCCACCTCTTTCTGGTTCAGCAAATGTACAATCGTCAGTGCTCTTGCTCTCTTTATTTGGTCTAATTCCCAGCTTTAGCTTCTGCCTGATGTGCCCTTAAGAATGCTTTGTGTTAGCTGTCCTGTGGGCGGATTTAGTCAAACATACGGATTCTTCGGGCAATCGATTTCTCCAGTTCAATCCCTTAATCATCAAAGATTTCTTTTTCACCCCACACTGCATCTCTCAAAGCCCCGCCCCTACATGCAGTTCTCAAGACTGTCCCTGTGCTTTCAAATCTGCAGGGTCAAATTTTATCCACAACAAGTCCTCCGAGGTAATATGCTTAAGAGCAGGGATATGACTGCACAGTCTCAGCACGTTCCTATGATTGAGCGTATCCTAGGGACCCTTAGGGCAGAACCTGGGGATAAAGACCAATTCCGGGAGCTCGCTGGCAATCACCGCTTTGTTGACCACTTGAGCGGAGCTCAACGACACTGGTGAGTTAGCAGGGAATCCAAATATTCGGCCCGAACGTGTAGCCCTGACTACCCAAGTTGCATGGTTCCACCAACTGAGCACCTATGGTGGGATCCCCAATGATAAGCCCCTGGTTATAACCCTGTGATGGACATGGACCATATGTATCAAGACCCAACCATACTGCTTGTGTGCGTGCATTCTTAATGATTCAGGATTCTTCAGGCTGCTGCCCAAGAGTTTCAGCCCTAAAATCCACATTAAGAACTAGTTTCGCCAAAGCCAATTCAGTAGGCAGGTCAACCTGTATATTTACTTTGCTGCCACTTGACCGGCTCGGCGATTCAAAGTCTTTAGGAGATATCTGCTGATGCTTAACCATCTCCGTCTGCACAAATATTGGATATACATTGGTAAGGTTACTTGATAATTTAGCCATTGCTCCTTTTCATAAAAGTTTTTTTTAAGTTTAGTTAGTTTTTTGCCCTCCTTGAAAGACTTGGTTGCTTGCAATTAGAGGTTCTCTGGGCGTCAAATTCCTTTCTTGCTCAGGCGTACCCACTTGTGTGACTGTGTCCATCACTAACTGTGTGCAAAATGCATTAGATTGGAATACTAATCACTCAGGCCCCGGTCCCGGTCCCCCCTTCGTAGCACAGATCAACTCCTCTGGCATAAAACTTGCTCCCAGAGAGGCTATATCCACCCTGGAAGTATTATCCTTAATGCCCTTCACCAATGCATGCAATACTTCTGAAAGAGCACTAAGCTTATTAATCATTGTGGAACATGGACAGAGTTTATACAACGCCAGTGTGCTTACTTTGCAATGCAATTGTGTTCATTTGCTCTCTTAATCTTCCAGGTGTGTTGAATCTCCCTAGGTGTTTTGGGTTGCAGTCTAGTGAGTACAGGGTCAATGACTGGCTACGGGGGACAGAGGTGGGGTTAGTGGGGCTTTAGGTAGGGGTAAAGGGTTGGGGCAGCATCTTTGGTTATCATCATTCCTGGAGGCAGAGATGAGTCTTACTTTTTGTAGATAGTCTGTAGGTGGGTGCGCCAGGTAAGGAGATGAGGCATTTAGAGGTAGTGGAGAGGTACTTTTTAGCAACGATAGAGGTTAGGTAGTGTCATTAACATGCAGGGTCAGGTAGAGGGAAGGGTGAACCTGAACAAACAAGGAGTGTCAGAGGTGGCCTCGAAGGAAGTCAGCTAGTGGAGTTAGACACAGAGATGATTGCATATTCACTGCCACAGGGGGGTGCATGGGTAATAAAAGGTGGTAAGGTAACCGGGCACTCTTGAAGTCTTGTTGGGGGGTTGGGGGGGCGGTGGGACTGGAGTGGAGGAGTGAGTTAATTTGCAACAGAGTAGGGAGAAGGGGGATGGAGAAATTCAAGGGCAGACAGCAGCCCCACCTAGTTCAAGCCTGGTGACAGAGCGCCGGAGGGAACAGTCTGCGCTGTGGCCAGGTAGGCAATTAAGGCTTGTGGGGAGGAGTATAGCCAAACAGAGTTTTTGTGCATAGCATCAAGATGAGGATATATACTTGGGTGAGTGTGTGGTCGCATGACGCCGCAGGCAGGTGGTGCTGATGCTAAGTGTCACATGTGTAGCAATCGTTTTAGAGGAAAAGGTATTGATGGCATAAAAAATGCCAGTGCTTTGTGTGACAGCAAATTAGTCGATTATAATTTCAGACACAGAGACTGAGAAAGGGAGGGTTGTGCTTGCAAGGGCCCTTGCTTTGTCTAACCTTAAGGGAGGAGGCTATATTATGACTTTGAGTATTGCCACAGTGAAAGGCAAGGGGTGGTTCATAGGGACATAGTGAGTTGAGTTGCTGAAGCTAAGGTAGCAAACGTTGTTGGCGTGAGGAACAGGGAGGGTAACTGTAAGTTGGAGGAGAGGATTTGGCAGGAGTAATGGAAAGTGGGTATGAGAGGACAAAAAAAGATATGGGAGCAAGTATGTCAGCCCAAGGCAGCTGATGGAGCCTCCAGATTGGTGGAATCCACCAGGTTGAATATCCCACAATTCCTCCAGCAGAGGCAGGTGATGGTACCCAGATGCCTGTCAAGTTTGGAGCGACTTGTGAATGCCAGCCGAATACAGAGGAGAGGTCTGGGGCAGTCTCCTTGATGTCAGGAACAGCAATGAGGAATTATTTTATGGGTGACTGTGTGGGTTAGGTACGAAGCCCAGTACAGTGAGAGAACAAAGAGGACTGGATATGTATATGAGTGAGCATTGCAAGAGATGCTGGACTATGATGAGAAGGACAATGACGTTGACGAGGGCAAGACTGTGGAGCAGGACAGTTGGAGGGCTGATGCAGATAGGGTGTGGTGGAGTAGTGGAGCAGATGCGAAGGTTAGTGTATTTAATGATGGACAAGGCTTTGGGCCATTGCATAACCAAATTGGAATGCAGGAACATTTCAGCTTGGGAAGCAAGGCTAGCAAGAAGACAATTAAGATGGCAGAAAGGTCCCCTGATAAGACGGACCCAATAAGACTAGCTAAAGACAGATGGTGGGTAGCAGGGAGGGTTAAGATAATTTTAAAGTAGTATGGGTGGTTTTAGTAGTGGTGGGATGGACGAAAAATATCAGGGGTAGGAGGCTGTAGGTAAGTAAGGTGAAGCAGTTTTAAGGCCAAGGAGGGCAAGGTAAATCAACGACAGATGCAGAAAAGGGGGAATATGAATGAAGCAGCAGATTCAGGAAATGTAAAAAAAAAGCATGGATGATACAAAATCAGCAGACGAGGTGGCTAAAGTTGGAGATTGTTGCCCTACACAGGGATTACAATGCCTTTACGAGATCATTTATTGTAGGGAAACAAAAGAGAAAATTAGCTTTCACACCAAGTAATTCAGACAAAAAAGTAGTCAAAAGAGTAAGAGTGGGAGTTGTTGTGAAGGCAGCGCATGCTGTTGAGAACTAGATCTTAGCGTTTACGAGTTATGTCAATGTGTACTGCAAATGGCCTAGTTAGCAAAATGTTCCCCTGTTCACATATACATATGTGGTGCAAAGAGCATAGCTCGATTATGCTGGCATTGCTTGATGATGAGTTCAGGACAAGAATGGATGCAAATTCAGAGAAGTAATGGAGAGAGATTGACAGCAAACTATGGCTTCTAGCTAAGCCAGTTCGATTGGTGCTAACGGCGAATAAGCTACCTATATAGTGAAAGTCCTTTCTGGACCGTCCCACCCAGATTGGGATGAGGCGGGGGAAGAGTGAAAGAGGACAGTTGCCACAGTCACTGAGCAGTCAATAGGGAAGTTGCAGCATACACCTGTGGACAATGTGGGGGAGCAACCATTGCTAAAATGCTTAGGCCAAATGGCCTTTGGTCCTCGAGGACAACATCGTAAAGGTATGGGACAGTAAGTAGTCATGGTTATAGGCAACATCATCAATTAATGTGGGTAAGCTGTGCTAATGTTTGGGGGTTTATCCGAACAGAGAGGCAGCAAAGACACTGAACTTAGGTTTTGAGGAAGGTTTTATTTACTTACTACATTACTATGAGTAAGAAGGTAGGCTGAAAACTTCAAGTGAGCAGACATTCGCCCACATATTGTTAGAAAAAAGATGTATAAGAAGTTAAGGAGGACAGGATTGCAAGCCCTTGCCAGTACTGGCTATCATCTTATGTAACGATTTCGCACTTAAAGGTAGTACCGAAAATAAAGAAAAGCAAATTAAAGCTTATTCATCATTTGCCTTGGCCAGAGGTAAACGACTTTATTGTAGCTTAGGACAAAGTTATCATCAATCTGTGAATGATAGTCACAACTAACTGTTGGGCAGGAGCTGAGGTGGCAAAGTCAGGTATCAAGTCAGGATCGGACTGGCCCAGTGCTTCCAGGGGGGCTGTTCTGTTAAAACTGCAATTTGAAGGATATATTTCTGTGGAGAGGAAGTTACCAGGGATTTGTTCAGTTGTTTGTATGCTGTTAAGAGTTGTTTAGCTGAGTTTTTTTTTTAAATCCTTTCCATAACTTGTTTTGGACAGGTGACTCACTATCTGGGAGATTTTCTATTTCTGAGACGACCATGTTCAACACGTTGCAAGGTTGTTCTACAAGCTTTTCAGAGTATGATACAGGATTTAGGAGTTGCATCTGCACCTGAAAACATAGAGGACCCAGCAAAAGTCTGGTGGCCTTTTCATGGAATTGAGTGGAGACTGGTACGATGGAGGCAATGTTGCCTCTGGAAAAAGGTACATAACTTGTGGGAGCTCCTGGAAGGAGCAGTAATGAAGAAAACGGAGCTGAGGAAAATTTTAGGTTTTACAAAGCCACCCGAATTATGAGTGCAGTGTGCAGGATGTTTTGCACAAGGCTATTTTTTTCAGTTTCAGGAGTGGTATTTCCAAAACGTAGATAATTTGAGAGTGTGGATTACTTTTTTAGAAGGTTTAATGGGGTATCAATGAAGCCTTTACAAGATAAATGGCTGTGCTATTTCTGACAGACTTGTTTTATGAATTTATATTTTAGTGCACTTTTAACAAAGAGCAGAATGCATTTTCAAACTGTATTTTAAAACATGTGTATGTTTATATAGTTGTTAGATATTGTGTCTCTAGTTGGCAAAGGTATGCACCCCAACCAAGTAGGAACTAGTCAGGGTAAGTCACATTACAATCCATTCTAAATTATCCTTTGCTCACTCTCTGGTAGCTTGGCACAGAGCAGGCAGGCTTATTTTAGAAAGCAATGTGTAAAGTCTTTGTGAAATAACTCATATATTTAAACAGTAAAAATAACACAAAAAGACTCAACAGTTTCGAAAAATATAGAATATTTATCGAAGTAAAATAAGACCAAAACGACAAAACAAGTAGCGCTAAAAAGAGTACTTTAGGTCTTGCTGAACAGGGACCAAGTCAACGTTCGGGCTGACCTCGTGGAAGCGTAGGCCATCTACAGGACCCAGTGAACAAAGTACCCTTCATAGCCGCAAGCAACGAAATGCGCAGTTTCTTCTCCAAGCAGTGAAGGCAATGCATCGGTTCCGATCCACACCGGGGGTTGATGCATCGCATTTGAGCCTCACGATCGGAACCTCAGATCAGCAATGCATCGTCGGAGCCTGCAGTCGGGTTAATGAGCCAAATTCGAGCCTCACGTTCAGGATCTCAGATAAGTGCGGCATCGTCTTGCCGTGCAGGGCTGTCTCCGGATGGGCGCTGCTTCGGCATAGAAGGGCACTGCATTGGATCCGATCAGCCCGGTAGTGACTGGTGCATCAATTTTTGCAAAAACCAGCTGCAAAACCCGCTTCTAAGTCCCAGAAGGGGAGGGCAAATCAGTGCTTTGTATGAGGACAGGACACTATCTATTAAAGCGTCAGCCCCTCCCATTCCTCCCTGCCCAGGAAGACCCATCAGAATGCAGACGAGTCCTCAGAATGCAGATGAGCCTCACCTTCCCGTGTTTGTGGCTGTCTAGAGGGAATGCACAAAGTGTACCTGTCAAGGCACAAAAGAGCTAAGAGCAGAGAAATGTCCACTTTCTAAAAGTGGCATTTCTAAAACAGTAATGTCAAATCCAACTTCACCAGTAAAGAGGATTTATCAGGAACATTCCAAACAAATGAAACATGGAAAAGCCTCTCCGCTCTGATCAGGAATTGCAGCTTAAAGGTGTATTAAGGAATGATCAATGATAGCCGATGAGAGAAGTATCCCTCACAGTAGTAAAAAACGAAATTGGCTGTTTGTGTCTACCAGGCCATGTAAAACTGAAAGTACATGTCCTAAGTACTTCCATACCACCCTATCCTTTGGGTTACCAAGCGCCTTCTTTAGGGGTGACTAATATGTATTAAAAGGGATTGGTAAGTAGCTTTAAATGCCAAGTCAAAGTGGCTGTAAACTGCACACACAGGAGCTGCTATGGCAGGCTTGAGATAGGTTTAAAAGGCTATTGGTGTAGGTGGCACAATCAATACTGAAGGCCCACAAGTAGCATTTAATTTACAGGCCCTGGGGATATGGTATACCACTTTACAAGGGACTTACAGGTAAATTAAATATACCAAACAGATGTAAGTCAATCATAACATGTTTAAGGGAGCGATCACATGCACCTTAGCACTTGTTAGCAGTGGTAAAGTGTTCAGAGTTCTAAAACCAGCAAAAAAGAGTCAAGAAAAAATGAGGGAGGCAGGCAAAATATTGTGGAAAAAAACCCTAAGTGTGTCAGGTCACCTGCACCGAAGCCGTGGTCACCACTTGTGACGAGCACGACGCAATGACTGTGAGGACATCGCAGCCCCAGCCCTGCCAGCACCCCTGACCTAGATATTGAGGAGCTCGATCCCCAGAGTGTTTAACGCCAAGGCCTCAACAACTTCTGCCCAACTTTCAGAACCGACGCCCGGCGATACAGAATCTTCCCATTTCACCATAAGCCCCAGGGGCCTCTTCACTTCCAAAAGGCACTGTTCTGAGGGTCTGTCTGATGCTTTATCACTGAACTGTTGGATTTCTTTTGTTCACAAACACAGCGATAGCCCCGGTTGGCTAGATCGACTTCAAAGATATTCATATCTTTATGTATCTAGGATTTTTTTCGGTTTGATCTTGTTTTACTGGGGGGTGGGTGTAGGTATTTCTTAGGCATGCTGATGGTAAAGGCTGACACAATTTCTGTTTTTTAAATGAATTTTTTTATCCTAATATCACCAAAAAGCGGCTGCAATACTTTGTAAAGCTGTCTTTCTGATCTGTGCACCCCACGGCCACTGCATTCGCTTTGATCTGTAAACTAATCCAAGCTCCTTTGTTGGTACCTTGGTGTAATCATTGGACCGTGAGGGGATGATCAAGTCCTGAATCCTACACCATGATGTGAAGTCCAACCAAATTTCAAGGCGATTTTCCTTCCCTGCTCCCTGATCCAATCGGGCCATTTTAGTGGCAGCTTTTACCCAATCTTCCAACCTTGGGGGTAGGGGATCTCCCCATTTTATACAGATTTCCCTCCGGGCTATCAGGATAAGATAAAGGAATAAGCCTCTATATGAATACTTCAGGATCTTGCTGATCATTCCGTCTTCACCAAATAAAACAAGTGCTACATTCAGAGTAACTTCCCTGCCAAAGATCCCGCAAAGAGCGTTCTCGATTCCCCTTTAGTAACCTCTCACCTTTGGGCATTCAAAAAAGATGTGGAGGTCATTGGCTTTTATAAAATCGCATCTTGGACACTTGGGAGGAGGACATGGAGCAAACTTTGCTTTCTTAGCCGGAGTCCAATACAAACGATTAATAATGAAAAAATAATTTCTTTTCAAGTTGTCCCTTTTTATAAATTTATATAGAAGCTTCAGAGAGTATTCACACACTGCTGCAGTATCACACCCAAGAGAGACCCCATTCCACACTGAGTGTAGCGGTAAACACTCCTTATCGTCTGGCTCCAAGAGCTTCTCGTACCATTTAGACATGTATCTACTCCTGAGGTTTATATCTTGAAGATTCCTCCAACTCCCAATCACCTGAGGTTTCTTTCTTTACAGATGTAACCATGAAACTAATTGTATATATCACACAATTTCAGTTTTAGCAGGTACTACAAAATCATGGATTGTTTTGGGTTAGCAAGCAGGCTATTGGGGGACTCACTCCTTTGGGAATGATGCAGCCAAACCAGGGAGGCTGCAAGGTTGGACTTCATGGAGGAGCGAATGAGGAATTAAGGAAGATGGAAGTCGAGATTTTGCAAGAGATATAGTAGGAACTAGGTTTCTCAATAAGATAATAGGGATTGTATAGAAGTAGTGTTTCTATATACTAACAATCGTTTTCGTCACTAAACATTGAGTTGTAGCACCTAATGGTGGCTTGAACTAAGACTGGATCATAGGGTACTGATCTCTACAATGGGAAGCAATGCAAGCAGAAACATGACGTTTTGGGAGACAGCTAGGTCTGGATAGTGCCCATATTGGTTGTTCTTGCTGGGGAAACAGCAGTATGATGTGGAGGCAGCTGTTATCACACTTGGTGTACTATTCTGGAGGAGATAGAAGATGTTTGAAGGACATAAAAAGGGATCCGTAGTCACCTGAAAGAGTTGTGGTATGGAATACATTGCAAAGACAATGTGGTGCAGAGATATGTACAGAGAGGAACAAGGAAGCCTAGTGCAACCAAGAAGCAAAGGTATTAGAGTAAGAGGTGCATACACTCAGAAATTGTGCAGGAGAATCATACTTTATTTAGGCAAAGTGAGCAAGTATTACACGAAAGCCAAAAGCTAATGGCGCTAGGCGAGTGATTATGGACATGGGGCACATTTGGGGAACGGTGGAGGTGGAAGGCAAACGCCTTGTCAGAGTTTTCCTGGGAGGCAATAGATTCCTCTTCTCTTTTTTTCAGTGGAGACATGAATATGGAATGACAGTTTGACTTGTCCCAGGGCAGACAATTCCTGTCTCGTGGGGTGGGCTCCGGTCATTGACCAAGGTGGTTAAATCAGAGCAGTACAACAAGATTTACATGGGTTACTTAAAAATGATCTAGGGACAAGATACATTTCATGTGTGGTTGAGTTTTTCTGGGGTTGTCAGGGGAAACAATAGGAATAGTACGCACAGGTTACTATATTAGTAAGGTCAAAGGTGTAGTCTATAAGGTGTATGGCAATGGATTGTTTATATTTGTCCCTATTCTATTAAAGCAGCCGTTTTCCTTGCAACCCGGATACTTGGTTATGAGACCGATTTGGTTCGAGCGCTGGACAATTTGGTCCAAAAGTCTGTGGATAAGGCACTCACTAATGCGCTTCATCCTGTCTCCACACAACTAAAGTGCTAAGCACTAAGACAAGAAGAAGGAGATTAAGGGCCATCTAGCGAAGCTCAAAAGGTTGCTCGTAATTCTGAGATGGCCTACGCCTCTGGGTTGTCCACCAAATGGGGTTGTATGGAAATGATGGAAATGCTTACCAAATCCTACCTATCATAGCCGGCCCCTCTGAATTACCGCTCAGTAAATTAATCTCGGGATAAAGGGAGTGACACGAAAACCCATACATTTCAGATGGATTCTTCACAGGAGCCGCTGCTCTCACAATAAGGGATACAAAAGGGGATGATGGACGGAGCGTTTGAGCAAATCAAACACTCACCCCAGTCAACGGATCTGGGTTTAATCCATCACCATTCTTTAGCTCACTCTGCCACCCCAGTTCAGACATGGCCATATGCAAATCAGTCTGACCCTGTGCCTCATGGAAACAGTCCAGCCCGAACTGCCAAGCCATGTCTTCCCTGGACCAGAAACAAGCATCCTGGGACCGGTTTCGGAAACATAATCCCCATCAGCCAGGCTATCTTGAATCCAGTGGCCAAGTGAGCAAGGGACTCACGTCTGAGCATACCCTGCCAACTTAGGGCGAACAAAGCGATACAAAAGGGGATGATGGACGGAGCGTTTGAGCAAATCAAAAACTCACCCCCAGTCAACTGATCTGGGTTTAATCCATCACCATTCTTTAGCTCACTCAGCCACCCCAGTTCAGACATGGCCATATGCAAATCAGTCTGACCCTGTGCCTCATGGAAACAGTCCAGCCCGAACTGCCAAGCCATGTCTTCCCTGGACCGGAAACAAGCATCCTGGGACCGGTTTCGGATTCATAATCCTCATCAGCCAGGCTATCTTGATTACAGTGGCCAAGTGAGCAAGGGACTCACGTCTGAGCATACCCTCCCAACTTAAGGCGAACAAAGCGATACAAAAGGGGATGATGGACGGAGCGTTAGAGCAAATCAAACACTCACCCCCAGTCAACGGATCTGGGTTTAATCCATCACCATTCTTTAGCTCACTCAGCCACCCCAGTTCAGACATGGCCAATAAGGGAAGCATAAGTGCAGGTTGCAAAGGAAGGGCGCAATCAAGTTAGTGTGGAATGTCGCCGGCACTATTGGATAAAGATGCAGACACTGCAGAAGTGGACCCTAACATGGCCACTTTTAAGAAAATATTTTCAATAGACAGGAAGAAAGGCTTAGGTTATGGAAAGTGTGCAAAGACAAGCTCTAGGACATTTCTGGCCCTCTAGCAAATATTCTAGAGATGGCATATGAGGTAAAAGATTTGGACATGCAGATTGATTTGGACACCCTGGTCGGGTGAGCACAACATGCCATATGCCAGCTGGGCAACACCAATGTGTTATATGAACAGAAGTCACGGCTCAATTTTAATGACAATTGACCCAAAACTGACCAAACTAACTACAGCGGAGCCAGGTCCAGTAGCAGAGGGCCTCTTAGTTGGAGACCCTTTAATAAAACGATCTCTAAAAATTTGTCAAGACTTTAACATCTCTGGACAAAGCCTAACTCTACACGAAAAGGTCTTTTAAACTGGCCCTTTTGCCCGGGCCTGGCATCAGCGGAGCCATTCTCCAGGGCGCTCCTCCTATCAAGTTCTGCAAAGAGGCTTTCAATACAACAGAAAAATTGCCACAGAGGTGGGACCTTCTACCCTATACAATATCAAGAAGGCAGGCTCAGAGGTGGCTTCCGAGACTGCTACAGAGGATATCAAGCAGGCAGCGGATTTAAAGCACCCATTATTCCTCTGCCTCAAGTAATTTTGGGGAGACTGTTTCTGCACAACTGGATACAATGAAAGGTTTCAAGCTACAGTTTTACAATATCCCATTGCAAGGGTCCAAACTGTGACCTCCGAGTTTTTCCCGTCCAGAGTAGAGTTTTATAGACGTGGAAATACAAACTCGTCTGAACAATGATGCTATATGTCAGACAGAGATTGATCCCAGGGTGTTCTGTAGCACTATTTTCTTGGTGCAAAAGAAAGGAGGATCTTGTCTTGTTTTTAACCTCAGGAACTTCAATCAAATGTAATCATTTGATCATTTACAGGCACTTTAAGATGGAAAGCATCGATTTGTTATGAGACCTCCTCCAGTGCCGAGAACGTATGGTCAGAACTGATCTGACTATTCGAATTTATGCTCCGCACAGGAGATTTCTCCAATTCCAGTGGAAAAGGACTTGCTATAAGTTAAACATACTGCCCTTCATCCTATCCTCAGCCCCATGTTACTTCACAAAACTCATTAGGCTGGTAGTGGCAGCCTAATGGGTCCAGGGAGTTCACCATATCATATACTTGGACAATCTTATGATTATGGTTTATGAGTGGATAACCGTGGAACTGCACTTCGCCTGGGCGATTCAACCACTGCAGGAATTTGGGTTTGTAATGAACCCCAACAAATCAGTGTTAACCCAGAAACAAGCCATAGAATTCTTAGGTTTTCAGATGGATTCGCTTCAACCTCAGTTGTTCCTGCAAAGACACAAAATAAAAGTGATCAAGAACGAGTTGCAGTCAGCTCTATACGGACAGCTGGTGTCTTTGAGGCAGCTGGCTTGGATTGTGGGGCTTCTGACCTCTTCGATCTAAGCAATATTTCCAGGCCCTCTGCATTACAGGACGACACAACAGCTGAAGATTCAACAGCTTTACATGGGATTGTCCTATGCTAATCAGGTGCCATTATCCAGCGGGGCAGAGTTAATGTGAGGGCTCGAACAAATATAAGTGTGAAACAGCAGAGCCATTTTTGGATGCCTGCAGATCGAGCTACTGTGCTCAGTGTGGCAACCTTTCCACAGGGGGAGAGATTAATCTCCACATCTTTTTCCTCTAACTCCTGATGGGTTAATTGCAATCAGAATTCTGTCACCGCAGTACTGTATTTTGCTGAGGATGGACAACATATCGGCAAACCGTTATATCAAAACGTTGGGCACCACGAGGCTGCGTATGTTAGCCGGCATAGCCAAGGATTTCAAGCACTTTTGCCAGCAGCATCACGTCTTGGTGATGGTGGAGTATCCCCCGGGTTGCCAGAACAAGGTCACAGATTGGAATTCAAGGCACCTAGTAGACAACGACTGGAGAGTTCATAAACAAGTCTTTCAGGGACGCAATTTGTGAGGTCCTTGCGAAGTGGACCTGGTCACATCCAGGGTGAACAAGCAACTGAGTTGTGTTTTCAGTTCTTTCATGAGGATACGGAGAGTCACAATACAGGCGAGGAGGATAGACTCAGTTATGGTTTCCAGTCCTCCTACGAATCTCAGATTCACCTTCCGAGTGTTCCAAAATTCATGCAAGATCCAGTAGGATTTTTAGAACGGTTGATATGAACCGGTCTGCTGCAGCTCGTGGCCTGGAAGATTTCACGAGTTGCAGGCAAGTGCCGGGACATAATTCCTTCTTCATTCAAGTCAAGTCAAGTCAAATAACTTTATTTCGATTCCATATAGAAATCATAAAAGTGTACATAGAACATTTTTAAAAAAAGACATTGCAATTAATCCACCATAAAATCACAATACATATTTACACAATTTTTAAAAATAAAATCACAGTACAGGGTTTTTTTTTTTAAAGCTTCAGCAAACATGGCCTGCCAGTATACAGAAGCGATATTGTTAGGCCTGGGTTAGATGGGTATGTTGGTGTGACGACCAGGGTCTGGATCATAGGGCAGAAGATGCAACCACAGTTATCAATTTTTTGTCTGATTTGGCTACCAGTGGCCTGGCTTACAGAACTGTTAATAATTTTCAGTAAGCGATTTCGGATAGCCACATTCCAGTGGATGGTCATCCTAGCAGGAGCACATGTTGGTCACTAAGCTTCTGAGATTATTTTATCAAACCCTCCTCAACCACGTCATTCATTATTGCGGGGCATGAATATTGTTTTGAGGATTTTGGAACATTGGCTAGATAATTCTGATCTTTCTCGTAAACAAATATCCGCTAAGTTTAATATGTTATAATATTCGATTTCTTGTAAAAGGGTTTCAAATGAAAAACCTCTGGGCCTAAGTTACAGGTAGAGTATTTTCTCTGGAGCAAGTTTTGTTTCACACTTCTAAATGCACAAAAACAAATATCAAATCGGTTCAGTAATCACCTTGTTTCAACAATCTTAAGTTGTGAATAGTACATCGTTTGAAGGAGTATGAGGATGTAACTAGAGCTGGTCACCAAAATTCTAAGTGTAAGTTGCTCATTGTACTCCAGAAACAGTTCAGACCAGCGTCAGCAGCTACTTTTGCCAGGTGGTTGAGATGACTGTTATCAGAGGCGTGGATTGAAGTCTCTGTGATCTTGGAGCATTCACCAGGGGGAAATCGGCAGCCATAGAGTATACGCTGTGGTCCCGGACAGAAGAAATTAGGACGGTGGCAGACTGGCCGCTTGAATCTACTTTTAGGACTTTTTAACCATAAACATTGATGTGGCTTCAGTGGCTGTGTGACAGCTCTGAACAAACATAATTGGAACCTCTAGTCCTTCATAGAATACAAACTTTCTATTGCATCAAGAATTTTCAGTTCTAGGCAACATGAGACCATAATATATGTAGTTCATGAAACTATTGTTTAAAAATGTAACTGTGTACCCACCATTGATGTTTATAGTAATGCATATCTTGTGAGTTGATGGACAAATGATGTTTGAACGTAATACTTTGAAGACAATCTTTGCACAATGATTCTTTCTTCAAGCTGAGAGTAGAAGCAAAAGTGAGTGTATTCGTCCGAGGAAGCTATGTATGCCACAGGGGGTGGTAAATTGGGTGTAGTTGTGCAGTTCAGTTGCTGTTGGTTCGAATACGGGGGTGTATCATCCAGGAGAGCTAGTTGTTTTGTTTGAAGAAAAAATGTAACTGTTACAGAGACTGAGCTTGTCACAAAGATAGAGGCAGTCAAGTAGGTGTTGCTGGTATTTGAGGCGATATGGAGAAAGTGAAAGTTGGACGTTAACCTAATGTCGAACATGGGAAATGTAGTTTTTTTTATTTCAGAAGTTCTAATTGGCTGCTGTGAAAGTTCCATAAAAGAGAAGCATAATCCCGGTCTGTGTCCTTAATAGGATAGAAAATTCTTGATCAAATAGCCAGAATGTTTTTATTCAGCACTACCTGTATGGGCAGGTCATGAAAACTCTTGTCCATCACAAACTTTTATTTGCGGCATCTGTAGCTTCAATACTCTCCTCCGGGATTCCAAGCCCCTGGCACATTAACTGTTCAACATACGGTTGTTATACCCTGCACATCACCTTTCCCCAGATATACTCAAGGGATTATCAATAGTTAGATGAGATTGTGCTTGGAGGTGTAGCCATAGTATAGGAGGACATCATATTTTTGCACCATCGTTCAGAATGAGCAAACCACATATGAAATGCTTTTTTACATAATTTTCAGTTTTTTTTAACAAATAAATTTGCGGAAACCCTAATTTTACGGTATGTGAACACTGTGAGAGACATAATTTCTTTATTTAAACCAGGTGTTTAGAGAACAGCTCCTGAAAAGCACAGCTTTTTGGAGAAAATAATTGCTGTTCTGTACAAAATTTGAATAAAGTTATTATGACATTAATAAAGAATTTTTCTTCTTTACAAAACAGCGTACTAATTTGAAAATTTAATACACATGCATTGTATAGTGACACATATAGTACTACCACTAACAAAAAGGTACATGGCAACAGTCTCCCTAGAAGACGGCTAGAATAACTACTTTACATGCTAAGGACATTAAAAGGACAGAACAAAAGGATATGTAATCTGAGACTGCTGCTTTTTCAGAGTAATGACATTTGCTGCCTTCAACATACAAATCTTTAACCTCATATCGTAAAAGACTAAAATGCAGAGGATTTGACAGCCAACAGGTTTTCCCCTGCAAAGTGTTGAGAGCGGTCAATTACGTTAAAGTGTGATTTTCTGACTGTTGTAACACTGAATAAAGATTGGAGATTCAAGATGATAAAGGGGGACAGTGAATGAAGGCATAGTCCCAATGGACCCATTGCCTCGGCATACACCCATAGCCATAGACAGGTGTTCTTTGGAAGCATTCTGATGTACTTGGTGAAGTGTCAGGAAGGAATGATGGGGGGGGATGACTTTATTCAAGTAATATCTAGTAGTCTACTTGATTGACCCAGCAGTTACCATTGAAAGAGGTGACAACCTAGTTTAATCTGAAATTAGTTGAGGTAGGGCCAGCGGTGTTGTGGAGGGAGGCCCATCTGCCGATTATGTATGTTAATATGACCTACATATTAAATCAATGCAGTGCACATGAGCTGTCCATTACATTATGACCTAATGTCACAACAGACAATTTACTGATCTCCAGATAAGAATTATTTCACACAAATTGCAGGTCATGCAAGCAGTAATTAATAATAATTAGATCTGATCATGCGCTGGTCTCTATGCTTTTAAACCTCTGGCGGTAAAGATAAAAGCATGGAAAGCATAAACTCCGTGATTAATCACCAAACATACTATGGAGAAAACCTTTGACTCTAACTTAACTCATTAGTGGTAGAGAAATCACACACTAATTTAGTGTGGAAATCACTTTTCTGGTTTAAGGTTATGGAAACTAATCTAAACAGTATCGGCAAAACATACAGCGAAATGTGGAAACTGAAATAACCAATTGTGATGAAAGATGGAAAGGTGCAGGGTCAAAAGGGACAATCTATAAGTACACAACTGTCTGGGCCAAGTGAAATTTCTCAGAGAAGGTTGAATTGCCCATATTGCAACTGAAGCGGAGTTCTAGTTAAAAAGGCAGCTAGGTAACTGGTGCTCTAGTTTTACGGTGATGACCACTATTTAAAGTGCTTAAAAAATATGGCGGCAGCCTCAAGACAGAAACAGCTCGAATATTTAGGGCTCTGATCAGGCATCGTTCAACCTTTAAACACGACCCATAGGCGCCATTAAGTGTGTTTAAGTACTATATATGTTTGCTAAATCCTCTTGCAATAACAAAACGTTATAACCACTGCACAAGTACCGAGAGGGGATACGTGTAGAATAAACTGCTGTTGTCTGCGTCAGTAAATCAACTTTTAATATATTTGCAAGGGAAGCGTCTTCCACTTCTAACATGGCACTGCTAAACAGTACAAATATTTAAACACCCAATGACAACACTGCCATCTCCTGGGTCAAGATGCAGCTGCGCTCACAGCCCTCAATAAGGCCAGCTATACTAAAGGATAGCTATGTATACAATGGAGAAAGCAGCACACCTAAAATTCTTCTGACTGAAAGAGAAAGATTTAAAATGATTTCTACAATTAGGTCTTAATTAAACTTTGCCTAACTTTAGGTGAAGTTATTTCTATGCCATGTTAGCTTATTTGTGTACCCGGTTAGAATATCAGTCTCAATGCGGGTGTGGCCTTTTGGAATGTTTCTACAATAGCTGGCCTCTCCAAATAAGGATTGGAGGGTTATTATTTTTCTCTAATTAGGCATGATTGCCCTAGGCATTTGGGTTCCAGAAAAAAAGGGTGGATGATGCGTCAGCACAAAGGAGGGCCTTCCAAGTGCATCAATACAGCAATTAGAAGACACCAAAATAAGACAACAGTGGAGTCTAGAAGCAGCATCATAGGATAAATGCTAAGTGCAAGTCTGGATAGTGGGAGAATGCAGAGCCTAGGATGGAGGCTCAACAGAAGGCAAATTCAAATGAATTGTTATGACACCTGTCTACTGAAAAAGTGCATGGGATTCTAATATAGCATGTTTAGTTTATAAATAAAACACGTTTTTTTTACTGCTTTCGGATCATAATAAAAGATTAACCCAAGGATACAGGATGCCTGTATCACCACCTCGCGACAGCAATGGAAAAGTGAGGTCGATAAAAAAGGTGGTTCTAGTTCTAAGGAAACTCAGCAGGAATTGGTCATGTGACCGAAGATAACAGGTAAAGCTGATAAACTTCATGACGTAGGGTGACTATTGCCTTAAAGACAATGCTTTGACAGATTGCCAGTCAGTGAACTTGTTTCAGAAAATATGTAATATGCAGGGATCTGGGAACGTTGTAGATTGAAGTGAGCAGCTGTATTTTGATTAAGGCACTGGTAGATAATAAAATTACCATAGTCACGAACGGATTTAACAGTGCGTTGGTGACAGGCATATGAAAACTGGTGTTCAGAAATGGGAGGATAGCGGGCAAAAATGTTTTAAATGATTGATTGGCTTTATTTTGATATATGCAATATCTTAAAAGCAATACAACAGATAGAATAGTCACAATATTTACAACATGTACAACATCTTTACAATGAAAAGGAATAAAAGCAGTGACATAATTGAGAACCAATAAATACAATTAAAATTAGGATTAAATTGAGAGAGAAAGCCTTTTTGCACGAATCAACCAAGACCATTTTAAAAATTAAGACACTCAAGAGATGATGGGGATAGAATCAACGATCCTCAAGTTGACGCGCTCAATTAAACATGAAACAATGATGTTTCTTTCACAAATATTCCTTTAATCCAAATATCTTTTGCACTTCAACCAATTAATTCATTGGTCATTCAATGTTCTTATGTATATTGTTTTGCAGACATAATGTAATCCTTATATCGCCATTAACAAATTTATCATCACCCAATGCATTTCGGGTCGTAATCCTTGACCCTTCGTCAGGGGTCTGAAAACAAGGGATAAGACAGGACCAACGTTAGGAGCTACCACAACTTTCTAATCATTAAATAAAAGTTAGCCGAGAACAGAAACAAGAACGTCAAAAAGATGGTGGAAAGTTTGGAAGGTGAAGTCGTGGGATGTTCAACTATCAACAGTAACTTCACCGTGCAAGCGTGAAATACAAATGAATAAAAGAATGAGAAACCACGTGCTCTTAACATCTAGAGTTAATCCGTGCGTACATTCAACACCATCACCCCTTATTCCCAATGATTCGAAACTTACGAAAAAGCGGCAGACGCCGTCACCTCAGTAAACGCGATGAGTCTCGGTGTGTAACGAGATGCGCGGTGAGCATTTTAAACAAAGTCATGTGATCGGAAGAATAACCAATAGGCAAACAGGAAAGAAAAAACCAATAGGGAACAAGGACTCAATACCCAAAAGGAAACTGAAAGACCTAGTCATGTGATCAGAGTATGTAGGCTTCAAATAAGGAAGCTGGTATCCACCATAAACAAAAACAAAAACAAATATAAAACAAACGTGTAAACTGTATCAGTATGCAATATGTGACATGATATAAACGAATCGGACTTAGTAGGTCAAAAACAGCAATGCTGGTAGATATTTATAAAAAACATGAGTGTTCCACACGATCATTCATCCCGAAGGGATGTGTCGAGTTCAGTTTTTTGATCCAGTGGAATTCTGAACGTAGTCGTTGTTTCAATGGATCCACGTCAGGGCGTTGTGGGAGAATTTCCAGAACCGTGAATTTTAGTTGAGAAATCTGATGTCTGGCTTGATTCCAGTGATTAGCTAGGGATGATTTCAAATTGGCTTGACGGATATTGCTTTTGTGTTCAGTGATGCGAATCTTTAGTTTGCGTTCGGTTTGGCCAACGTAAACCTTCCCACACGGGCATTTAATAGCGTAAATGCAGTTATTGGTATCACAAGTGCTTGTGTGTTTCAGTTCAATGGGATAGCCTTTAGAAGGATGAGTAAAAGTTTTCCCTGGCATTACATTGTTGCAATGAACGCAATTCATGCACTTCAACATTCCCCTCCAATTGGTGTTGACCTCTTTACGTGTTTTCAATAATTCTTTCAAATTTTTTGATCTCTGAAACGCGAATGTCACATTGTCACTATAGAGATCTTTGAGGTCTGGTTCAGATTGGATGAGGTGCCAATGTTTGTTGACAATTCCTTTGATTTTGTTGGATTCTGTGGAGAATTTTAGTACACATACTGTTTTCCTCTCATTGGTTTTGCTTTGAGGTTGTAATAATACATTCCGTTCCAATTTGTTTACTTTTTCCAAAGCTTTTGCTATGATATCTTCAGGATATCCTCTTTCTTGATACCTTGTTGCTTGTTCATTCAAAGCAATTTGTAAATCGTTGTCGTTGGAAGTGATACGTTTCAACCTAATGAATTGCGACGTGGGCAGGTGTTTCTTCAAAGAATCTGGGTGAAAACTTTGAAAGAGCAAGCTGGTGTTCTTATCAGTCGGTTTTTTGAAGACTTTGGTGTTGATTGTATTGTCATGTAACGTTACTTGTACATCCAAAAAAGAGATAGATTCTTTTTCAATGTTGTGGGTGAACTTTATGCGTGCATTCTTGGTGTTGAGAACGTGGATGTTTTCCTCTAATTGTTCTTTTGAGCCTTGCCATATGACAAAAATGTCATCTATGTAACGTTTAAATATAGTAAGTCCATCCATCCAAACAGAATTTTTTAGAATGTGATCTGTTTCAAATTTCTGCATAAAGATGTTCGCATATGAGGGGGCCCCCCCAAAACCCATGGATGTGCCGTTACATTGGTTAAAAAATTGACCTTGCCATTCAAAGTAGCTGTGATATAGAGCGAATTGCATGAGCTCTAAAATGAACACTCTTTGAGATTCTTCCAGGTCACTGTTCAAAAGGCTCCATTCTAGAGCTTCAATGCCCTCATTATGAGGGATCGAGGTGTATAAGGCAGTGACATCAATGGTGCATAACCAGTACACCAAATCTTTTTGTAGTGATATTGAACTCAATAGGTTCAAGAAAGTGGTAGTGTCTCTGATGTAAGTGTCACTCTTTTGGACAATGGGTTGAAGAAATTTATCAACGAATTTACCAATTGGTTCTGAGATTGACCCACAGGCGGAGACGATGGGTCTGAAAGGCGGATTCACTGGATTTTTGTGGATTTTCGGCAACATGTATAGTTGCGGTCTCCTTGGGAATTTCATCAAAAAATATGTATGAGTTTTCTTGTTAATCCAATTCATATTTAGGGCATGATCAATTAAAGTTTGTAGAGTTTGTTGGTATTCTCTCGTGGGATCACTGTCCAGTGGAAGATAGATATCTTGATTATTGACATGAGAATTTACACTGTTGATGTAGAAAGATGTGTCCATTACAATCAGTGCACCCCCTTTGTCTGCTTTCTGAAAGGTAAGTTTTTCATCTAGGCTTAAGTTCTTGAGGGTGTTCCATTCTTTCGGTGTCAGATTGGATTTCTTGGGTTTGTTGAATGGTATTTTTTGGACTTCCATGGTCACAGACCTTTCGAAGGCATCGATGGTTTTGTGTGAAAATGGTGCGCAGAAAGAACTTTGTGGTTTAAAATCCTTATCCCAGGTGTCAATTGGTTGTTGTTCCTGTATGTCTTTAAAGAAATACTTCAATTTTAGATTCCTGAAAAACTTGAAGAGTGCGATTTCAGTTTCTGCTTCATTAGACCTGTAGGTCGGTACAAATGTTGTGCCTTTACTCAAGAGATTGGTTTGAGCCTTGGTTAGTTGTTTTGAAGAGATATTTATAATTAAGTTGTTTTCGACAGTTGGCTCCGTGTCCTTTTTGCTATCTCTTCCTCGGTTTCTTTTGCTCCTTCTGGTGGCGGGGCGTTTGCTGCCGGGCTCACATCTAAAAAAGCCGGTTGGTTTGGACCTGATTTACTGGTGGATGGTTTTGTGGATTTATCCGTTCTATCTACAGGTGGTCTTGTTTGTAGGATTTCAGAATCTGAGACGACACTTTCCTGAGATGAGGTGGTGGCTGTTTTTTGGGTTGTTTGTTGGGGTTGCCACTTTTTCTGGTTGTATATTTCAGCCCAAGTATAAACCTCTTCTAGTTTATAGTCTAACGTGTCTCGTCGGTATTTCCTCACTTTTCTTTCATTGACTTCTTTTGCGTAACGTTCTAATTTGTTATTGATGTCTTCAAGAGTTTTGTCTAGGTCTGGAATTGTGTTCATTTGTGTCTTTAATGTATTGATCTCTTCCTCGATTTCAGTTAAAGCTTTAGACAGTTCTTCCACAATTAATAGAATTAGATCTAATGAACATTTGTTCAAAATTTGGTACCATTTCTCGATGAATTTCTTATTGTTTTTGCACAGCATAGGTTTGAGAGCTATTCTAAGTCCTCGCGGTATTCTTTGATTCTTGTGATAATGAATGAGGGTGGTTGCGTGCAACCTTTGATTAATTTCCTTCTTGCTGATGTATTCAAATTGTTTGAGCAGTTGGGCTGTTGTGGTTTTTTGTGGAGCAAATCTGATGGTCTCCTGAATTAACCCATAAATGTCTTTTGCGGCTTCCGCCGAGTAAACAAGAGTCTCTGCTTTGTTAGTGGTAAGTAATGCTATGTCGTCAAGTTGCATTTTTATCCAGGTGGTGCAAAAGGGATAGGGTAGACTGCGAAAATCAATGAGAAATAGTGTAATCCCTATGCACTCGGTTATCTCAATTTTTAACAGAACAATTCTTTAGGTAGTGATGGCGCGTAAACGTCACACGGAGTCTGGCCGTGCCTTGTAACATTCAAGAGATGATGGGGATAGAATCAACGATCCTCAAGTTGACGCGCTCAATTAAACATGAAACAATGATGTTTCTTTCACAAATATTCCTTTAATCCAAATATCTTTTGCACTTCAACCAATTAATTCATTGGTCATTCAATGTTCTTATGTATATTGTTTTGCAGACATAATGTAATCCTTATATCGCCATTAACAAATTTATCATCACCCAATGCATTTCGGGTCGTAATCCTTGACCCTTCGTCAGGGGTCTGAAAACAAGGGATAAGACAGGACCAACGTTAGGAGCTACCACAACTTTCTAATCATTAAATAAAAGTTAGCCGAGAACAGAAACAAGAACGTCAAAAAGATGGTGGAAAGTTTGGAAGGTGAAGTCGTGGGATGTTCAACTATCAACAGTAACTTCACCGTGCAAGCGTGAAATACAAATGAATAAAAGAATGAGAAACCACGTGCTCTTAACATCTAGAGTTAATCCGTGCGTACATTCAACACCATCACCCCTTATTCCCAATGATTCGAAACTTACGAAAAAGCGGCAGACGCCGTCACCTCAGTAAACGCGATGAGTCTCGGTGTGTAACGAGATGCGCGGTGAGCATTTTAAACAAAGTCATGTGATCGGAAGAATAACCAATAGGCAAACAGGAAAGAAAAAACCAATAGGGAACAAGGACTCAATACCCAAAAGGAAACTGAAAGACCTAGTCATGTGATCAGAGTATGTAGGCTTCAAATAAGGAAGCTGGTATCCACCATAAACAAAAACAAAAACAAATATAAAACAAACGTGTAAACTGTATCAGTATGCAATATGTGACATGATATAAACGAATCGGACTTAGTAGGTCAAAAACAGCAATGCTGGTAGATATTTATAAAAAACATGAGTGTTCCACACGATCATTCATCCCGAAGGGATGTGTCGAGTTCAGTTTTTTGATCCAGTGGAATTCTGAACGTAGTCGTTGTTTCAATGGATCCACGTCAGGGCGTTGTGGGAGAATTTCCAGAACCGTGAATTTTAGTTGAGAAATCTGATGTCTGGCTTGATTCCAGTGATTAGCTAGGGATGATTTCAAATTGGCTTGACGGATATTGCTTTTGTGTTCAGTGATGCGAATCTTTAGTTTGCGTTCGGTTTGGCCAACGTAAACCTTCCCACACGGGCATTTAATAGCGTAAATGCAGTTATTGGTATCACAAGTGCTTGTGTGTTTCAGTTCAATGGGATAGCCTTTAGAAGGATGAGTAAAAGTTTTCCCTGGCATTACATTGTTGCAATGAACGCAATTCATGCACTTCAACATTCCCCTCCAATTGGTGTTGACCTCTTTACGTGTTTTCAATAATTCTTTCAAATTTTTTGATCTCTGAAACGCGAATGTCACATTGTCACTATAGAGATCTTTGAGGTCTGGTTCAGATTGGATGAGGTGCCAATGTTTGTTGACAATTCCTTTGATTTTGTTGGATTCTGTGGAGAATTTTAGTACACATACTGTTTTCCTCTCATTGGTTTTGCTTTGAGGTTGTAATAATACATTCCGTTCCAATTTGTTTACTTTTTCCAAAGCTTTTGCTATGATATCTTCAGGATATCCTCTTTCTTGATACCTTGTTGCTTGTTCATTCAAAGCAATTTGTAAATCGTTGTCGTTGGAAGTGATACGTTTCAACCTAATGAATTGCGACGTGGGCAGGTGTTTCTTCAAAGAATCTGGGTGAAAACTTTGAAAGAGCAAGCTGGTGTTCTTATCAGTCGGTTTTTTGAAGACTTTGGTGTTGATTGTATTGTCATGTAACGTTACTTGTACATCCAAAAAAGAGATAGATTCTTTTTCAATGTTGTGGGTGAACTTTATGCGTGCATTCTTGGTGTTGAGAACGTGGATGTTTTCCTCTAATTGTTCTTTTGAGCCTTGCCATATGACAAAAATGTCATCTATGTAACGTTTAAATATAGTAAGTCCATCCATCCAAACAGAATTTTTTAGAATGTGATCTGTTTCAAATTTCTGCATAAAGATGTTCGCATATGAGGGGGCCCCCCCAAAACCCATGGATGTGCCGTTACATTGGTTAAAAAATTGACCTTGCCATTCAAAGTAGCTGTGATATAGAGCGAATTGCATGAGCTCTAAAATGAACACTCTTTGAGATTCTTCCAGGTCACTGTTCAAAAGGCTCCATTCTAGAGCTTCAATGCCCTCATTATGAGGGATCGAGGTGTATAAGGCAGTGACATCAATGGTGCATAACCAGTACACCAAATCTTTTTGTAGTGATATTGAACTCAATAGGTTCAAGAAAGTGGTAGTGTCTCTGATGTAAGTGTCACTCTTTTGGACAATGGGTTGAAGAAATTTATCAACGAATTTACCAATTGGTTCTGAGATTGACCCACAGGCGGAGACGATGGGTCTGAAAGGCGGATTCACTGGATTTTTGTGGATTTTCGGCAACATGTATAGTTGCGGTCTCCTTGGGAATTTCATCAAAAAATATGTATGAGTTTTCTTGTTAATCCAATTCATATTTAGGGCATGATCAATTAAAGTTTGTAGAGTTTGTTGGTATTCTCTCGTGGGATCACTGTCCAGTGGAAGATAGATATCTTGATTATTGACATGAGAATTTACACTGTTGATGTAGAAAGATGTGTCCATTACAATCAGTGCACCCCCTTTGTCTGCTTTCTGAAAGGTAAGTTTTTCATCTAGGCTTAAGTTCTTGAGGGTGTTCCATTCTTTCGGTGTCAGATTGGATTTCTTGGGTTTGTTGAATGGTATTTTTTGGACTTCCATGGTCACAGACCTTTCGAAGGCATCGATGGTTTTGTGTGAAAATGGTGCGCAGAAAGAACTTTGTGGTTTAAAATCCTTATCCCAGGTGTCAATTGGTTGTTGTTCCTGTATGTCTTTAAAGAAATACTTCAATTTTAGATTCCTGAAAAACTTGAAGAGTGCGATTTCAGTTTCTGCTTCATTAGACCTGTAGGTCGGTACAAATGTTGTGCCTTTACTCAAGAGATTGGTTTGAGCCTTGGTTAGTTGTTTTGAAGAGATATTTATAATTAAGTTGTTTTCGACAGTTGGCTCCGTGTCCTTTTTGCTATCTCTTCCTCGGTTTCTTTTGCTCCTTCTGGTGGCGGGGCGTTTGCTGCCGGGCTCACATCTAAAAAAGCCGGTTGGTTTGGACCTGATTTACTGGTGGATGGTTTTGTGGATTTATCCGTTCTATCTACAGGTGGTCTTGTTTGTAGGATTTCAGAATCTGAGACGACACTTTCCTGAGATGAGGTGGTGGCTGTTTTTTGGGTTGTTTGTTGGGGTTGCCACTTTTTCTGGTTGTATATTTCAGCCCAAGTATAAACCTCTTCTAGTTTATAGTCTAACGTGTCTCGTCGGTATTTCCTCACTTTTCTTTCATTGACTTCTTTTGCGTAACGTTCTAATTTTTTATTGATGTCTTCAAGAGTTTTGTCTAGGTCTGGAATTGTGTTCATTTGTGTCTTTAATGTATTGATCTCTTCCTCGATTTCAGTTAAAGCTTTAGACAGTTCTTCCACAATTAATAGAATTAGATCTAATGAACATTTGTTCAAAATTTGGTACCATTTCTCGATGAATTTCTTATTGTTTTTGCACAGCATAGGTTTGAGAGCTATTCTAAGTCCTCGCGGTATTCTTTGATTCTTGTGATAATGAATGAGGGTGGTTGCGTGCAACCTTTGATTAATTTCCTTCTTGCTGATGTATTCAAATTGTTTGAGCAGTTGGGCTGTTGTGGTTTTTTGTGGAGCAAATCTGATGGTCTCCTGAATTAACCCATAAATGTCTTTTGCGGCTTCCGCCGAGTAAACAAGAGTCTCTGCTTTGTTAGTGGTAAGTAATGCTATGTCGTCAAGTTGCATTTTTATCCAGGTGGTGCAAAAGGGATAGGGTAGACTGCGAAAATCAATGAGAAATAGTGTAATCCCTATGCACTCGGTTATCTCAATTTTTAACAGAACAATTCTTTAGGTAGTGATGGCGCGTAAACGTCACACGGAGTCTGGCCGTGCCTTGTAACATTCAAGAGATGATGGGGATAGAATCAACGATCCTCAAGTTGACGCGCTCAATTAAACATGAAACAATGATGTTTCTTTCACAAATATTCCTTTAATCCAAATATCTTTTGCACTTCAACCAATTAATTCATTGGTCATTCAATGTTCTTATGTATATTGTTTTGCAGACATAATGTAATCCTTATATCGCCATTAACAAATTTATCATCACCCAATGCATTTCGGGTCGTAATCCTTGACCCTTCGTCAGGGGTCTGAAAACAAGGGATAAGACAGGACCAACGTTAGGAGCTACCACAACTTTCTAATCATTAAATAAAAGTTAGCCGAGAACAGAAACAAGAACGTCAAAAAGATGGTGGAAAGTTTGGAAGGTGAAGTCGTGGGATGTTCAACTATCAACAGTAACTTCACCGTGCAAGCGTGAAATACAAATGAATAAAAGAATGAGAAACCACGTGCTCTTAACATCTAGAGTTAATCCGTGCGTACATTCAACACCATCACCCCTTATTCCCAATGATTCGAAACTTACGAAAAAGCGGCAGACGCCGTCACCTCAGTAAACGCGATGAGTCTCGGTGTGTAACGAGATGCGCGGTGAGCATTTTAAACAAAGTCATGTGATCGGAAGAATAACCAATAGGCAAACAGGAAAGAAAAAACCAATAGGGAACAAGGACTCAATACCCAAAAGGAAACTGAAAGACCTAGTCATGTGATCAGAGTATGTAGGCTTCAAATAAGGAAGCTGGTATCCACCATAAACAAAAACAAAAACAAATATAAAACAAACGTGTAAACTGTATCAGTATGCAATATGTGACATGATATAAAATACCATTCAACAAACCCAAGAAATCCAATCTGACACCGAAAGAATGGAACACCCTCAAGAACTTAAGCCTAGATGAAAAACTTACCTTTCAGAAAGCAGACAAAGGGGGTGCACTGATTGTAATGGACACATCTTTCTACATCAACAGTGTAAATTCTCATGTCAATAATCAAGATATCTATCTTCCACTGGACAGTGATCCCACGAGAGAATACCAACAAACTCTACAAACTTTAATTGATCATGCCCTAAATATGAATTGGATTAACAAGAAAACTCATACATATTTTTTGATGAAATTCCCAAGGAGACCGCAACTATACATGTTGCCGAAAATCCACAAAAATCCAGTGAATCCGCCTTTCAGACCCATCGTCTCCGCCTGTGGGTCAATCTCAGAACCAATTGGTAAATTCGTTGATAAATTTCTTCAACCCATTGTCCAAAAGAGTGACACTTACATCAGAGACACTACCACTTTCTTGAACCTATTGAGTTCAATATCACTACAAAAAGATTTGGTGTACTGGTTATGCACCATTGATGTCACTGCCTTATACACCTCGATCCCTCATAATGAGGGCATTGAAGCTCTAGAATGGAGCCTTTTGAACAGTGACCTGGAAGAATCTCAAAGAGTGTTCATTTTAGAGCTCATGCAATTCGCTCTATATCACAGCTACTTTGAATGGCAAGGTCAATTTTTTAACCAATGTAACGGCACATCCATGGGTTTTGGGGGGGCCCCCTCATATGCGAACATCTTTATGCAGAAATTTGAAACAGATCACATTCTAAAAAATTCCGTTTGGATGGATGGACTTACTATATTTAAACGTTACATAGATGACATTTTTGTCATATGGCAAGGCTCAAAAGAACAATTAGAGGAAAACATCCACGTTCTCAACACCAAGAATGCACGCATAAAGTTCACCCACAACATTGAAAAAGAATCTCTCTCTTTTTTGGATGTACAAGTAACGTTACATGACAATACAATCAACACCAAAGTCTTCAAAAAACCGACTGATAAGAACACCAGCTTGCTCTTTCAAAGTTTTCACCCAGATTCTTTGAAGAAACACCTGCCCACGTCGCAATTCATTAGGTTGAAACGTATCACTTCCAACGACAACGATTTACAAATTGCTTTGAATGAACAAGCAACAAGGTATCAAGAAAGAGGATATCCTGAAGATATCATAGCAAAAGCTTTGGAAAAAGTAAACAAATTGGGACGGAATGTATTATTACAACCTCAAAGCAAAACCAATGAGAGGAAAACAGTATGTGTACTAAAATTCTCCACAGAATCCAACAAAATCAAAGGAATTGTCAACAAACATTGGCACCTCATCCAATCTGAACCAGACCTCAAAGATCTCTATAGTGACAATGTGACATTCGCGTTTCAGAGATCAAAAAATTTGAAAGAATTATTGAAAACACGTAAAGAGGTCAACACCAATTGGAGGGGAATGTTGAAGTGCATGAATTGCGTTCATTGCAACAATGTAATGCCAGGGAAAACTTTTACTCATCCTTCTAAAGGCTATCCCATTGAACTGAAACACACAAGCACTTGTGATACCAATAACTGCATTTACGCTATTAAATGCCCGTGTGGGAAGGTTTACGTTGGCCAAACCGAACGCAAACTAAAGATTCGCATCACTGAACACAAAAGCAATATCCGTCAAGCCAATTTGAAATCATCCCTAGCTAATCACTGGAATCAAGCCAGACATCAGATTTCTCAACTAAAATTCACGGTTCTGGAAATTCTCCCACAACGCCCTGACGTGGATCCATTGAAACAACGACTACGTTCAGAATTCCACTGGATCAAAAAACTGAACTCGACACATCCCTTCGGGATGAATGATCGTGTGGAACACTCATGTTTTTTATAAATATCTACCAGCATTGCTGTTTTTGACCTACTAAGTCCGATTCGTTTATATCATGTCACATATTGCATACTGATACAGTTTACACGTTTGTTTTATATTTGTTTTTGTTTTTGTTTATGGTGGATACCAGCTTCCTTATTTGAAGCCTACATACTCTGATCACATGACTAGGTCTTTCAGTTTCCTTTTGGGTATTGAGTCCTTGTTCCCTATTGGTTTTTTCTTTCCTGTTTGCCTATTGGTTATTCTTCCGATCACATGACTTTGTTTAAAATGCTCACCGCGCATCTCGTTACACACCGAGACTCATCGCGTTTACTGAGGTGACGGCGTCTGCCGCTTTTTCGTAAGTTTCGAATCATTGGGAATAAGGGGTGATGGTGTTGAATGTACGCACGGATTAACTCTAGATGTTAAGAGCACGTGGTTTCTCATTCTTTTATTCATTTGTATTTCACGCTTGCACGGTGAAGTTACTGTTGATAGTTGAACATCCCACGACTTCACCTTCCAAACTTTCCACCATCTTTTTGACGTTCTTGTTTCTGTTCTCGGCTAACTTTTATTTAATGATTAGAAAGTTGTGGTAGCTCCTAACGTTGGTCCTGTCTTATCCCTTGTTTTCAGACCCCTGACGAAGGGTCAAGGATTACGACCCGAAATGCATTGGGTGATGATAAATTTGTTAATGGCGATATAAGGATTACATTATGTCTGCAAAACAATATACATAAGAACATTGAATGACCAATGAATTAATTGGTTGAAGTGCAAAAGATATTTGGATTAAAGGAATATTTGTGAAAGAAACATCATTGTTTCATGTTTAATTGAGCGCGTCAACTTGAGGATCGTTGATTCTATCCCCATCATCTCTTGAATGTTACAAGGCACGGCCAGACTCCGTGTGACGTTTACGCGCCATCACTACCTAAAGAATTGTTCTGTTAAAAATTGAGATAACCGAGTGCATAGGGATTACACTATTTCTCATTGATTTTCGCAGTCTACCCTATCCCTTTTGCACCACCTGGATAAAAATGCAACTTGACGACATAGCATTACTTACCACTAACAAAGCAGAGACTCTTGTTTACTCGGCGGAAGCCGCAAAAGACATTTATGGGTTAATTCAGGAGACCATCAGATTTGCTCCACAAAAAACCACAACAGCCCAACTGCTCAAACAATTTGAATACATCAGCAAGAAGGAAATTAATCAAAGGTTGCACGCAACCACCCTCATTCATTATCACAAGAATCAAAGAATACCGCGAGGACTTAGAATAGCTCTCAAACCTATGCTGTGCAAAAACAATAAGAAATTCATCGAGAAATGGTACCAAATTTTGAACAAATGTTCATTAGATCTAATTCTATTAATTGTGGAAGAACTGTCTAAAGCTTTAACTGAAATCGAGGAAGAGATCAATACATTAAAGACACAAATGAACACAATTCCAGACCTAGACAAAACTCTTGAAGACATCAATAAAAAATTAGAACGTTACGCAAAAGAAGTCAATGAAAGAAAAGTGAGGAAATACCGACGAGACACGTTAGACTATAAACTAGAAGAGGTTTATACTTGGGCTGAAATATACAACCAGAAAAAGTGGCAACCCCAACAAACAACCCAAAAAACAGCCACCACCTCATCTCAGGAAAGTGTCGTCTCAGATTCTGAAATCCTACAAACAAGACCACCTGTAGATAGAACGGATAAATCCACAAAACCATCCACCAGTAAATCAGGTCCAAACCAACCGGCTTTTTTAGATGTGAGCCCGGCAGCAAACCCCCCGCCACCAGAAGGAGCAAAAGAAACCGAGGAAGAGATAGCAAAAAGGACACGGAGCCAACTGTCGAAAACAACTTAATTATAAATATCTCTTCAAAACAACTAACCAAGGCTCAAACCAATCTCTTGAGTAAAGGCACAACATTTGTACCGACCTACAGGTCTAATGAAGCAGAAACTGAAATCGCACTCTTCAAGTTTTTCAGGAATCTAAAATTGAAGTATTTCTTTAAAGACATACAGGAACAACAACCAATTGACACCTGGGATAAGGATTTTAAACCACAAAGTTCTTTCTGCGCACCATTTTCACACAAAACCATCGATGCCTTCGAAAGGTCTGTGACCATGGAAGTCCAAAAAATACCATTCAACAAACCCAAGAAATCCAATCTGACACCGAAAGAATGGAACACCCTCAAGAACTTAAGCCTAGATGAAAAACTTACCTTTCAGAAAGCAGACAAAGGGGGTGCACTGATTGTAATGGACACATCTTTCTACATCAACAGTGTAAATTCTCATGTCAATAATCAAGATATCTATCTTCCACTGGACAGTGATCCCACGAGAGAATACCAACAAACTCTACAAACTTTAATTGATCATGCCCTAAATATGAATTGGATTAACAAGAAAACTCATACATATTTTTTGATGAAATTCCCAAGGAGACCGCAACTATACATGTTGCCGAAAATCCACAAAAATCCAGTGAATCCGCCTTTCAGACCCATCGTCTCCGCCTGTGGGTCAATCTCAGAACCAATTGGTAAATTCGTTGATAAATTTCTTCAACCCATTGTCCAAAAGAGTGACACTTACATCAGAGACACTACCACTTTCTTGAACCTATTGAGTTCAATATCACTACAAAAAGATTTGGTGTACTGGTTATGCACCATTGATGTCACTGCCTTATACACCTCGATCCCTCATAATGAGGGCATTGAAGCTCTAGAATGGAGCCTTTTGAACAGTGACCTGGAAGAATCTCAAAGAGTGTTCATTTTAGAGCTCATGCAATTCGCTCTATATCACAGCTACTTTGAATGGCAAGGTCAATTTTTTAACCAATGTAACGGCACATCCATGGGTTTTGGGGGGGCCCCCTCATATGCGAACATCTTTATGCAGAAATTTGAAACAGATCACATTCTAAAAAATTCTGTTTGGATGGATGGACTTACTATATTTAAACGTTACATAGATGACATTTTTGTCATATGGCAAGGCTCAAAAGAACAATTAGAGGAAAACATCCACGTTCTCAACACCAAGAATGCACGCATAAAGTTCACCCACAACATTGAAAAAGAATCTATCTCTTTTTTGGATGTACAAGTAACGTTACATGACAATACAATCAACACCAAAGTCTTCAAAAAACCGACTGATAAGAACACCAGCTTGCTCTTTCAAAGTTTTCACCCAGATTCTTTGAAGAAACACCTGCCCACGTCGCAATTCATTAGGTTGAAACGTATCACTTCCAACGACAACGATTTACAAATTGCTTTGAATGAACAAGCAACAAGGTATCAAGAAAGAGGATATCCTGAAGATATCATAGCAAAAGCTTTGGAAAAAGTAAACAAATTGGAACGGAATGTATTATTACAACCTCAAAGCAAAACCAATGAGAGGAAAACAGTATGTGTACTAAAATTCTCCACAGAATCCAACAAAATCAAAGGAATTGTCAACAAACATTGGCACCTCATCCAATCTGAACCAGACCTCAAAGATCTCTATAGTGACAATGTGACATTCGCGTTTCAGAGATCAAAAAATTTGAAAGAATTATTGAAAACACGTAAAGAGGTCAACACCAATTGGAGGGGAATGTTGAAGTGCATGAATTGCGTTCATTGCAACAATGTAATGCCAGGGAAAACTTTTACTCATCCTTCTAAAGGCTATCCCATTGAACTGAAACACACAAGCACTTGTGATACCAATAACTGCATTTACGCTATTAAATGCCCGTGTGGGAAGGTTTACGTTGGCCAAACCGAACGCAAACTAAAGATTCGCATCACTGAACACAAAAGCAATATCCGTCAAGCCAATTTGAAATCATCCCTAGCTAATCACTGGAATCAAGCCAGACATCAGATTTCTCAACTAAAATTCACGGTTCTGGAAATTCTCCCACAACGCCCTGACGTGGATCCATTGAAACAACGACTACGTTCAGAATTCCACTGGATCAAAAAACTGAACTCGACACATCCCTTCGGGATGAATGATCGTGTGGAACACTCATGTTTTTTATAAATATCTACCAGCATTGCTGTTTTTGACCTACTAAGTCCGATTCGTTTATATCATGTCACATATTGCATACTGATACAGTTTACACGTTTGTTTTATATTTGTTTTTGTTTTTGTTTATGGTGGATACCAGCTTCCTTATTTGAAGCCTACATACTCTGATCACATGACTAGGTCTTTCAGTTTCCTTTTGGGTATTGAGTCCTTGTTCCCTATTGGTTTTTTCTTTCCTGTTTGCCTATTGGTTATTCTTCCGATCACATGACTTTGTTTAAAATGCTCACCGCGCATCTCGTTACACACCGAGACTCATCGCGTTTACTGAGGTGACGGCGTCTGCCGCTTTTTCGTAAGTTTCGAATCATTGGGAATAAGGGGTGATGGTGTTGAATGTACGCACGGATTAACTCTAGATGTTAAGAGCACGTGGTTTCTCATTCTTTTATTCATTTGTATTTCACGCTTGCACGGTGAAGTTACTGTTGATAGTTGAACATCCCACGACTTCACCTTCCAAACTTTCCACCATCTTTTTGACGTTCTTGTTTCTGTTCTCGGCTAACTTTTATTTAATGATTAGAAAGTTGTGGTAGCTCCTAACGTTGGTCCTGTCTTATCCCTTGTTTTCAGACCCCTGACGAAGGGTCAAGGATTACGACCCGAAATGCATTGGGTGATGATAAATTTGTTAATGGCGATATAAGGATTACATTATGTCTGCAAAACAATATACATAAGAACATTGAATGACCAATGAATTAATTGGTTGAAGTGCAAAAGATATTTGGATTAAAGGAATATTTGTGAAAGAAACATCATTGTTTCATGTTTAATTGAGCGCGTCAACTTGAGGATCGTTGATTCTATCCCCATCATCTCTTGAATGTTACAAGGCACGGCCAGACTCCGTGTGACGTTTACGCGCCATCACTACCTAAAGAATTGTTCTGTTAAAAATTGAGATAACCGAGTGCATAGGGATTACACTATTTCTCAAAAATTAAGACACCCCACAAACCACCACGGCGGATGTGTCAGACAATAAAATCCGAAGGGCCACAGAGTGCTGACGAGTTCCTAAGAGTCTGCACAATGGTTTAAGCCATTGCCTCCTGGGAGCGGAATAGTCTGGGCATTCTAAGAGGATATGTGCTACTGTCTCGACCCATTTGGAACAAAGGGCACAGTAGGGGGACGACTAAGAGGACGATTTCCACCGGGATACCAGGTCACCAACAAGTAATGTCCCCACTCTAAACCTAAAATATAGGGCCCGGTCAAAGGGAATAGAAATCATGTCGAAGTATGGTTCATAAGCCACCACGTCTTTGATCTTCAGAAAATCTGAGGTGGAATTACAGTGACGTGGGTCGACAATGAGTTTAGAATTGACCCAATCCCAGTAAATGTTCTTTAACGTGGCTTTGGGAGGGGCAGAGCGAGTATCCCAGGCATCACCTAGTCCCAGTTCACCCAAAAGGCATTTAACATCCCTCAGCCATTTAATCCTGTGCCAGCCTCCCATAGCCATAACTTCAGACAAGGCCTTAGCATAGGAGGCAAGTTCGGGCACCCTCCAAAGCCGAGCCCACAAAAGCCAGGGACGAAGTCGTGCCTGGTCCGCGATTGATCTACAACTTAGATCCAGCAACACGGGGACTGAGGGTGTGCTCAGAGGGAGAGCCAACAGATCTTTCAGGAATTTGGACTCAGATTTTACTAATACATCCAAATTACCTGTGCCCAACAACTCTGCCCCATACAGAGCTGCACTGACCCCTCTGGCTTTGTAGATCTCCACAACTGGGGTGATAGGTTTTGTTGTGGAGGAACGTTGTTCCCTAAGCAGCACTCCACCCACCCTTTTGTGGTTAAGCAGCATCTTGTGTATATGCGGAGTCCAACTCAATGAGTCACTAAGGCGAATTCCCAGGTAATCGAACTCCGATACCCTCTCTAGGGGGGCCGAGTTCAACACCGGGGGGCGCCCCAGTTTCCCGGGAGGATTCATGATCAAGTATTTGGTCTTGTCAACATTGATCACCAATCCCCTAAGGGAACAAAACTCCTGGAAGCGGTTGAGCAGTTTTTGGAGGCCCTGGGGGGTCTTTGCAATGAGGAGGGTGTCATCTGCAAAGAGCAGTGTTGGAATTCGAGTCCCTGCCAGGGAGGGTGCGTCTGCAGGTTCTTTAAGCAGATACTCAACCACACCATTCACATATAAGGAGAATAGGGTGGGAGCTAGCACGCACCCCTGGCGCACGCCCCTTCTCACTGGGATCCTGTCAGTTTTTTCCTCGTTCGTACCCCACCGCACCTGCGCATAATTGCCTGTGTGTAATTTTATCAGGAAAAATAGGATATAAGGGGGCAGCCCCAGACCCTGTAAGACCCTCCACAATTCCTCCCTAGGTACCAAGTCAAAGGCAGTCTTGAGGTCGATGAATGCCAAGTAGAGACTGCCTTTGCCCAGCACCACCACCTTCCAGTGCAGTAGGACTAATCTAAAGGCCTGCTCAATAGTCCCAGTGCCTGAGCGGAATCCAGCCTGGAAGTCCGATAAGATGTTATTGTCATCCGCCCATTGTAGAACTCTCCCCAGGATCACCTTCCCTGCCACTTTGAGATGAATCGATTAGGCTTATAGGCCTATAGTTAGCAGGGTTGTCCCGACAACCCTTCTTAAATATCGGGACAACCTCCGCCCCTTTCCAAGATTCAGGTACAGGGGCTCCCCTCATGATGGCATTTAATAATGTAGAAACCAGCTTCCCCCATTCCTTGAAATTGGCACGTAACAAGTCACCGAGAATCCAGTCAGGCCCAGCGGCTTTAAGGGGCACCAGGGACTTGATTACGTCCTCCACTTCTCTAGCGGTAAAAGTGTTTCCCTCTATATCCATTGTGTGTTCCACTGGTGACCACGGGTTGGTAAGGGCCCCTTCAGCAGCGGTGTAGAGAGACAGGAAGTGGCTGAACCAGTTCTGGGCTGGGATATTACATGTCAGCAGAGAGTCAACAGGCCTATCCCTTGATCTTACAAAGCTCCAAAAAACCCTAGCATCCCTTGCCGAACTTGCAACCAAGAGGTCCGCCCAAAATTTCTCCTCCCACTCTCGTTTTGCTACTTTGATGGACTCAGAATAGTCCTTCCTAGCGAGCCTAATTGCAGCCTGGGATTTAGATTAAACAGCACCAACCAGTGCTTTTTTCTTCTCCCTGCATTTTTTAGTGAACCACCCCTGTACTTTGGGCGGTTTCTTCCTTTTGTCAGCCACAGGGGCCCTGCTGGGGAGAATGAATAGGTTGCTCAAGGCGCTGATCAGATCACAAAAGGACATAGAGACCTCCTCGGTCAATCCAGACAGTGAGTCCAATTTACACATTGCTGCGGCCAGGAGCACCCCTATGTCTGCCACTTTCTCTTTGGACAGAGTAAGCTTAGCCCATTTCAGCCTTCTGCCACTATTGGATGGAATGACTTTGTGGGAATGTAGTGATATATGGGAAGAAATTCCATCCCTGGAAGTAAGCCACTGGGAAGAAAGGGCAAGTGAGAGATTATGATCACTCTCAATTGACGGTATGACCTCCATATCCTTCAGGAATTTCCATAGCCTCACGTCAAGAAGAATATAGTCTATTCTCGACGTATGGTTTGGCCTGTTATAAGTATGCACTCCAGCTACGTCAGACTTTGTCCTCCATTAGTGGCCCTAAGATCAAATTCCATATTTAGGGAATTGATCTGTACTGCCACTTGGGTCCACCTCCTTATTGGGGTCAGAGCTAAGGCAGGGATCCTGCTCTGAGGTTCCGTGACGGTTCCGTGACGACTTGAACCCGTGTTTTTAAGTTTGTCGGAAATACATAAAAATGGTATCAGTGAACCGCAAATGATCCATTTAGTATATCCTAGTGTTTTCGCTACGCTACGAGCAAGAGCACTCCTTCCACTGACACATTTCTGATATACACACGGCATCCATCTTAGATCGTGGCCGCCATTTTGTGTTTCCTTGCCCTCACATATGCAATAGCCTCTGATCACTTCATTCACTCCACTTTGATTAAGGACACGTAGCCTTAGCCGGAGATTCACCTCTTACGTGACACGTGCACCTTAAACCAGATCACGCTGTAGCTGCATGACTCGACAAAGGCTGCCTCCTCTGCCCGAGGCCAGTCCTGCCAAACTGGTCTTCGTGTCCATTGTACCTGATCATGATTAGGCGGCCGAAGCCGGTAGCCTTGCCCATTTACAACCCACAAACATCTCTTATCCCGCTTTTCTATCTCCTGCACCTGGCTCTACTCCTTTCCTTCTGGGCCTTTATTAGGGGGAGGTAACGAACTTTACGATGAGGCGGTCCGGCTCTTGAATACAATATTGACAAGGGATTGTGATGGACTGGTGGGAACCCCTCTTCGTGATGTTTGGTATCAGATATTATCGACAGTTCCTGTGTAACGCCAAATATTTATTGTTTAGAGACACAAAAGGTTTGGGAATGTACCGACATGTGAAATATTTGCCTAGAGCACAATTTTTAGTATATAAGGAGCAACCCACTTTGTACAAATTGAACAGTCTCCTGAATTCTGCCCGTGTGTAGATTCTGTGACTTCTGTGTCCCTGCAGTAATAAACCTTTCGTCTTTGACGCCACCATCGAGAAGCCCGTGTTTCTGTTCATTTGTGCACCAAGGCAGGTGGAACTCCGGGGTCTTTGGGTGTTGTACCCTGACACCTCTGGACGGAACCAAAAAAGTCCAGAACTCCAATTGGCGCCCAACGTGGGGCGACGTCATTCGGTACCGGTCCAAAAGCCTGAAGAGTTCGAGAAGCTTCGTGTGAAGATTCCTGAGGGAGGCGCCCCACTTCATCGATCCCGGCATATCGCAAAAGTGGCCCTGAAGTTCTCTTCCACGAGGGTTCCCGTTCAGGACGGCTGCAGTGGGCCGTTGCCTTGACCGTCGCCCTGTCTTGGACCCGAAGTGGTGCAGTCCTTAGTACGGCGAAACGTGACGGGTTTCTCCTTGGTGACGTCTTCAGTGACTCAGTTAAGTATTTAGTGATAGCTAGCTGGTTATTTTTGTGAGGATTGTTAAAAATCCTTGATCGGTTCTTGGTTTGGTTTGGTTTTGTAAGATTATCTTTGGTTGTTCTAGTTACGATAATCTATTTGGTTCAGTTTGGGTATCGATACATCAGTTCGTTCTTGGTAGGCCTAAGTTCTTGGTTCAAGTGCACAAATTTGTTTCGTGTTTGTTTGTTTTGTGTTCCGGACTGAAAATGGTAAGTCGGAAAATGTTGTCTTGTTTTAGTTGCAACAGTGACTCACAATTAGAGGACTCTTGTCTGGTTCCTCCGATTGGGACTCCCCTATATGATTTATACTGTAAGTATGGTGTGGGTCCTATAACTTATAATGAGATATGGGTCCGTTATTGTAAGAAGGATGGTGTCCTTAGTTGGCCACTGCATGGTAGTTTTGAACAAGAGATTCTCGACAACTTAGAAGCGAAATTGTTTAGGAAGAAAGCCCGGCCGGCAATGTTTGACTCTTTTCGTTATTGGCGGAAAGAATCCAAACAGAGAGAAATGAAAAGGTTGAAGAAAGAGCAAAAAGAACAAGAAGAGTTAACTCTAGAGCAAGCGACTAAACAGTTGCAGGCTAACGAGTGTGAGAAGGCCATAGATGTAGCCATTAGAGAGCATAACTTAGCGATTGACAAGTGCTATCCTGCCTTGCCATCGAAAATGGCTAAGATACTGGAGGATTCCGAAAACGATCCTCTGCTATCTTATCTGTTACGGTCGCCTCCACCGTATGCACAAGGTGCTACGGCTCCACTGATCCCGAATGTTCAATTGCCGGTTGCTGGACAACCTGGTGTTCCTGTTCCTCAGAATCAAGTTCCTATACTTCCCGTGGTGAATGTAAATGTTCCTACAGCTCCTCCTCTTCCCGCACTGCCAGCTCCTATACCTACCACTGTACCTACTGTTCCTCAAACTATTTTTCTCGATACTCCTATTGTTTCGTCATCTATTCCTACCTCTACTGCATTCTCTATGTCTGCGAGTGTACTAACTCCACTTTCTGTTCGTCGAAGAATCACTGATTCTGTTACTAATATGCTGTCTCCTATATATAAAACCTTGATTAAGACTCCTACTCCTGACTCTGTTCAGAGACGGAGTCAGCTACCAAGTACTGAAGAACGGGGAGTTTTAGACTCCACGGCTCTCAGATGGATTACGAAAGTTAGAAGATATAGTACGAGAGATGTGTTAGAGACATTTATGCAATGGGGAGAGCCAACGCAACGGTACGTCTTTGATGAGATGTGCTCGTTGTTACGTGAGGAAATAGAAGAAGACGATGTCGAATCAGATTTGGAAGATTTAATTAAAGTTCAAAAGGAGTTTGCGGCAGGAATGATAGTGGGTGATAAAATACAGGAAGCGATGGAACTCATTTTGAGTTTTAGGAATGATCCATCTCTTCGTTCACCGAGAGATTTAGAAAAAGGTAAAGTGAAGCTAAGTCGCCAATATCCTATGAGGGAGGTTCCTCCAATTTGGCGCGAAGCCGTGCAAGCTGATGCGGTTGCGGGCATTGCAGCTGCTCCAGCACAGTTCCAAAGAGTATGGATACATATTCCATGGAAGCGAGCAGAAGTGTTAGCAGTGAAACAGGCCTTGCCAGATCCACGTAAGAATCCAGCCGGATATTACAAGGAATTGACACAGACAGTTGAGGCTTGTATAATGAACTTAGCCGACATTGATATGTTGTTTGGTAATGTAGTTCCACAACCAGTGTGGGCTAAAATTCGTAGAGAGGATCATCAGGCTGCTTTAGGTGGTGATTGGGCAGCTATCACTGCAGCAGATGCTCAACAAATAGGTGGTGCGAAACCCGAACCTTTGATTGCTAATCTGCCAGGTAGAATAATTGATTTAATGAAGACTCTGATGCCAGCATTGCGTGTTAATTGGGACAAGTTGTCAGCGTGTAGACAGAAGAAAGACGAAAGTGTCTCGGACTTCTTCACGAGGTTCGAAGAGACTTTTGTAGACCATAGTGGTCAGGACATGAGCACTGAAGGGGGACAGAGATTGTTTGTCGATAAATTTGTGCATAATTTGTTACCTGAATTATGCAATAAATTGAAAGACTCAGAAAGTGCGTGGGCTGTATCTACAACTGCGCAAATACTTGCGACTGCACAGTACTATGAAAATAGGGATAAAGAGGAAAAGGAGAAATCAGAGAAGAAAACGAAAGATTTAAAAACTAAAGTTCTTTTGCAGCAGGCGTATCCGCCTCGTACGAATCAGACTAATACGCAGCAAAACTCATATCAAAGGACAGATTATAATACATCAAGGCCTCAATATCAGTGGAATCAGTGCGCGTACTGTAAGAAAGAGGGTCACTATAAAAATGAATGTCCGATCTTAGCGCAAAATAATGCAGCAGCAGCTCAGAGAGGTCGTGGTGGTTATGCGCAGAATTCTAGAGGACGAGGACGAGGTGCTATGCCTCCACAAACAAATGATCGTCCCTCCACTCACTTTGATCAACGAAATGTACAGTCAGCTCAACAAAATAGGTCTCAGCAATATCTTGTTGAGGATTATTGTGAAGTTGAAGAGGGATTTCAACAAAATGGGTACTAGGACAGCCATGGGCAGAGAGAGGGAGTAGTATCAGTTCCAGTGGATCAGAGTGGGCCTTATGTCGCAGTAGCAACATCAGGTGTAGTCGAACCGTTTCTGTTGGATACTGGTGCCGCGAAAAGTTCTATCATGCATGCGAAACTCCCTGGCGCACCTTTGTCTGGCTCAACAAATGTTTCCGTAGGTTTTTCAGGCGCCCCTGTGTACAACCCGATATCTGGTCCTTTGTCTATTTCTGTTGGACCGTGTCACTTGAAAGCACCCCTGATTTTGACTACAGGTTGTAATGAAAATCTGCTTGGTTTAGATTTGTTAAAACGACTATATGCGACATTGTACTGTTCTCCGGAAGGAGTACAGCTTACTTTGGGTAAAAGACTCACCTCTCCGATGTACTTGTCAATGGACGCACTCCCGCCGGAGCTACGTTCACTCCCTGATTCTCTTTGGGCGACTGGTCCCAATGATGTAGGTCTACTAGAAATTCCACCATATGTAGTAACTTTGAAAGCGAATGTAAAATTTCCAAGAATTCCTCAATATAAAATATCGAGTGAAGGTGAACGTGCACTCTTATTGATTGTGCAAGATTTGATTAAGAAAGATGTGGTTGAAGAAACGCGAGGAAATGTCTGTAACAGTCCTGTCTTACCGATTCTGAAGCGAACTGATCCTACAAAGCCTCCAGTTTATAGGTTTGTCATAGACCTTAGAGAAGTTAATAAGATTGTAATTCCGCAGTTTCCTGTAGTGCCAGACATTACTGCCTTATTAACATTGATTCCTGCTGCAGCTACGTGGTTCTCAGTTATAGATCTCAAGAATGCATTTTTCAGCATTCCGATAGCTGAAGAAAGTAGGGATATTTTCGGCTTCTGTTTAGGAGGTCGCAGTTTCAGATTTAAACGCGCTCCACAAGGCTATTGTGAAAGTCCATCCATTTACAGTCAAGCTTTAAAAAGTCAGCTAGATTCTTTTGTCCTTCCTCCAGGCTCTGCCCTAGTACAGTACGTAGACGATCTTTTAGTGGCTGCCGATGACAAGGAAACTTGCAAAGCAGCTACAATTTCACTATTGCATCATTTGTCTAATTTGAATCATAAGGTGTCACCTTCCAAAATGCAATATTGCTGCCAAGAAGTAACCTACCTAGGTCACCTCTTATCAAAGGAGGGAAGGAAGTTGACCCCAGAAAGAATAAAAGCAATTATGCAGATGAGTGTTCCACGCACACAGAGGGAAGTACGTGCCTTTCTAGGTATTACCTCCTACTGTAGGCAGTGGATTCCAAATTTTTCACTTTTAGCGAAGCCATTGGTAGCTTTGACTGGGAAAAATGTTCCGAGTCCGGTGCCATGGTCTGATGAATGTCAAGAGAGTTTTATTGAGTTACGAAAAGCACTGTGTTCAGCTCCTGTATTGGGTACACCTGATTATAGCAAGCCATTCACGCTCTACGTTCACGAAAGAGAAGGTTGCGCGTTGAGTGTTCTGACACAGAAGTTTGGTGACAAACAACGCCCTTGTGCGTATTTCTCATCAACATTAGATCCGGTAGCTAGAGCATTGCCGAGTTGTTTGAGGGCTACAGCGGCAGCTGCAGCTTCCATTCGACAATCTGCTGGTTTGGTGATGAACAATATGCTAGTGGTCATGGTTCCTCATGCAGTGGATACACTCATGAACCGAACGAAGACACAACACCTTACTAGTGCGAGATTATCTGGTTACGAGCTGACGTTATTAGCAAATCATATTCAGATCAAAAGATGCAATGTATTGAATCCAGCAACATTGTTGCCGACTGATCAAGAGTCGAGTGATTCTGAGCCACATGACTGTTATTTCAAAACGGAGGAAGAGACAAAAGGTCGCATCGACTTGAGGGATACTCCCCTATCCGACCCGGATGGTACGCTGTATGTGGACGGGTCATGTTTTAAATTAGAGAATGGTGATGTGACTGCTGCCTACGCGGTAACGACTTTGAAGACGATTGTGGAGACTGCAAGAGTGAGTCAGAATTCTGCCCAAGCAGCAGAATTAATAGCTCTTACGAGAGCGTGTGTTTTAGCTGAGGGAAAGAGAGTGAATGTGTTTACAGATAGTCAGTACGCATTTGGCGTGGCCCATAGTTTTGGCCGTTTGTGGAGAGAAAGGGGTTTCATTACGTCCCATGGGACTAAGATTCAACATGGTCAGCTAGTTAACGACTTGTTGGAATCTCTAACCTTACCGACTGAAGTTGCGATTGTGAAGTGCAGTGCTCATAAAGCAATCACGGATGATGTTGGTCGGGGAAATGCCTTTGCTGATGAAACCGCTAAACAAACAGCTAGAGACATGATGAGTAGAATGTATGTTGCTACGTCTGCAAGATGGATTGCTGAGTCTGGAATGTGTGAGGACACTATGGAAAGTGTGAAAGAGATTCAGAAAGAAGCGACTGAGGAAGAGAAACGCGTATGGAGAGAAAGTACGGGCAAATTGGACTCGAATGGATGTTGGATCGATTTGACAGAACAGCAGCGTTGGATGTTGCCTGATGCGTATGTGCTTGCAGTAGTGACGATGGCGCATGGAGTGGCGCACATAAGTTCTAAAGGGATATGTAAGATGTTAGCTCCGGTCTGGAAGAATGAGGGAATCAGTAAATGTGCAGAGAGAGTGGTGAAAAATTGTATGGTGTGCTTGATGCATAATCCTGGCAAGGGAACTCCAACTCCAGCTGGTCATTTTGCTCCTCCTTCCTGTCCCTTTGAAGTAATTCAATTAGACTTCATTCACATGGAACGCTGCAACAATTTAAAATACGTCCTGGTGGTAGTTTGTGCTTTTTCCAGGTGGATAGAAGCATAC